>NC_080063.1:1202756-2403013 GCF_026212465.1 Amaranthus tricolor
GAATGAACGATGAAGAATGAACAAGGATCAATGATCAATGAAGAATGAACGATGAATAATGAAAAGGGATCAATGATCAATGAAGAATGAACGATGAAGAATGAACAAGGATCCATGATCAATGAAGAATGAATGATGAATAACGAACAAGGATCAATGATCATTGAAGAATGAACGATGAAGAATGAACAAGGATCAATGATCAATGAAGAATGAACGATGAAGAATGAACAAGGATCAACGATCAATGAAGAATGAACGATGAAGAATGAACAAGGATCAATGATCAATGAAGAATGAATGATGAATAATGAACAAGGATCAATGATCAATGAAGAATGAACGATGAAGAATGAACAAGGATCAATGATCAAGGAAGAATGAACGATGAAGAAAGAACAATGATTAATAATCAATCAAGAATGAACGATGAAGAATGAACAAGGATCATTCATCACTAATGAATGAATGATGAAGAACGAACAAGGATCAATGATTAATGAAGAATGAACGATGAAGAATGAACAAGTTTCAATGATCATTAAAGAATGAACGATGAAGAATGAACAAGGATTAATGATCAATGAAGAATGAACGATGAAGAATGAACAAGGATAATTGATCAATGAACAATGAACGATGAAGAATGAACAAGGATCAATGATCATTGAAGGATGAACGATGAAGAATGAACAAGGATCAATGATTAATGAACAATGAACGATTAAGAATGAACAAGGATCAATGATAAATGAAGAATGAACGATGAAGAATGAACAAGGATCAATGATTAATGAACAATGAACGATGAAGAAAGAACAAGGATCAATGATACATGAAGAATGAACGATGAAGAATGAACAAGAATCAATGCTCATTGAAGAATGAACGATGAAGAATGAACAAGGATCAATGATCAATGAAGAATGAACAAAGATCAATGATCAATGAATAATGAACGACGAAGAATGAACAAGGATCAATGATCATTGAAGAATGAACGATGAAGAATGAACAAGGATCAATGATTAATGAACAATGAACGATTAAGAATGAACAAGGATCAATGATAAATGAAGAATGAACGATGAAGAATGAACAAGGATCAATGATTAATGAACAATGAACGATGAAGAAAGAACAAGGATCAATGATACATGAAGAATGAACGATGAAGAATGAACAAGAATCAATGCTCATTGAAGAATGAACGATGAAGAATGAACAAGGATCAATGATCAATGAAGAATGAACAAAGATCAATGATCAATGAATAATGAACGATGAAGAATGAACAAGGATCAATGATCAATGAAGAAAGAAGGATGAATAATGAACAAGGATCAATGATCAATGAAGAATGGACGATGAAGAATGAACAAGGATCAATGATCAATGAAGAATGAATGATGAATAACGAACAAGGATCAATGATCAATAAAGAATGAACGATGAAGAATGAACAAGGATCAATGATCAATGAAGAATGAACGAAGAAGAATGAACAAGGATCAATGAACGATGAAGAATGAACGATGAAGAATGAAGAATGAACGATGAAGAATGAACAAGGATCAATGATCAATGAAGAATGAACGATGAAGAATGAACAAGGATTAATGATCAATAAAGAATGAACGATGAAGAATGAACAAGGATCAATGATCATTGAAGAATGAACGAAGAAGAATGAACAAGGATTAATAATCAATGAAGAATGAACAAGGATCAATGATCATTGAAGAATGAACGATGAAGAATGAACAAGGATCAATGATCAATGAATAATGAACGATGAAGAATGAACAAGGATCAATGATCAATGAAGAATGAACGATGAATAATGAAAAGGGATCAATGATCAATGAAGAATGAACGATGAAGAATGAACAAGGATCCATGATCAATGAAGAATGAATGATGAATAACGAACAAGGATCAATGATCATTGAAGAATGAACGATGAAGAATGAACAAGGATCAATGATCAATGAAGAATGAACGATGAAGAATGAACAAGGATCAACGATCAATGAAGAATGAACGATGAAGAATGAACAAAGATCAATGATCAATGAAGAATGAATGATGAATAATGAACAAGGATCAATGATCAATGAAGAATGAACGATGAAGAATGAACAAGGATCAATGATCAAGGAAGAATGAACGATGAAGAATGAACAATGATTAATAATCAATCAAGAATGAACGATGAAGAATGAACAAGGATCATTGATCACTAATGAATGAATGATGAAGAACGGACAAGCATCAATGATCAATGAAGAATGAACGATGAAGAATGAACAAGTTTCAATGATCATTAAAGAATGAACGATGAAGAATGAACAAGGATTAATGATCAATGAAGAATGAACGATGAAGAATGAACAAGGATAATTGATCAATGAACAATGAACGATGAAGAATGAACAAGGATCAATGATCATTGAAGAATGAACGATGAAGAATGAACAAGGATCAATGATCAATGAAGAATGAACGATGAAGAATGAACAAGGATCAATGATCAATGAAGAATGAACGTTGAATAATGAAAAGGGATCAATGATCAATGAAGAATGAACGATGAAGAATGAACAAGGATCCATGATCAATGAAGAATGAATGATGAATAACGAACAAGGATCAATGATCAATGAAGAATGAACGATGAAGAATGAACAAGGATCAATGATCATTGAAGAATGAACGATGAAGAATGAACAAGGATCAATGATCAATGAAGAATGAACGATGAAGAATGAACAAGGATCAAAGATCAAGGAAGAATGAACGATGAAGAATGAACAATGATTAATAATCAATCAAGAATGAACGATGAAGAATGAACAAGGATCATTGATCACTAATGAATGAATGATGAAGAACGAACAAGGATCAATGATACATGAAGAATGAACGATGAAGAATGAACAAGAATCAATGCTCATTGAAGAATGAACGATGAAGAATGAACAAGGATCAATGATCAATGAAGAATGAACAAAGATCAATGATCAATGAATAATGAACGACGAAGAATGAACAAGGATCAATGATCATTGAAAAATGAACGATGAAGAATGAACAAGGATCAATGATTAATGAACAATGAACGATTAAGAATGAACAAGGATCAATGATAAATGAAGAATGAACGATGAAGAATGAACAAGGATCAATGATTAATGAACAATGAACGATGAAGAAAGAACAAGGATCAATGATACATGAAGAATGAACGATGAAGAATGAACAAGAATCAATGCTCATTGAAGAATGAACGATGAAGAATGAACAAGGATCAATGATCAATGAAGAATGAACAAAGATCAATGATCAATGAATAATGAACGATGAAGAATGAACAAGGATCAATGATCAATGAAGAAAGAAGGATGAATAATGAACAAGGATCAATGATCAATGAAGAATGGACGATGAAGAATGAACAAGGATCAATGATCAATGAAGAATGAATGATGAATAACGAACAAGGATCAATGATCAATAAAGAATGAACGATGAAGAATGAACAAGGATCAATGATCAATGAAGAATGAACGAAGAAGAATGAACAAGGATCAATGATCAATGAAGAATGAACGATGAAGAATGAAGAATGAACGATGAAGAATGAACAAGGATCAATGATCAATGAAGAATGAACGATGAAGAATGAACAAGGATTAATGATCAATAAAGAATGAACGATGAAGAATGAACAAGGATCAATGATCATTGAAGAATGAACGAAGAAGAATGAACAAGGATTAATAATCAATGAAGAATGAACAAGGATCAATGATCATTGAAGAATGAACGATGAAGAATGAACAAGGATCAATGATCAATGAATAATGAACGATGAAGAATGAACAAGGATCAATGATCAATGAAGAATGAACGATGAATAATGAAAAGGGATCAATGATCAATGAAGAATGAACGATGAAGAATGAACAAGGATCCATGATCAATGAAGAATGAATGATGAATAACGAACAAGGATCAATGATCATTGAAGAATGAACGATGAAGAATGAACAAGGATCAATGATCAATGAAGAATGAACGATGAAGAATGAACAAGGATCAACGATCAATGAAGAATGAACGATGAAGAATGAACAAAGATCAATGATCAATGAAGAATGAATGATGAATAATGAACAAGGATCAATGATCAATGAAGAATGAACGATGAAGAATGAACAAGGATCAATGATCAAGGAAGAATGAACGATGAAGAATGAACAATGATTAATAATCAATCAAGAATGAACGATGAAGAATGAACAAGGATCATTGATCACTAATGAATGAATGATGAAGAACGGACAAGCATCAATGATCAATGAAGAATGAACGATGAAGAATGAACAAGTTTCAATGATCATTAAAGAATGAACGATGAAGAATGAACAAGGATTAATGATCAATGAAGAATGAACGATGAAGAATGAACAAGGATAATTGATCAATGAACAATGAACGATGAAGAATGAACAAGGATCAATGATCATTGAAGAATGAACGATGAAGAATGAACAAGGATCAATGATCAATGAAGAATGAACGATGAAGAATGAACAAGGATCAATGATCAATGAAGAATGAACGTTGAATAATGAAAAGGGATCAATGATCAATGAAGAATGAACGATGAAGAATGAACAAGGATCCATGATCAATGAAGAATGAATGATGAATAACGAACAAGGATCAATGATCAATGAAGAATGAACGATGAAGAATGAACAAGGATCAATGATCATTGAAGAATGAACGATGAAGAATGAACAAGGATCAATGATCAATGAAGAATGAACGATGAAGAATGAACAAGGATCAATGATCAAGGAAGAATGAACGATGAAGAATGAACAATGATTAATAATCAATCAAGAATGAACGATGAAGAATGAACAAGGATCATTGATCACTAATGAATGAATGATGAAGAACGAACAAGGATCAATTATTAATGAAGAATGAACGATGAAGAATGAACAAGTTTCAATGATCATTAAAGAATGAACGATGAAGAATGAACAAGGATTAATGATCAATGAAGAATGAACGATGAAGAATGAACAAGGATAATTGATCAATGGACAATGAACGATGAAGAATGAACAAGGATCAATGATCATTGAAGGATGAACGATGAAGAATGAACAAGGATCAATGATTAATGAACAATGAACGATTAAGAATGAACAAGGATCAATGATAAATGAAGAATGAACGATGAAGAATGAACAAGGATCAATGATTAATGAACAATGAACGATGAAGAAAGAACAAGGATCAATGATACATGAAGAATGAACGATGAAGAATGAACAAGAATCAATGCTCATTGAAGAATGAACGATGAAGAATGAACAAGGATCAATGATCAATGAAGAATGAACAAAGATCAATGATCAATGAATAATGAACGACGAAGAAAGAACAAGGATCAATGATCATTGAAGAATGAACGATGAAGAATGAACAAGGATCAATGATTAATGAACAATGAACGATTAAGAATGAACAAGGATCAATGATAAATGAAGAATGAACGATGAATAATGAACAAGGATCAATGATTAATGAACAATGAACGATGAAGAAAGAACAAGGATCAATGATACATGAAGAATGAACGATGAAGAATGAACAAGAATCAATGCTCATTGAAGAATGAACGATGAAGAATGAACAAGGATCAATGATCAATGAAGAATGAACAAAGATCAATGATCAATGAATAATGAACGATAAAGAATGAACAAGGATCAATGATCAATGAAGAATGAAGGATGAATAATGAACAAGGATCAATGATCAATGAAGAATGGACGATAAAGAATGAACAAGGATCAATGATCAATGAAGAATGAATGATGAAAAACGAACAAGGATCAATGATCAATAAAGAATGAACGATGAAGAATGAACAAGGATCAATGATCAATGAAGAATGAACGAAGAAGAATGAACAAGGATCAATGATCAATGAAGAATGAACGATGAAGAATGAAGAATGAACGATGAAGAATGAACAAGGATCAATGATCAATGAAGAATGAACGATGAAGAATGAACAAGGATTAATGATCAATAAAGAATGAACGATGAAGAATGAACAAGGATCAATGATCATTGAAGAATGAACGAAGAAGAATGAACAAGGATTAATAATCAATGAAGAATGAACAAGGATCAATGATCATTGAAGAATGAACGATGAAGAATGAACAAGGATCAATGATCAATGAATAATGAACGATGAAGAATGAACAAGGATCAATGATCAATGAAGAATGAACGATGAATAATGAAAAGGGATCAATGATCAATGAAGAATGAACGATGAAGAATGAACAAGGATCCATGATCAATGAAGAATGAATGATGAATAACGAACAAGGATCAATGATCATTGAAGAATGAACGATGAAGAATGAACAAGGATCAATGATCAATGAAGAATGAACGATGAAGAATGAACAAGGATCAACGATCAATGAAGAATGAACGATGAAGAATGAACAAGGATCAATGATCAATGAAGAATGAATGATGAATAATGAACAAGGATCAATGATCAATGAAGAATGAACGATGAAGAATGAACAAGGATCAATGATCAAGGAAGAATGAACGATGAAGAATGAACAATGATTAATAATCAATCAAGAATGAACGATGAAGAATGAACAAGGATCATTGATCACTAATGAATGAATGATGAAGAACGGACAAGCATCAATGATCAATGAAGAATGAACGATGAAGAATGAACAAGTTTCAATGATCATTAAAGAATGAACGATGAAGAATGAACAAGGATTAATGATCAATGAAGAATGAACGATGAAGAATGAACAAGGATAATTGATCAATGAACAATGAACGATGAAGAATGAACAAGGATCAATGATCATTGAAGAATGAACGATGAAGAATGAACAAGGATCAATGATCAATGAAGAATGAACGATGAAGAATGAACAAGGATCAATGATCAATGAAGAATGAACGTTGAATAATGAAAAGGGATCAATGATCAATGAAGAATGAACGATGAAGAATGAACAAGGATCCATGATCAATGAAGAATGAATGATGAATGACGAACAAGGATCAATGATCAATGAAGAATGAACGATGAAGAATGAACAAGGATCAATGATCATTGAAGAATGAACGATGAAGAATGAACAAGGATCAATGATCAATGAAGAATGAACGATGAAGAATGAACAAGGATCAATGATCAATGAAGAATGAACGTTGAATAATGAAAAGGGATCAATGATCAATGAAGAATGAACGATGAAGAATGAACAAGGATCCATGATCAATGAAGAATGAATGATGAATAACGAACAAGGATCAATGATCATTGAAGAATGAACGATGAAGAATTAACAAGGATCAATGATGAATGAAGAATGAACGATGAAGAATGAACAAGGATCAACGATCAATGAAGAATGAACGATGAAGAATGAACAAGGATCAATGATCAATGAAGAATGAATGATGAATAATGAACAAGGATCAATGATCAATGAAGAATGAACGATGAAGAATGAACAAGGATCATTGATCACTAATGAATGAATGATGAAGAACGAACAAGGATCAATGATTAATGAAGAATGAACGATGAAGAATGAACAAGGATCAATGATACATGAAGAATGAACGATGAAGAATGAACAAGAATCAATGCTCATTGAAGAATGAACGATGATGAATGAACAAGGATCAATGATCAATGAAGAATGAACAAAGATCAATGATCAATGAATAATGAACGACGAAGAATGAACAAGGATCAATGATCATTGAAGAATGAACGATGAAGAATAAACAAGGATCAATGATTAATGAACAATGAACGATTAAGAATGAACAAGGATCAATGATAAATGAAGAATGAACGATGAAGAATGAACAAGGATCAATCATTAATGAACAATGAACGATGAAGAAAGAACAAGGATCAATGATACATGAAGAATGAACGATGAAGAATGAACAAGAATCAATGCTCATTGAATAATGAACGATGAAGAATGAACAAGGATCAATGATCAATGAAGAATGAACAAAGATCAATGATCAATGAATAATGAACGATGAAGAATGAACAAGGATCAATGATCAATGAAGAATGAAGGATGAATAATGAACAAGGATCAATGATCAATGAAGAATGGACGATGAAGAATGAACAAGGATCAATGATCAATGAAGAATGAATGATGAATAACGAACAAGGATCAATGATCAATAAAGAATGAACGATGAAGAATGAACAAGGATCAATGATCAATGAAGAATGAACGAAGAAGAATGAACAAGGATCAATGATCAATGAAGAATGAACGATGAAGAATGAAGAATGAACGATGAAGAATGAACAAGGATCAATGATCAATGAAGAATGAACGATGAAGAATGAACAAGGATTAATGATCAATAAAGAATGAACGATGAAGAATGAACAAGGATCAATGATCATTGAAGAATGAACGAAGAAGAATGAACAAGGATTAATAATCAATGAAGAATGAACAAGGATCAATGATCATTGAAGAATGAACGATGAAGAATGAACAAGGATCAATGATCAATGAATAATGAACGATGAAGAATGAACAAGGATCAATGATCAATGAAGAATGAACGATGAATAATGAAAAGGGATCAATGATCAATAAAGAATGAACGATGAAGAATGAACAAGGATCCATGATCAATGAAGAATGAATGATGAATAACGAACAAGGATCAATGATCATTGAAGAATGAACGATGAAGAATGAACAAGGATCAATGATCAATGAAGAATGAACGATGAAGAATGAACAAGGATCAACGATCAATGAAGAATGAACGATGAAGAATGAACAAGGATCAATGATCAATGAAGAATGAATGATGAATAATGAACAAGGATCAATGATCAATGAAGAATGAACGATGAAGAATGAACAAGGATCAATGATCAAGGAAGAATGAACGATGAAGAATGAACAATGATTAATAATCAATCAAGAATGAACGATGAAGAATGAACAAGGATCATTGATCACTAATGAATGAATGATGAAGAACGAACAAGGATCAATGATCAATGAAGAATGAACGATGAAGAATGAACAAGTTTCAATGATCATTAAAGAATGAACGATGAAGAATGAACAAGGATTAATGATCAATGAAGAATGAACGTTGAAGAATGAACAAGGATAATTGATCAATGAACAATGAACGATGAAGAATGAACAAGGATCAATGATCATTGAAGGATGAACGATGAAGAATGAACAAGGATCAATGATTAATGAACAATGAACGATTAAGAATGAACAAGGATCAATGATAAATGAAGAATGAACGATGAAGAATGAACAAGGATCAATGATTAATGAACAATGAACGATGAAGAAAGAACAAGGATCAATGATACATGAAGAATGAACGATGAAGAATGAACAAGAATCAATGCTCATTGAAGAATGAACGATGAAGAATGAACAAGGATCAATGATCAATGAAGAATGAACAAAGATCAATGATCAATGAATAATGAACGACGAAGAATGAACAAGGATCAATGATCATTGAAGAATGAACGATGAAGAATGAACAAGGATCAATGATTAATGAACAATGAACGATTAAGAATGAACAAGGATCAATGATAAATGAAGAATAAACGATGAAGAATGAACAAGGATCAATGATTAATGAACAATGAACGATGAAGAAAGAACAAGGATCAATGATACATGAAGAATGAACGATGAAGAATGAACAAGAATCAATGCTCATTGAAGAATGAACGATGAAGAATGAACAAGGATCAATGATCAATGAAGAATGAACAAAGATCAATGATCAATGAATAATGAACGATGAAGAATGAACAAGGATCAATGATCAATGAAGAATGAAGGATGAATAATGAACAAGGATCAATGATCAATGAAGAATGGACGATGAAGAATGAACAAGGATCAATGATCACTGAAGAATGAATGATGAATAACGAACAAGGATCAATGATCAATAAAGAATGAACGATGAAGAATGAACCAGGATCAATGATCAATGAAGAATGAACGAAGAAGAATGAACAAGGATCAATGATCAATGAAGAAAGAACGATGAAGAATGAAGAATGAACGATGAAGAATGAACAAGGATCAATGATCAATGAAGAATGAACGATGAAGAATGAACAAGGATTAATGATCAATAAAGAATGAACGATGAAGAATGAACAAGGATCAATGATCATTGAAGAATGAACGAAGAAGAATGAACAAGGATTAATAATCAATGAAGAATGAACAAGGATCAATGATCATTGAAGAATGAACGATGAAGAATGAACAAGGATCAATGATCAATGAATAATGAATGATGAAGAATGAACAAGGATCAATGATCAATGAAGAATGAACGATGAATAATGAAAAGGGATCAATGATCAATAAAGAATGAACGATGAAGAATGAACAAGGATCCATGATCAATGAAGAATGAATGATGAATAACGAACAAGGATCAATGATCATTGAAGAATGAACGATGAAGAATGAACAAGGATCAATGATCAATGAAGAATGAACGATGAAGAATGAACAAGGATCAACGATCAATGAAGAATGAACGATGAAGAATGAACAAGGATCAATGATCAATGAAGAATGAATGATGAATAATGAACAAGGATCAATGATCAATGAAGAATGAACGATGAAGAATGAACAAGGATCAATGATCAATGAAGAATGAACGATGAAGAATGAACAAGTTTCAATGATCATTAAAGAATGAACGATGAAGAATGAACAAGGATTAATGATCAATGAAGAATGAACGTTGAAGAATGAACAAGGATAATTGATCAATGAACAATGACCGAAGAAGAATGAACAAGGATCAATGATCATTGAAGGATGAACGATGAAGAATGAACAAGGATCAATGTCTAATGAACAATGAACGATTAAGAATGAACAAGGATCAATGATAAATGAAGAATGAACGATGAAGAATGAACAAGGATCAATGATTAATGAACAATGAACGATGAAGAAAGAACAAGGATCAATGATACATGAAGAATGAACGATGAAGAATGAACAAGAATCAATGCTCATTGAAGAATGAACGATGAAGAATGAACAAGGATCAATGATCAATGAAGAATGAACAAAGATCAATGATCAATGAATAATGAACGATGAAGAATGAACAAGGATCAATGATCAATGAAGAATGAAGGATGAATAATGAACAAGGATCAATGATCAATGAAGAATGGACGATGAAGAATGAACAAGGATCAATGATCACTGAAGAATGAATGATGAATAACGAACAAGGATCAATGATCAATAAAGAATGAACGATGAAGAATGAACCAGGATCAATGATCAATGAAGAATGAACGAAGAAGAATGAACAAGGATCAATGATCAATGAAGAAAGAACGATGAAGAATGAAGAATGAACGATGAAGAATGAACAAGGATCAATGATCAATGAAGAATGAACGATGAAGAATGAACAAGGATTAATGATCAATAAAGAATGAACGATGAAGAATGAACAAGGATCAATGATCATTGAAGAATGAACGAAGAAGAATGAACAAGGATTAATAATCAATGAAGAATGAACAAGGATCAATGATCATTGAAGAATGAACGATGAAGAATGAACAAGGATCAATGATCAATGAATAATGAATGATGAAGAATGAACAAGGATCAATGATCAATGAAGAATGAACGATGAATAATGAAAAGGGATCAATGATCAATAAAGAATGAACGATGAAGAATGAACAAGGATCCATGATCAATGAAGAATGAATGATGAATAACGAACAAGGATCAATGATCATTGAACAATGAACGATGAAGAATGAACAAGGATCAATGATCAATGAAGAATGAACGATGAAGAATGAACAAGGATCAACGATCAATGAAGAATGAACGATGAAGAATGAACAAGGATCAATGATCAATGAAGAATGAATGATGAATAATGAACAAGGATCAATGATCAATGAAGAATGAACGATGAAGAATGAACAAGGATCAATGATCAATGAAGAATGAACGATGAAGAATGAACAAGTTTCAATGATCATTAAAGAATGAACGATGAAGAATGAACAAGGATTAATGATCAATGAAGAATGAACGTTGAAGAATGAACAAGGATAATTGATCAATGAACAATGACCGAAGAAGAATGAACAAGGATCAATGATCATTGAAGGATGAACGATGAAGAATGAACAAGGATCAATGTCTAATGAACAATGAACGATTAAGAATGAACAAGGATCAATGATAAATGAAGAATGAACGATGAAGAATGAACAAGGATCAATGATTAATGAACAATGAACGATGAAGAAAGAACAAGGATCAATGATACATGAAGAATGAACGATGAAGAATGAACAAGAATCAATGCTCATTGAAGAATGAACGATGAAGAATGAACAAGGATCAATGATCAATGAAGAATGAACAAAGATCAATGATCAATGAATAATGAACGACGAAGAATGAACAAGGATCAATGATCATTGAAGAATGAACGATGAAGAATGAACAAGGATCAATGATACATGAAGAATGAACGATGAAGAATGAACAAGAATCAATGCTCATTGAAGAATGAACGATGATGAATGAACAAGGATCAATGATCAATGAAGAATGAACAAAGATCAATGATCAATGAATAATGAACGACGAAGAATGAACAAGGATCAATGATCATTGAAGAATGAACGATGAAGAATAAACAAGGATCAATGATTAATGAACAATGAACGATTAAGAATGAACAAGGATCAATGATAAATGAAGAATGAACGATGAAGAATGAACAAGGATCAATCATTAATGAACAATGAACGATGAAGAAAGAACAAGGATCAATGATACATGAAGAATGAACGATGAAGAATGAACAAGAATCAATGCTCATTGAAGAATGAACGATGAAGAATGAACAAGGATCAATGATCAATGAAGAATGAACAAAGATCAATGATCAATGAATAATGAACGATGAAGAATGAACAAGGATCAATGATCAATGAAGAATGAAGGATGAATAATGAACAAGGATCAATGATCAATGAAGAATGGACGATGAAGAATGAACAAGGATCAATGATCAATGAAGAATGAATGATGAATAACGAACAAGGATCAATGATCAATAAAGAATGAACGATGAAGAATGAACAAGGATCAATGATCAATGAAGAATGAACGAAGAAGAATGAACAAGGATCAATGATCAATGAAGAATGAACGATGAAGAATGAAGAATGAACGATGAAGAATGAACAAGGATCAATGACCAATGAAGAATGAACGATGAAGAATGAACAAGGATTAATGATCAATAAAGAATGAACGATGAAGAATGAACAAGGATCAATGATCATTGAAGAATGAACGAAGAAGAATGAACAAGGATTAATAATCAATGAAGAATGAACAAGGATCAATGATCATTGAAGAATGAACGATGAAGAATGAACAAGGATCAATGATCAATGAATAATGAACGATGAAGAATGAACAAGGATCAATGATCAATGAAGAATGAACGATGAATAATGAAAAGGGATCAATGATCAATGAAGAATGAACGATGAAGAATGAACAAGGATCCATGATCAATGAAGAATGAATGATGAATAACGAACAAGGATCAATGATCATTGAAGAATGAACGATGAAGAATGAACAAGGATCAACGATCAATGAAGAATGAACGATGAAGAATGAACAAGGATCAATGATCAATGAAGAATGAATGATGAATAATGAACAAGGATCAATGATCAATGAAGAATGAACGATGAAGAATGAACAAGGATCAATGATCAAGGAAGAATGAACGATAAAGAATGAACAATGATTAATAATCAATCAAGAATGAACGATGAAGAATGAACAAGGATCATTGATCACTAATGAATGATGGATGAAGAACGAACAAGGATCAATGATCAATGAAGAATGAACGATGAAGAATGAACAAGGATCAATGATCAAGGAAGAATGAACGATGAAGAATGAACAATGATTAATAATCAATCAAGAATGAACGATGAAGAATGAACAAGGATCATTGATCACTAATGAATGAATGATGAAGAACGAACAAGGATCAATGATCAATGAAGAATGAACGATGAAGAATGAACAAGTTTCAATGAACATTAAAGAATGAACGATGAAGAATGAACAAGGATTAATGATCAATGAAGAATGAACGATGAAGAATGAACAAGGATAATTGATCAATGAACAATGAACGATGAAGAATGAACAAGGATCAATGATCATTGAAGAATGAACGATGAAGAATGAACAAGGATCAATGATTAATGAACAATGAACGATTAAGAATGAACAAGGATCAATGATAAATGAAGAATGAACGATGAAGAATGAACAAGGATCAATGATTAATGAACAATGAACGATGAAGAAAGAACATGGATCAATGATACATGAAGAATGAACGATGAAGAATGAACAAGAATCAATGCTCATTGAAGAATGAACGATGAAGAATGAACAAGGATCAATGATCAATGAAGAATGAACAAAGATCAATGATCAATG
Organism: Amaranthus tricolor; assembly: GCF_026212465.1. Classification (NCBI taxonomy): domain Eukaryota; kingdom Viridiplantae; phylum Streptophyta; class Magnoliopsida; order Caryophyllales; family Amaranthaceae; genus Amaranthus; species Amaranthus tricolor. Next base: position 1,217,462 of record NC_080063.1, read on the forward strand.
AATAATGAACGACGAAGAATGAACAAGGATCAATGATCATTGAAGAATGAACGATGAAGAATGAACAAGGATCAATGATTAATGAACAATGAACGATTAAGAATGAACAAGGATCAATGATAAATGAAGAATGAACGATGAAGAATGAACAAGGATCAATGATTAATGAACAATGAACGATGAAGAAAGAACATGGATCAATGATACATGAAGAACGAACGATGAAGAATGAACAAGAATCAATGCTCATTGAAGAATGAACGATGAAGAATGAACAAGGATCAATGATCAATGAAGAATGAACAAAGATCAATGATCAATGAATAATGAACGACGAAGAATGAACAAGGATCAATGATCATTGAAGAATGAACGATGAAGAATGAACAAGGATCAATGATTAATGAACAATGAACGATTAAGAATGAACAAGGATCAATGATAAATGAAGAATGAACGATGAAGGATGAACAAGGATCAATGATTAATGAACAATGAACGATGAAGAAAGAACAAGGATCAAAGATACATGAAGAATGAACGATGAAGAATGAACAAGAATCAATTCTCATTGAAGCATGAACGATGAAGAATGAACAAGGATCAATGATCAATGAAGAATGAACAAAGATCAATGATCAATGAATAATGAACGATGAAGAATGAACAAGGATCAAAGATCAATGAAGAATGAAGGATGAATAATGAACAAGGATCAATGATCAATGAAGAATGGACGATGAAGAATGAACAAGGATCAATGATCAATGAAGAATGAATGATGAATAACGAACAAGGATCAATGATCAATAAAGAATGAACGATGAAGAATGAACAAGGATCAATGATCAATGAAGAATGAACGAAGAAGAATGAACAAGGATCAATGATCAATGAAGAATGAACGATGAAGAATGAAGAATGAACAAGGATAATTGATCAATGAAGAATGAACGATGAAGAATGAACAAGGATTAATGATCAATGAAGAATGAACAAGGATAATTGATCAATGAACAATGAACGATGAAGAATGAACAAGGATCAATGATACATGAAGAATGAACGATGAAGAATGAAAAAGTTTCAATGATCATTAAAGAATGAACGATGAAGAATAAACAAGGATTAATGATCAATGAAGAATGAACGATGAAGAATGAACAAGGATAATTGATCAATGAACAATGAACGATGAAGAATGAACAAGGATCAATGATCATTGAAGAATAAACGATGAAGAATGAACAAGGATCAATGATTAATGAACAATGAACGATGAAGAATGAACAAGGATCAATGATAAATGAAGAATGAACGATGAAGAATGAACAAGGATCAATGATCAATGAAGAAAGAATGATGAATAATGAACAACGATCAATGATCAATGAAGAATGAACGATGAAGAATGAACAAGGATCAATGATACATGAAAAATGAACGATGAAGAATGAACAAGAATCAATGATCATTGAAGGATGAACGATAAAGAATGAACAAGGATCATTGATCAATAATGATTGAACGATGAAGAATGAACAAGGATCAATGATCATTGAAGAATGAACGACGAAGAATGAACAAGGATCAATGATCAATGAAGAATGAACGATGAAAAAAGAACAAGGACCATTGATCAATAATGAAAGAACGATGAAGAATAAACAAGGATCAATGATCAATGAAGAATGAACGAAGAAGAATGAACAAGGATCAAAGATCAATGAAGAATGAACGATGAAGAATGAAGAATGAACAAGGATCAATGATCAATGAAGAATGAACGATGATGAATGAACAAGGATCAATGATCAATGAAGAATGAACGATGAAGAATGAACAAGGATCAATGATCAATGAAGAATGAACGATGAAGAAAGAACAAGGAACATTGATCAATAATGAATCAACGATGAAGAATGAACAAGGATCAATGATCAATGAAGAATGAACGATGAAGAATGAACAAGGATCAAAGATCAATGAAGAATGAACGATGAAGAATGAAAAATGAACAAGGATCAATGATCAATGAAGAATGAACGATGAAGAATGAACAAGGATCAATGATCAATAAAGAATGAACGATGAAGAATGAACAAGGATCAATGATCATTGAAGAATGAAAGATGAAGAATGAACAAGGATCAATGATCAATGAAGAATGAACAAAGATCAATGATCAATGAATAATGAACGATGAAGAATGAACAAGGATCAATGATCATTGAAGAATGAACGATGAAGAATGAACAAGGATCAATGATTAATGAACAATGAACGATTAAGAATGAACAAGGATCAATGATAAATGAAGAATGAACGATGAAGAATGAAGAAGGATCAATGATTAATGAACAATGAACGATGAAGAAAGAACAAGGATCAATGATACATGAAGAATGAACGATGAAGAATGAACAAGAATCAATGCTCATTGAAGAATGAACGATGAAGAATGAACAAGGATCAATGATCAATGAAGAATGAACAAAGATCAATGATCAATGAATAATGAACGATGAAGAATGAACAAGGATCAATGATCAATGAAGAATGAAGGATGAATAATGAACAAGGAGCAATGATCAATGAATAATGAACGATGAAGAATGAACAAGGATCAATGATCAATAAAGAATGAACGATGAAGAATGAATAAGGATCAATGATCAATGAAGAATGAACGAAGAAGAATGAACAAGGATCAATGATCAATGAAGAATGAACGATGAAGAATGAAGAATGAACGATGAAGAATGAACAAGGATCAATGATCAATGAAGAATGAACGATGAAGAATGAACAAGGATTAATCATCAATAAAGAATGAACGATGAAGAATGAACAAGGATAAATGATCATTGAAGAATGAACGAAGAAGAATGAAACAGGACTAATAATCAATGAAGAATGAACAAGGATCAATGATCATTGAAGAATGAACGATGAAGAATGAACAAGGATCAATGATCAATGAATAATGAACGATGAAGAATGAACAAGGATCAATGATCAATGAAGAATGAACGATGAATAATGAAAAGGGATCAATGATCAATGAAGAATGAACGATGAAGAATGAACAAGGATCCATGATCAATGAAGAATGAATGATGAATAACGAACAAGGATCAATGATCATTGAAGAATGAACGATGAAGAATGAACAAGGATCAACGATCAATGAAGAATGAACGATGAAGAATGAACAAGGATCAATGATCAATGAAGAATGAATGATGAATAATGAACAAGGATCAATGATCAATGAAGAATGAACGATGAAGAATGAACAAGGATCAATGATCAAGGAAGAATGAACGATAAAGAATGAGCAATGATTAATAATCAATCATGAATGAACGATGAAGAATGAACAAGGATCATTGATCACTAATGAATGAATGATGAAGAACGAACAAGGATCAATGATCAATGAAGAATGAACGATGAAGAATGAACAAGGATCAATGATCAAGGAAGAATGAACGATGAAGAATGAACAATGATTAATAATCAATCAAGAATGAACGATGAAGAATGAACAAGGATCATTGATCACTAATGAATGAATGATGAAGAACGAACAAGGATCAATGATCAATGAAGAATGAACGATGAAGAATGAACAAGTTTCAATGAACATTAAAGAATGAACGATGAAGAATGAACAAGGATTAATGATCAATGAAGAATGAACGATGAAGAATGAACAAGGATAATTGATCAATGAACAATGAACGATGAAGAATGAACAAGGATCAATGATCATTGAAGAATGAACGATGAAGAATGAACAAGGATCAATGATTAATGAACAATGAACGATTAAGAATGAACAAGGATCAATGATAAATGAAGAATGAACGATGAAGAATGAACAAGGATCAATGATTAATGAACAATGAACGATGAAGAAAGAACAAGGATCAATGATACATGAAGAATGAACGATGAAGAATGAACAAGAATCAATGCTCATTGAAGCATGAACGATGAAGAATGAACAAGGATCAATGATCAATGAAGAATGAACAAAGATCAATGATCAATGAATAATGAACGACGAAGAATGAACAAGGATCAATGATCATTGAAGAATGAACGATGAAGAATGAACAAGGATCAATGATTAATGAACAATGAACGATTAAGAATGAACAAGGATCAATGATAAATGAAGAATGAACGATGAAGAATGAACAAGGATCAATGATTAATGAACAATGAACGATGAAGAAAGAACAAGGATCAATGATACATGAAGAATGAACGATGAAGAATGAACAAGAATCAATGCTCATTGAAGCATGAACGATGAAGAATGAACAAGGATCAATGATCAATGAAGAATGAACAAAGATCAATGATCAATGAATAATGAACGATGAAGAATGAACAAGGATCAAAGATCAATGAAGAATGAAGGATGAATAATGAACAAGGATCAATGATCAATGAAGAATGGACGATGAAGAATGAACAAGGATCAATGATCAATGAAGAATGAATGATGAATAACGAACAAGGATCAATGATCAATAAAGAATGAACGATGAAGAATGAACAAGGATCAATGATCAATGAAGAATGAACGAAGAAGAATGAACAAGGATCAATGATCAATGAAGAATGAACGATGAAGAATGAAGAATGAACAAGGATCAATGATCAATGAAGAATGAACGATGAAGAATGAACAAGGATTAATGATCAATGAACAATGAACGATGAAGAATGAACAAGGATAATTGATCAATGAACAATGAACGATGAAGAATGAACAAGGATCAATGATACATGAAGAATGAATGATGAAGAATGAAAAAGTTTCAATGATCATTAAAGAATGAACGATGAAGAATAAACAAGGATTAATGATCAATGAAGAATGAACGATGAAGAATGAACAAGGATAATTGATCAATGAACAATGAACGATGAAGAATGAACAAGGATCAATGATCATTGAAGAATAAACGATGAAGAATGAACAAGGATCAATGATTAATGAACAACGAACGATGAAGAATGAACAAGGATCAATGATAAATGAAGAATGAACGATGAAGAATGAACAAGGATCAATGATCAATGAAGAAAGAATGATGAATAATGAACAACGATCAATGATCAATGAAGAATGAACGATGAAGAATGAACAAGGATCAATGATACATGAAAAATGAACGATGAAGAATAAACAAGAATCAATGATCATTGAAGAATGAACGATAAAGAATGAACAAGGATCATTGATCAATAATGAATGAACGATGAAGAATGAACAAGGATCAATGATCAATGAAGAATGAACGATGAATAACGAACAAGGATCAATGATCATTGAAGAATGAACGACGAAGAATGAACAAGGATCAATGATCAATGAAGAATGAACGATGAAAAAAGAACAAGGAGCATTGATCAATAATGAAAGAACGATGAAGAATGAACAAGGATCAATGATCAATGAAGAATGAACGAAGAAGAATGAACAAGGATCAAAGATCAATGAAGAATGAACGATGAAGAATGAAGAATGAACAAGGATCAATGATCAATGAAGAATGAACGATGAAGAATGAACAAGGATCAACGATCAATGAAGAATGAACGATGAAGAATGAACAAGGATCAATGATCAATGAAGAATGAACGATGAAGAAAGAACAAGGAACATTGATCAATAATGAATCAACGATGAAGAATGAACAAGGATCAATGATCAATGAAGAATGAACGATGAAGAATGAACAAGGATCAATGATCAAGGAAGAATGAACGATGAAGAATCAACAATGATTAATAATCAATCAAGAATGAACGATGAAGAATGAACAAGGATCATTGATCAATAATGAATGAATGATGAAGAACGAACAAGGATCAATGATCAATGAAGAATGAACGATGAAGAATGAACAAGTTTTAATGATCATTAAAGAATGAACGATGAAGAATGAACAAGTTTCAATGATCATTAAAGAATGAACGATGAAGAATGAACAAGTATTAATGATCAATGAAGAATGAACGATGAAGAATGAACAAGGATAATTGATCAATGAACAATGAACGATGAAGAATGAACAAGGATCAATGATGATTGAAGAATGAACGATGAAGAATGAACAAGGATCAATGATCAATGAAGAATGAACAAGGATCAATGATCAATGAAGAATGAACGATGAAGAATGAACAAGGATTAATGATCAATAAAGAATGAACGATGAAGAATGAACAAGGATCAATGATCATTGAAGAATGAACGATGAAGAATGAACAAGGATCAATGATCAATGAAGAATGAATGATGAATAATCAACAAGGTTCAATGATCATTGAAGAATGAACGATGAAGAATGAACAAGGATCAATGATCAATGAAGAATGAACAATGAAGAATGAACAAGGATCAACGATCAATGAAGAATGAACGATGAAGAATGAACAAGGATCAATGATCAATGAAGAATGAATGATGAATAATGAACAAGGATCAATGATCAATGAAGAATGAACGATGAAGAATGAACAAGGATCAATGATACATGAAGAATGAACGATGAAGAATGAACAAGAATCAACGATCATTGAAGAATGAACGATAAAGAATGAACAAGGATCATTGATCAATAATGAATGAACGATGAAGAATGAACAAGGATCAATGATCAATGAAGAATGAACGATGAATAACGAACAAGGATCAATGATCATTGAAGAATGAACGATGAAGAATGAACAAGGATCAATGATTAATGAAGAATGAACGATGAAGAAAAAACAAGGAGCATTGATCAATAATGAATGAACGATGAAGAATGAACAAGGATCAATGATCAATGAAGAATGAACGAAGAAGAATGAACAAGGATCAATGATCAATGAAGAATGAACGATGAAGAATGAAGAATGAACAAGGATCAATGATCAATGAAGAATGAACGATGAAGAATGAACAAGGATCAACGATCAATGAAGAATGAACGATGAAGAATGAACAAGGATCAATGATCAATGAAGAATGAACGATGAAGAATGAACAAGGATCAACGATCAATGAAGAATGAACGATGAAGAATGAACAAGGATCAATGATCAATGAAGAATGAACGATGAAGAAATGCACTTAATTAGGCTTACCAACATCAATAATTAATTAGGCTTACCAATGAACACTGAATGATGTAAAATGGCTTACCAACAACTTAATTAGGCTGACCAAGCACTTTACCAACACTCAATACAAATGCAATTTAATAAATGCACAATTAATCAATTTAATAACTTACTGGCTCTGATACCAATAGGGAGTACAGGATCGATAGAGAAAATAATTTAATAATTTTGTGGATATAAATCTTATTATATAATTGATAATAATAAGATAAGTAAAGAAAGTTAGATTTATTTGAGATAAGACTTAAACAAAAGAAAATTACAGGATGCTCTCATCTTAGAGCTAGACACTTTATTTATACACAAAGGAAGAGATAAGGTGCAATCTGCTCTTCCAATAAGAAATTAAAGAGAAATAGTACAAACATAATTATTAAAGTTACACTATAATACTGTAGAAGATGCTTTGAATTACTATTGAAGATGCTTTACTGTTGAAGATGCTTTGAATCACTGTTGGAGATGCTTTACTGTTGAAGATGCTTTGAATTACTGTTGGAGATGCTTTTGATTTCGTCATTGCTTACGTTTGTGCTTCCGGATGAATTAATTTGAGTTGTTGAACATTTGAATGATACTTTTGATTTCGTCATTGCTTACGTTTGTGCTTCCGGATGAATTAATTTGAGTTGTTGAACATTTGAATTGAACTTTTGTGAACTCAATATTAAAAGTCGTATGGATCTTGAGCAAATGGGCCACCAAATGTTGGATCATAAGACTCATTTGAAAACTCCGATAAAATCTCATCAGAGGATTCTTCTGATAATATTTTCTTTGCATATTGTGAATCTTCAAGAATCTTTTTGAGAATAGCTTTCTGGACTTTAGATAATGATTCTGAATTTGGACTTTCTACTTTGGGATTTTTATTGTGTTGAGGAGAGTTTGAATTTGATGTTGCTTTTGAGGGTGAAGGTTTGTTGGTGGTTGATGGAGATTGGTATTCCATTTTTATACCGGTTTGAAAAAAGGAGATAACATTTTTTGTTGAACAAATTTCTAAGGTAAATTTGTCCCACCATTTAATTTTGAATTCTCTTATTAATGAATATGGATATGGACGTGGAAGGTGTTGTTTGAGACAGTAACTCCAACATAGAATCCATGGAATTTTAAATTCTGCATGAAACATGACTGGAGTTTCATAAGCTTGATAATTTGAATTGGCAACAAAAGTTGTGAAACCCTCATTGCATTCTTTTGGATAAATTTGAGGAGTTGGTCCAAATAAATACCACCAATGATAAAACCACATAGGATATTTCTTTGGACAATATTTGTCAAATATAAAAAACCATGAATGATCAAATGGTCTGAATAAAAATGCTCTATACCAGGCCATTTTGTAATCATAGTATGAGTAATTTTGAGGGAAAAATCTTTTTGAAAAAATTCGTTCTGCATAAGGGTCTCCCCATTCTACAGACGAAATAATTTTCTTAAAAATACATTTTGAATAAATTATTTTTTCTGAAGAATCCTTGATATGTTGGATTTCAACAGAGTTTGAATCTACTAAAATAAATTCATAAAACCTTTGAGTTTTAAAACGATTTTCTGGTATCCATTCGCAACCTTTTGGAAAAGTTTTTTTGATTGATGGAATTAATAATTTGTGGGCTTTGAGGAATTGTAAAATTAGTGAGATATACATTTTCTATTTCGGTTTTTGTAATGTATGCAGATTTGGTAAAGCTTTGTGTTGGTATTTTTGTAGTTGGTTCTTTTTGTTTTGAATTTGAAATAATATTTTGTGTAGTAGGCTCTTGAACAATTTGTGAATATGGAAGTGGGGGAAAATCATTTAGTTGAGTAAATTTGTTTGAAATGGATAGGGTAGTTTGAAGATTTTTGGAGGATGAAAATTTATTTTGTTCTGTTTTGTTTGGTTTTGGATCTGGTTCCATTTCGTAATCATCTGAACTCTGGAACCCTTTGAGTTTTTCTTGCTGATTCTTCTTCCTTGGCATTATGATGTCCCTGTAGAAATTCTCTAGTTAAGAAATCAGGGAGAGAGTTACTTTCGCCTCTTATATGCTCTATTTGAAAATCAAATACTGATAAAATTGCTTGCCATCTTGCAAAAATTTGTTTAGAAACAATGTTTTTGACATCCTTTTCTAGAACCTCTTTTGCAGATTTGCAGTCGATCCTTATCAAAAATTTTTTGTTGTAAAGATCATCTTGAAATTTTGAAACGCATAGTACTATAGATAAAATTTCCTTTTTAATGGTAGAATAATTTTTTTGAGGTCCGAGCCAGAGACCTGAATGAAATCTAACTAATTGTTCTTTTGTATCTATTCTTTGTTTTAATATGCCACCATATCCTATTTCTGATGCATCTGTTTCTACTATCATGAATGCAGATGGATCTGGAATGCCTAGACATGGAAGTGATTTGATTTTTTGTTTTAATTCAATAATAGTCTTAGTATGAATTTCTGACCAGGGAGGCGGATTTTTTTGAAGTCTTTGAAAGAGGGGCATGCAAATTTGTCTGAGCTTTGGGAAAAAATCTGATATATAATTTAGACATCCCAAAAATCTTTGTAACTGGGTTTTGTCTTTAATTTCGTTAGGGAATTTTTCTGCAAATTCTAAAGACCTTGTAATTGGCTTGATTGTTCCTTTATAAATGTCATGTCCCAAAAATCTAATTTTTGTTTGAAATAATTTCATTTTAGTGGCAGAAACTACTAAACCATTTTTTTCAACAGTGTTTAGAAATATATGTAAATGTTTGAAATGTTGATCAATATCATGAGAAAAAATTAAAACATCATCTATATAAACAATTATGAATGAAGAAAATTGATTGAAAATATCATTCATTATATGTTGAAATTCAGAAGGAGCATTTTTAAGTCCAAAAGGCATTACATTCCACTCATAATGTCCAAATGGTACCGTGAATGCAGTTTTATACCTATCTTCTTTAGCAATTTGTATTTGCCAGAAACCAGATTTCATATCAAATTTTGAAAATATTTTGGCTTTATATAAGCGATTAATTAAATCTCTTTTATTTGGGATTGGATATCTTATCCATTGAAGAACTTTGTTTAAAGGTTTGTAATTAATAACTAATCTAGGAACTCCTCTTTCTTTTTCTGCTGCATTCATAACATAAAATGCTGCACAGCTCCAAGGAGATTTGGATGGAGTTATTAATTTTTTATCTAAAAGAGTTTGAATTTCTTTCTTGCAGAATTCAAGATGCTCAGAATTCATTTGGATGGGTCTAGCTTTTGTAGGAATATTTTTTTCAGAGAAATCTTTTTCATATGGCAATGTGACAATATGCCTTTTTCTATCCCAAAAGGCATTTGGAATATCAGCACAAACTTTTGATTTAAAAATATTTTCTAAATTAAAAATTTTTTGTTGCAATTTTGATTGTTGTAATTGTTCTTCAATCCTTTGAAAAGAAATTTCTTCTTTTAAAGAAGAAATTTGAAATTCTTTTTGTTTTATTAAATTTATACTTTGTATTACTGAAGAATTTTGTAATAAATTAATATCTTTTTGTAACATGGGACTTAAAAAAGGAAATGATAATTGTTTCCCTAAAATTTTTGTATGAACACCTTTGTCATCAACCCAAAAAGGATAAATTTGTGTTAAAAAGGGAGTGCCTAATATTATTTCTTCCTTAATATCATTAATAATAATGAAAGTATTAGTAAAACTATAATTTTCATTTATGATCTTTCCTTTTGAAATTTTATATTTAATATCCATGGGTGAACTATTTGCACTATATAACCGAGTTTTTGTTTTTTCATAAAATTTAGTTGGGACTAATCCTTCCCTTAAGCAATTTTGATCCGCTCCACTATCAATTAAAGCAATATAGGTTTTTTGAAAATCTCCAATTTGAAAAGTAACTGGTGCATACCATTTTTGAAAATTAATTTTATTAATAACAGTGATAAAATCATCATCATCCCCATTAACTTTCTCTTTTCCCAAAGAAAGATTTTCTTTATAGATGGGGTTTTCTAAAATAGATAATTTTGTTTCAAGTTCGAAATCTTTGATTTCTAAATGCTTTAAACTATTTTTGATAGAAATGATGTCTTCTTTGATTTTATTTATTTCAAGTTGAAGATCTTTGACCGAAAGAGTTTGATTCTTAATAGGAATTAATTTAGAAGTCATTTCTTTGGAAGAGTATTTTTCTAATAATTTTGAAATATTGAAAGGTTCAATTTGAGGAATTGGAATACTTTCTTTGTTTTTAGAGGTAGAGGTTTCACCCAAAACCATAGTTTTGAGTTTCAAAAGGGTTTCTCTTTTGATCTCTTTATCTTGGATTTTGTCAACGAGATCAAAAAGAAATTCCACATTTTTCTCTTTATCTGTTAAAACATTAATGCATTTGATAGGAGAGGAAGAAATCGAAGATTCAGAATCAGAAGTTTGATCATTAATTTGTAAAATTTCGTCATCTTCCTTTTCTGAAGAAGAAGAAGAAGTAGACTCAGGGGTTTGTAATAATATTTTGGATATTTTATCTCCTAGCTCAGAGTCGTTAATAAATAATTCTTGAATCTTTTTCTTTGTGGTACAAGCATTTGCTTTATGTCCAGGTTTTCCACACGAATAACAAAAGATTTTGAAAGCTTTGTTTGATTTTCGGAAATTTCCGAAATTTTTCTTTCCTCGTTTCTTTCGATAATAAGAAGGATAAGAATTTTTATTTTTATCTTTTGAAAATTTAGAAAATTGTTTTTTAATTTTCTTTTTTGTAGAGGGAGCTCTAATAGCTTCCATACCAAATGCTTCACAGAAACATCCAATTTCTTTCTTAGATTGTTTCTTTTCAGAGGTATATTTGGCTTGGAGTTTGAGTTCTTCACATAAAGAAAGACCTTCCTTTTTAATGAAAGCGAAAAGTCCTCCATAAGTAGTATTATTAAGAGCTTGTTCTTTATCTGTATCATGTTCAGCTATTTTTCTAAAAATTCTTTGAGCAAATAATTTTGGTAGTCCTGATATAAATTTTTCTTTCCAAAAACTTTGATTGCAATCTTGTCTTTGTAAAACATAACTAAAGAAGGTATCTTTATACCATCTATAGTCACTTAAAGTTGGGCAACGTAAATTTTGTAAAATCGTTTCTCCAGAAGAAAGAGTTTGAGTAGGGTTACCGACAAAATGAAAGGCAATAACTATGATTAAGAAATCACAGCAGTCAGATTTTTGAAATACATTTCCTTGATCATCCATGATGTCAGTAACGTGATTCAAAATTTCTAATCTGTCTTGTAAAGTGAGAAGATTATCCCACCAGTTTTTTAATTGCCCAGTAAAACCTGATATAATAAAACCAAAAATTATTTGTTCATCCAAAGGTTTTGCCTTGTAAGCTACAATAGCCATTCCCATATTTTGAAGAGTATTAAGAATTTCATAATCAGATTTTCCATCTATGTTCCATTCATGGATCATATCTGGGGAAAAGGATTTGGAGGTAAATGTAGACCTTTCTTCATATTGAAGATCAACAGGAGTAGGCCTAGGATAATAGTTTTTTGTAGGGATATTCTTCCAAGATGATCGTATTTTATTAATTTGATGAGGATCATTATCAGATTCTTGAAATTGCTTTGCAACTTTTGAAATGATTAAAGACTCAGAATTTTCTTCATCAGAAGATATCTCTGAACTTTGATATTTACTCAAAACCTTAATATGACTTGGACTATCTGCTAATTTTTGTAAAGATTTTTGAATTTTATCTAACACTGCAGAATTAGAGTTAGAAGAAGTAAAACCATTTTTTGGAAACATTTGAGTCATAGGTATAGTTAATCCTGGTGGTTTGAAATGCGGTGCAGAAACCTTATTAGATCCTAATGATGCAATCGTATTAGGGGCTATGGATCTAGAGGTTTCTTTTTGTAAATTATCAACCTTATTTGAAAGTTGATCTACTTGTGTAGCAACGGTATGAAGGATTTGATTTGTAAAATTATTTTGATGATAAATTTTAATGATGTCTTCTACATTTGGAGTTTTATCTGTTTGATCTACTCTTCCTTCTTTAAAAGGACTAGCCTTTATTTCACGGTCATAATAGGGAAAAGTAATATTTTGTAACGGTGGATGAACTGAACTAATTGTTTGTCCATCCTTCAAAACCCAATTTTTTTGAAGTTTGGTTTGTACAAATATGTGATTTTGAGAATATGGATTAGCAATACCTTGTTTTTCACAAAACAATAAAAACCATGTAAAAAACGGGATATTAATTTGAATAGTATTCATATCTTTATACCATACATCTCTTATTGAGTCTTTAAAGGAGCGAGAAAAAGATCTAAACCAATCTCGATGTTCAGCATTGTGAGAGGAATTAAATTCATCTCTTAGATAGTTTTTATCTATTTCAAAATCTTTAGTAATTGTATTGATAGAGTCAAAATTTTGCATATCAGACATTGTGGGAGATGCAGGTCTAGATGAAGAGATTTGAGAAGTTTGAGAAGCATTTGCTTCATATTCAGGAATAGGAGATTTATATCTGACTTTGATTGGTTCAGAAATGACTGAAGTTGTTTTTTGAGGAAAAGAAAAAGATCTTCGTGGATAGTTGGAAGAAGAAGTACAAGGAGAACTAGATAATTCTCTCATAGACCCAAACCTTATAAGAACTTTATTTTCGTCTTCCTCAATGCATTCTATTTCTTGTCTTATGTTTCTAGGAGGCATTGGATTTGAGAATTGAAATGTCTCAGGAATAGAAATTTGATCCCATCTCAAGGTTTTTGCTGTAGAAACTATTGATTTAGTATTCTCAGCATGAACCTCTATAAAAATAGTTTCTTCTTTTGAAGAAGCCTCATGTATGAATTTTGGATTAACTGTGGAATTCATTAATCTAAAATAAACACGGAAAACAATTGCAAAATTTCTAGCAAACTCTTTAAATTTATTATTTAAAATTTGAATATCTAAAATTAATGAAGATAAGATTAATGGGTCTTGAAGATCTACTGTAAAGTTTGGAAAACAATTGAAATATATTGGGCCATTACAGATATTAGTTTGAATCATAGCCAAAACAGAATCTTTATAATTATTAAGTCGATCGTCTCTGAGAGCTAGGAAAATTGGACAATCAACTCCTTTATGAACTAATGGTTTTATTCCTATTTGAACAAGGCCAAAATGAATGAATCTAAATCTGTGTTTGAGATAAGCTTTAATGCTGGATTCTGAAAGTAAATGCATAGTTTCAGATTCTTTTTGAATGCTTCTAGTCTCTTCATGAGTTTTGATGCTAAATGCAGTCTTAAAATCAGTAATGCCTATATGATAAATTTTTGTAAGATTTTCTTTTGGAATTTCCCAATTTGAAAAGTTCTTTTCTATATGAACTTCACTACTTTGAATTATATTATTAGGTGATCCTAAACTAATAGCTTTCCTTAACCAGTTTGCCATTAATAAATTAAATGTTGCATAAACTAAATATGACTGAATTGAATGGGAACAGTGGGACCACCTAACCGAGAACACCAAGACTTAAAATGGCTTACCAACAACTTAATTAGGCTGACCAAGCACTTTACCAACACTCAATACAAATGCAATTTAATAAATGCACAATTAATCAATTTAATAACTTACTGGCTCTGATACCAATAGGGAGTACAGGATCGATAGAGAAAATAATTTAATAATTTTGTGGATATATGAACAATGAACAATGAACAAGGAACATTTAATATGGTAATTTAATAAGATTTATCAATCATTAATGAACAATGAACGATGAAGAAAGAACAAGGATCAATGATACATGAAGAATGAACGATGAAGAATGAACAAGAATCAATGCTCATTGAAGAATGAACGATGAAGAATGAACAAGGATCAATGATCAATGAAGAATGAACAAAGATCAATGATCAATGAATAATGAACGATGAAGAATGAACAAGGATCAATGATCAATGAAGAATGAAGGATGAATAATGAACAAGGATCAATGATCAATGAAGAATGGACGATGAAGAATGAACAAGGATCAATGATCAATGAAGAATGAATGATGAATAACGAACAAGGATCAATGATCAATAAAGAATGAACGATGAAGAATGAACAAGGATCAATGATCAATGAAGAATGAACGAAGAAGAATGAACAAGGATCAATGATCAATGAAGAATGAACGATGAAGAATGAAGAATGAACGATGAAGAATGAACAAGGATCAATGACCAATGAAGAATGAACGATGAAGAATGAACAAGGATTAATGATCAATAAAGAATGAACGATGAAGAATGAACAAGGATCAATGATCATTGAAGAATGAACGAAGAAGAATGAACAAGGATTAATAATCAATGAAGAATGAACAAGGATCAATGATCATTGAAGAATGAACGATGAAGAATGAACAAGGATCAATGATCAATGAATAATGAACGATGAAGAATGAACAAGGATCAATGATCAATGAAGAATGAACGATGAATAATGAAAAGGGATCAATGATCAATGAAGAATGAACGATGAAGAATGAACAAGGATCCATGATCAATGAAGAATGAATGATGAATAACGAACAAGGATCAATGATCATTGAAGAATGAACGATGAAGAATGAACAAGGATCAACGATCAATGAAGAATGAACGATGAAGAATGAACAAGGATCAATGATCAATGAAGAATGAATGATGAATAATGAACAAGGATCAATGATCAATGAAGAATGAACGATGAAGAATGAACAAGGATCAATGATCAAGGAAGAATGAACGATAAAGAATGAACAATGATTAATAATCAATCAAGAATGAACGATGAAGAATGAACAAGGATCATTGATCACTAATGAATGATGGATGAAGAACGAACAAGGATCAATGATCAATGAAGAATGAACGATGAAGAATGAACAAGGATCAATGATCAAGGAAGAATGAACGATGAAGAATGAACAATGATTAATAATCAATCAAGAATGAACGATGAAGAATGAACAAGGATCATTGATCACTAATGAATGAATGATGAAGAACGAACAAGGATCAATGATCAATGAAGAATGAACGATGAAGAATGAACAAGTTTCAATGAACATTAAAGAATGAACGATGAAGAATGAACAAGGATTAATGATCAATGAAGAATGAACGATGAAGAATGAACAAGGATAATTGATCAATGAACAATGAACGATGAAGAATGAACAAGGATCAATGATCATTGAAGAATGAACGATGAAGAATGAACAAGGATCAATGATTAATGAACAATGAACGATTAAGAATGAACAAGGATCAATGATAAATGAAGAATGAACGATGAAGAATGAACAAGGATCAATGATTAATGAACAATGAACGATGAAGAAAGAACATGGATCAATGATACATGAAGAATGAACGATGAAGAATGAACAAGAATCAATGCTCATTGAAGAATGAACGATGAAGAATGAACAAGGATCAATGATCAATGAAGAATGAACAAAGATCAATGATCAATGAATAATGAACGACGAAGAATGAACAAGGATCAATGATCATTGAAGAATGAACGATGAAGAATGAACAAGGATCAATGATTAATGAACAATGAACGATTAAGAATGAACAAGGATCAATGATAAATGAAGAATGAACGATGAAGAATGAACAAGGATCAATGATTAATGAACAATGAACGATGAAGAAAGAACATGGATCAATGATACATGAAGAACGAACGATGAAGAATGAACAAGAATCAATGCTCATTGAAGAATGAACGATGAAGAATGAACAAGGATCAATGATCAATGAAGAATGAACAAAGATCAATGATCAATGAATAATGAACGACGAAGAATGAACAAGGATCAATGATCATTGAAGAATGAACGATGAAGAATGAACAAGGATCAATGATTAATGAACAATGAACGATTAAGAATGAACAAGGATCAATGATAAATGAAGAATGAACGATGAAGGATGAACAAGGATCAATGATTAATGAACAATGAACGATGAAGAAAGAACAAGGATCAAAGATACATGAAGAATGAACGATGAAGAATGAACAAGAATCAATTCTCATTGAAGCATGAACGATGAAGAATGAACAAGGATCAATGATCAATGAAGAATGAACAAAGATCAATGATCAATGAATAATGAACGATGAAGAATGAACAAGGATCAAAGATCAATGAAGAATGAAGGATGAATAATGAACAAGGATCAATGATCAATGAAGAATGGACGATGAAGAATGAACAAGGATCAATGATCAATGAAGAATGAATGATGAATAACGAACAAGGATCAATGATCAATAAAGAATGAACGATGAAGAATGAACAAGGATCAATGATCAATGAAGAATGAACGAAGAAGAATGAACAAGGATCAATGATCAATGAAGAATGAACGATGAAGAATGAAGAATGAACAAGGATAATTGATCAATGAAGAATGAACGATGAAGAATGAACAAGGATTAATGATCAATGAAGAATGAACAAGGATAATTGATCAATGAACAATGAACGATGAAGAATGAACAAGGATCAATGATACATGAAGAATGAACGATGAAGAATGAAAAAGTTTCAATGATCATTAAAGAATGAACGATGAAGAATAAACAAGGATTAATGATCAATGAAGAATGAACGATGAAGAATGAACAAGGATAATTGATCAATGAACAATGAACGATGAAGAATGAACAAGGATCAATGATCATTGAAGAATAAACGATGAAGAATGAACAAGGATCAATGATTAATGAACAATGAACGATGAAGAATGAACAAGGATCAATGATAAATGAAGAATGAACGATGAAGAATGAACAAGGATCAATGATCAATGAAGAAAGAATGATGAATAATGAACAACGATCAATGATCAATGAAGAATGAACGATGAAGAATGAACAAGGATCAATGATACATGAAAAATGAACGATGAAGAATGAACAAGAATCAATGATCATTGAAGGATGAACGATAAAGAATGAACAAGGATCATTGATCAATAATGATTGAACGATGAAGAATGAACAAGGATCAATGATCATTGAAGAATGAACGACGAAGAATGAACAAGGATCAATGATCAATGAAGAATGAACGATGAAAAAAGAACAAGGACCATTGATCAATAATGAAAGAACGATGAAGAATAAACAAGGATCAATGATCAATGAAGAATGAACGAAGAAGAATGAACAAGGATCAAAGATCAATGAAGAATGAACGATGAAGAATGAAGAATGAACAAGGATCAATGATCAATGAAGAATGAACGATGAAGAATGAACAAGGATCAACGATCAATGAAGAATGAACGATGAAGAATGAACAAGGATCAATGATCAATGAAGAATGAACGATGAAGAAAGAACAAGGAACATTGATCAATAATGAATCAACGATGAAGAATGAACAAGGATCAATGATCAATGAAGAATGAACGATGAAGAATGAACAAGGATCAAAGATCAATGAAGAATGAACGATGAAGAATGAAAAATGAACAAGGATCAATGATCAATGAAGAATGAACGATGAAGAATGAACAAGGATCAATGATCAATAAAGAATGAACGATGAAGAATGAACAAGGATCAATGATCATTGAAGAATGAAAGATGAAGAATGAACAAGGATCAATGATCAATGAAGAATGAACAAAGATCAATGATCAATGAATAATGAACGATGAAGAATGAACAAGGATCAATGATCATTGAAGAATGAACGATGAAGAATGAACAAGGATCAATGATTAATGAACAATGAACGATTAAGAATGAACAAGGATCAATGATAAATGAAGAATGAACGATGAAGAATGAAGAAGGATCAATGATTAATGAACAATGAACGATGAAGAAAGAACAAGGATCAATGATACATGAAGAATGAACGATGAAGAATGAACAAGAATCAATGCTCATTGAAGAATGAACGATGAAGAATGAACAAGGATCAATGATCAATGAAGAATGAACAAAGATCAATGATCAATGAATAATGAACGATGAAGAATGAACAAGGATCAATGATCAATGAAGAATGAAGGATGAATAATGAACAAGGAGCAATGATCAATGAAGAATGGACGATGAAGAATGAACAAGGATCAATGATCAATGAAGAATGAATGATGAATAACGAACAAGGATCAATGATCAATAAAGAATGAACGATGAAGAATGAATAAGGATCAATGATCAATGAAGAATGAACGAAGAAGAATGAACAAGGATCAATGATCAATGAAGAATGAACGATGAAGAATGAAGAATGAACGATGAAGAATGAACAAGGATCAATGATCAATGAAGAATGAACGATGAAGAATGAACAAGGATTAATCATCAATAAAGAATGAACGATGAAGAATGAACAAGGATAAATGATCATTGAAGAATGAACGAAGAAGAATGAAACAGGACTAATAATCAATGAAGAATGAACAAGGATCAATGATCATTGAAGAATGAACGATGAAGAATGAACAAGGATCAATGATCAATGAATAATGAACGATGAAGAATGAACAAGGATCAATGATCAATGAAGAATGAACGATGAATAATGAAAAGGGATCAATGATCAATGAAGAATGAACGATGAAGAATGAACAAGGATCCATGATCAATGAAGAATGAATGATGAATAACGAACAAGGATCAATGATCATTGAAGAATGAACGATGAAGAATGAACAAGGATCAACGATCAATGAAGAATGAACGATGAAGAATGAACAAGGATCAATGATCAATGAAGAATGAATGATGAATAATGAACAAGGATCAATGATCAATGAAGAATGAACGATGAAGAATGAACAAGGATCAATGATCAAGGAAGAATGAACGATAAAGAATGAACAATGATTAATAATCAATCATGAATGAACGATGAAGAATGAACAAGGATCATTGATCACTAATGAATGAATGATGAAGAACGAACAAGGATCAATGATCAATGAAGAATGAACGATGAAGAATGAACAAGGATCAATGATCAAGGAAGAATGAACGATGAAGAATGAACAATGATTAATAATCAATCAAGAATGAACGATGAAGAATGAACAAGGATCATTGATCACTAATGAATGAATGATGAAGAACGAACAAGGATCAATGATCAATGAAGAATGAACGATGAAGAATGAACAAGTTTCAATGAACATTAAAGAATGAACGATGAAGAATGAACAAGGATTAATGATCAATGAAGAATGAACGATGAAGAATGAACAAGGATAATTGATCAATGAACAATGAACGATGAAGAATGAACAAGGATCAATGATCATTGAAGAATGAACGATGAAGAATGAACAAGGATCAATGATTAATGAACAATGAACGATTAAGAATGAACAAGGATCAATGATAAATGAAGAATGAACGATGAAGAATGAACAAGGATCAATGATTAATGAACAATGAACGATGAAGAAAGAACAAGGATCAATGATACATGAAGAATGAACGATGAAGAATGAACAAGAATCAATGCTCATTGAAGCATGAACGATGAAGAATGAACAAGGATCAATGATCAATGAAGAATGAACAAAGATCAATGATCAATGAATAATGAACGACGAAGAATGAACAAGGATCAATGATCATTGAAGAATGAACGATGAAGAATGAACAAGGATCAATGATTAATGAACAATGAACGATTAAGAATGAACAAGGATCAATGATAAATGAAGAATGAACGATGAAGAATGAACAAGGATCAATGATTAATGAACAATGAACGATGAAGAAAGAACAAGGATCAATGATACATGAAGAATGAACGATGAAGAATGAACAAGAATCAATGCTCATTGAAGCATGAACGATGAAGAATGAACAAGGATCAATGATCAATGAAGAATGAACAAAGATCAATGATCAATGAATAATGAACGATGAAGAATGAACAAGGATCAAAGATCAATGAAGAATGAAGGATGAATAATGAACAAGGATCAATGATCAATGAAGAATGGACGATGAAGAATGAACAAGGATCAATGATCAATGAAGAATGAATGATGAATAACGAACAAGGATCAATGATCAATAAAGAATGAACGATGAAGAATGAACAAGGATCAATGATCAATGAAGAATGAACGAAGAAGAATGAACAAGGATCAATGATCAATGAAGAATGAACGATGAAGAATGAAGAATGAACAAGGATCAATGATCAATGAAGAATGAACGATGAAGAATGAACAAGGATTAATGATCAATGAACAATGAACGATGAAGAATGAACAAGGATAATTGATCAATGAACAATGAACGATGAAGAATGAACAAGGATCAATGATACATGAAGAATGAACGATGAAGAATGAAAAAGTTTCAATGATCATTAAAGAATGAACGATGAAGAATAAACAAGGATTAATGATCAATGAAGAATGAACGATGAAGAATGAACAAGGATAATTGATCAATGAACAATGAACGATGAAGAATGAACAAGGATCAATGATCATTGAAGAATAAACGATGAAGAATGAACAAGGATCAATGATTAATGAACAACGAACGATGAAGAATGAACAAGGATCAATGATAAATGAAGAATGAACGATGAAGAATGAACAAGGATCAATGATCAATGAAGAAAGAATGATGAATAATGAACAACGATCAATGATCAATGAAGAATGAACGATGAAGAATGAACAAGGATCAATGATACATGAAAAATGAACGATGAAGAATAAACAAGAATCAATGATCATTGAAGAATGAACGATAAAGAATGAACAAGGATCATTGATCAATAATGAATGAACGATGAAGAATGAACAAGGATCAATGATCAATGAAGAATGAACGATGAATAACGAACAAGGATCAATGATCATTGAAGAATGAACGACGAAGAATGAACAAGGATCAATGATCAATGAAGAATGAACGATGAAAAAAGAACAAGGAGCATTGATCAATAATGAAAGAACGATGAAGAATGAACAAGGATCAATGATCAATGAAGAATGAACGAAGAAGAATGAACAAGGATCAAAGATCAATGAAGAATGAACGATGAAGAATGAAGAATGAACAAGGATCAATGATCAATGAAGAATGAACGATGAAGAATGAACAAGGATCAACGATCAATGAAGAATGAACGATGAAGAATGAACAAGGATCAATGATCAATGAAGAATGAACGATGAAGAAAGAACAAGGAACATTGATCAATAATGAATCAACGATGAAGAATGAACAAGGATCAATGATCAATGAAGAATGAACGATGAAGAATGAACAAGGATCAATGATCAAGGAAGAATGAACGATGAAGAATCAACAATGATTAATAATCAATCAAGAATGAACGATGAAGAATGAACAAGGATCATTGATCAATAATGAATGAATGATGAAGAACGAACAAGGATCAATGATCAATGAAGAATGAACGATGAAGAATGAACAAGTTTTAATGATCATTAAAGAATGAACGATGAAGAATGAACAAGTTTCAATGATCATTAAAGAATGAACGATGAAGAATGAACAAGTATTAATGATCAATGAAGAATGAACGATGAAGAATGAACAAGGATAATTGATCAATGAACAATGAACGATGAAGAATGAACAAGGATCAATGATGATTGAAGAATGAACGATGAAGAATGAACAAGGATCAATGATCAATGAAGAATGAACAAGGATCAATGATCAATGAAGAATGAACGATGAAGAATGAACAAGGATTAATGATCAATAAAGAATGAACGATGAAGAATGAACAAGGATCAATGATCATTGAAGAATGAACGATGAAGAATGAACAAGGATCAATGATCAATGAAGAATGAATGATGAATAATCAACAAGGTTCAATGATCATTGAAGAATGAACGATGAAGAATGAACAAGGATCAATGATCAATGAAGAATGAACAATGAAGAATGAACAAGGATCAACGATCAATGAAGAATGAACGATGAAGAATGAACAAGGATCAATGATCAATGAAGAATGAATGATGAATAATGAACAAGGATCAATGATCAATGAAGAATGAACGATGAAGAATGAACAAGGATCAATGATACATGAAGAATGAACGATGAAGAATGAACAAGAATCAACGATCATTGAAGAATGAACGATAAAGAATGAACAAGGATCATTGATCAATAATGAATGAACGATGAAGAATGAACAAGGATCAATGATCAATGAAGAATGAACGATGAATAACGAACAAGGATCAATGATCATTGAAGAATGAACGATGAAGAATGAACAAGGATCAATGATTAATGAAGAATGAACGATGAAGAAAGAACAAGGAGCATTGATCAATAATGAATGAACGATGAAGAATGAACAAGGATCAATGATCAATGAAGAATGAACGAAGAAGAATGAACAAGGATCAATGATCAATGAAGAATGAACGATGAAGAATGAAGAATGAGCAAGGATCAATGATCAATGAAGAATGAACGATGAAGAATGAACAAGGATCAACGATCAATGAAGAATGAACGATGAAGAATGAACAAGGATCAATGATCAATGAAGAATGAACGATGAAGAAAGAACAAGGAGCATTGATCAATGATGAATCAACGATGAAGAATGAACAAGGATCAATGATCAATGAAGAATGAACGATGAAGAACGAACAAGGATCAATGATCAAGGAAGAATGAACGATGAAGAATGATCAATGATTAATAATCAATCAAGAATGAACGATGAAGAATGAACAAGGATCATTGATCAATAATGAATGAATGATGAAGAACGTACAAGGATCAATGATCAATGAAGAATGAACGATGAAGAATGAACAAGTTTCAATGATCAATAAGGAATGAACGATGAAGAATGAACAAGGATTAATGATCAATGAAGAATGAACGATGAAGAATGAACAAGGATAATTGATCAATGAACAATGAACGATGAAGAATGAAGAAGGATCAATGATCATTGAAGAATGAACGATGAAGAATGAACAAGGATCAATGATTAATGAACAATGAACGATGAAGAATGAACAAGGATCAATGATAAATGAAGAATGAACGATGAAAAATGAACAAGAATCAATACTCATTGAAGAATGAACGATGAAGAATGAACAAGGATCAATGATCAATGACGAATGAACAAGGATCAATGATCAATGAAGAATGAACGATGAAGAAAGAACAAGGATTAATGATCAATAAAGAATGAACGATGAAGAATGAACAAGGATCAATGATCATTGAAGAATGAACGATGAAGAATGAACAAGGATCAATAATCAATGAAGAATGAACAAGGATCAATGATCATTGAAGAATGAACGATGAAGAATGAACAAGAATCAATACTCATTGAAGAATGAACGATGAAGAATGAACAAGGATGAATGATCAATGAAGAATGAACAAGGATCAATGATGAATGAAGAATGAACGATGAAGAATGAACAAGGATTAATGATCAATAAAGAATGAACGATGAAGAATGAACAAGGATCAATGATCATTGAAGAATGAACGATGAAGAATGAACAAGGATCAACAATCAATGAAGAATGAATAAGGATCAATGATCGTTGAAGAATGAACGATGAAGAATGAACAAGGATCAATGATCAATGAATAATGAACGATGAAGAATGAACAAGGATCAATGATCAATGAAGAATGAACGATGAATAATGAAAAGGGATCAATGATCAATGAAGAATGAACGATGAAGAATGAACAAGGATCAATGATCAATGAAGAATGAATGATGAATAACGAACAAGGTTCAATGATCATTGAAGAATGAACGATGAAGAATGAACAAGGATCAATGATCAATGAAGAATGAACAATGAAGAATGAACAAGGATCAACGATCAATGAAGAATGAACGATGAAGAATGAACAAGGATCAATGATCAATGAAGAATGAATGATGAATAATGAACAAGGATCAATGATCAATAAAGAATGAACGATGAAGAATGAACAAGGATCAATGATACATGAAGAATTAACGATGAAGAATGAACAAGAATCAACGATCATTGAAGAATGAACGATAAAGAATGAACAAGGATCATTGATCAATAATGAATGAACGATGAAGAATGAACAAGGATCAATGATCAATGAAGAATGAACGATGAATAACGAACAAGGATCAATGATCATTGAAGAATGAACGATGAAGAATGAACAAGGATCAATGATCAATGAAGAATGAACGATGAAGAAAGAACAAGGAGCATTGATCAATAATGAATGAACGATGAAGAATGAACAAGGATCAATGATCAATGAAGAATGAACGAAGAAGAATGAACAAGGATCAATGATCAATGAAGAATGAACTATGAAGAATGAAGAATGAACAAGGATCAATGATCAATGAAGAATGAACGATGAAGAATGAATAAGGATCAACGATCAATGAAGAATGAACGATGAAGAATGAACAAGGATCAATGATCAATGAAGAATGAACGATGAAGAAGGAACAAGGAGTATTGATCAATAATGAATCAACGATGAAGAATGAACAAGGATCAATGATCAATGAAGAATGAACGATGAAGAACGAACAAGGATCAATGATCAAGGAAGAATGAACGATGAAGAATGATCAATGATTAATAATCAATCAAGAATGAACGATGAAGAATGAACAAGGATCATTGATCAATAATGAATGAATGATGAAGAACGAACAAGGATCAATGATCAATGAAGAATGAACGATGAAGAATGAACAAGTTTCAATGATCAATAAGGAATGAACGATGAAGAATGAACAAGGATTAATGATCAATGAAGAATGAACGATGAAGAATGAACAAGGATAATTGATTAATGAACAATGAACGATGAAGAATGAAGAAGGATCAATGATCATTGAAGAATGAACGATGAAGAATGAACAAGGATCAATGATTAATGAACAATGAACGATGAAGAATGAACAAGGATCAATGATAAATGAAGAATGAACGATGAAGAATGAACAAGAATCAATACTCATTGAAGAATGAACGATGAAGAATGAACAAGGATCAATGATCAATGAAGAATGAACAAGGATCAATGATCAATGAAGAATGAACGATGAAGAAAGAACAAGGATTAATGATCAATAAAGAATGAACGATGAAGAATGAACAAGGATCAATGATCATTGAAGAATGAACGATGAAGAATGAACAAGGATCAATGATCAATGAAGAATGAATGATGAATAACGAACAAGGTTCAATGATCATTGAAGAATGAACGATGAAGAATGAACAAGGATCAATGATCAATGAAGAATGAACAATGAAGAATGAACAAGGATCAACGATCAATGAAGAATGAACGATGAAGAATGAACAAGGATCAATGATCAATGAAGAATGAATGATGAATAATGAACAAGGATCAATGATCAATGAAGAATGAACGATGAAGAATGAACAAGGATCAATGATACATGAAGAATGAACGATGAAGAATGAACAAGAATCAACGATCATTGAAGAATGAACGATAAAGAATGAACAAGGATCATTGATCAATAATGAATGAACGAAGAAGAATGAACAAGGATCAATGATCAATGAACAATGAACGAAGAAGAATGAACAAGGATCAATGATCAATGAAGAATGAACGATGAAGAATGAAGAATGAACAAGGATCAATGATCAATGAAGAATGAACGATGAAGAATGAACAAGGATCAACGATCAATGAAGAATGAACGATGAAGAATGAACAAGGATCAATGATCAATGAAGAATGAACGATGAAGAAAGAACAAGGAGCATTGATCAATAATGAATCAACGATGAAGAATGAACAAGGATCAATGATCAATGAAGAATGAACGATGAAGAACGAACAAGGATCAATGATCAAGGAAGAATGAAAGATGAAGAATGATCAATGATTAATAATCAATCAAGAATGAACGATGAAGAATGAACAAGGATCATTGATCAATAATGAATGAATGATGAAGAACGAACAAGGATCAATGATCAATGAAGAATGAACGATGAAGAATGAACAAGTTTCAATGATCAATAAGGAATGAACGATGAAGAATGAACAAGGATAAATGATCAATGAAGAATGAACGATGAAGAATGAACAAGGATAATTGATCAATGAACAATGAACGATGAAGAATGAAGAAGGATCAATGATCATTGAAGAATGAACGATGAAGAATGAACAAGGATCAATGATTAATGAACAATGAACGATGAAGAATGAACAAGGATCAATGATAAATGAAGAATGAACGATGAAAAATGAACAAGAATCAATACTCATTGAAGAATGAACGATGAAGAATGAACAAGGATCAATGATCAATGACGAATGAACAAGGATCAATGATCAATGAAGAATGAACGATGAAGAAAGAACAAGGATTAATGATCAATAAAGAATGAACGATGAAGAATGAACAAGGATCAATGATCATTGAAGAATGAACGATGAAGAATGAACAAGGATCAATAATCAATGAAGAATGAACAAGGATCAATGATCATTGAAGAATGAACGATGAAGAATGAACAAGAATCAATACTCATTGAAGAATGAACGATGAAGAATGAACAAGGATGAATGATCAATGAAGAATGAACAAGGATCAATGATCAATGAAGAATGAACGATGAAGAATGAACAAGGATTAATGATCAATAAAGAATGAACGATGAAGAATGAACAAGGATCAATGATCATTGAAGAATGAACGATGAAGAATGAACAAGGATCAACAATCAATGAAGAATGAATAAGGATCAATGATCGTTGAAGAATGAACGATGAAGAATGAACAAGGATCAATGATCAATGAATAATGAACGATGAAGAATGAACAAGGATCAATGATCAATGAAGAATGAACGATGAATAATGAAAAGGGATCAATGATCAATGAAGAATGAACGATGAAGAATGAACAAGGATCAATGATCAATGAAGAATGAATGATGAATAACGAACAAGGTTCAATGATCATTGAAGAATGAACGATGAAGAATGAACAAGGATCAATGATCAATGAAGAATGAACAATGAAGAATGAAAAAGGATCAACGATCAATGAAGAATGAACGATGAAGAATGAACAAGGATCAATGATCAATGAAGAATGAATGATGAATAATGAACAAGGATCAATGATCAATAAAGAATGAACGATGAAGAATGAACAAGGATCAATGATACATGAAGAATGAACGATGAAGAATGAACAAGAATCAACGATCATTGAAGAATGAACGATAAAGAATGAACAAGGATCATTGATCAATAATGAATGAACGATGAAGAATGAACAAGGATCAATGATCAATGAAGAATGAACGATGAATAACGAACAAGGATCAATGATCATTGAAGAATGAACGATGAAGAATGAACAAGGATCAATGATCAATGAAGAATGAACGATGAAGAAAGAACAAGGAGCATTGATCAATAATGAATGAACGATGAAGAATGAACAAGGATCAATGATCAATGAAGAATGAACGAAGAAGAATGAACAAGGATCAATGATCAATGAAGAATGAACTATGAAGAATGAAGAATGAACAAGGATCAATGATCAATGAAGAATGAACGATGAAGAATGAATAAGGATCAACGATCAATGAAGAATGAACGATGAAGAATGAACAAGGATCAATGATCAATGAAGAATGAACGATGAAGAAGGAACAAGGAGTATTGATCAATAATGAATCAACGATGAAGAATGAACAAGGATCAATGATCAATGAAGAATGAACGATGAAGAACGAACAAGGATCAATGATCAAGGAAGAATGAACGATGAAGAATGATCAATGATTAATAATCAATCAAGAATGAACGATGAAGAATGAACAAGGATCATTGATCAATAATGAATGAATGATGAAGAACGAACAAGGATCAATGATCAATGAAGAATGAACGATGAAGAATGAACAAGTTTCAATGATCAATAAGGAATGAACGATGAAGAATGAACAAGGATTAATGATCAATGAAGAATGAACGATGAAGAATGAACAAGGATAATTGATTAATGAACAATGAACGATGAAGAATGAAGAAGGATCAATGATCATTGAAGAATGAACGATGAAGAATGAACAAGGATCAATGATTAATGAACAATGAACGATGAAGAATGAACAAGGATCAATGATAAATGAAGAATGAACGATGAAGAATGAACAAGAATCAATACTCATTGAAGAATGAACGATGAAGAATGAACAAGGATCAATGATCAATGAAGAATGAACAAGGATCAATGATCAATGAAGAATGAACGATGAAGAAAGAACAAGGATTAATGATCAATAAAGAATGAACGATGAAGAATGAACAAGGATCAATGATCATTGAAGAATGAACGATGAAGAATGAACAAGGATCAATGATCAATGAAGAATGAATGATGAATAACGAACAAGGTTCAATGATCATTGAAGAATGAACGATGAAGAATGAACAAGGATCAATGATCAATGAAGAATGAACAATGAAGAATGAACAAGGATCAACGATCAATGAAGAATGAACGATGAAGAATGAACAAGGATCAATGATCAATGAAGAATGAATGATGAATAATGAACAAGGATCAATGATCAATGAAGAATGAACGATGAAGAATGAACAAGGATCAATGATACATGAAGAATGAACGATGAAGAATGAACAAGAATCAACGATCATTGAAGAATGAACGATAAAGAATGAACAAGGATCATTGATCAATAATGAATGAACGAAGAAGAATGAACAAGGATCAATGATCAATGAACAATGAACGAAGAAGAATGAACAAGGATCAATGATCAATGAAGAATGAACGATGAAGAATGAAGAATGAACAAGGATCAATGATCAATGAAGAATGAACGATGAAGAATGAACAAGGATCAACGATCAATGAAGAATGAACGATGAAGAATGAACAAGGATCAATGATCAATGAAGAATGAACGATGAAGAAAGAACAAGGAGCATTGATCAATAATGAATCAACGATGAAGAATGAACAAGGATCAATGATCAATGAAGAATGAACGATGAAGAACGAACAAGGATCAATGATCAAGGAAGAATGAAAGATGAAGAATGATCAATGATTAATAATCAATCAAGAATGAACAATGAAGAATGAACAAGGATCATTGATCAATAATGAATGAATGATGAAGAACGAACAAGGATCAATGATCAATGAAGAATGAACGATGAAGAATGAACAAGTTTCAATGATCAATAAGGAATGAACGATGAAGAATGAACAAGGATAAATGATCAATGAAGAATGAACGATGAAGAATGAACAAGGATAATTGATCAATGAACAATGAACGATGAAGAATGAAGAAGGATCAATGATCATTGAAGAATGAACGATGAAGAATGAACAAGGATCAATGATTAATGAACAATGAACGATGAAGAATGAACAAGGATCAATGATAAATGAAGAATGAAGGATGAAAAATGAACAAGAATCAATACTCATTGAAGAATGAACGATGAAGAATGAACAAGGATCAATGATCAATGACGAATGAACAAGGATCAATGATCAATGAAGAATGAACGATGAAGAAAGAACAAGGATTAATGATCAATAAAGAATGAACGATGAAGAATGAACAAGGATCAATGATCATTGAAGAATGAACGATGAAGAATGAACAAGGATCAATAATCAATGAAGAATGAACAAGGATCAATGATCATTGAAGAATGAACGATGAAGAATGAACAAGAATCAATACTCATTGAAGAATGAACGATGAAGAATGAACAAGGATGAATGATCAATGAAGAATGAACAAGGATCAATGATCAATGAAGAATGAACGATGAAGAATGAACAAGGATTAATGATCAATAAAGAATGAACGATGAAGAATGAACAAGGATCAATGATCATTGAAGAATGAACGATGAAGAATGAACAAGGATCAACAATCAATGAAGAATGAATAAGGATCAATGATCGTTGAAGAATGAACGATGAAGAATGAACAAGGATCAATGATCAATGAATAATGAACGATGAAGAATGAACAAGGATCAATGATCAATGAAGAATGAACGATGAATAATGAAAAGGGATCAATGATCAATGAAGAATGAACGATGAAGAATGAACAAGGATCAATGATCAATGAAGAATGAATGATGAATAACGAACAAGGTTCAATGATCATTGAAGAATGAACGATGAAGAATGAACAAGGATCAATGATCAATGAAGAATGAACAATGAAGAATGAAAAAGGATCAACGATCAATGAAGAATGAACGATGAAGAATGAACAAGGATCAATGATCAATGAAGAATGAATGATGAATAATGAACAAGGATCAATGATCAATAAAGAATGAACGATGAAGAATGAACAAGGATCAATGATACATGAAGAATGAACGATGAAGAATGAACAAGAATCAACGATCATTGAAGAATGAACGATAAAGAATGAACAAGGATCATTGATCAATAATGAATGAACGATGAAGAATGAACAAGGATCAATGATCAATGAAGAATGAACGATGAATAACGAACAAGGATCAATGATCATTGAAGAATGAACGATGAAGAATGAACAAGGATCAATGATCAATGAAGAATGAACGATGAAGAAAGAACAAGGAGCATTGATCAATAATGAATGAACGATGAAGAATGAACAAGGATCAATGATCAATGAAGAATGAACGAAGAAGAATGAACAAGGATCAATGATCAATGAAGAATGAACTATGAAGAATGAAGAATGAACAAGGATCAATGATCAATGAAGAATGAACGATGAAGAATGAATAAGGATCAACGATCAATGAAGAATGAACGATGAAGAATGAACAAGGATCAATGATCAATGAAGAATGAACGATGAAGAAGGAACAAGGAGTATTGATCAATAATGAATCAACGATGAAGAATGAACAAGGATCAATTATCAATGAAGAATGAACGATGAAGAACGAACAAGGATCAATGATCAAGGAAGAATGAACGATGAAGAATGATCAATGATTAATAATCAATCAAGAATGAACGATGAAGAATGAACAAGGATCATTGATCAATAATGAATGAATGATGAAGAACGAACAAGGATCAATGATCAATGAAGAATGAACGATGAAGAATGAACAAGTTTCAATGATCAATAAGGAATGAACGATGAAGAATGAACAAGGATTAATGATCAATGAAGAATGAACGATGAAGAATGAACAAGGATAATTGATTAATGAACAATGAACGATGAAGAATGAAGAAGGATCAATGATCATTGAAGAATGAACGATGAAGAATGAACAAGGATCAATGATTAATGAACAATGAACGATGAAGAATGAACAAGGATCAATGATAAATGAAGAATGAACGATGAAGAATGAACAAGAATCAATACTCATTGAAGAATGAACGATGAAGAATGAACAAGGATCAATGATCAATGAAGAATGAACAAGGATCAATGATCAATGAAGAATGAACGATGAAGAAAGAACAAGGATTAATGATCAATAAAGAATGAACGATGAAGAATGAACAAGGATCAATGATCATTGAACAATGAACGATGAAGAATGAACAAGGATCAATGATCAATGAAGAATGAATGATGAATAACGAACAAGGTTCAATGATCATTGAAGAATGAACGATGAAGAATGAACAAGGATCAATGATCAATGAAGAATGAACAATGAAGAATGAACAAGGATCAACGATCAATGAAGAATGAACGATGAAGAATGAACAAGGATCAATGATCAATGAAGAATGAATGATGAATAATGAACAAGGATCAATGATCAATGAAGAATGAACGATGAAGAATGAACAAGGATCAATGATACATGAAGAATGAACGATGAAGAATGAACAAGAATCAACGATCATTGAAGAATGAACGATAAAGAATGAACAAGGATCATTGATCAATAATGAATGAACGAAGAAGAATGAACAAGGATCAATGATCAATGAAGAATGAAGGAAGAAGAATGAACAAGGATCAATGATCAATGAAGAATGAACGATGAAGAATGAAGAATGAACAAGGATCAATGATCAATGAAGAATGAACGATGAAGAATGAACAAGGATCAACAATCAATGAAGAATGAACGATGAAGAATGAACAAGGATCAATGATCAATGAAGAATGAACGATGAAGAATGATCAATGATTAATAATCAATCAAGAATGAACGATGAAGAATGAACAAGGATCATTGATCAATAATGAATGAATGATGAAGAACGAACAAGGATCAATGATTGATGAAGAATGAACGATGAAGAATGAACAAGTTTCAATGATCAATAAGGAATGAACGATCAAGAATGAACAAGGATAAATGATCAATGAAGAATGAACGATGAAGAATGAACAAGGATAATTGATCAATGAACAATGAACGATGAAGAATGAAGAAGGATCAATGATCATTGAAGAATAAACGATGAAGAATTAACAAGGATCAATGATTAATGAACAATGAACGATGAAGAATGGACAAGGATCAATGATAAATGAAGAATGAACGATGAAGAATGAACAAGAATCAATACTCATTGAAGAATGAACGATGAAGAATGAACAAGGATCAATGATCAATGAAGAATGAACGAAGAAGAATGAACAAGGATCAATGATCAATGAAGAATGAACTATGAAGAATGAAGAATGAACAAGGATCAATGATCAATGAAGAATGAACGATGAAGAATGAATAAGGATCAACGATCAATGAAGAATGAACGATGAAGAATGAACAAGGATCAATGATCAATGAAGAATGAACGATGAAGAAGGAACAAGGAGTATTGATCAATAATGAATCAACGATGAAGAATGAACAAGGATCAATGATCAATGAAGAATGAACGATGAAGAACGAACAAGGATCAATGATCAAGGAAGAATGAACGATGAAGAATGATCAATGATTAATAATCAATCAAGAATGAACGATGAAGAATGAACAAGGATCATTGATCAATAATGAATGAATGATGAAGAACGAACAAGGATCAATGATCAATGAAGAATGAACGATGAAGAATGAACAAGTTTCAATGATCAATAAGGAATGAACGATGAAGAATGAACAAGGATTAATGATCAATGAAGAATGAACGATGAAGAATGAACAAGGATAATTGATTAATGAACAATGAACGATGAAGAATGAAGAAGGATCAATGATCATTGAAGAATGAACGATGAAGAATGAACAAGGATCAATGATTAATGAACAATGAACGATGAAGAATGAACAAGGATCAATGATAAATGAAGAATGAACGATGAAGAATGAACAAGAATCAAGACTCATTGAAGAATGAACGATGAAGAATGAACAAGGATCAATGATCAATGAAGAATGAACAAGGATCAATGATCAATGAAGAATGAACGATGAAGAAAGAACAAGGATTAATGATCAATAAAGAATGAACGATGAAGAATGAACAAGGATCAATGATCATTGAAGAATGAACGATGAAGAATGAACAAGGATCAATGATCAATGAAGAATGAATGATGAATAACGAACAAGGTTCAATGATCATTGAAGAATGAACGATGAAGAATGAACAAGGATCAATGATCAATGAAGAATGAACAATGAAGAATGAACAAGGATCAACGATCAATGAAGAATGAACGATGAAGAATGAACAAGGATCAATGATCAATGAAGAATGAATGATGAATAATGAACAAGGATCAATGATCAATGAAGAATGAACGATGAAGAATGAACAAGGATCAATGATACATGAAGAATGAACGATGAAGAATGAACAAGAATCAACGATCATTGAAGAATGAACGATAAAGAATGAACAAGGATCATTGATCAATAATGAATGAACGAAGAAGAATGAACAAGGATCAATGATCAATGAACAATGAACGAAGAAGAA
This sequence comes from Amaranthus tricolor, assembly GCF_026212465.1. NCBI lineage: Eukaryota > Viridiplantae > Streptophyta > Magnoliopsida > Caryophyllales > Amaranthaceae > Amaranthus > Amaranthus tricolor. The sequence continues at coordinate 1,252,689 of NC_080063.1, forward strand.
TGAACAAGGATCAATGATCAATGAAGAATGAACGATGAAGAATGAAGAATGAACAAGGATCAATGATCAAGGAAGAATGAACGATGAAGAATGAACAAGGATCAACGATCAATGAAGAATGAACGATGAAGAATGAACAAGGATCAATGATCAATGAAGAATGAACGATGAAGAAAGAACAAGGAGCATTGATCAATAATGAATCAACGATGAAGAATGAACAAGGATCAATGATCAATGAAGAATGAACGATGAAGAACGAACAAGGATCAATGATCAAGGAAGAATGAAAGATGAAGAATGATCAATGATTAATAATCAATCAAGAATGAACGATGAAGAATGAACAAGGATCATTGATCAATAATGAATGAATGATGAAGAACGAACAAGGATCAATGATCAATGAAGAATGAACGATGAAGAATGAACAAGTTTCAATGATCAATAAGGAATGAACGATGAAGAATGAACAAGGATAAATGATCAATGAAGAATGAACGATGAAGAATGAACAAGGATAATTGATCAATGAACAATGAACGATGAAGAATGAAGAAGGATCAATGATCATTGAAGAATGAACGATGAAGAATGAACAAGGATCAATGATTAATGAACAATGAACGATGAAGAATGAACAAGGATCAATGATAAATGAAGAATGAACGATGAAAAATGAACAAGAATCAATACTCATTGAAGAATGAACGATGAAGAATGAACAAGGATCAATGATCAATGACGAATGAACAAGGATCAATGATCAATGAAGAATGAACGATGAAGAAAGAACAAGGATTAATGATCAATAAAGAATGAACGATGAAGAATGAACAAGGATCAATGATCATTGAAGAATGAACGATGAAGAATGAACAAGGATCAATAATCAATGAAGAATGAACAAGGATCAATGATCATTGAAGAATGAACGATGAAGAATGAACAAGAATCAATACTCATTGAAGAATGAACGATGAAGAATGAACAAGGATGAATGATCAATGAAGAATGAACAAGGATCAATGATCAATGAAGAATGAACGATGAAGAATGAACAAGGATTAATGATCAATAAAGAATGAACGATGAAGAATGAACAAGGATCAATGATCATTGAAGAATGAACGATGAAGAATGAACAAGGATCAACAATCAATGAAGAATGAATAAGGATCAATGATCGTTGAAGAATGAACGATGAAGAATGAACAAGGATCAATGATCAATGAATAATGAACGATGAAGAATGAACAAGGATCAATGATCAATGAAGAATGAACGATGAATAATGAAAAGGGATCAATGATCAATGAAGAATGAACGATGAAGAATGAACAAGGATCAATGATCAATGAAGAATGAATGATGAATAACGAACAAGGTTCAATGATCATTGAAGAATGAACGATGAAGAATGAACAAGGATCAATGATCAATGAAGAATGAACAATGAAGAATGAAAAAGGATCAACGATCAATGAAGAATGAACAATGAAGAATGAACAAGGATCAATGATCAATGAAGAATGAATGATGAATAATGAACAAGGATCAATGATCAATAAAGAATGAACGATGAAGAATGAACAAGGATCAATGATACATGAAGAATGAACGATGAAGAATGAACAAGAATCAACGATCATTGAAGAATGAACGATAAAGAATGAACAAGGATCATTGATCAATAATGAATGAACGATGAAGAATGAACAAGGATCAATGATCAATGAAGAATGAACGATGAATAACGAACAAGGATCAATGATCATTGAAGAATGAACGATGAAGAATGAACAAGGATCAATGATCAATGAAGAATGAACGATGAAGAAAGAACAAGGAGCATTGATCAATAATGAATGAACGATGAAGAATGAACAAGGATCAATGATCAATGAAGAATGAACGAAGAAGAATGAACAAGGATCAATGATCAATGAAGAATGAACTATGAAGAATGAAGAATGAACAAGGATCAATGATCAATGAAGAATGAACGATGAAGAATGAATAAGGATCAACGATCAATGAAGAATGAACGATGAAGAATGAACAAGCATCAATGATCAATGAAGAATGAACGATGAAGAAGGAACAAGGAGTATTGATCAATAATGAATCAACGATGAAGAATGAACAAGGATCAATTATCAATGAAGAATGAACGATGAAGAACGAACAAGGATCAATGATCAAGGAAGAATGAACGATGAAGAATGATCAATGATTAATAATCAATCAAGAATGAACGATGAAGAATGAACAAGGATCATTGATCAATAATGAATGAATGATGAAGAACGAACAAGGATCAATGATCAATGAAGAATGAACGATGAAGAATGAACAAGTTTCAATGATCAATAAGGAATGAACGATGAAGAATGAACAAGGATTAATGATCAATGAAGAATGAACGATGAAGAATGAACAAGGATAATTGATTAATGAACAATGAACGATGAAGAATGAAGAAGGATCAATGATCATTGAAGAATGAACGATGAAGAATGAACAAGGATCAATGATTAATGAACAATGAACGATGAAGAATGAACAAGGATCAATGATAAATGAAGAATGAACGATGAAGAATGAACAAGAATGAATACTCATTGAAGAATGAACGATGAAGAATGAACAAGGATCAATGATCAATGAAGAATGAACAAGGATCAATGATCAATGAAGAATGAACGATGAAGAAAGAACAAGGATTAATGATCAATAAAGAATGAACGATGAAGAATGAACAAGGATCAATGATCATTGAACAATGAACGATGAAGAATGAACAAGGATCAATGATCAATGAAGAATGAATGATGAATAACGAACAAGGTTCAATGATCATTGAAGAATGAACGATGAAGAATGAACAAGGATCAATGATCAATGAAGAATGAACAATGAAGAATGAACAAGGATCAACGATCAATGAAGAATGAACGATGAAGAATGAACAAGGATCAATGATCAATGAAGAATGAATGATGAATAATGAACAAGGATCAATGATCAATGAAGAATGAACGATGAAGAATGAACAAGGATCAATGATACATGAAGAATGAACGATGAAGAATGAACAAGAATCAACGATCATTGAAGAATGAACGATAAAGAATGAACAAGGATCATTGATCAATAATGAATGAACGAAGAAGAATGAACAAGGATCAATGATCAATGAAGAATGAAGGAAGAAGAATGAACAAGGATCAATGATCAATGAAGAATGAACGATGAAGAATGAAGAATGAACAAGGATCAATGATCAATGAAGAATGAACGATGAAGAATGAACAAGGATCAACAATCAATGAAGAATGAACGATGAAGAATGAACAAGGATCAATGATCAATGAAGAATGAACGATGAAGAAAGAACAAGGAGCATTGATCAATAATGAATCAACGATGAAGAATGAACAAGGATCAATGATCAATGAAGAATGAACGATGAAGAACGAACAAGGATCAATGATCAAGGAAGAATGAACGATGAAGAATGATCAATGATTAATAATCAATCAAGAATGAACGATGAAGAATGAACAAGGATCATTGATCAATAATGAATGAATGATGAAGAACGAACAAGGATCAATGATTGATGAAGAATGAACGATGAAGAATGAACAAGTTTCAATGATCAATAAGGAATGAACGATCAAGAATGAACAAGGATAAATGATCAATGAAGAATGAACGATGAAGAATGAACAAGGATAATTGATCAATGAACAATGAACGATGAAGAATGAAGAAGGATCAATGATCATTGAAGAATGAACGATGAAGAATTAACAAGGATCAATGATTAATGAACAATGAACGATGAAGAATGGACAAGGATCAATGATAAATGAAGAATGAACGATGAAGAATGAACAAGAATCAATACTCATTGAAGAATGAACGATGAAGAATGAACAAGGATCAATGATCAATGAAGAATGAACAAGGATCAATGATCAATGAAGAATGAACGATCAAGAAAGAACAAGGATTAATGATCAATAAAGAATGAACGATGAAGAATGAACAAGGATCAATGATCATTGAAGAATGAACGATGAAGAATGAACAAGGATCAATAATCAATGAAGAATGAACATGAATCAATACTCATTGAAGAATGAACGATGAAGAATGAATAAGGATCAATGATCAATGAAGAATGAACAAGGATCAATGATCAATGAAGAATGAACGATGAAGAATGAACAAGGATTAATATATAATAATGAATGAACGATGAAGAATGAACAAGGATCAATGATCATTGAAGAATGAACGATGAAGAATGAACAACGATCAATAATCAATAAACAATGAACAAGGATCAATCATCATTGAAGAATGAACGATGAAGAATGAACAAGGATCAATGATCAATGAATAATGAACGATGAAGAATGAACAAGGATCAATGATCAATGAAGAATGAACGATGAATAATGAAAAGGGATCAATGATCAATGAAGAATGAACGATGAAGAATGAACAAGGATCAATGATCAATGAAGAATGAATGATGAATAACGAACAAGGATCAATGATCATTGAAGAATGAACGATGAAGAATGAACAAGGATCAATGATCAATGAAGAATGAACAATGAAGAATGAACAAGGATCAACGATCAATGAAGAATGAACGATGAAGAATGAACAAGGATCAATGATCAATGAAGAATGAATGATGAATAATGAACAAGGATCAATGATCAATGAAGAATGAACGATGAAGAATGAAAAAGGATCAATGATACATGAAGAATGAACGATGAAGAATGAACAAGAATCAATGATCATTGAAGAATGAACGATAAAGAATGAACAAGGATCATTGATCAATAATGAATGAACGATGAAGAATGAACAAGAATCAATGATCAATGAAGAATGAACGATGAATAACGAACAAGGATCAATGATCATTGAAGAATGAGCGATGAAGAATGAACAAGGATCAATGATCAATGAAGAATGAACGATGAAGAAAGAACAAGGAGCATTGAACAATAATGAATCAACGATGAAGAATGAACAAGGATCAATGATCAATGAAGAATGAACGATGAAGAATGAACAAGGATCAATGATCTAGGAAGAATGAACGATGAAGAATGAACAATGCTCAATGAACAATGACGAATGAACGATGAAGAATGAACAAGGATCAATGATCAATGAAGAATGAACGAAGAAGAATGAACAAGGATCAATGATCATTGAATAATGAACGATTAATAACAAACAAGGATAATTGATTATTGAAGAATGAACGATGAAGAATGAACAAGGATCAATGATCAAAGAAGAATGAACGATGAACAATGAACAAGGATCAATGAGCAATGAAGAATGAACGATGAAGAATGAACGATGAAGAATGAACAAGGATTAATGATCAATGAAGAATGAACGATGAAGAATGAACAAGGATCAACGATCAATGAAGAATGAATGATGAAGAATGAACAAGGATCAATGATCAATGAAGAATGAACGATGAAGAATGAACAATGCTCAATGAACAATGACGAATGAACGATGAAGAATGAACAAGGATCAATGATCAATGAAGAATGAACGAAGAAGAATGAACAAGGATCAATGATCATTGAATAATGAACGATGAATAACGAACAAGGACAATTGATCATTGAAGAATGAATGATAAATAATGAACAAGGATCAATGATCAAAGAAGAATGAACGATGAACAATGAACAAGGATCAATGAGCAATGAAGAATGAACGATGAAGAATGAACGATGAAGAATGAACAAGGATCAAAGATCAATGAAGAATGAACGATGAAGAATGAACAAGGATCAACGATCAATGAAGAATGAATGATGAAGAATGAACAAGGATCAATGATCAATGAAGAATGAATGATGAAGAATGAACAAGGATAGATGATCAATGAAGAATGAACGATGAAGAATGAACAAGGATCAATGATACATGAAGAATGAACGATGAAGAATGAACAAGGATCAATGATCAAAGAAGAATGAATGATGAAGAATGAACAAGGATCAATGATCAATGAAGAATGAACGATGAAGAATGAACAAGGATCAATGATCAAATAAGAAAAAACGACGAAGAATAAACAAGGATCAATGATCAATGAAGAATGAACGATGAAGAATGAACAAGGATCAACGATCAATGAAGAATGAACGATGAAGAATGAACAAGGATCAATGATCAAGGAAGAATGAACGATGAAGAATGAACAATGATACATAATCAATAAAGAATGAATGATGAAGAATGAACAAGGATCATTGATCAATAATGAATGAATGATGAAGAATTAACAAGGATCAATGATCAATGAAGAATAAACGATGAAGAATGAACAAGGATCAATGATCAATGAAGAATGAATGATGAAGAATGAACAAGGATCAATTATCAATGAAGAATGAATGATGAATAATGAACAAGGATCAATGATCAATGAAGATTTATCGATGAAGAATGAACAAGGATCAATGATCAATGAAGAATGAACGATGAAGAATGAACAAGTTTCAATGATCATTGAATGAACGATGAAGAATGAACAAGGATTAATGATCAATGAAGAATGAATGATGAATAATGAACAAGGATCAATGATCAATGAAGAATGAACGATGAAGAATGAACAAGGATCAATGATACATGAAGAATGAAAGATGAAGAATGAAAAAGAATCAATCATCATTGAAGAATGAACAATAAAGAATGAACAAGGATCATTGATCAATAATGAATGAACGATGAAGAATGAACAAGGATCAATGAACAATGAAGAATGCACGACGAAGAATGAACAAGGATCAATGATCAATGAAGAATGAACGATGAAGAAAGAACAAGGAGCATTGAACAATAATGAATCAACGATGAAGAATGAACAAGGATCAATGATCAATGAAGAATGAACGATGAAGAATGAACAAGGATCAATGATCTAGGAAGAATGAACGATGAAGAATGAACAATGCTCAATGAACAATGACGAATGAACGATGAAGAATGAACAAGGATCAATGATCAATAAAGAATGAACGAAGAAGAATGAACAAGGATCAATGATCATTGAATAATGAACGATTAATAACAAACAAGGATAATTGATTATTGAAGAATGAACGATGAAGAATGAACAAGGATCAATGATCAAAGAAGAATGAACGATGAACAATGAACAAGGATCAATGAGCAATGAAGAATGAACGATGAAGAATGAACGATGAAGAATGAACAAGGATTAATGATCAATGAAGAATGAACGATGAAGAATGAACAAGGATCAACGATCAATGAAGAATGAATGATGAAGAATGAACAAGGATCAATGATCAATGAAGAATGAACGATGAAGAATGAACAATGCTCAATGAACAATGACGAATGAACGATGAAGAATGAACAAGGATCAATGATCAATGAAGAATGAACGAAGAAGAATGAACAAGGATCAATGATCATTGAATAATGAACGATGAATAACGAACAAGGACAATTGATCATTGAAGAATGAATGATAAAGAATGAACAAGGATCAATGATCAAAGAAGAATGAACGATGAACAATGAACAAGGATCAATGAGCAATGAAGAATGAACGATGAAGAATGAACGATGAAGAATGAACAAGGATCAAAGATCAATGAAGAATGAACGATGAAGAATGAACAAGGATCAACGATCAATGAAGAATGAATGATGAAGAATGAACAAGGATCAATGATCAATGAAGAATGAATGATGAAGAATGAACAAGGATAGATGATCAATGAAGAATGAACGATGAAGAATGAACAAGGATCAATGATACATGAAGAATGAACGATGAAGAATGAACAAGGATCAATGATCAAAGAAGAATGAATGATGAAGAATGAACAAGGATCAATGATCAATGAAGAATGAACGATGAAGAATGAACAAGGATCAATGATCAAATAAGAAAAAACGACGAAGAATAAACAAGGATCAATGATCAATGAAGAATGAACGATGAAGAATGAACAAGGATCAACGATCAATGAAGAATGAACGATGAAGAATGAACAAGGATCAATGATCAAGGAAGAATGAACGATGAAGAATGAACAATGATACATAATCAATAAAGAATGAATGATGAAGAATGAAAAAGGATCATTGATCAATAATGAATGAATGATGAAGAATTAACAAGGATCAATGATCAATGAAGAATAAACGATGAAGAATGAACAAGGATCAATGATCAATGAAGAATGAATGATGAAGAATGAACAAGGATCAATTATCAATGAAGAATGAATGATGAATAATGAACAAGGATCAATGATCAATGAAGATTTATCGATGAAGAATGAACAAGGATCAATGATCAATGAAGAATGAACGATGAAGAATGAACAAGTTTCAATGATCATTGAATGAACGATGAAGAATGAACAAGGATTAATGATCAATGAAGAATGAATGATGAATAATGAACAAGGATCAATGATCAATGAAGAATGAACGATGAAGAATGAACAAGGATCAATGATACATGAAGAATGAAAGATGAAGAATGAAAAAGAATCAATCATCATTGAAGAATGAACAATAAAGAATGAACAAGGATCATTGATACTAAATGAATGAACGATGAAGAATGAACAAGGATCAATGAACAATGAAGAATGAACGACGAAGAATGAACAAGGATCAATGATCAATGAAGAATGAATGATGAAGAATGAACAAGGATCATTGATCAATAATGAATGAATGATGAAGAACGAACAAGGATCAATGATCAATGAAGAATGAACGATGAAGAATGAACAAGTTTCAATGATCAATAAGGAATGAACGATGAAGAATGAACAAGGATTAATGATCAATGAAGAATGAACGATGAAGAATGAACAAGGATAATTGATTAATGAACAATGAACGATGAAGAATGAAGAAGGATCAATGATCATTGAAGAATGAACGATGAAGAATGAACAAGGATCAATGATTAATGAACAATGAACGATGAAGAATGAACAAGGATCAATGATAAATGAAGAATGAACGATGAAGAATGAACAAGAATCAATACTCATTGAAGAATGAACGATGAAGAATGAACAAGGATCAATGATCAATGAAGAATGAACAAGGATCAATGATCAATGAAGAATGAACGATGAAGAAAGAACAAGGATTAATGATCAATAAAGAATGAACGATGAAGAATGAACAAGGATCAATGATCATTGAAGAATGAACGATGAAGAATGAACAAGGATCAATGATCAATGAAGAATGAATGATGAATAACGAACAAGGTTCAATGATCATTGAAGAATGAACGATGAAGAATGAACAAGGATCAATGATCAATGAAGAATGAACAATGAAGAATGAACAAGGATCAACGATCAATGAAGAATGAACGATGAAGAATGAACAAGGATCAATGATCAATGAAGAATGAATGATGAATAATGAACAAGGATCAATGATCAATGAAGAATGAACGATGAAGAATGAACAAGGATCAATGATACATGAAGAATGAACGATGAAGAATGAACAAGAATCAACGATCATTGAAGAATGAACGATAAAGAATGAACAAGGATCATTGATCAATAATGAATGAACGATGAAGAATGAACAAGGATCAATGATCAATGAAGAATGAACGATGAATAACGAACAAGGATCAATGATCATTGAAGAATGAACGATGAAGAATGAACAAGGATCAATGATCAATGAAGAATGAACGACGAAGAAAGAACAAGGAGCATTGATCAATAATGAATGAACGAAGAAGAATGAACAAGGATCAATGATCAATGAAGAATGAACGAAGAAGAATGAACAAGGATCAAAGATCAATGAAGAATGAACGATGAAGAATGAAGAATGAACAAGGATCAATGATCAATGAAGAATGAACGATGAAGAATGAACAAGGATCAACGATCAATGAAGAATGAACGATGAAGAATGAACAAGGATCAATGATCAATGAAGAATGAACGATGAAGAAAGAACAAGGAGCATTGATCAATAATGAATCAACGATGAAGAATGAACAAGGATCAATGATCAATGAAGAATGAACGATGAAGAACGAACAAGGATCAATGATCAAGGAAGAATGAACGATGAAGAATGATCAATGATTAATAATCAATCAAGAATGAACGATGAAGAATGAACAAGGATCATTGATCAATAATGAATGAATGATGAAGAACGAACAAGGATCAATGATCAATGAAGAATGAACGATGAAGAATGAACAAGTTTCAATGATCAATAAGGAATGAACGATGAAGAATGAATAAGGATAAATGATCAATGAAGAATGAACGATGAAGAATGAACAAGGATAATTGATCAATGAACAATGAACGATGAAGAATGAAGAACGATCAATGATCATTGAAGAATGAACGATGAAGAATTAACAAGGATCAATGATTAATGAACAATGAACGATGAAGAATGAACAAGGATCAATGATAAATGAAGAATGAACGATGAAGAATGAACAAGAATCAATACTCATTGAAGAATGAACGATGAAGAATGAACAAGGATCAATGATCAATGAAGAATGAACAAGGATCAATGATCAATGAAGAATGAACGATGAAGAAAGAACAAGGATTAATGATCAATAAAGAATGAACGATGAAGAATGAACAAGGATCAATGATCATTGAAGAATGAACGATGAAGAATGAACAAGGATCAATAATCAATGAAGAATGAACAAGAATCAATACTCATTGAAGAATGAATGATGAAGAATGAACAAGGATCAATGATCAATGAAGAATGAACGATGAAGAATGAACAAGGATCAATGATCAAATAAGAAAAAACGACGAAGAATAAACAAGGATCAATGATCAATGAAGAATGAACGATGAAGAATGAACAAGGATCAACGATCAATGAAGAATGAACGATGAAGAATGAACAAGGATCAATGATCAAGGAAGAATGAACGATGAAGAATGAACAATGATACATAATCAATAAAGAATGAATGATGAAGAATGAACAAGGATCATTGATCAATAATGAATGAATGATGAAGAATTAACAAGGATCAATGATCAATGAAGAATAAACGATGAAGAATGAACAAGCATCAATGATCAATGAAGAATGAATGATGAAGAATGAACAAGGATCAATTATCAATGAAGAATGAATGATGAATAATGAACAAGGATCAATGATCAATGAAGATTTATCGATGAAGAATGAACAAGGATCAATGATCAATGAAGAATGAACGATGAAGAATGAACAAGTTTCAATGATCATTGAATGAACGATGAAGAATGAACAAGGATTAATGATCAATGAAGAATGAATGATGAATAATGAACAAGGATCAATGATCAATGAAGAATGAACGATGAAGAATGAACAAGGATCAATGATACATGAAGAATGAAAGATGAAGAATGAAAAAGAATCAATCATCATTGAAGAATGAACAATAAAGAATGAACAAGGATCATTGATCAATAATGAATGAACGATGAAGAATGAACAAGGATCAATGAACAATGAAGAATGAACGACGAAGAATGAACAAGGATCAATGATCAATGAAGAATGAATGATGAAGAATGAACAAGGATCATTGATCAATAATGAATGAATGATGAAGAACGAACAAGGATCAATGATCAATGAAGAATGAACGATGAAGAATGAACAAGTTTCAATGATCAATAAGGAATGAACGATGAAGAATGAACAAGGATTAATGATCAATGAAGAATGAACGATGAAGAATGAACAAGGATAATTGATTAATGAACAATGAACGATGAAGAATGAAGAAGGATCAATGATCATTGAAGAATGAACGATGAAGAATGAACAAGGATCAATGATTAATGAACAATGAACGATGAAGAATGAACAAGGATCAATGATAAATGAAGAATGAACGATGAAGAATGAACAAGAATCAATACTCATTGAAGAATGAACGATGAAGAATGAACAAGGATCAATGATCAATGAAGAATGAACAAGGATCAATGATCAATGAAGAATGAACGATGAAGAAAGAACAAGGATTAATGATCAATAAAGAATGAACGATGAAGAATGAACAAGGATCAATGATCATTGAAGAATGAACGATGAAGAATGAACAAGGATCAATGATCAATGAAGAATGAATGATGAATAACGAACAAGGTTCAATGATCATTGAAGAATGAACGATGAAGAATGAACAAGGATCAATGATCAATGAAGAATGAACAATGAAGAATGAACAAGGATCAACGATCAATGAAGAATGAACGATGAAGAATGAACAAGGATCAATGATCAATGAAGAATGAATGATGAATAATGAACAAGGATCAATGATCAATGAAGAATGAACGATGAAGAATGAACAAGGATCAATGATACATGAAGAATGAACGATGAAGAATGAACAAGAATCAACGATCATTGAAGAATGAACGATAAAGAATGAACAAGGATCATTGATCAATAATGAATGAACGATGAAGAATGAACAAGGATCAATGATCAATGAAGAATGAACGATGAATAACGAACAAGGATCAATGATCATTGAAGAATGAACGATGAAGAATGAACAAGGATCAATGATCAATGAAGAATGAACGATGAAGAAAGAACAAGGAGCATTGATCAATAATGAATGAACGAAGAAGAATGAACAAGGATCAATGATCAATGAAGAATGAACGAAGAAGAATGAACAATGATCAAAGATCAATGAAGAATGAACGATGAAGAATGAAGAATGAACAAGGATCAATGATCAATGAAGAATGAACGATGAAGAATGAACAAGGATCAACGATCAATGAAGAATGAACGATGAAGAATGAACAAGGATCAATGATCAATGAAGAATGAACGATGAAGAAAGAACAAGGAGCATTGATCAATAATGAATCAACGATGAAGAATGAACAAGGATCAATGATCAATGAAGAATGAACGATGAAGAACGAACAAGGATCAATGATCAAGGAAGAATGAACGATGAAGAATGATCAATGATTAATAATCAATCAAGAATGAACGATGAAGAATGAACAAGGATCATTGATCAATAATGAATGAATGATGAAGAACGAACAAGGATCAATGATCAATGAAGAATGAACGATGAAGAATGAACAAGTTTCAATGATCAATAAGGAATGAACGATGAAGAATGAATAAGGATAAATGATCAATGAAGAATGAACGATGAAGAATGAACAAGGATAATTGATCAATGAACAATGAACGATGAAGAATGAAGAAGGATCAATGATCATTGAAGAATGAACGATGAAGAATTAACAAGGATCAATGATTAATGAACAATGAAAGATGAAGAATGAACAAGGATCAATGATAAATGAAGAATGAACGATGAAGAATGAACAAGAATCAATACTCATTGAAGAATGAACGATGAAGAATGAACAAGGATCAATGATCAATGAAGAATGAACAAGGATCAATGATCAATGAAGAATGAACGATGAAGAAAGAACAAGGATTAATGATCAATAAAGAATGAACGATGAAGAATGAACAAGGATCAATGATCATTGAAGAATGAACGATGAAGAATGAACAAGGATCAATAATCAATGAAGAATGAACAAGAATCAATACTCATTGAAGAATGAACGATGAAGAATGAATAAGGATCAATGATCAATGAAGAATGAACAAGGATCAATGATCAATGAAGAATGAACGATGAAGAATGAACAAGGATTAATATATAATAATGAATGAACGATGAAGAATGAACAAGGATCAATGATCATTGAAGAATGAACGATGAAGAATGAACAACGATCAATAATCAATAAACAATGAACAAGGATCAATCATCATTGAAGAATGAACGATGAAGAATGAACAAGGATCAATGATCAATGAATAATGAACGATGAAGAATGAACAAGGATCAATGATCAATGAAGAATGAACGATGAATAATGAAAAGGGATCAATGATCAATGAAGAATGAACGATGAAGAATGAACAAGGATCAATGATCAATGAAGAATGAATGATGAATAACGAACAAGGATCAATGATCATTGAAGAATGAACGATGAAGAATGAACAAGGATCAATGATCAATGAAGAATGAACAATGAAGAATGAACAAGGATCAACGATCAATGAAGAATGAACGATGAAGAATGAACAAGGATCAATGATCAATGAAGAATGAATGATGAATAATGAACAAGGATCAATGATCAATGAAGAATGAACGATGAAGAATGAAAAAGGATCAATGATACATGAAGAATGAACGATGAAGAATGAACAAGAATCAATGATCATTGAAGAATGAACGATAAAGAATGAACAAGGATCATTGATCAATAATGAATGAACGATGAAGAATGAACAAGAATCAATGATCAATGAAGAATGAACGATGAATAACGAACAAGGATCAATGATCATTGAAGAATGAGCGATGAAGAATGAACAAGGATCAATGATCAATGAAGAATGAACGATGAAGAAAGAACAAGGAGTATTGAACAATAATGAATCAACGATGAAGAATGAACAAGGATCAATGATCAATGAAGAATGAACGATGAAGAATGAACAAGGATCAATGATCTAGGAAGAATGAACGATGAAGAATGAACAATGCTCAATGAACAATGACGAATGAACGATGAAGAATGAACAAGGATCAATGATCAAGGAAGAATGAACGATGAAGAATGATCAATGATTAATAATCAATCAAGAATGAACGATGAAGAATGAACAAGGATCATTGATCAATAATGAATGAATGATGAAGAACGAACAAGGATCAATGATCAATGAAGAATGAACGATGAAGAATGAACAAGTTTCAATGATCAATAAGGAATGAACGATGAAGAATGAACAAGGATAAATGATCAATGAAGAATGAACGATGAAGAATGAACAAGGATAATTGATCAATGAACAATGAACGATGAAGAATGAAGAAGGATCAATGATCATTGAAGAATGAACGATGAAGAATTAACAAGGATCAATGATTAATGAACAATGAACGATGAAGAATGAACAAGGATCAATGATAAATGAAGAATGAACGATGAAGAATGAACAAGAATCAATACTCATTGAAGAATGAACGATGAAGAATGAACAAGGATCAATGATCAATGAAGAATGAACAAGGATCAATGATCAATGAAGAATGAACGATGAAGAAAGAACAAGGATTAATGATCAATAAAGAATGAACGATGAAGAATGAACAAGGATCAATGATCATTGAAGAATGAACGATGAAGAATGAACAAGGATCAATAATCAATGAAGAATGAACAAGAATCAATACTCATTGAAGAATGAACGATGAAGAATGAATAAGGATCAATGATCAATGAAGAATGAACAAGGATCAATGATCAATGAAGAATGAACGATGAAGAATGAACAAGGATTAATATATAATAATGAATGAACGAAGAAGAATGAACAAGGATCAATGATCATTGAAGAATGAACGATGAAGAATGAACAACGATCAATAATCAATAAACAATGAACAAGGATCAATCATCATTGAAGAATGAACGATGAAGAATGAACAAGGATCAATGATCAATGAATAATGAACGATGAAGAATGAACAAGGATCAATGATCAATGAAGAATGAACGATGAATAATGAAAAGGGATCAATGATCAATGAAGAATGAACGATGAAGAATGAACAAGGATCAATGATCAATGAAGAATGAATGATGAATAACGAACACGGATCAATGATCATTGAAGAATGAATGATGAAGAATGAACAAGGATCAATGATCAATGAAGAATGAACAATGAAGAATAAACAAGGATCAACGATCAATGAAGAATGAACGATGAAGAATGAACAAGGATCAATGATCAATGAAGAATGAATGATGAATAATGAACAAGGATCAATGATCAATGAAGAATGAACGATGAAGAATGAAAAAGGATCAATGATACATGAAGAATGAACGATGAAGAATGAACAAGAATCAATGATCATTGAAGAATGAACGATAAAGAATGAACAAGGATCATTGATCAATAATGAATGAACGATGAAGAATGAACAAGAATCAATGATCAATGAAGAATGAACGATGAATAACGAACAAGGATCAATGATCATTGAAGAATGAGCGATGAAGAATGAACAAGGATCAATGATCAATGAAGAATGAACGATGAAGAAAGAACAAGGAGTATTGAACAATAATGAATCAACGATGAAGAATGAACAAGGATCAATGATCAATGAAGAATGAACGATGAAGAATGAACAAGGATCAATGATCTAGGAAGAATGAACGATGAAGAATGAACAATGCTCAATGAACAATGACGAATGAACGATGAAGAATGAACAAGGATCAATGATCAATGAAGAATGAACGAAGAAGAATGAACAAGGATCAATGATCATTGAATAATGAACGATTAATAACAAACAAGGATAATTGATTATTGAAGAATGAACGATGAAGAATGAACAAGGATCAATGATCAAAGAAGAATGAACGATGAACAATGAACAAGGATCAATGAGCAATGAAGAATGAACGATGAAGAATGAACGATGAAGAATGAACAAGGATTAAAGATCAATGAAGAATGAACGATGAAGAATGAACAAGGATCAACGATCAATGAAGAATGAATGATGAAGAATGAACAAGGATCAATGATCAATGAAGAATGAACGATCAAGAATGAACAATGCTCAATTAACAATAACGAATGAACGATGAAGAATGAACAAGGATCAATGATCAATGAAGAATGAACGAAGAAGAATGAACAAGGATCAATGATCATTGAATAATGAACGATGAATAACGAACAAGGATAATTGATCATAGAAGAATGAATGATAAAGAATGAACAAGGATCAATGATCAAAGAAGAATGAACGATGAACAATGAACAAGGATCAATGAGCAATGAAGAATGAACGATGAAGAATGAACGATGAAGAATGAACAAGGATCAAAGATCAATGAAGAATGAACGATGAAGAATGAACAAGGATCAACGATCAATGAAGAATGAATGATGACGAATGAACAAGGATCAATGATCAATGAAGAATGAATGATGAAGAATGAACAAGGATAGATGATCAATGAAGAATGAACGATGAAGAATGAACAAGGATCAATGATACATGAAGAATGAACGATGAAGAATGAACAAGAATCAATGATCATTGAAGAATGAACGATGAAGAATGAACAAGGATCAACGATCAATGAAGAATGAACGATGAAGAATGAACAAGGATCAATGATCAAAGAAGAATGAATGATGAAGAATGAACAAGGATCAATGATCAATGAAGAATGAACGATGAAGAATGAACAAGGATCAATGATACATGAAGAATGAACGATGAAGAATGAACAAGAATCAATGATCATTGAAGAATGAACGATAAAGAATGAACAAGGATCATTGATCAATAATGAATGAATGATGAAGAATGAACAAGGATCAATGATCAAATAAGAAAAAACGACGAAGAATGAACAAGGATCAATGATCAATGAAGAATGAACGATGAAGAATTAACAAGGATCAACGATCAATGAAGAATGAACGATGAAGAATGAACAAGGATCAATGATCAAGGAAGAATGAACGATGAAGAATGAACAATGATACATAATCAATAAAGAATGAACGATGAAGAATGAACAAGGATCATTGATCAATAATGAATGAAGGATGAAGAATTAACAAGGATCAATGATCAATGAAGAATAAACGATGAAGAATGAACAAGGATCAATGATCAATGAAGAATGAATGATGAAGAATGAACAAGGATCAATTATCCATGAAGAATGAATGATGAATAATGAACAAGGATCAATGATCAATGAAGATTTATCGATGAAGAATGAACAAGGATCAATGATCAATGAAGAATGAACGATGAAGAATTAACAAGTTTCAATGATCATTGAATGAACGATGAAGAATGAACAAGGATTAATGATCAATGAAGAATGAATGATGAATAATGAACAAGGATCAATGATCAATGAAGAATGAACGATGAAGAATGAACAAGGATCAATGATACATGAAGAATGAAAGATGAAGAATGAAAAAGAATCAATCATCATTGAAGAATGAATAATAAAGAATGAACAAGGATCATTGATCAATAATGAATGAACGATGAAGAATGAACAAGGATCAATGAACAATGAAGAATGAACGACGAAGAATGAACAAGGATCAATGATCAATGAAGAATGAATGATGAAGAATGAATAAGGATCAATTATCAATGAAGAATGAACGATGAAGAATGAACAAGGATCAATGATCAATGAAGAATGAACGAGTAAGAATGAACAAGGATCAATGATCAATGAAGAATGAACAATGAAGAATGAACGATGAGGAATGAAGAAGGATCAATGACCAATGAACACTGAATGATGAAGAATGAACAAGGATCAATGATCAATGAAGAATCAACGATGAAGAATGAACAAGGATCAATGATCAATGAAGAATGGACGATGAAGAATGAACAAGGATCAATGATCAATGACGAAAGAACGATGAGGAATGAAGAAGGATCAATGACCAATGAACACTGAATGATGAAGAATGAACAAGGATCAATGATCAATGAAGAATTAACGATGAAGAATGAACAAGGATCAATGATCAATGAAGAATGGACGATGAAGAATGAACAAGGATCAATGATCAATGAAGAATGAATGATGAATAATGAACAAGGATCAATGATCAATGAAGAATGAACGATGAAGAATGAACAAGGATCAATGAGACATGAAGAATGAACGATGAAGAATGAACAAGAATCAATCATCATTGAAGAATGAACGATAAAGAATGAACGACGAAGAATGAACAAGGATCAATGATCAATGAAGAATGAATGATGAAGAATGAACAAGGATCAATGATCAATGAAGAATGAACGATGAAGAATGAACAAGGATCAATGATACATGAAGAATGAACGATGAAGAATGAACAAGAATCAATGATCATTGAAGAATGAACGATAAAGAATGAACAAGGATCATTGATCAATAATGAATGAATGATGAAGAATGAACAAGGATCAATGATCAAATAAGAAAAAACGACGAAGAATGAACAAGGATCAATGATCAATGAAGAATGAACGATGAAGAATTAACAAGGATCAACGATCAATGAAGAATGAACGATGAAGAATGAACAAGGATCAATGATCAAGGAAGAATGAACGATGAAGAATGAACAATGATACATAATCAATAAAGAATGAACGATGAAGAATGAACAAGGATCATTGATCAATAATGAATGAAGGATGAAGAATTAACAAGGATCAATGATCAATGAAGAATAAACGATGAAGAATGAACAAGGATCAATGATCAATGAAGAATGAATGATGAAGAATGAACAAGGATCAATTATCCATGAAGAATGAATGATGAATAATGAACAAGGATCAATGATCAATGAAGATTTATCGATGAAGAATGAACAAGGATCAATGATCAATGAAGAATGAACGATGAAGAATTAACAAGTTTCAATGATCATTGAATGAACGATGAAGAATGAACAAGGATTAATGATCAATGAAGAATGAATGATGAATAATGAACAAGGATCAATGATCAATGAAGAATGAACGATGAAGAATGAACAAGGATCAATGATACATGAAGAATGAAAGATGAAGAATGAAAAAGAATCAATCATCATTGAAGAATGAATAATAAAGAATGAACAAGGATCATTGATCAATAATGAATGAACGATGAAGAATGAACAAGGATCAATGAACAATGAAGAATGAACGACGAAGAATGAACAAGGATCAATGATCAATGAAGAATGAATGATGAAGAATGAATAAGGATCAATTATCAATGAAGAATGAACGATGAAGAATGAACAAGGATCAATGATCAATGAAGAATGAACGAGTAAGAATGAACAAGGATCAATGATCAATGAAGAATGAACAATGAAGAATGAACGATGAGGAATGAAGAAGGATCAATGACCAATGAACACTGAATGATGAAGAATGAACAAGGATCAATGATCAATGAAGAATCAACGATGAAGAATGAACAAGGATCAATGATCAATGAAGAATGGACGATGAAGAATGAACAAGGATCAATGATCAATGACGAAAGAACGATGAGGAATGAAGAAGGATCAATGACCAATGAACACTGAATGATGAAGAATGAACAAGGATCAATGATCAATGAAGAATTAACGATGAAGAATGAACAAGGATCAATGATCAATGAAGAATGGACGATGAAGAATGAACAAGGATCAATGATCAATGAAGAATGAATGATGAATAATGAACAAGGATCAATGATCAATGAAGAATGAACGATGAAGAATGAACAAGGATCAATGAGACATGAAGAATGAACGATGAAGAATGAACAAGAATCAATCATCATTGAAGAATGAACGATAAAGAATGAACGACGAAGAATGAACAAGGATCAATGATCAATGAAGAATGAATGATGAAGAATGAACAAGGATCAACGATCAATGAAGAATGAACGATGAAGAATGAACAAGGATCAATTATCAATGAAGAATGAACGATGAAGAATGAACAAGGATCAATGATCAATGAAGAATGAACGAAGAAGAATGAACAAGGATCAATGATCATTGAATAATGAACGATGAATAACGAACAAGGATAATTGATCATTGAAGAATGAACGATGAAGAATGAACAAGGATCAATGATCAAAGAAGAATGAACGATGAACAATGAACAAGGATCAATGAGCAATGAAGAATGAACGATGAAGAATGAACGATGAAGAATGAACAAGGATCAATGATCAATGAAGAATGAACGATGAAGAATGAACAAGCATCAACGATCAATGAAGAATGAATGATGAAGAATGAACAAGGATCAATGATCAATGAAGAATGAATGATGAATAATGAATAATGAACAAGGATAGATGATCAATGAAGAATGAACGATGAAGAATGAACAAGGATCAATGATACATGAAGAATGAACGATGAAGAATGAACAAGGATCAACGATCAATAAAGAATGAACGATGAAGAATGAACAAGGATCAATGATCAAAGAAGAATGAATGATGAAGAATGAACAAGGATCAATGATCAATGAAGAATGAACGATGAAGAATGAACAAGGATCAATGATACATGAAGAATGAACGATGAAGAATGAACAAGAATCAATGATCATAGAAGAATGAACTATAAAGAATGAACAAGGATCATTGATCAATAATGAATGAATGATGAAGAATGAACAAGGATCAATGATCAATGAAGAAAGAACGACGAAGAATGAACAAGGATCAATGATCAATGAGGAATGAACGATGAAGAATGAACAAGGATCAACGATCAATGAAGAATGAACGATGAAGAATGAACAAGGATCAATGATCAATGAAGAATGAACGATGAAGAATGAACAAGGATCAATGATCAATGAACAATGAACGATGAAGAATGAAGAAGGATCAATGATCATTGAAGAATGAACGATGAAGAATTAACAAGGATCAATGATTAATGAACAATGAACGATGAAGAATGAACAAGCATCAATGATAAATGAAGAATGAACGATGAAGAATGAACAAGAATCAATACTCATTGAAGAATGAACGATGAAGAATGAACAAGGATCAATGATCAATGAAGAATGAACAAGGATCAATGATCAATGAAGAATGAACGATGAAGAAAGAACAAGGATTAATGATCAATAAAGAATGAACGATGAAGAATGAACAAGGATCAATGATCATTGAAGAATGAACGATGAAGAATGAACAAGGATCAATAATCAATGAAGAATGAACAAGAATCAATACTCATTGAAGAATGAACGATGAAGAATGAATAAGGATCAATGATCAATGAAGAATGAACAAGGATCAATGATCAATGAAGAATGAACGATGAAGAATGAACAAGGATTAATATATAATAATGAATGAACGATGAAGAATGAACAAGGATCAATGATCATTGAAGAATGAACGATGAAGAATGAACAACGATCAATAATCAATAAACAATGAACAAGGATCAATCATCATTGAAGAATGAACAAGGATCAATGATCAATGAATAATGAACGATGAAGAATGAACAAGGATCAATGATCAATGAAGAATGAACGATGAATAATGAAAAGGGATCAATGATCAATGAAGAATGAATGATGAAGAATGAACAAGGATCAATGATCAATGAAGAATGAATGATGAATAACGAACAAGGATCAATGATCATTGAAGAATGAACGATGAAGAATGAACAAGGATCAATGATCAATGAAGAATGAACAATGAAGAATGAACAAGGATCAACGATCAATGAAGAATGAACGATGAAGAATGAACAAGGATCAATGATCAATGAAGAATGAATGATGAATAAAGAACAAGGATCAATGATCAATGAAGAATGAACGATGAAGAATGAAAAAGGATCAATGATACATGAAGAATGAACGATGAAGAATGAACAAGAATCAATGATCATTGAAGAATGAACGATAAAGAATGAACAAGGATCATTGATCAATAATGAATGAACGATGAAGAATGAACAAGAATCAATGATCAATGAAGAATGAACGATGAATAACGAACAAGGATCAATGATCATTGAAGAATGAGCGATGAAGAATGAACAAGGATCAATGATCAATGAAGAATGAACGATGAAGAAAGAACAAGGAGCATTGAACAATAATGAATCAACGATGAAGAATGAACAACGATCAATGATCAATGAAGAATGAACAAGGATCAATGATCTAGGAAGAATGAACGATGAAGAATGAACAATGCTCAATGAACAATGACGAATGAACGATGAAGAATGAACAAGGATCAATGATCAATGAAGAATGAACGAAGAAGAATGAACAAGGATCAATGATCATTGAATAATGAACGATTAATAACAAACAATGATAATTGATCATTGAAGAATGAACGATGAAGAATGAACAAGGATCAATGATCAAAGAAGAATGAACGATGAACAATGAACAAGGATCAATGAGCAATGAAGAATGAACGATGAAGAATGAACGATGAAGAATGAACAAGGATTAAAGATCAATGAAGAATGAACGATGAAGAATGAACAAGGATCAACGATCAATGAAGAATGAATGATGAAGAATGAACAAGGATCAATGATCAATGAAGAATGAACGATGAAGAATGAACAATGCTCAATGAACAATGACGAATGAACGATGAAGAATGAACAAGGATCAATGATCAATGAAGAATGAACGAAGAAGAATGAACAAGGATCAATGATCATTGAATAATGAACGATGAATAACGAACAAGGATAATTGATCATTGAAGAATGAATGATAAAGAATGAACAAGGATCAATGATCAAAGAAGAATGAACGATGAACAATGAACAAGGATCAATGAGCAATGAAGAATGAACGATGAAGAATGAACGATGAAGAATGAACAAGGATCAAAGATCAATGAAGAATGAACGATGAAGAATGAACAAGGATCAACGATCAATGAAGAATGAATGATGAAGAATGAACATGGATGAATGATCAATGAAGAATGAATGATGAAGAATGAACAAGGATAGATGATCAATGAAGAATGAACGATGAAGAATGAACAAGGATCAATGATACATGAAGAATGAACGATGAAGAATGAACAAGAATCAATGATCATTGAAGAATGAACGATGAAGAATGAACAAGGATCAACGATCAATGAAGAATGAACGATGAAGAATGAACAAGGATCAATGATCAAAGAAAAATGAATGATGAAGAATGAATAAGGATCAATGATCAATGAAGAATGAACGATGAAGAATGAACAAGGATCAATGATACATGAAGAATGAACGATGAAGAATGAACAAGAATCAATGATCATTGAAGAATGAACGATAAAGAATGAACAAGGATCATTGATCAATAATGAATGAATGATGAAGAATGAACAAGGATCCATGATCAAATAAGAAAAAACGACGAAGAATGAACAAGGATCAATGATCAATGAAGAATGAACGATGAAGAATGAACAAGGATCAACGATCAATGAAGAATGAACGATGAAGAATGAACAAGGATCAATGATCAAGGAAGAATGAACGATGAAGAATGAACAATGATACATAATCAATCAAGAATGAACGATGAAGAATGAACAAGGATCATTGATCAATAATGAATGAATGATGAAGAATTAACAAGGATCAATGATCAATGAAGAATAAACGATGAAGAATGAACAAGGATCAATGATCAATGAAGAATGAATGATGAAGAATGAACAAGGATCAATTATCAATGAAGAATGAATGATGAATAATGAACAAGGATCAATGATCAATGAAGATTTATCGATGAAGAATGAACAAGGATCAATGATCAATGAAGAATGAACGATGAAGAATGAACAAGTTTCAATGATCATTAAAGAATGAACGATGAAGAATGAACAAGGATTAATGATCAATGAAGAATGAATGATGAATAATGAACAAGGATCAATGATCAATGAAGAATGAACGATGAAGAATGAACAAGGATCAATGATACATGAAGAATGAACGATGAAGAATGAAAAAGAATCAATCATCATTGAAGAATGAACAATAAAGAATGAACAAGGATCATTGATCAATAATGAATGAACGATGAAGAATGAACAAGGATCAATGATCAATGAAGAATGAATGATGAAGAATGAACAAGGATCAATTATCAATGAAGAATGAACGATGAAGAATGAACAAGGATCAATGATCAATGAAGAATGAACGAGTAAGAATGAACAAGGATCAATGATCAATGAAGAATGAACAATGAAGAATGAACGATGAGGAATGAAGAAGGATCAATGACCAATGAACACTGAATGATGAAGAATGAACAAGGATCATTGATCAATGAAGAATGAACGATGAAGAATGAACAAGGATCAATGATCAATGAAGAATGGACGATGAAGAATGAACAAGGATCAATGATCAATGACGAAAGAACGATGAATAACGAACAAGGATCAATGATCATTGAAGAATGAACGATAAAGAATGAACAAGGATCAATGATCAATGAAGAATGAACGATGAAGAAAGAACAAGTTGCATTGATCAATAATGAAAGAACGATGAAGAATGAACAAGGATCAATGATCAATGAAGAATGAACGATGAAGAATGAACAAGGATCAATGATCAATGAAGAATGAACGATGAAGAATGAACAAGGATCAATGATCAATGAAGAATGAACGATGAGGAATGAAGAAGGATCAATGACCAATGAACACTGAATGATGAAGAATGAACAAGGATCAATGATCAATGAAGAATTAACGATGAAGAATGAACAAGGATCAATGATCAATGAAGAATGGACGATGAAGAATGAACAAGGATCAATGATCAATGAAGAATGAATGATGAATAATGAACAAGGATCAATGATCAATGAAGAATGAACGATGAAGAATGAACAAGGATCAATGAGACATGAAGAATGAACGATGAAGAATGAACAAGAATCAATCATCATTGAAGAATGAACGATAAAGAATGAACGACGAAGAATGAACAAGGATCAATGATCAATGAAGAATGAATGATGAAGAATGAACAAGGATCAACGATCAATGAAGAATGAACGATGAAGAATGAACAAGGATCAATTATCAATGAAGAATGAACGATGAAGAATGAACAAGGATCAATGATCAATGAAGAATGAACGAAGAAGAATGAACAAGGATCAATGATCATTGAATAATGAACGATGAATAACGAACAAGGATAATTGATCATTGAAGAATGAACGATGAAGAATGAACAAGGATCAATGATCAAAGAAGAATGAACGATGAACAATGAACAAGGATCAATGAGCAATGAAGAATGAACGATGAAGAATGAACAAGGATCAATGATCAATGAAGAATGAACGATGAAGAATGAACAAGCATCAACGATCAATGAAGAATGAATGATGAAGAATGAACAAGGATCAATGATCAATGAAGAATGAATGATGAATAATGAACAAGGATAGATGATCAATGAAGAATGAACGATGAAGAATGAACAAGGATCAATGATACATGAAGAATGAACGATGAAGAATGAACAAGGATCAACGATCAATAAAGAATGAACGATGAAGAATGAACAAGGATCAATGATCAAAGAAGAATGAATGATGAAGAATGAACAAGGATCAATGATCAATGAAGAATGAACAAGGATCAATGATACATGAAGAATGAACGATGAAGAATGAACAAGAATCAATGATCAATGATCAATGAAGAATGAATGATGAATAATGAACAAGGATAGATGATCAATGAAGAATGAACGATGAAGAATGAACAAGGATCAATGAAACATGAAGAATGAACGATGAAGAATGAACAAGGATCAACGATCAATAAAGAATGAACGATGAAGAATGAACAAGGATCAATGATCAAAGAAGAATGAATGATGAAGAATGAACAAGGATCAATGATCAATGAAGAATGAACGATGAAGAATGAACAAGGATCAATGATCAATGAAGAATGAACGATGAAGAATGAACAAGGATCAATGATCAATGAACAATGAACGATGAAGAATGAAGAAGGATCAATGATCATTGAAGAATGAACGATGAAGAATTAACAAGGATCAATAATTAATGAACAATGAACGAGGAAGAATGAACAAGCATCAATGATAAATGAAGAATGAACGATGAAGAATGAACAAGAATCAATACTCATTGAAGAATGAACGATGAAGAATGAACAAGGATCAATGATCAATGAAGAATGAACAAGGATCAATGATCAATGAAGAATGAACGATGAAGAAAGAACAAGGATTAATGATCAATAAAGAATGAACGATGAAGAATGAACAAGGATCAATGATCATTGAAGAATGAACGATGAAGAATGAACAAGGATCAATAATCAATGAAGAATGAACAAGAATCAATACTCATTGAAGAATGAACGATGAAGAATGAATAAGGATCAATGATCAATGAAGAATGAACAAGGATCAATGATCAATGAAGAATGAACGATGAAGAATGAACAAGGATTAATATATAATAATGAATGAACGATGAAGAATGAACAAGGATCAATGATCATTGAAGAATAAACGATGAAGAATGAACAACGATCAATAATCAATAAACAATGAACAAGGATCAATCATCATTGAAGAATGAACAAGGATCAATGATCAATGAATAATGAACGATGAAGAATGAACAAGGATCAATGATCAATGAAGAATGAACGATGAATAATTAAAAGGGATCAATGATCAATGAAGAATGAATGATGAAGAATGAACAAGGATCAATGATCAATGAAGAATGAATGATGAATAACGAACAAGGATCAATGATCATTGAAGAATGAACGATGAAGAATGAACAAGGATCAATGATCAATGAAGAATGAACAATGAAGAATGAACAAGGATCAACGATCAATGAAGAATGAACGATGAAGAATGAACAAGGATCAATGATCAATGAAGAATGAATGATGAATAAAGAACAAGGATCAATGATCAATGAAGAATGAACGATGAAGAATGAAAAAGGATCAATGATACATGAAGAATGAACGATGAAGAATGAACAAGAATCAATGATCATTGAAGAATGAACGATAAAGAATGAACAAGGATCATTGATCAATAATGAATGAACGATGAAGAATGAACAAGAATCAATGATCAATGAAGAATGAACGATGAATAACGAACAAGGATCAATGATCATTGAAGAATGAGCGATGAAGAATGAACAAGGATCAATGATCAATGAAGAATGAACGATGAAGAAAGAACAAGGAGCATTGAACAATAATGAATCAACGATGAAGAATGAACAAGGATCAATGATCAATGAAGAATGAACGATGAAGAATGAACAAGGATCAATGATCTAGGAAGAATGAACGATGAAGAATGAACAATGCTCAATGAACAATGACGAATGAACGATGAAGAATGAACAAGGATCAATGATCAATGAAGAATGAACGAAGAAGAATGAACAAGGATCAATGATCATTGAATAATGAACGATTAATAACAAACAATGATAATTGATCATTGAAGAATGAACGATGAAGAATGAACAAGGATCAATGATCAAAGAAGAATGAACGATGAACAATGAACAAGGATCAATGAGCAATGAAGAATGAACGATGAAGAATGAACGATGAAGAATGAACAAGGATTAAAGATCAATGAAGAATGAACGATGAAGAATGAACAAGGATCAACGATCAATGAAGAATGAATGATGAAGAATGAACAAGGATCAATGATCAATGAAGAATGAACGATGAAGAATGAACAATGCTCAATGAACAATGACGAATGAACGATGAAGAATGAACAAGGATCAATGATCAATGAAGAATGAACGAAGAAGAATGAACAAGGATCAATGATCATTGAATAATGAACGATGAATAACGAACAAGGATAATTGATCATTGAAGAATGAATGATAAACAATGAACAAGGATCAATGATCAAAGAAGAATGAACGATGAACAATGAACAAGGATCAATGAGCAATGAAGAATGAACGATGAAGAATGAACGATGAAGAATGAACAAGGATCAAAGATCAATGAAGAATGAACGATGAAGAATGAACAAGGATCAACGATCAATGAAGAATGAATGATGAAGAATGAACAAGGATGAATGATCAATGAAGAATGAATGATGAAGAATGAACAAGGATAGATGATCAATGAAGAATGAACGATGAAGAATGAACAAGGATCAATGATACATGAAGAATGAACGATGAAGAATGAACAAGAATCAATGATCATTGAAGAATGAACGATGAAGAATGAACAAGGATCAACGATCAATGAAGAATGAACGATGAAGAATGAACAAGGATCAATGATCAAAGAAGAATGAATGATGAAGAATGAATAAGGATCAATGATCAATGAAGAATGAACGATGAAGAATGAACAAGGATCAATGATACATGAAGAATGAACGATGAAGAATGAACATGAATCAATGATCATTGAAGAATGAACGATAAAGAATGAACAAGGATCATTGATCAATAATGAATGAATGATGAAGAATGAACAAGGATCCATGATCAAATAAGAAAAAACGACGAAGAATGAACAAGGATCAATGATCAATGAAGAATGAACGATGAAGAATGAACAAGGATCAACGATCAATGAAGAATGAACGATGAAGAATGAACAAGGATCAATGATCAAGGAAGAATGAACGATGAAGAATGAACAATGATACATAATCAATCAAGAATGAACGATGAAGAATGAACAAGGATCATTGATCAATAATGAATGAATGATGAAGAATTAACAAGGATCAATGATCAATGAAGAATAAACGATGAAGAATGAACAAGGATCAATGATCAATGAAGAATGAATGATGAAGAATGAACAAGGATCAATTATCAATGAAGAATGAATGATGAATAATGAACAAGGATCAATGATCAATGAAGATTTATCGATGAAGAATGAACAAGGATCAATGATCAATGAAGAATGAACGATGAAGAATGAACAAGTTTCAATGATCATTAAAGAATGAACGATGAAGAATGAACAAGGATTAATGATCAATGAAGAATGAATGATGAATAATGAACAAGGATCAATGATCAATGAAGAATGAACGATGAAGAATGAACAAGGATCAATGATACATGAAGAATGAACGATGAAGAATGAAAAAGAATCAATCATCATTGAAGAATGAACAATAAAGAATGAACAAGGATCATTGATCAATAATGAATGAACGATGAAGAATGAACAAGGATCAATGATCAATGAAGAATGAATGATGAAGAATGAACAAGGATCAATTATCAATGAAGAATGAACGATGAAGAATGAACAAGGATCAATGATCAATGAAGAATGAACGAGTAAGAATGAACAAGGATCAATGATCAATGAAGAATGAACAATGAAGAATGAACGATGAGGAATGAAGAAGGATCAATGACCAATGAACACTGAATGATGAAGAATGAACAAGGATCAATGATCAATGAAGAATGAACGATGAAGAATGAACAAGGATCAATGATCAATGAAGAATGGACGATGAAGAATGAACAAGGATCAATGATCAATGACGAAAGAACGATGAATAACGAACAAGGATCAATGATCATTGAAGAATGAACGATAAAGAATGAACAAGGATCAATGATCAATGAAGAATGAACGATGAAGAAAGAACAAGTTGCATTGATCAATAATGAAAGAACGATGAAGAATGAACAAGGATCAATGATCAATGAAGAATGAACGATGAAGAATGAACAAGGATCAATGATCAATGAAGAATGAACGATGAAGAATGAACAAGGATCAATGATCAATGAAGAATGAACGATGAGGAATGAAGAAGGATCAATGACCAATGAACACTGAATGATGAAGAATGAACAAGGATCAATGATCAATGAAGAATTAACGATGAAGAATGAACAAGGATCAATGATCAATGAAGAATAGACGATGAAGAATGAACAAGGATCAATGATCAATGAAGAATGAATGATGAATAATGAACAAGGATCAATGATCAATGAATAATGAACGATGAAGAATGAACAAGGATCAATGAGACATGAAGAATGAACGATGAAGAATGAACAAGAATCAATCATCATTGAAGAATGAACGATAAAGAATGAACGACGAAGAATGAACAAGGATCAATGATCAATGAAGAATGAATGATGAAGAATGAACAAGGATCAACGATCAATGAAGAATGAACGATGAAGAATGAACAAGGATCAATTATCAATGAAGAATGAACGATGAAGAATGAACAAGGATCAATGATCAATGAAGAATGAACGAAGAAGAATGAACAAGGATCAATGATCATTGAATAATGAACGATGAATAACGAACAAGGATAATTGATCATTGAAGAATGAACGATGAAGAATGAACAAGGATCAATGATCAAAGAAGAATGAACGATGAACAATGAACAAGGATCAATGAGCAATGAAGAATGAACGATGAAGAATGAACAAGGATCAATGATCAATGAAGAATGAACGATGAAGAATGAACAAGCATCAACGATCAATGAAGAATGAATGATGAAGAATGAACAAGGATCAATGATCAATGAAGAATGAATGATGAATAATGAAAAAGGATAGATGATCAATGAAGAATGAACGATGAAGAATGAACAAGGATCAATGATACATGAAGAATGAACGATGAAGAATGAACAAGGATCAACGATCAATAAAGAATGAACGATGAAGAATGAACAAGGATCAATGATCAAAGAAGAATGAATGATGAAGAATGAACAAGGATCAATGATCAATGAAGAATGAACGATGAAGAATGAACAAGGATCAATGATACATGAAGAATGAACGATGAAGAATGAACAAGAATCAATGATCATAGAAGAATGAACGATAAAGAATGAACAAGGATCATTGATCAATAATGAATGAATGATGAAGAATGAACAAGGATCAATGATCAATGAAGAAAGAACGACGAAGAATGAACAAGGATCAATGATCAATGAGGAATGAACGATGAAGAATGAACAAGGATCAACGATCAATGAAGAATGAACGATGAAGAATGAACAAGGATCAATGATCAATGAAGAATGAACGATGAAGAATGAACAAGGATCAATGATCAATGAAGAATGAACGATGAAGAATGAACAAGGATCAATGATCAATGAAGAATGAACGATGAAGAATGAACAAGGATCAATGATCAAGGAAGAATGAACGATGAAGAATTAACAATGATACATAATCAATCAAGAATGAACGATGAAGAATGAACAAGGATCATTGATCAATAATGAATGAATGATGAAGAATTAAAAGGGATCAATGATCAATGAAGAATGAACGATGAAGAATGAACAAGGATCAATGATCAAGGAAGAATGAACGATGAAGAATGAACAATGATTAATAATCAATAGAGAATGAACGATGAAGAATGAACAAGGATCATTGATCAATAATGAATGAATGATGAAGAATGAACAACGATCAATGATCAATGAAGAATGAACGATGAAGAATGAACAAGTTTCAATGATCATTAAAGAATGAACGATGAAGAATGAATAAGGATTAATAATCAATGAAGAATGAATGATGAATAATGAACAAGGATCAATGATCAATGAAGAATGAACGATGAAGAATGAACAAGGATCAATGATACATGATGAATGAACGATGAAGAATGAAAAAGAATCAATCATCATTGAAGAATGAACGATAAAGAATGAGCAAGGATCATTGATCAATAATGAATGAACGATGAATTATGAACAACGATCAATGAACAATGAAGAATGAACGACGAAGAATGAACAAGGATCAATGATCAATGAAGAATGAATGATGAAGAATGAACAAGGATCAATTATCAATGAAGAATGAAGGTTGAATAATGAACAAGGATCAATGATCAATGAAGAATGAACGATGAAGAATGAACAAGTTTCAATGATCATTAAAGAATGAACGATGAAGAATGAACAAGGATTAATGATCAATGAAGAATGAATGATGAATAATGAACAAGGATCAATGATCAATGAAGAATGAACGATGAAGAATGAACAAGGATCAATGATACATGAAGAATGAACGATGAAGAATGAAAAAGAATCAATCATCATTGAAGAATGAACAATAATGAATGAACAAGGATCATTGATCAATAATGAATGAACGATGAAGAATGAACAAGGATCAATGAACAATGAAGAATGAACGACGAAGAATGAACAAGGATCAATGATCAATGAAGAATGAATGATGAAGAATGAACAAGGATCAATTATCAATGAAGAATGAACGAGTAAGAATGAACAAGGATCAATGATCAATGAAGAATGAACAATGAAGAATGAACGATGAGGAATGAAGAAGGATCAATGACCAATGAACACTGAATGATGAAGAATGAACAAGGATCAATGATCAATGAAGAATGAACGATGAAGAATGAACAAGGATCAATGATCAATGAAGAATGGACGATGAAGAATGAACAAGGATCAATGATCAATGACGAAAGAACGATGAATAACGAACAAGGATCAATGATCATTGAAGAATGAACGATAAAGAATGAACAAGGATCAATGATCAATGAAGAATGAACGATGAAGAAAGAACAAGTTGCATTGATCAATAATGAAAGAACGATGAAGAATGAACAAGGATCAATGATCAATGAAGAATGAACGATGAAGAATGAACAAGGATCAATGATCAATGAAGAATGAACGATGAAGAATGAACAAGGATCAATGATCAATGAAGAATGAACGATGAGGAATGAAGAAGGATCAATGACCAATGAACACTGAATGATGAAGAATGAACAAGGATCAATGATCAATGAAGAATTAACGATGAAGAATGAACAAGGATCAATGATCAATGAAGAATAGACGATGAAGAATGAACAAGGATCAATGATCAATGAAGAATGAATGATGAATAATGAACAAGGATCAATGATCAATGAAGAATGAACGATGAAGAATGAACAAGGATCAATGAGACATGAAGAATGAACGATGAAGAATGAACAAGAATCAATCATCATTGAAGAATGAACGATAAAGAATGAACGACGAAGAATGAACAAGGATCAATGATCAATGAAGAATGAATGATGAAGAATGAACAAGGATCAACGATCAATGAAGAATGAACGATGAAGAATGAACAAGGATCAATTATCAATGAAGAATGAACGATGAAGAATGAACAAGGATCAATGATCAATGAAGAATGAACGAAGAAGAATGAACAAGGATCAATGATCATTGAATAATGAACGATGAATAACGAACAAGGATAATTGATCATTGAAGAATGAACGATGAAGAATGAACAAGGATCAATGATCAAAGAAGAATGAACGATGAACAATGAACAAGGATCAATGAGCAATGAAGAATGAACGATGAAGAATGAACAAGGATCAATGATCAATGAAGAATGAACGATGAAGAATGAAGAAGCATCAACGATCAATGAAGAATGAATGATGAAGAATGAACAAGGATCAATGATCAATGAAGAATGAATGATGAATAATGAACAAGGATAGATGATCAATGAAGAATGAACGATGAAGAATGAACAAGGATCAATGATACATGAAGAATGAACGATGAAGAATGAACAAGGATCAACGATCAATAAAGAATGAACGATGAAGAATGAACAAGGATCAATGATCAAAGAAGAATGAATGATGAAGAATGAACAAGGATCAATGATCAATGAAGAATGAACGATGAAGAATGAACAAGGATCAATGATACATGAAGAATGAACGATGAAGAATGAACAAGAATCAATGATCATAGAAGAATGAACGATAAAGAATGAACAAGGATCATTGATCAATAATGAATGAATGATGAAGAATGAACAAGGATCAATGATCAATGAAGAAAGAACGACGAAGAATGAACAAGGATCAATGATCAATGAGGAATGAACGATGAAGAATGAACAAGGATCAACGATCAATGAAGAATGAACGATTAAGAATGAACAAGGATCAATGATCAATGAAGAATGAACGATGAAGAATGAACAAGGATCAATGATCAATGAAGAATGAACGATGAAGAATGAACAAGGATCAATGATCAATGAAGAATGAACGATGAAGAATGAACAAGGATCAATGATCAAGGAAGAATGAACGATGAAGAATTAACAATGATACATAATCAATCAAGAATGAACGATGAAGAATGAACAAGGATCATTGATCAATAATGAATGAATGATGAAGAATTAAAAGGGATCAATGATCAATGAAGAATGAACGATGAAGAATGAACAAGGATCAATGATCAAGGAAGAATGAACGATGAAGAATGAACAATGATTAATAATCAATAGAGAATGAACGATGAAGAATGAACAAGGATCATTGATCAATAATGAATGAATGATGAAGAATGAACAACGATCAATGATCAATGAAGAATGAACGATGAAGAATGAACAAGTTTCAATGATCATTAAAGAATGAACGATGAAGAATGAATAAGGATTAATAATCAATGAAGAATGAATGATGAATAATGAACAAGGATCAATGATCAATGAAGAATGAACGATGAAGAATGAACAAGGATCAATGATACATGATGAATGAACGATGAAGAATGAAAAAGAATCAATCATCATTGAAGAATGAACGATAAAGAATGAGCAAGGATCATTGATCAATAATGAATGAACGATGAATTATGAACAACGATCAATGAACAATGAAGAATGAACGACGAAGAATGAACAAGGATCAATGATCAATGAAGAATGAATGATGAAGAATGAACAAGGATCAATTATCAATGAAGAATGAATGATGAATAATGAACAAGGATCAATGATCAATGAAGAATGAACGATGAAGAATGAACAAGTTTCAATGATCATTAAAGAATGAACGATGAAGAATGAACAAGGATTAATGATCAATGAAGAATGAATGATGAATAATGAACAAGGATCAATGATCAATGAAGAATGAACGATGAAGAATGAACAAGGATCAATGATACATGAAGAATGAACGATGAAGAATGAAAAAGAATCAATCATCATTGAAGAATGAACAATAATGAATGAACAAGGATCATTGATCAATAATGAATGAACGATGAAGAATGAACAAGGATCAATGAACAATGAAGAATGAACGACGAAGAATGAACAAGGATCAATGATCAATGAAGAATGAATGATGAAGAATGAACAAGGATCAATTATCAATGAAGAATGAACGATGAAGAATGAACAAGGAACAATGATCAATGAAGAATGAATGAGTAAGAATGAACAAGGATGAATGATCAATGAAGAATGAACGATGAAGAATGAACAAGGATCAATGATCAATGAAGAATGAACGATGAAGAATGAACAAGGATCAATGATCAATGAAGAATGAACGATGAAGAATGAACAAGGATCAATGATCAATGAAGAATGGACGATGAAGAATGAACAAGGATCAATGATCAATGACGAATGAACGATGAATAACGAACAAGGATCAATGATCATTGAAGCATGAACGATAAAGAATGAACAAGGATCAATGATCAATGAAGAATGAACGATGAAGAAAGAACAAGGAGCATTGATCAATGAAGAATGAACGATGAAGAATGAACAAGGATCAATGATCAATGAAGAGTGAACGATGAGGAATGAAGAAGGATCAATGACCAATGAACACTGAATGATGAAGAATGAACAAGGATCAATGATCAATGAAGAATGAACGATGAAGAATGAACAAGGATCAATGAGACATGAAGAATGAACGATGAAGAATGAACAAGAATCAATCATCATTGAAGAATGAACGATAAAGAATGAACGACGAAGAATGAACAAGGATCAATGATCAATGAAGAATGAATGATGAAGAATGAACAAGGATCAACGATCAATGAAGAATGAACGATGAAGAATGAACAAGGATCAATTATCAATGAAGAATGAACAAGGATCAATGATCAATGAAGAATGAACGAAGAAGAATGAACAAGGATCAATGATCATTGAATAATGAACGATGAATAACGAACAAGGATAATTGATCATTGAAGAATGAACGATGAAGAATGAACAAGGATCAATGATCAAAGAAGAATGAACGATGAACAATGAACAAGGATCAATGAGCAATGAAGAATGAACGATGAAGAATGAACGATGAAGAATGAACAAGGATCAATGATCAATGAAGAATGAACGATGAAGAATGAACAAGCATCAACGATCAATGAAGAATGAATGATGAAGAATGAACAAGGATCAATGATCAATGAAGAATGAACGATAAAGAATGAACAAGGATCAATGATACATGAAGAATGAACGATGAAGAATGAAAAAGAATCAATCATCATTGAAGAATGAACAATAAAGAATGAACAAGGATCATTGATCAATAATGAATGAACAATGAAGAATGAACAAGGATCAATGATCAATGAAGAATGAATGATGAAGAATGAACAAGGATCAATTATCAATGAAGAATGAACGATGAAGAATGAACAAGGATCAATGATCAATGAAGAATGAACGAGTAAGAATGAACAAGGATCAATGATCAATGAAGAATGAACAATGAAGAATGAACGATGAGGAATGAAGAACGATCAATGACCAATGAACACTGAATGATGTAGAATGAACAAGGATCAATGATCAATGAAGAATGAACGATGAAGAATGAACAAGGATCAATGATCAATGAAGAATGGACGATGAAGAATGAACAAGGATCAATGATCAATGACGAAAGAACGATGAATAACGAACAAGGATCAATGATCATTGAAGAATGAACGATAAAGAATGAACAAGGATCAATGATCAATGAAGAATGAACGATGAAGAAAGAACAAGTTGCATTGATCAATAATGAAAGAACGATGAAGAATGAACAAGGATCAATGATCAATGAAGAATGAACGATGAAGAATGAACAAGGATCAATGATCAATGAAGAATGAACGATGAAGAATGAACAAGGATCAATGATCAATGAAGAATGAACGATGAGGAATGAAGAAGGATCAATGACCAATGAACACTGAATGATGAAGAATGAACAAGGATCAATGATCAATGAAGAATTAACGATGAAGAATGAACAAGGATCAATGATCAATGAAGAATGGACGATGAAGAATGAACAAGGATCAATGATCAATGAAGAATGAATGATGAATAATGAACAAGGATCAATGATCAATGAAGAATGAACGATGAAGAATGAACAAGGATCAATGAGACATGAAGAATGAACGATGAAGAATGAACAAGAATCAATCATCATTGAAGAATGAACGATAAAGAATGAACGACGAAGAATGAACAAGGATCAATGATCAATGAAGAATGAATGATGAAGAATGAACAAGGATCAACGATCAATGAAGAATGAACGATGAAGAATGAACAAGGATCAATTATCAATGAAGAATGAACGATGAAGAATGAACAAGGATCAATGATCAATGAAGAATGAACGAAGAAGAATGAACAAGGATCAATGATCATTGAATAATGAACGATGAATAACGAACGAGGATAATTGATCATTGAAGAATGAACGATGAAGAATGAACAAGGATCAATGATCAAAGAAGAATGAACGATGAACAATGAACAAGGATCAATGAGCAATGAAGAATGAACGATGAAGAATGAACAAGGATCAATGATCAATGAAGATTGAACGATGAAGAATGAACAAGCATCAACGATCAATGAAGAATGAATGATGAAGAATGAACAAGGATCAATGATCAATGAAGAATGAATGATGAATAATGAACAAGGATAGATGATCAATGAAGAATGAACGATGAAGAATGAACAAGGATCAATGATACATGAAGAATGAACGATGAAGAATGAACAAGGATCAACGATCAATAAAGAATGAACGATGAAGAATGAACAAGGATCAATGATCAAAGAAGAATGAATGATGAAGAATGAACAAGGATCAATGATCAATGAAGAATGAACGATGAAGAATGAACAAGGATCAATGATACATGAAGAATGAACGATGAAGAATGAACAAGAATCAATGATCATAGAAGAATGAACGATAAAGAATGAACAAGGATCATTGATCAATAATGAATGAATGATGAAGAATGAACAAGGATCAATGATCAATGAAGAAAGAATGACGAAGAATGAACAAGGATCAATGATCAATGAGGAATGAACGATGAAGAATGAACAAGGATCAACGATTAATGAAGAATGAACGATGAAGAATGAACAAGGATCAATGATCAATGAAGAATGAACGATGAAGAATGAACAAGGATCAATGATCAATGAAGAATGAACGATGAAGAATGAACAAGGATCAATGATCAATGAAGAATGAACGATGAAGAATGAACAAGGATCAATGATCAAGGAAGAATGAACGATGAAGAATTAACAATGATACATAATCAATCAAGAATGAACGATGAAGAATGAACAAGGATCATTGATCAATAATGAATGAATGATGAAGAATTAACAAGGATCAATGATCAATGAAGAATGAACGATGAAGAATGAACAAGGATCAATGATCAAGGAAGAATGAACGATGAAGAATGAACAATGATTAATAATCAATAGAGAATGAACGATGAAGAATGAACAAGGATCATTGATCAATAATGAATGAATGATGAAGAATGAACAACGATCAATGATCAATGAAGAATGAACGATGAAGAATGAACAAGTTTCAATGATCATTAAAGAATGAACGATGAAGAATGAATAAGGATTAATAATCAATGAAGAATGAATGATGAATAATGAACAAGGATCAATGATCAATGAAGAATGAACGATGAAGAATGAACAAGGATCAATGATACATGATGAATGAACGATGAAGAATGAAAAAGAATCAATCATCATTGAAGAATGAACGATAAAGAATGAGCAAGGATCATTGATCAATAATGAATGAACGATGAATTATGAACAACGATCAATGAACAATGAAGAATGAACGACGAAGAATGAACAAGGATCAATGATCAATGAAGAATGAATGATGAAGAATGAACAAGGATCAATTATCAATGAAGAATGAATGATGAATAATGAACAAGGATCAATGATCAATGAAGATTGAACGATGAAGAATGAACAAGGATCAATGATCAATGAAGAATGAACGATGAAGAATGAACAAGTTTCAATGATCATTAAAGAATGAACGATGAAGAATGAACAAGGATTAATGATCAATGAAGAATGAATGATGAATAATGAACAAGGATCAATGATCAATGAAGAATGAACGATGAAGAATGAACAAGGATCAATGATACATGAAGAATGAACGATGAAGAATGAAAAAGAATCAATCATCATTGAAGAATGAACAATAATGAATGAACAAGGATCATTGATCAATAATGAATGAACGATGAAGAATGAACAAGGATCAATGAACAATGAAGAGTGAACGACGAAGAATGAACAAGGATCAATGATCAATGAAGAATGAATGATGAAGAATGAACAAGGATCAATTATCAATGAAGAATGAACGATGAAGAATGAACAAGGAACAATGATCAATGAAGAATGAATGAGTAAGAATGAACAAGGATCAATGATCAATGAAGAATGAACGATGAAGAATGAACAAGGATCAATGATCAATGAAGAATGAACGATGAAGAATGAACAAGGATCAATGATCAATGAAGAATGAACGATGAAGAATGAACAAGGATCAATGATCAATGAAGAATGGACGATGAAGAATGAACAAGGATCAATGATCAATGACGAATGAACGATGAATAACGAACAAGGATCAATGATCATTGAAGCATGAACGATAAAGAATGAACAAGGATCAATGATCAAGGAAGAATGAACGATGAAGAATTAACAATGATACATAATCAATCAAGAATGAACGATGAAGAATGAACAAGGATCATTGATCAATAATGAATGAATGATGAAGAATTAACAAGGATCAATGATCAATGAAGAATGAACGATGAAGAATGAACAAGGATCAATGATCAAGGAAGAATGAACGATGAAGAATGAACAATGATTAATAATCAATAGAGAATGAACGATGAAGAATGAACAAGGATCATTGATCAATAATGAATGAATGATGAAGAATGAACAACGATCAATGATCAATGAAGAATGAACGATGAAGAATGAACAAGTTTCAATGATCATTAAAGAATGAACGATGAAGAATGAATAAGGATTAATAATCAATGAAGAATGAATGATGAATAATGAACAAGGATCAATGATCAATGAAGAATGAACGATGAAGAATGAACAAGGATCAATGATACATGATGAATGAACGATGAAGAATGAAAAAGAATCAATCATCATTGAAGAATGAACGATAAAGAATGAGCAAGGATCATTGATCAATAATGAATGAACGATGAATTATGAACAACGATCAATGAACAATGAAGAATGAACGACGAAGAATGAACAAGGATCAATGATCAATGAAGAATGAATGATGAAGAATGAACAAGGATCAATTATCAATGAAGAATGAATGATGAATAATGAACAAGGATCAATGATCAATGAAGATTGAACGATGAAGAATGAACAAGGATCAATGATCAATGAAGAATGAACGATGAAGAATGAACAAGTTTCAATGATCATTAAAGAATGAACGATGAAGAATGAACAAGGATTAATGATCAATGAAGAATGAATGATGAATAATGAACAAGGATCAATGATCAATGAAGAATGAACGATGAAGAATGAACAAGGATCAATGATACATGAAGAATGAACGATGAAGAATGAAAAAGAATCAATCATCATTGAAGAATGAACAATAATGAATGAACAAGGATCATTGATCAATAATGAATGAACGATGAAGAATGAACAAGGATCAATGAACAATGAAGAGTGAACGACGAAGAATGAACAAGGATCAATGATCAATGAAGAATGAATGATGAAGAATGAACAAGGATCAATTATCAATGAAGAATGAACGATGAAGAATGAACAAGGAACAATGATCAATGAAGAATGAATGAGTAAGAATGAACAAGGATCAATGATCAATGAAGAATGAACGATGAAGAATGAACAAGGATCAATGATCAATGAAGAATGAACGATGAAGAATGAACAAGGATCAATGATCAATGAAGAATGAACGATGAAGAATGAACAAGGATCAATGATCAATGAAGAATGGACGATGAAGAATGAACAAGGATCAATGATCAATGACGAATGAACGATGAATAACGAACAAGGATCAATGATCATTGAAGCATGAACGATAAAGAATGAACAAGGATCAATGATCAATGAAGAATGAACGATGAAGAAAGAACAAGGAGCATTGATCAATGAAGAATGAACGATGAAGAATGAACAAGGATCAATGATCAATGAAGAATGAACGATGAAGAATGAACAAGGATCAATGATCAATGAAGAATGAACGATGAGGAATGAAGAAGGATCAATGACCAATGAACACTGAATGATGAAGAATGAACAAGGATCAATGATCAATGAAGAATGAACGATGAAGAATGAACAAGGATCAATGATCAATGAAGAATGAACGATGAAGAATGAACAAGGATCAATGATCAATGAAGAATGAACGATGAGGAATGAAGAAGGATCAATGACCAATGAACACTGAATGATGAAGAATGAACAAGGATCAATGATCAATGAAGAATGAACGATGAAGAATGAACAAGAATCAATCATCATTGAAGAATGAACGATAAAGAATGAACGACGAAGAATGAACAAGGATCAATGATCAATGAAGAATGAATGATGAAGAATGAACAAGGATCAACGATCAATGAAGAATGAACGATGAAGAATGAACAAGGATCAATTATCAATGAAGAATGAACGATGAAGAATGCACAAGGATCATTGATCAATGAAGAATGAACGAAGAAGAATGAACAAGGATCAATGATCATTGAATAATGAACGATGAATAACGAACAAGGATAATTGATCATTGAAGAATGAACGATGAAGAATGAACAAGGATCAATGATCAAAGAAGAATGAACGATGAACAATGAACAAGGATCAATGAGCAATGAAGAATGAACGATGAAGAATGAACGATGAAGAATGAACAAGGATCAATGATCAATGAAGAATGAACGATGAAGAATGAACAAGCATCAACGATCAATGAAGAATGAATGATGAAGAATGAACAAGGATCAATGATCAATGAAGAATGAATGATGAATAATGAACAAGGATAGATGATCAATAAAGAATGAACGATGAAGAATGAACAAGGATCAATGATACATGAAAAATGAACGATGAAGAAT
This sequence comes from Amaranthus tricolor, assembly GCF_026212465.1. NCBI lineage: Eukaryota > Viridiplantae > Streptophyta > Magnoliopsida > Caryophyllales > Amaranthaceae > Amaranthus > Amaranthus tricolor. Next base: position 1,295,928 of record NC_080063.1, read on the forward strand.
GAACAATAATCAATGATCATTGAAGAATGAACGATGAAGAATGAACAAGGATCAACGATCAATGAAGAATGAACGATGAAGAATGAACAAGGATCAATGATCAAAGAAGAATGAATGATGAAGAATGAACAAGGATCAATGATCAATGAAGAATGAACGATGAAGAATGAACAAGGATCAATGCTACATGAAGAATGAACGATGAAGAATGAACAAGAATCAATGATCATTGAAGAATGAACGATAAAGAATGAACAAGGATCAATTATCAATAATGAATGAATGATGAAGAATGAACAAGGATCAATGATCAATGAAGAAAGAACGACGAAGAATGAACAAGGATCAATGATCAATGAGGAATGAACGATGAAGAATGAACAAGGATCAATGATCAATGAAGAATGAACGATGAAGAATGAACAAGGATCAATGATCAATGAAGAATGAACGATGAAGAATGAACAAGGATCAATGATCAATGAAGAATGAACGATGAAGAATGAACAAGGATCAATGATCAATGAAGAATGAACGATGAAGAATGAACAAGGATCAATGATCAATGAAGAATGAACGATGAAGAATGAACAAGGATCAATGATCAAGGAAGAATGAACGATGAAGAATTAACAATGATACATAATCAATCAAGAATGAACGATGAAGAATGAACAAGGATCATTGATCAATAATGAATGAATGATGAAGAATTAACAAGGATCAATGATCAATGAAGAATGAACGATGAAGAATGAACAAGGATCAATGATCAAGGAAGAATGAACGATGAAGAATGAACAATGATTAATAATCAATCAAGAATGAACGATGAAGAATGAACAAGGATCATTGATCAACAATGAATGAATGATGAAGAATGAACAACGATCAATGATCAATGTAGAATGAACGATGAAGAATGAACAAGTTTCAATGATCATTAAAGAATGAATAAGGATTAATAATCAATGAAGAATGAATGATGAATAATGAATAAGGATCAATGATCAATGAAAAATGAACGATGAAGAATGAACAAGGATCAATGATACATGAAGAATGAACGATGAAGAATGAAAAAGAATCAATCATCATTGAAGAATGAACGATAAAGAATGAGCAAGGATCATTGATCAATAATGAATGAACGATGAAGTATGAACAAGGATCAATGAACAATGAAGAATGAACGACGAAGAATGAACAAGGATCAATGATCAATGAAGAATGAATGATGAAGAATGAACAAGGATCAATTATCAATGAAGAATGAATGATGAATAATGAACAAGGATCAATGATCAATGAAGATTGAACGATGAAGAATGAACAAGGATCAATGATCAATGATGAATGAACGATGAAGAATGAACAAGTTTCAATGATCATTAAAGAATGAACGATGAAGAATGAACAAGGATTAATGATCAATGAAGAATGAATGATGAATAATGAACAAGGATCAATGATCAATGAAGAATGAACGATGAAGAATGAATAAGGATCAATGATACATGAAGAATGAACGATGAAGAATGAAAAAGAATCAATCATCATTGAAGAATGAACAATAAAGAATGAACAAGGATCATTCATCAATAATGAATGAACGATGAAGAATGAACAAGGATCAATGAACAATGAAGAATGAACGACGAAGAATGATCAAGGATCAATGATCAATGAAGAATGAACGATGAAGAAAGAACAAGGAGCATTGATCAATGAAGAATGAACGATGAAGAATGAACAAGGATCAATGATCAATGAAGAATGAACGATGAAGAATGAACAAGGATCAATGATCAATGAAGAATGAACGATGAGGAATGAAGAAGGATCAATGACCAATGAACACTGAATGATGAAGAATGAACAAGGATCAATGATCAATGAAGAATGAACGATGAAGAATGAACAAGGATCAATGAGACATGAAGAATGAACGATGAAGAATGAACAAGAATCAATCATCATTGAAGAATGAACGATAAAGAATAAACGACGAAGAATGAACAAGGATCAATGATCAATGAAGAATGAATGATGAAAAATGAACAAGGATCAACGATCAATGAAGAATGAACGATGAAGAATGAACAAGGATCAATTATCAATGAAGAATGAACGATGAAGAATGAACAAGGATCAATGATCAATGAAGAATGAACGAAGAAGAATGAACAAGGATCAATGATCATTGAATAATGAACGATGAATAACGAACAAGGATAATTGATCATTGAAGAATGAACGATGAAGAATGAACAAGGATCAATGATCAAAGAAGAATGAACGATGAACAATGAACAAGGATCAATGAGCAATGAAGAATGAACGATGAAGAATGAACGATGAAGAATGAACAAGGATCAATGATCAATGAAGAATGAACGATGAAGAATGAACAAGCATCAACGATCAATGAAGAATGAATGATGAAGAATGAACAAGGATCAATGATCAATGAAGAATGAATGATGAATAATGAACAAGGATAGATGATCAATAAAGAATGAACGATGAAGAATGAACAAGGATCAATGATACATGAAAAATGAACGATGAAGAATGAACAATAATCAATGATCATTGAAGAATGAACGATGAAGAATGAACAAGGATCAACGATCAATGAAGAATGAACGATGAAGAATGAACAAGGATCAATGATCAAAGAAGAATGAATGATGAAGAATGAACAAGGATCAATGATCAATGAAGAATGAACGATGAAGAATGAACAAGGATCAATGATACATGAAGAATGAACGATGAAGAATGAACAAGAATCAATGATCATTGAAGAATGAACGATAAAGAATGAACAAGGATCAATTATCAATAATGAATGAATGATGAAGAATGAACAAGGATCAATGATCAATGAAGAAAGAACGACGAAGAATGAACAAGGATCAATGATCAATGAGGAATGAACGATGAAGAATGAACAAGGATCAACGATCAATGAAGAATGAACGATGAAGAATGAACAAGGATCAATGATCAATGAAGAATGAACGATGAAGAATGAACAAGGATCAATGATCAATGAAGAATGAACGATGAAGAATGAACAAGGATCAATGATCAATGAAGAATGAACGATGAAGAATGAACAAGGATCAATGATCAAGGAAGAATGAACGATGAAGAATTAACAATGATACATAATCAATCAAGAATGAACGATGAAGAATGAACAAGGATCATTGATCAATAATGAATGAATGATGAAGAATTAACAAGGATCAATGATCAATGAAGAATGAACGATGAAGAATGAACAAGGATCAATGATCAAGGAAGAATGAACGATGAAGAATGAACAATGATTAATAATCAATCAAGAATGAACGATGAAGAATGAACAAGGATCATTGATCAACAATGAATGAATGATGCAGAATGAACAACGATCAATGATCAATGTAGAATGAACGATGAAGAATGAACAAGTTTCAATGATCATTAAAGAATGAATAAGGATTAATAATCAATGAAGAATGAATGATGAATAATGAATAAGGATCAATGATCAATGAAGAATGAACGATGAAGAATGAACAAGGATCAATGATACATGAAGAATGAACGATGAAGAATGAAAAAGAATCAATCATCATTGAAGAATGAACGATAAAGAATGAGCAAGGATCATTGATCAATAATGAATGAACGATGAAGTATGAACAAGGATCAATGAACAATGAAGAATGAACGACGAAGAATGAACAAGGATCAATGATCAATGAAGAATGAATGATGAAGAATGAACAAGGATCAATTATCAATGAAGAATGAATGATGAATAATGAACAAGGATCAATGATCAATGAAGATTGAACGATGAAGAATGAACAAGGATCAATGATCAATGATGAATGAACGATGAAGAATTAACAAGTTTCAATGATCATTAAAGAATGAACGATGAAGAATGAACAAGGATTAATGATCAATGAAGAATGAATGATGAATAATGAACAAGGATCAATGATCAATGAAGAATGAACGATGAAGAATGAATAAGGATCAATGATACATGAAGAATGAACGATGAAGAATGAAAAAGAATCAATCATCATTGAAGAATGAACAATAAAGAATGAACAAGGATTATTCATCAATAATGAATGAACGATGAAGAATGAACAAGGATCAATGAACAATGAAGAATGAACGACGAAGAATGATCAAGGATCAATGATCAATGAAGAATGAATGATGAAGAATGAACAAGGATCAATTATCAATGAAGAATGAACGATGAACAATGAACAAGGAACAATGATCAATGAAGAATGAATGAGTAAGAATGAACAAGGATCAATGATCAATGAAGAATGAACGATGAAGAATGAACAAGGATCAATGATCAATGAAGAATGAACGATGAAGAATGAACAAGGATCAATGATCAATGAAGAATGAACGATGAGGAATGAAGAAGGGTCAATGACCAATGAATACTGAATGATGAAGAATGAACAAGGATCAATGATCAATGAAGAATGAACGATGAAGAATGAACGATGAAGAATGAACAAGGATCAATGATCAAGGAAGAATGAACGATGAAGAATGAACAATGATTAATAATCAATAGAGAATGAACGATGAAGAATGAACAAGGATCATTGATCAATAATGAATGAATGATGAAGAATGAACAACGATCAATGATCAATGAAGAATGAACGATGAAGAATGAACAAGTTTCAATGAGCATTAAAGAATGAACGATGAAGAATGAATAAGGATTAATAATCAATGAAGAATGAATGATGAATAATGAACAAGGATCAATGATCAATGAAGAATGAACGATGAAGAATGAACAAGGATCAATGATACATGATGAATGAACGATGAAGAATGAAAAAGAATCAATCATCATTGAAGAATGAACGATAAAGAATGAGCAAGGATCATTGATCAATAATGAATGAACGATGAATTATGAACAACGATCAATGAACAATGAAGAATGAACGACGAAGAATGAACAAGGATCAATGATCAATGAAGAATGAATGATGAAGAAATAACAAGGATCAATTATCAATGAAGAATGAATGATGAATAATGAACAAGGATCAATGATCAATGAAGATTGAACGATGAAGAATGAACAAGGATCAATGATCAATGAAGAATGAACGATGAAGAATGAACAAGTTTCAATGATCATTAAAGAATGAACGATGAAGAATGAACAAGGATTAATGATCAATGAAGAATGAATGATGAATAATGAACAAGGATCAATGATCAATGAAGAATGAACGATGAAGAATGAACAAGGATCAATGATACATGAAGAATGAACGATGAAGAATGAAAAAGAATCAATCATCATTGAAGAATGAACAATAATGAATGAACAAGGATCATTGATCAATAATGAATGAACGATGAAGAATGAACAAGGATCAATGAACAATGAAGAGTGAACGACGAAGAATGAACAAGGATCAATGATCAATGAAGAATGAATGATGAAGAATGAACAAGGATCAATTATCAATGAAGAATGAACGATGAAGAATGAACAAGGAACAATGATCAATGAAGAAGGAATGAGTAAGAATGAACAAGGATCAATGATCAATGAAGAATGAACGATGAAGAATGAACAAGGATCAATGATCAATGAAGAATGAACGATGAAGAATGAACAAGGATCAATGATCAATGAAGAATGAACGATGAAGAATGAACAAGGATCAATGATCAATGAAGAATGGACGATGAAGAATGAACAAGGATCAATGATCAATGACGAATGAACGATGAATAACGAACAAGGATCAATGATCATTGAAGCATGAACGATAAAGAATGAACAAGGATCAATGATCAAGGAAGAATGAACGATGAAGAATTAACAATGATACATAATCAATCAAGAATGAACGATGAAGAATGAACAAGGATCATTGATCAATAATGAATGAATGATGAAGAATTAACAAGGATCAATGATCAATGAAGAATGAACGATGAAGAATGAACAAGGATCAATGATCAAGGAAGAATGAACGATGAAGAATGAACAATGATTAATAATCAATAGAGAATGAACGATGAAGAATGAACAAGGATCATTGATCAATAATGAATGAATGATGAAGAATGAACAACGATCAATGATCAATGAAGAATGAACGATGAAGAATGAACAAGTTTCAATGATCATTAAAGAATGAACGATGAAGAATGAATAAGGATTAATAATCAATGAAGAATGAATGATGAATAATGAACAAGGATCAATGATCAATGAAGAATGAACGATGAAGAATGAACAAGGATCAATGATACATGATGAATGAACGATGAAGAATGAAAAAGAATCAATCATCATTGAAGAATGAACGATAAAGAATGAGCAAGGATCATTGATCAATAATGAATGAACGATGAATTATGAACAACGATCAATGAACAATGAAGAATGAACGACGAAGAATGAACAAGGATCAATGATCAATGAAGAATGAATGATGAAGAATGAACAAGGATCAATTATCAATGAAGAATGAATGATGAATAATGAACAAGGATCAATGATCAATGAAGATTGAACGATGAAGAATGAACAAGGATCAATGATCAATGAAGAATGAACGATGAAGAATGAACAAGTTTCAATGATCATTAAAGAATGAACGATGAAGAATGAACAAGGATTAATGATCAATGAAGAATGAATGATGAATAATGAACAAGGATCAATGATCAATGAAGAATGAACGATGAAGAATGAACAAGGATCAATGATACATGAAGAATGAACGATGAAGAATGAAAAAGAATCAATCATCATTGAAGAATGAACAATAATGAATGAACAACGATCATTGATCAATAATGAATGAACGATGAAGAATGAACAAGGATCAATGAACAATGAAGAGTGAACGACGAAGAATGAACAAGGATCAATGATCAATGAAGAATGAATGATGAAGAATGAACAAGGATCAATTATCAATGAAGAATGAACGATGAAGAATGAACAAGGAACAATGATCAATGAAGAATGAATGAGTAAGAATGAACAAGGATCAATGATCAATGAAGAATGAACGATGAAGAATGAACAAGGATCAATGATCAATGAAGAATGAACGATGAAGAATGAACAAGGATCAATGATCAATGAAGAATGAACGATGAAGAATGAACAAGGATCAATGATCAATGAAGAATGGACGATGAAGAATGAACAAGGATCAATGATCAATGACGAATGAACGATGAATAACGAACAAGGATCAATGATCATTGAAGCATGAACGATAAAGAATGAACAAGGATCAATGATCAAGGAAGAATGAACGATGAAGAATTAACAATGATACATAATCAATCAAGAATGAACGATGAAGAATGAACAAGGATCATTGATCAATAATGAATGAATGATGAAGAATTAACAAGGATCAATGATCAATGAAGAATGAACGATGAAGAATGAACAAGGATCAATGATCAAGGAAGAATGAACGATGAAGAATGAACAATGATTAATAATCAATAGAGAATGAACGATGAAGAATGAACAAGGATCATTGATCAATAATGAATGAATGATGAAGAATGAACAACGATCAATGATCAATGAAGAATGAACGATGAAGAATGAACAAGTTTCAATGATCATTAAAGAATGAACGATGAAGAATGAATAAGGATTAATAATCAATGAAGAATGAATGATGAATAATGAACAAGGATCAATGATCAATGAAGAATGAACGATGAAGAATGAACAAGGATCAATGATACATGATGAATGAACGATGAAGAATGAAAAAGAATCAATCATCATTGAAGAATGAACGATAAAGAATGAGCAAGGATCATTGATCAATAATGAATGAACGATGAATTATGAACAACGATCAATGAACAATGAAGAATGAACGACGAAGAATGAACAAGGATCAATGATCAATGAAGAATGAATGATGAAGAATGAACAAGGATCAATTATCAATGAAGAATGAATGATGAATAATGAACAAGGATCAATGATCAATGAAGATTGAACGATGAAGAATGAACAAGGATCAATGATCAATGAAGAATGAACGATGAAGAATGAACAAGTTTCAATGATCATTAAAGAATGAACGATGAAGAATGAACAAGGATTAATGATCAATGAAGAATGAATGATGAATAATGAACAAGGATCAATGATCAATGAAGAATGAACGATGAAGAATGAACAAGGATCAATGATACATGAAGAATGAACGATGAAGAATGAAAAAGAATCAATCATCATTGAAGAATGAACAATAATGAATGAACAACGATCATTGATCAATAATGAATGAACGATGAAGAATGAACAAGGATCAATGAACAATGAAGAGTGAACGACGAAGAATGAACAAGGATCAATGATCAATGAAGAATGAATGATGAAGAATGAACAAGGATCAATTATCAATGAAGAATGAACGATGAAGAATGAACAAGGAACAATGATCAATGAAGAATGAATGAGTAAGAATGAACAAGGATCAATGATCAATGAAGAATGAACGATGAAGAATGAACAAGGATCAATGATCAATGAAGAATGAACGATGAAGAATGAACAAGGATCAATGATCAATGAAGAATGAACGATGAAGAATGAACAAGGATCAATGATCAATGAAGAATGGACGATGAAGAATGAACAAGGATCAATGATCAATGACGAATGAACGATGAATAACGAACAAGGATCAATGATCATTGAAGCATGAACGATAAAGAATGAACAAGGATCAATGATCAATGAAGAATGAACGATGAAGAAAGAACAAGGAGCATTGATCAATGAAGAATGAACGATGAAGAATGAACAAGGATCAATGATCAATGAAGAATGAACGATGAAGAATGAACAAGGATCAATGATCAATGAAGAATGAACGATGAGGAATGAAGAAGGATCAATGACCAATGAACACTGAATGATGAAGAATGAACAAGGATCAATGATCAATGAAGAATGAACGATGAAGAATGAACAAGGATCAATGAGACATGAAGAATGAACGATGAAGAATGAACAAGAATCAATCATCATTGAAGAATGAACGATAAAGAATGAACGACGAAGAATGAACAAGGATCAATGATCAATGAAGAATGAATGATGAAGAATGAACAAGGATCAACGATCAATGAAGAATGAACGATGAAGAATGAACAAGGATCAATTATCAATGAAGAATGAACGATGAAGAATGCACAAGGATCATTGATCAATGAAGAATGAACGAAGAAGAATGAACAAGGATCAATGATCATTGAATAATGAACGATGAATAACGAACAAGGATAATTGATCATTGAAGAATGAACGATGAAGAATGAACAAGGATCAATGATCAAAGAAGAATGAACGATGAACAATGAACAAGGATCAATGAGCAATGAAGAATGAACGATGAAGAATGAACGATGAAGAATGAACAAGGATCAATGATCAATGAAGAATGAACGATGAAGAATGAACAAGCATCAACGATCAATGAAGAATGAATGATGAAGAATGAACAAGGATCAATGATCAATGAAGAATGAATGATGAATAATGAACAAGGATAGATGATCAATAAAGAATGAACGATGAAGAATGAACAAGGATCAATGATACATGAAAAATGAACGATGAAGAATGAACAATAATCAATGATCATTGAAGAATGAACGATGAAGAATGAACAAGGATCAACGATCAATGAAGAATGAACGATGAAGAATGAACAAGGATTAATGATCAAAGAAGAATGAATGATGAAGAATGAACAAGGATCAATGATCAATGAAGAATGAACGATGAAGAATGAACAAGGATCAATGATACATGAAGAATGAACGATGAAGAATGAACAAGAATCAATGATCATTGAAGAATGAACGATAAAGAATGAACAAGGATCAATTATCAATAATGAATGAATGATGAAGAATGAACAAGGATCAATGATCAATGAAGAAAGAACGACGAAGAATGAACAAGGATCAATGATCAATGAGGAATGAACGATGAAGAATGAACAAGGATCAACGATCAATGAAGAATGAACGATGAAGAATGAACAAGGATCAATGATCAATGAAGAATGAACGATGAAGAATGAACAAGGATCAATGATCAATGAAGAATGAACGATGAAGAATGAACAAGGATCAATGATCAATGAAGAATGAACGATGAAGAATGAACAAGGATCAATGATCAAGGAAGAATGAACGATGAAGAATTAACAATGATACATAATCAATCAAGAATGAACGATGAAGAATGAACAAGGATCATTGATCAATAATGAATGAATGATGAAGAATTAACAAGGATCAATGATCAATGAAGAATGAACGATGAAGAATGAACAAGGATCAATGATCAAGGAAGAATGAACGATGAAGAATGAACAATGATTAATAATCAATCAAGAATGAACGATGAAGAATGAACAAGGATCATTGATCAACAATGAATGAATGATGAAGAATGAACAACGATCAATGATCAATGTAGAATGAACGATGAAGAATGAACAAGTTTCAATGATCATTAAAGAATGAATAAGGATTAATAATCAATGAAGAATGAATGATGAATAATGAATAAGGATCAATGATCAATGAAAAATGAACGATGAAGAATGAACAAGGATCAATGATACATGAAGAATGAACGATGAAGAATGAAAAAGAATCAATCATCATTGAAGAATGAACGATAAAGAATGAGCAAGGATCATTGATCAATAATGAATGAACGATGAAGTATGAACAAGGATCAATGAACAATGAAGAATGAACGACGAAGAATGAACAAGGATCAATGATCAATGAAGAATGAATGATGAAGAATGAACAAGGATCAATTATCAATGAAGAATGAATGATGAATAATGAACAAGGATCAATGATCAATGAAGATTGAACGATGAAGAATGAACAAGGATCAATGATCAATGATGAATGAACGATGAAGAATGAACAAGTTTCAATGATCATTAAAGATTGAACGATGAAGAATGAACAAGGATTAATGATCAATGAAGAATGAATGATGAATAATGAACAAGGATCAATGATCAATGAAGAATGAACGATGAAGAATGAATAAGGATCAATGATACATGAAGAATGAACGATGAAGAATGAAAAAGAATCAATCATCATTGAAGAATGAACAATAAAGAATGAACAAGGATCATTCATCAATAATGAATGAACGATGAAGAATGAACAAGGATCAATGAACAATGAAGAATGAACGACGAAGAATGATCAAGGATCAATGATCAATGAAGAATGAACGATGAAGAAAGAACAAGGAGCATTGATCAATGAAGAATGAACGATGAAGAATGAACAAGGATCAATGATCAATGAAGAATGAACGATGAAGAATGAACAAGGATCAATGATCAATGAAGAATGAACGATGAGGAATGAAGAAGGATCAATGACCAATGAACACTGAATGATGAAGAATGAACAAGGATCAATGATCAATGAAGAATGAACGATGAAGAATGAACAAGGATCAATGAGACATGAAGAATGAACGATGAAGAATGAACAAGAATCAATCATCATTGAAGAATGAACGATAAAGAATGAACGACGAAGAATGAACAAGGATCAATGATCAATGAAGAATGAATGATGAAAAATGAACAAGGATCAACGATCAATGAAGAATGAACGATGAAGAATGAACAAGGATCAATTATCAATGAAGAATGAACGATGAAGAATGAACAAGGATCAATGATCAATGAAGAATGAACGAAGAAGAATGAACAAGGATCAATGATCATTGAATAATGAACGATGAATAACGAACAAGGATAATTGATCATTGAAGAATGAACGATGAAGAATGAACAAGGATCAATGATCAAAGAAGAATGAACGATGAACAATGAACAAGGATCAATGAGCAATGAAGAATGAACGATGAAGAATGAACGATGAAGAATGAACAAGGATAGATAATCAATAAAGAATGAACGATGAAGAATGAACAAGGATCAATGATACATGAAAAATGAACGATGAAGAATGAACAATAATCAATGATCATTGAAGAATGAACGATGAAGAATGAACAAGGATCAACGATCAATGAAGAATGAACGATGAAGAATGAACAAGGATCAATGATCAAAGAAGAATGAATGATGAAGAATGAACAAGGATCAATGATCAATAAAGAATGAACGATGAAGAATGAACAAGGATCAATGATACATGAAGAATGAACGATGAAGAATGAACAAGAATCAATGATCATTGAAGAATGAACGATAAAGAATGAACAAGGATCAATTATCAATAATGAATGAATGATGAAGAATGAACAAGGATCAATGATCAATGAAGAAAGAACGACGAAGAATGAACAAGGATCAATGATCAATGAGGAATGAACGATGAAGAATGAACAAGGATCAACGATCAATGAAGAATGAACGATGAAGAATGAACAAGGATCAATGATCAATGAAGAATGAACGATGAAGAATGAACAAGGATCAATGATCAATGAAGAATGAACGATGAAGAATGAACAAGGATCAATGATCAATGAAGAATGAACGATGAAGAATGAACAAGGATCAATGATCAAGGAAGAATGAACGATGAAGAATTAACAATGATACATAATCAATCAAGAATGAACGATGAAGAATGAACAAGGATCATTGATCAATAATGAATGAATGATGAAGAATTAACAAGGATCAATGATCAATGAAGAATGAACGATGAAGAATGAACAAGGATCAATGATCAAGGAAGAATGAACGATGAAGAATGAACAATGATTAATAATCAATCAAGAATGAACGATGAAGAATGAACAAGGATCATTGATCAACAATGAATGAATGATGCAGAATGAACAACGATCAATGATCAATGTGGAATGAACGATGAAGAATGAACAAGTTTCAATGATCATTAAAGAATGAATAAGGATTAATAATCATAGAAGAATGAATGATGAATAATGAATAAGGATCAATGATCAATGAAGAATGAACGATGAAGAATGAACAAGGATCAATGATACATGAAGAATGAACGATGAAGAATGAAAAAGAATCAATCATCATTGAAGAATGAACGATAAAGAATGAGCAAGGATCATTGATCAATAATGAATGAACGATGAAGTATGAACAAGGATCAATGAACAATGAAGAATGAACGACGAAGAATGAACAAGGATCAATGATCAATGAAGAATGAATGATGAAGAATGAACAAGGATCAATTATCAATGAAGAATGAATGATGAATAATGAACAAGGATCAATGATCAATGAAGATTGAACGATGAAGAATGAACAAGGATCAATGATCAATGATGAATGAACGATGAAGAATTAACAAGTTTCAATGATCATTAAAGAATGAACGATGAAGAATGAACAAGGATTAATGATCAATGAAGAATGAATGATGAATAATGAACAAGGATCAATGATCAATGAAGAATGAACGATGAAGAATGAATAAGGATCAATGATACATGAAGAATGAACGATGAAGAATGAAAAAGAATCAATCATCATTGAAGAATGAACAATAAAGAATGAACAAGGATTATTCATCAATAATGAATGAACGATGAAGAATGAACAAGGATCAATGAACAATGAAGAATGAACGACGAAGAATGATCAAGGATCAATGATCAATGAAGAATGAATGATGAAGAATGAACAAGGATCAATTATCAATGAAGAATGAACGATGAAGAATGAACAAGGAACAATGATCAATGAAGAATGAATGAGTAAGAATGAACAAGGATCAATGATCAATGAAGAATGAACGATGAAGAATGAACAAGGATCAATGATCAATGAAGAATGAACGATGAAGAATGAACAAGGATCAATGATCAATGAAGAATGAACGATGAGGAATGAAGAAGGGTCAATGACCAATGAATACTGAATGATGAAGAATGAACAAGGATCAATGATCAATGAAGAATGAACGATGAAGAATGAACGATGAAGAATGAACAAGGATCAATGATCAATGAAGAATGGACGATGAAGAATGAGCAAGGATCAATGATCAAGGACGAATGAACGATGAATAACGAACAAGGATCAATGATCATTGAAGAATGAACGATAAAGAATGAACAAGGATCAATGATCAATGAAGAATGAACGATGAAGAAAGAACAAGGAGCATTGATCAATAATGAATGAACGATGAAGAATGAACAAGGATCAATGATCAATGAAGAATGAATGATGAAGAATGAACAAGGATCAATGATCAATGAAGAATGAACGATGAAGAATGAACAAGGATCAATGATCAATGAAGAATGAACGATGAGGAATGAAGAAGGATCAATGACCAATGAACACTGAATGATGAAGAATGAACAAGGATCAATGATCAATGAAGAATGAACGATGAAGAATAAACAAGGATCAATGATCAATGAAGAATGGACGATAAAGAATGAACAAGGATCAATGATCAAAGAAGAATGAATGATGAAGAATGAACAAGGATCAATGATCAATGAAGAATGAACGATGAAGAATGAACAAGGATCAATGATACATGAAGAATGAACGATGAAGAATGAACAAGAATCAATGATCATTGAAGAATGAACGATAAAGAATGAACAAGGATCATTGATCAATAATGAATGAATGATGAAGAATGAACAAGGATCAATGATCAATGAAGAAAGAACGACGAAGAATGAACAAGGATCAATGATCAATGAGGAATGAACGATGAAGAATGAACAAGGATCAACGATCAATGAAGAATGAACGATGAAGAATGAACAAGGATCAATGATCAATGAAGAATGAACGATGAAGAATGAACAAGGATCAATGATCAATGAAGAATGAACGATGAAGAATGAACAAGGATCAATGATCAATGAAGAATGAACGATGAAGAATGAACAAGGATCAATGATCAAGGAAGAATGAACGATGAAGAATTAACAATGATACATAATCAATCAAGAATGAACGATGAAGAATGAACAAGGATCATTGATCAATAATGAATGAATGATGAAGAATTAACAAGGATCAATGATCAATGAAGAATGAACGATGAAGAATGAACAAGGATCAATGATCAAGGAAGAATGAACGATGAAGAATGAACAATGATTAATAATCAATCAAGAATGAACGATGAAGAATGAACAAGGATCATTGATCAATAATGAATGAATGATGAAGAATGAACAACGATCAATGATCAATGAAGAATGAACGATGAAGAATGAACAAGTTTCAATGATCATTAAAGAATGAACGATGAAGAATGAATAAGGATTAATAATCAATGAAGAATGAATGATGAATAATGAACAAGGATCAATGATCAATGAAGAATGAACGATGAAGAATGAACAAGGATCAATGATACATGAAGAATGAATGATGAAGAATGAAAAAGAATCAAGCATCATTGAAGAATGAACGATAAAGAATGAGCAAGGATCATTGATCAATAATGAATGAACGATGAAGTATGAACAAGGATCAATGAACAATGAAGAATGAACGACGAAGAATGAACAAGGATCAATGATCAATGAAGAATGAATGATGAAGAATGAACAAGGATCAATTATCAATGAAGAATGAATGATGAATAATGAACAAGGATCAATGATCAATGAAGATTGAACGATGAAGAATGAACAAGGATCAATGATCAATGAAGAATGAACGATGAAGAATGAACAAGTTTCAATGATCATTAAAGAATGAACGATGAAGAATGAACAAGGATGAATGATCAATGAAGAATGAATGATGAATAATGAACAAGGATCAATGATCAATGAAGAATGAACGATGAAGAATGAATAAGGATCAATGATACATGAAGAATGAACGATGAAGAATGAAAAAGAATCAATCATCATTGAAGAATGAACAATAAAGAATGAACAAGGATCATTGATCAAAATGAATGAACGATGAAGAATGAACAAGGATCAATGAACAATGAAGAATGAACGACGAAGAATGAACAAGGATCAATGATCAATGAAGAATGAATGATGAAGAATGAACAAGGATCAATTATCAATGAAGAATGAACGATGAAGAATGAACAAGGAACAATGATCAATGAAGAATGAATGAGTAAGAATGAACAAGGATCAATGATCAATGAAGAATGAACGATAAAGAATGAACAAGGATCAATGATCAATGAAGAATGAACGATGAAGAATGAACAAGGATCAATGATCAATGAAGAATGAACGATGAGGAATGAAGAAGGATCAATGACCAATGAATACTGAATGATGAAGAATGAACAAGGATCAATGATCAATGAAGAATGAACGATGAAGAATGAACAAGGATCAATGATCAATGAAGAATGGACGATGAAGAATGAACAAGGATCAATGATCAATGACGAATGAACGATGAATAACGAACAAGGATCAATGATCATTGAAGAATGAACGATAAAGAATGAACAAGGATCAATGATCAATGAAGAATGAACGATGAAGAAAGAACAAGGAGCATTGATCAATGAAGAATGAACGATGAAGAATGAACAAGGATCAATGATCAATGAAGAATGAACGATGAAGAATCAACAAGGATCAATGATCAATGAAGAATGAACGATGAGGAATGAAGAAGGATCAATGACCAATGAACACTGAATGATGAAGAATGAACAAGGATCAATGATCAATGAAGAATGAACGATGAAGAATGAACAAGGATCAATGAGACATGAAGAATGAACGATGAAGAATGAACAAGAATCAATCATCATTGAAGAATGAACGATAAAGAATGAACGACGAAGAATGAACAAGGATCAATGATCAATGAAGAATGAATGATGAAGAATGAACAAGGATCAATTATCAATGAAGAATGAATGATGAATAATGAACAAGGATCAATGATCAATGAAGATTGAACGATGAAGAATGAACAAGGATCAATGATCAATGAAGAATGAACGATGAAGAATGAACAAGTTTCAATGATCATTAAAGAATGAACGATGAAGAATGAACAAGGATTAATGATCAATGAAGAATGAATGATGAATAATGAACAAGGATCAATGATCAATGAAGAATGAACGATGAAGAATGAATAAGGATCAATGATACATGAAGAATGAACGATGAAGAATGAAAAAGAATCAATCATCATTGAAGAATGAACAATAAAGAATGAACAAGGATCATTGATCAATAATGAATGAACGATGAAGAATGAACAAGGATCAATGAACAATGAAGAATGAACGACGAAGAATGAACAAGGATCAATGATCAATGAAGAATGAATGATGAAGAATGAACAAGGATCAATTATCAATGAAGAATGAACAAGGAACAATTATCAATGAAGAATGAATGAGTAAGAATGAACAAGGATAAATGATCAATGAAGAATGAACGATGAAGAATGAACAAGGATCAATGATCAATGAAGAATGAACGATGAAGAATGAACAAGGATCAATGATCAATGAAGAATGAACGATGAGGAATGAAGAAGGATCAATGACCAATGAATACTGAATGATGAAGAATGAACAAGGATCAATGATCAATGAAGAATGAACGATGAAGAATGAACAAGGATCAATGATCAATGAAGAATGAACGATGAAGAATGAACAAGTTTCAATGATCATTAAAGAATGAACGATGAAGAATGAATAAGGATTAATAATCAATGAAGAATGAATGATGAATAATGAACAAGGATCAATGATCAATGAAGAATGAACGATGAAGAATGAACAAGGATCAATGATACATGAAGAATGAATGATGAAGAATGAAAAAGAATCAAGCATCATTGAAGAATGAACGATAAAGAATGAGCAAGGATCATTGATCAATAATGAATGAACGATGAAGTATGAACAAGGATCAATGAACAATGAAGAATGAACGACGAAGAATGAACAAGGATCAATGATCAATGAAGAATGAATGATGAAGAATGAACAAGGATCAATTATCAATGAAGAATGAATGATGAATAATGAACAAGGATCAATGATCAATGAAGATTGAACGATGAAGAATGAACAAGGATCAATGATCAATGAAGAATGAACGATGAAGAATGAACAAGTTTCAATGATCATTAAAGAATGAACGATGAAGAATGAACAAGTATGAATGATCAATGAAGAATGAATGATGAATAATGAACAAGGATCAATGATCAATGAAGAATGAACGATGAAGAATGAATAAGGATCAATGATACATGAAGAATGAACGATGAAGAATGAAAAAGAATCAATCATCATTGAAGAATGAACAATAAAGAATGAACAAGGATCATTGATCAAAATGAATGAACGATGAAGAATGAACAAGGATCAATGAACAATGAAGAATGAACGACGAAGAATGAACAAGGATCAATGATCAATGAAGAATGAATGATGAAGAATGAACAAGGATCAATTATCAATGAAGAATGAACGATGAAGAATGAACAAGGAACAATGATCAATGAAGAATGAATGAGTAAGAATGAACAAGGATCAATGATCAATGAAGAATGAACGATGAAGAATGAACAAGGATCAATGATCAATGAAGAATGAACGATGAAGAATGAACAAGGATCCATGATCAATGAAGAATGAACGATGAGGAATGAAGAAGGATCAATGACCAATGAATACTGAATGATGAAGAATGAACAAGGATCAATGATCAATGAAGAATGAACGATGAAGAATGAACAAGGATCAATGATCAATGAAGAATGGACGATGAAGAATGAACAAGGATCAATGATCAATGACGAATGAACGATGAATAACGAACAAGGATCAATGATCATTGAAGAATGAACGATAAAGAATGAACAAGGATCAATGATCAATGAAGAATGAACGATGAAGAAAGAACAAGGAGCATTGATCAATGAAGAATGAACGATGAAGAATGAACAAGGATCAATGATCAATGAAGAATGAACGATGAAGAATCAACAAGGATCAATGATCAATGAAGAATGAACGATGAGGAATGAAGAAGGATCAATGACCAATGAACACTGAATGATGAAGAATGAACAAGGATCAATGATCAATGAAGAATGAACGATGAAGAATGAACAAGGATCAATGAGACATGAAGAATGAACGATGAAGAATGAACAAGAATCAATCATCATTGAAGAATGAACGATAAAGAATGAACGACGAAGAATGAACAAGGATCAATGATCAATGAAGAATGAATGATGAAGAATGAACAAGGATCAATTATCAATGAAGAATGAATGATGAATAATGAACAAGGATCAATGATCAATGAAGATTGAACGATGAAGAATGAACAAGGATCAATGATCAATGAAGAATGAACGATGAAGAATGAACAAGTTTCAATGATCATTAAAGAATGAACGATGAAGAATGAACAAGGATTAATGATCAATGAAGAATGAATGATGAATAATGAACAAGGATCAATGATCAATGAAGAATGAACGATGAAGAATGAATAAGGATCAATGATACATGAAGAATGAACGATGAAGAATGAAAAAGAATCAATCATCATTGAAGAATGAACAATAAAGAATGAACAAGGATCATTGATCAATAATGAATGAACGATGAAGAATGAACAAGGATCAATGAACAATGAAGAATGAACGACGAAGAATGAACAAGGATCAATGATCAATGAAGAATGAATGATGAAGAATGAACAAGGATCAATTATCAATGAAGAATGAACAAGGAACAATTATCAATGAAGAATGAATGAGTAAGAATGAACAAGGATAAATGATCAATGAAGAATGAACGATGAAGAATGAACAAGGATCAATGATCAATGAAGAATGAACGATGAAGAATGAACAAGGATCAATGATCAATGAAGAATGAACGATGAGGAATGAAGAAGGATCAATGACCAATGAATACTGAATGATGAAGAATGAACAAGGATCAATGATCAATGAAGAATGAACGATGAAGAATGAACAAGGATCAATGATCAATGAAGAATGAACGATGAAGAATGAACAAGTTTCAATGATCATTAAAGAATGAACGATGAAGAATGAATAAGGATTAATAATCAATGAAGAATGAATGATGAATAATGAACAAGGATCAATGATCAATGAAGAATGAACGATGAAGAATGAACAAGGATCAATGATACATGAAGAATGAATGATGAAGAATGAAAAAGAATCAAGCATCATTGAAGAATGAACGATAAAGAATGAGCAAGGATCATTGATCAATAATGAATGAACGATGAAGTATGAACAAGGATCAATGAACAATGAAGAATGAACGACGAAGAATGAACAAGGATCAATGATCAATGAAGAATGAATGATGAAGAATGAACAAGGATCAATTATCAATGAAGAATGAATGATGAATAATGAACAAGGATCAATGATCAATGAAGATTGAACGATGAAGAATGAACAAGGATCAATGATCAATGAAGAATGAACGATGAAGAATGAACAAGTTTCAATGATCATTAAAGAATGAACGATGAAGAATGAACAAGTATGAATGATCAATGAAGAATGAATGATGAATAATGAACAAGGATCAATGATCAATGAAGAATGAACGATGAAGAATGAATAAGGATCAATGATACATGAAGAATGAACGATGAAGAATGAAAAAGAATCAATCATCATTGAAGAATGAACAATAAAGAATGAACAAGGATCATTGATCAAAATGAATGAACGATGAAGAATGAACAAGGATCAATGAACAATGAAGAATGAACGACGAAGAATGAACAAGGATCAATGATCAATGAAGAATGAATGATGAAGAATGAACAAGGATCAATTATCAATGAAGAATGAACGATGAAGAATGAACAAGGAACAATGATCAATGAAGAATGAATGAGTAAGAATGAACAAGGATCAATGATCAATGAAGAATGAACGATGAAGAATGAACAAGGATCAATGATCAATGAAGAATGAACGATGAAGAATGAACAAGGATCCATGATCAATGAAGAATGAACGATGAGGAATGAAGAAGGATCAATGACCAATGAATACTGAATGATGAAGAATGAACAAGGATCAATGATCAATGAAGAATGAACGATGAAGAATGAACAAGGATCAATGATCAATGAAGAATGGACGATGAAGAATGAACAAGGATCAATGATCAATGACGAATGAACGATGAATAACGAACAAGGATCAATGATCATTGAAGAATGAACGATAAAGAATGAACAAGGATCAATGATCAATGAAGAATGAACGATGAAGAAAGAACAAGGAGCATTGATCAATGAAGAATGAACGATGAAGAATGAACAAGGATCAATGATCAATGAAGAATGAACGATGAAGAATCAACAAGGATCAATGATCAATGAAGAATGAACGATGAGGAATGAAGAAGGATCAATGACCAATGAACACTGAATGATGAAGAATGAACAAGGATCAATGATCAATGAAGAATGAACGATGAAGAATGAACAAGGATCAATGAGACATGAAGAATGAACGATGAAGAATGAACAAGAATCAATCATCATTGAAGAATGAACGATAAAGAATGAACGACGAAGAATGAACAAGGATCAATGATCAATGAAGAATGAATGATGAAGAATGAACAAGGATCAATTATCAATGAAGAATGAATGATGAATAATGAACAAGGATCAATGATCAATGAAGATTGAACGATGAAGAATGAACAAGGATCAATGATCAATGAAGAATGAACGATGAAGAATGAACAAGTTTCAATGATCATTAAAGAATGAACGATGAAGAATGAACAAGGATTAATGATCAATGAAGAATGAATGATGAATAATGAACAAGGATCAATGATCAATGAAGAATGAACGATGAAGAATGAATAAGGATCAATGATACATGAAGAATGAACGATGAAGAATGAAAAAGAATCAATCATCATTGAAGAATGAACAATAAAGAATGAACAAGGATCATTGATCAATAATGAATGAACGATGAAGAATGAACAAGGATCAATGAACAATGAAGAATGAACGACGAAGAATGAACAAGGATCAATGATCAATGAAGAATGAATGATGAAGAATGAACAAGGATCAATTATCAATGAAGAATGAACAAGGAACAATGATCAATGAAGAATGAATGAGTAAGAATGAACAAGGATAAATGATCAATGAAGAATGAACGATGAAGAATGAACAAGGATCAATGATCAATGAAGAATGAACGATGAAGAATGAACAAGGATCAATGATCAATGAAGAATGAACGATGAGGAATGAAGAAGGATCAATGACCAATGAATACTGAATGATGAAGAATGAACAAGGATCAATGATCAATGAAGAATGAACGATGAAGAATGAACAAGGATCAATGATCAATGAAGAATGGACGATGAAGAATGAACAAGGATCAATGATCAATGACGAATGAACGATGAATAACGAACAAGGATCAATGATCATTGAAGAATGAACGATAAAGAATGAACAAGGATCAATGATCAATGAAGAATGAACGATGAAGAAAGAACAAGGAGCATTGATCAATAATGAATGAACGATGAAGAATGAACAAGGATCAATGATTAATGAAGAATGAACGATGAAGAATGAACAAGGATCAATGATCAATGAAGAATGAACGATGAAGAATGAACAAGGATCAATGATCAATGAAGAATGAACGATGAGGAATGAAGAAGGATCAATGACCAATGAACACTGAATGATGAAGAATGAACAAGGATCAATGATCAATGAAGAATGAACGATGAAGAATGAACAAGGATCAATGATCAATGAAGAATGGACGATGAAGAATGAGCAAGGATCAATGATCAATGAAGAATGAATGATGAATAATGAACAACGATCAATGATCAATGAAGAATGAACGATGAAGAATGAAAAGGGATCAATGATACATGAAGAATGAACGATGAAGAATGAACAAGAATCAATCATCATTGAAGAATGAACGATAAAGAATGAACGACGAAGAATGAACAAGGATCAATGATCAATGAAGAATAAATGATGAAGAATGAACAAGGATCAATGATCAATGAAGAATGAACGATGAAGAATGAACAAGGATCAATTATCAATGAAGAATGAACGATGAAGAATTAACAAGGATCAATGATCAATGAAGAATGAACGAGTAAGAATGAACAAGGATCAATGATCAATGAAGAATGAACGATGAAGAATGAACAAGGATCAATGATCAATGAAGAATGAACAAGGATCATTGATCAATAATGAATGAATGATGAAGAATGAACAAGGATCAATGATCAATGAAGAATGAACGATGAAGAATGAATAAGGATCAATGATACATGAAGAATGAACGATGAAGAATGAAAAAGAATCAATCATCATTGAAGAATGAACAATAAAGAATGAACAAGGATCATTGATCAATAATGAATGAACGATGAAGAATGAACAAGGATCAATGAACAATGAAGAATGAACGACGAAGAATGAACAAGGATCAATGATCAATGAAGAATGAATGATGAAGAATGAACAAGGATCAATTATCAATGAAGAATGAACGATGAAGAATGAACAAGGATCAATGATCAATGAAGAATGAACGACGAAGAATGAACAAGGATCAATGATCAATGAAGAATGAACAAGGATCAATGATCAATGAAGAATGAACGACGAAGAATGAACAAGGATCAGTGATCAATGACGAATGAACGATGAAGAATGAACAAGGATCAATGACCAATGAAGAATGAACGATGAAGAATGAACAAGGATCAATGGTCAATGACGAATGAACGATGAAGAATGAACAAGGATCAATGATCAATGAAGAATGAACGATGAAGAATGAACAAGGATCAATGATCAATGAAGAATGAACGATGAAGAATGAACAAGGATCAATGATCAATGAAGAATGAACGACGAAGAATGAACAAGCATCAATGATCAATGACGAATGAACGATGAAGAATGAACAAGGATCAATGATCAATGAAGAATGAACGACGAAGAATGAACAAGGATCAATGATCAATGACGAATGAACGATGAAGAATGAACAAGGATCAATGATCAATGATGAATGAACGATGAAGAATTAACAAGGATAAATGGTCAATGACGAATGAACGATGAAGAATGAACAAGGATCAATGATCAATGAAGAATGAACGATGAAGAATGAACAAGGATCAATGATCAATGACGAATGAACGATGAAGAATGAACAAGGATCAATGATCAATGAAGAATGAACGATGAAGAATGAATAAGGATCAATGATCAATAAAGAATGAACGATGAAGAATGAAAAAGGATCAATGATCAATGAAGAATGAACGATGAAGAATGAACAAGGATCAATGATCAATGAAGAATGAACGATGAAGAAGAACAAGGATCAATGATCAATGAAGAATGAACGACGAAGAATGAACAAGGATCAATGATCAATGATCAATGAAGAATGAACGATGAAGAATGAACAAGGATCAATGATCAATGACGAATGAACAATGAAGAATGAACAAGGATTAATGGTCAATGACCAATGAACGATGAAGAATGATCAACGATCAATGATCAATAAAGAATGAACGATGAAGAATGAACAAGGATCAATGATCCATGACGAATGAACGATGAAGAATGAACAAGGATCAATGATCAAAGAAGAATAAACGATGAAGAATGAACAAGGATCAATGATCAATGAAGAATGAACGATGAAGAATGAACAAGGATCAATGGTTAATGACGAATGAACGATGAACAATGAACAAGGATCAATGATCAATGAAGAATGAACGATGAAGAATGAACAAGGATCAATGATCAATGACGAATGAACGATGAAGAATGAACAAGGATCAATGATCAATGAAGAATGAACGATGAAGAATGAACAAGGATCAATGATCAATGAAGAATGAACGACGAAGAATGAACAAGGATAATTGATCAATGACGAATGAACGATGAAGAGTGAAAAGGAATCAATGATCAATGAACAATGAACGACGAAGAATGAACAAGGATCAATGATCAATGACGAATGAACGATGAAGAGTGAAAAGGGATCAATGATCAATGAAGAATGAACGATGAAGAATGAACAAGGATCAATGGTCAATGATGAATGAACGATGAAGAATGAACAAGGATCAATGATCAATGCAGAATGAACAAGGATTAATGGTCAATTACCAATGAACGATGAAGAATGAACAACGATCAATGATTAATGAAGAATGAACGATGAAGAATGAACGAGGATCAATGATCCATGACGAATGAAGGATGAAGAATGAACAAGGATCAATGATCAAAGAAGAATGAACGATGAAGAATGAACAAGGATCAATGATCAATGACGAATGAACAATGAAGAATGAACAAGGATTAATGGTTAATGACCAATGAACGATGAAGAATGAACAACGATCAATGATCAATGAAGAATGAACGATGAAGAATGAACAAGGATCAATGATCCATGCCGAATGAACGATGAAGAATGAACAAGGACCAATGATCAATGACGAATGAACGATGAAGAGTGAAAAGGGATCAATGATCAATGAAGAATGAACGATGAAGAATGAACAAGGATCAATGGTCAATGACGAATGAACGATGAAGAATGAAAAAGGATCAATGATCAATGAAGAATGAACGATTAAGAATGAACAAGGATCAATGATCAATGAAGAATGAACGACGAAGAATGAACAAGGATCAATGATCAATGAAGAATGAACAAGCATCAATGATAAATGAAGAATGAACGACGAAGAATGAACAAGGATCAATGATCAATGACGAATGAACGATGAAGAATGAACAAGGATCAATGACCAATGAAGAATGAACGATGAAGAATGAACAAGGATCAATTGTCAATGACGAATGAACGATGAAGAATGAACAAGGATCAATGATCAATGAAGAATGAACGATGAAGAAAGAACAAGGATCAATGATCAATGAAGAATGAACGACGAAGAATGAACAAGGATCAATGATCAATGAAGAATGAACGATGAAGAATGAACAAGGATCAATGATCAATGAAGAATGAACGACGAAGAATGAACAAGCATCAATGATCAATGACGAATGAACGATGAAGAATGAACAAGGATCAATGATCAATGAAGAATGAACGATGAATAATGATTAAGGATCAATGATCAATGAAGAATGAACGATGAAGAATGAACAAGGATCAATGATCAATGACGAATGAACGATGAAGAATGAACAAAGATTAATGGTCAATGAAGAATGAACGATGAATAATGAACAAGGATCAATGATCAATGAAGAATGAACGATGAAGAATGAACAAGGATCAATGATCAATGAACAATGAACGATGAATAATGAACAAGGATCAATGATCAATGAAGAATGAACGACGAAGAATGAACAAGGATCAATGATCAATGAAGAATGAACGATGAAGAATGAACAAGGATCAATGATCAATGACGAATGAACGATGAAGAATGAACAAGGATCAATGATCAATGAAGAATGAACGATGAAGAATGAACAAGGATCAATGATCAATGACGAATGAACGATGAAGAATGAACAAGGATCAATGATCAATGACGAATGAACGATGAAGAATGAACAAGGATCAATGATCAATGACGAATGAACAATGAAGAATGAACAAGGATTAATGGTTAATGACCAATGAACGATGAAGAATGAACAACGATCAATGATCAATGAAGAATGAACGATGAAGAATGAACAAGGATCAATGATCCATGACGAATGAACGATGAAGAATGAACAAGGATCAATGATCCATGACGAATGAACGATGAAGAATGAACAAGGATCAATGATCAAAGAAGAATAAACGATGAAGAATGAAAAGGATCAATGATCAATGACGAATGAACGATGAAGAATGAACAAGGATCAATGATCAATGAAGAATGCACGATGAAGAATGAACAAGGATCAATGATCAATGAAGAATGAACGACGAAGAATGAACAAGGATCAATGATCAATGAAGAATGAACAAGGATCAATGATCAATGAAGAATGAACGACGAAGAATGAACAAGGATCAATGATCAATGACGAATGAACGATGAAGAATGAACAAGGATCAATGACCAATGAAGAATGAACGATGAAGAATGAACAAGGATCAATGGTCAATGACGAATGAACGATGAAGAATGAACAAGGATCAATGATCAATGAAGAATGAACGATGAAGAATGAACAAGGATCAATGATCAATGAAGAATGAACGACGAAGAATGAACAAGGATCAATGATCAATGAAGAATGAACGATGAAGAATGAACAAGGATCAATGATCAATGAAGAATGAACGACGAAGAATGAACAAGCATCAATGATCAATGACGAATGAACGATGAAGAATGAACAAGGATCAATGATCAATGAAGAATGAACGATGAATAATGAATAAGGATCAATGATCAATGAAGAATGAACGATGAAGAATGAACAAGGATCAATGATCAATGACGAATGAACGATGAAGAATGAGCAAAGATTAATGGTCAATGAAGAATGAACGATGAATAATGAACAAGGATCAATGATCAATGAAGAATGAACGATGAAGAATGAACAAGGATCAATGATCAATGAAGAATGAACGATGAAGAATGAACAAGGATCAATGATCAATGAAGAATGAACGACGAAGAATGAACAAGGATCAATGATCAATGAAGAATGAACGATGAAGAATGAACAAGGATCAATGATCAATGAAGAATGAACGATGAAGAATGAACAAGGATCAATGATCAATGACGAATGAACAAGGATTAATGGTTAATGACCAATGAACGATGAAGAATGAACAACGATCAATGATCAATGAAGAATGAACGATGAAGAATGAACAAGGATCAATGATCCATGACGAATGAACGATGAAGAATGAACAAGGATCAATGATCAAAGAAGAATAAACGATGAAGAATGAACAAGGATCAATGATCAATGAAGAACGAACGATGAAGAATGAACAAGGATCAATGATCAATGACGAATGAACGATGAAGAATGAACAAGGATCAATGATCAATGAAGAATGCACGATGAAGAATGAACAAAGATCAATGATCAATGAAGAATGAACGACGAAGAATGAACAAGGATCAATGATCAATGACGAATGAACGATGAAGAGTGAAAAGGGATCAATGATCAATGAAGAATGAACGATGAAGAATGAACAAGGATCAATGGTCAATGACGAATGAACGATGAAGAATGAACAAGGATCAATGATCAATGAAGAATGAACGATGAAGAATGAACAAGGATCAATGATCAATGAAGAATGAACGATGAAGAATGAACAAGAATCAATGATCAATGAAGAATGAACGATGAAGAATGAACAAGGATCAATGATCAATGAAGAATGAACGACGAAGAATGAACAAGGATCAATGATCAATGACGAATGAACGATGAAGAATGAACAAGGATCAATGATCAATGAAGAATGAACGATGAAGAATTAACAAGGATAAATGGTCAATGACGAATGAACGATGAAGAATGAACAAGGATCAATGATCAATGAAGAATGAACGATGAAGAATGAACAAGGATCAATGATCAATGACGAATGAACGATGAAGAATGAACAAGGATCAATGATCAATGAAGAATGAACGATGAAGAATGAATAAGGATCAATGATCAATAAAGAATGAACGATGAAGAATGAAAAAGGATCAATGATCAATGAAGAATGAACGATGAAGAATGAACAAGGATCAATGATCAATGAAGAATGAACGATGAAGAATGAACAAGGATCAATGATCAATGAAGAATGAACGACGAAGAATGAACAAGGATCAATGATCAATGATCAATGAAGAATGAACGATGAAGAATGAACAAGGATCAATGATCAATGACGAATGAACAATGAAGAATGAACAAGGATTAATGGTCAATGACCAATGAACGATGAAGAATGATCAACGATCAATGATCAATGAAGAATGAACGATGAAGAATGAACAAGGATCAATGATCCATGACGAATGAACGATGAAGAATGAAAAAGGATCAATGATCAAAGAAGAATAAACGATGAAGAATGAACAAGGTTCAATGATCAATGAAGAATGAACGATCAAGAATGAACAAGGATCAATGATCAATGACGAATGAACGATGAAGAATGAACAAGGATCAATGATCAATGAAGAATGCACGATGAAGAATGAACAAAGATCAATGATCAACGAAGAATGAACGACGAAGAATGAACAAGTATCTATGATCAATGACGAATGAACGATGAAGAGTGAAAGGGATCAATGATCAATGAAGAATGAACGATGAAGAATGAACAAGGATCAATGGTCAATGACGAATAAACGATGAAGAATGAGCAAGGATCAATGATCAATGAAGAATGAACGATGAAGAATGAACAAGGATCAATGATCAATGAAGAATGAACGATGAAGAATGAACAAGGATCAATGATAAATGAAGAATGAACGATGAAGAATGAACAAGGATCAATGATCAATGAAGAATGAACGATGAAGAATGAACAAGGATCAATGATCAATGAAGAATGAACGATGATGAATGAACAAGGATCAATGATCTATGAAGAATGAACAACGAAGAATGAACAAGGATCAATGATCAATGAAGAATGAACGATGAAGAATGAACAAGGATCAATGATCAATGACGAATGAACAATGAAGAATGAACAAGGATTAATGGTCAATGACCAATGAACGATGAAGAATGATCAACGATCAATGATCAATGAAGATTGAACGATGAAGAATGAACAAGGATCAATGATCCATGACGAATGAAAGATGAAGAATGAACAAGGATCAATGATCAAAGAAGAATAAACGATGAAGAATGAACAAGGATCAATGATCAATGAAGAATGAACGATGAAGAATGAACAAGGATCAATGATCAATGACGAATGAACGATGAAGAATGAACAAGGATCAATGTTCAATGAAGAATGAACGATGAAGAATGAACAAGGATCAATGATCAACGAAGAATGAACGATGAAGAATGAACAAGGATCAATGATCAATGACGAATGAACGATGAAGAATGAACAAGGATCAATGATCAATGAAGAATGCACGATGAAGAATGAACAATGATCAATGATCAATGAAGAATGAACGACGAAGAATGAACAAGGATCAATGATCAATGACGAATGAACGATGAAGAGTGAAAAAAGATCAATGATCAATGAAGAATGAACGATGAAGAATGAACAAGGATCAATGGTCAATGAAGAATGAACGATGAAGAATGAACAAGGATCAATGATCAATGAAGAATGAACAAGGATCAATCATCTATGAAGAATGAACGATGAAGAATGAACAAGGATCAATGATCAATGAAGAATGAACGATGAAGAATGAACAAGGATCAATGATCAATGAAGAATGAACGACGAAGAATGAACAAGGATCAATGATCAATGACGAATGAACGATGAAGAATGAACAAGGATCAATGATCAATGAAGAATGAACGATGAAGAATTAACAAGGATCAACGGTCAATGACGAATGAACGATGAAGAATGAACAAGGATCAATGATCAATGAAGAATGAACGATGAAGAATGAACAAGGATCAATGATCAATGATGAATGAACGATGAAGAATGAACAAGGATCAATGATCAATGAAGAATGAACGATGAAGAATGAATAAGGATCAATGATCAATGAAGAATGAACGATGAAGAATGAAAAAGGATCAATGATCAATGAAGAATGAACGATGAAGAATGAACAAGGATCAATGATCAATGAAGAATGAACGATGAAGAATGAACAAGGATCAATGATCAATGAAGAATGAACGACGAAGAATGAACAAGGATCAATGATCAATGATCAATGAAGAATGAACGATGAAGAATGAACAAGGATCAATGATCAATGACGAATGAACAATGAAGAATGAACAAGGATTAATGGTCAATGACCAATGAACGATGAAGAATGATCAACGATCAATGATCAATGAAGAATGAACGATGAAGAATGAACAAGGATCAATGATCCATGACGAATGAACGATGAAGAATGAACAAGGATCAATGATCAAAGAAGAATAAACGATGAAGAATGAACAAGGTTCAATGATCAATGAAGAATGAACGATCAAGAATGAACAAGGATCAATGATCAATGACGAATGAACGATGAAGAATGAACAAGGATCAATGATCAATGAAGAATGCACGATGAAGAATGAACAAAGATCAATGATCAACGAAGAATGAACGACGAAGAATGAACAAGTATCTATGATCAATGACGAATGAACGATGAAGAGTGAAAGGGATCAATGATCAATGAAGAATGAACGATGAAGAATGAACAAGGATCAATGGTCAATGACGAATGAACGATGAAGAATGAGCAAGGATCAATGATCAATGAAGAATGAACGATGAAGAATGAACAAGGATCAATCATCAATGAAGAATGAACGATGAAGAATGAACAAGGATCAATGATAAATGAAGAATGAACGATGAAGAATGAACAAGGATCAATGATCAATGAAGAATGAACGATGAAGAATGAACAAGGATCAATGATCAATGAAGAATGAACGATGATGAATGAACAAGGATCAATGATCTATGAAGAATGAACAACGAAGAATGAACAAGGATCAATGATCAATGAAGAATGAACGATAAAGAATGAACAAGGATCAATGATCAATGACGAATGAACAATGAAGAATGAACAAGGATTAATGGTCAATGACCAATGAACGATGAAGAATGATCAACGATCAATGATCAATGAAGATTGAACGATGAAGAATGAACAAGGATCAATGATCCATGACGAATGAACGATGAAGAATGAACAAGGATCAATGATCAAAGAAGAGTAAACGATGAAGAATGAACAAGGATCAATGATCAATGAAGAATGAACGATGAAGAATGAACAAGGATCAATGATCAATGACGAATGAACGATGAAGAATGAACAAGGATCAATGATCAATGAAGAATGAACGATGAAGAATGAACAAGGATCAATGATCAACGAAGAATGAACGATGAAGAATGAACAAGGATCAATGATCAATGACGAATGAACGATGAAGAATGAACAAGGATCAATGATCAATGAAGAATGCACGATGAAGAATGAACAACGATCAATGATCAATGAAGAATGAACGACGAAGAATGAACAAGGATCAATGATCAATGACGAATGAACGATGAAGAGTGAAAAAAGATCAATGATCAATGAAGAATGAACGATGAAGAATGAACAAGGATAAATGGTCAATGAAGAATGAACGATGAAGAATGAACAAGGATCAATGATCAATGAAGAATGAACAAGGATCAATGATCTATGAAGAATGAACGATGAAGAATGAACAAGGATCAATGATCAATGAAGAATGAACGATGAAGAATGAACAAGGATCAATGATCAATGACGAATGAACAATGAAGAATGAACAAGGATTAATGGTCAATGACCAATGAACGATGAAGAATGATCAACGATCAATGATCAATGAAGATTGAACGATGAAGAATGAACAAGGATCAATGATCCATGACGAATGAACGATGAAGAATGAACAAGGATCAATGATCAAAGAAGAATAAACGATGAAGAATGAACAAGGATCAATGATCAATGAAGAATGAACGATGAAGAATGAACAAGGATCAATGATCAATGACGAATGAACGATGAAGAATGAACAAGGATCAATGATCAATGAAGAATGAACGATGAAGAATGAACAAGGATCAATGATCAACGAAGAATGAACGATGAAGAATGAACAAGGATCAATGATCAATGACGAATGAACGATGAAGAATGAACAAGGATCAATGATCAATGAAGAATGCACGATGAAGAATGAACAATGATCAATGATCAATGAAGAATGAACGACGAAGAATGAACAAGGATCAATGATCAATGACGAATGAACGATGAAGAGTGAAAAAAGATCAATGATCAATGAAGAATGAACGATGAAGAATGAACAAGGATCAATGGTCAATGAAGAATGAACGATGAAGAATGAACAAGGATCAATGATCAATGAAGAATGAACAAGGATCAATGATCTATGAAGAATGAACGATGAAGAATGAACAAGGATCAATGATCAATGAAGAATGAACGATGAAGAATGAACAAGGATCAATGATCAATGAAGAATGAACGACGAAGAATGAACAAGGATCAATGATCAATGACGAATGAACGATGAAGAATGAACAAGGATCAATGATCAATGAAGAATGAACGATGAAGAATTAACAAGGATCAATGGTCAATGACGAATGAACGATGAAGAATGAACAAGGATCAATGATCAATGAAGAATGAACGATGAAGAATGAACAAGGATCAATGATCAATGACGAATGAACGATGAAGAATTAACAAGGATCAATGATCAATGAAGAATGAACGATGAAGAATGAATAAGGATCAATGATCAATGAAGAATGAACGATGAAGAATGAAAAAGGATCAATGATCAATCAAGAATGAACGATGAAGAATGAACAAGGATCAATGATCAATGAAGAATGAACGATGAAGAATGAACAAGGATCAATGATCAATGAAGAATGAACAAGGATCAATGATCTATGAAGAATGAACGATGAAGAATGAACAAGGATCAATGATCAATGAAGAATGAACGACGAAGAATGAACAAGGATCAATGATCAATGATCAATGAAGAATGAACGATGAAGAATGAACAAGGATCAATGATCAATGACGAATGAACAATGAAGAATGAACAAGGATTAATGGTCAATGACCAATGAACGATGAAGAATGATCAACGATCAATGATCAATGAAGAATGAACGATGAAGAATGAACAAGGATCAATGATCCATGACGAATGAACGATGAAGAATGAACAAGGATCAATGATCAAAGAAGAATAAACGATGAAGAATGAACAAGGTTCAATGATCAATGAAGAATGAACGATCAAGAATGAACAAGGATCAATGATCAATGACGAATGAACGATGAAGATTGAACAAGGATCAATGATCAATGAAGAATGCACGATGAAGAATGAACAAAGATCAATGATCAACGAAGAATGAACGACGAAGAATGAACAAGTATCTATGATCAATGACGAATGAACGATGAAGAGTGAAAGGGATCAATGATCAATGAAGAATGAACGATGAAGAATGAACAAGGATCAATGGTCAATGACGAATGAACGATGAAGAATGAGCAAGGATCAATGATCAATGAAGAATGAACGATGAAGAATGAACAAGGATCAATGATCAATGAAGAATGAACGATGAAGAATGAACAAGGATCAATGATAAATGAAGAATGAACGATGAAGAATGAACAAGGATCAATGATCAATGAAGAATGAACGATGAAGAATGAACAAGGATCAATGATCAATGAAGAATGAACGATGATGAATGAACAAGGATCAATGATCTATGAAGAATGAACAACGAAGAATGAACAAGGATCAATGATCAATGACGAATGAACAATGAAGAATGAACAAGGATTAATGGTCAATGACCAATGAACGATGAAGAATGATCAACGATCAATGATCAATGAAGATTGAACGATGAAGAATGAACAAGGATCAATGATCCATGACGAATGAACGATGAAGAATGAACAAGGATCAATGATCAAAGAAGAATAAACGATGAAGAATGAACAAGGATCAATGATCAATGAAGAATGAACGATGAAGAATGAACAAGGATCAATGATCAATGACGAATGAACGATGAAGAATGAACAAGGATCAATGATCAATGAAGAATGAACGATGAAGAATGAACAAGGATCAATGATCAACGAAGAATGAACGATGAAGAATGAACAAGGATCAATGATCAATGACGAATGAACGATGAAGAATGAACAAGGATCAATGATCAATGAAGAATGCACGATGAAGAATGAACAATGATCAATGATCAATGAAGAATGAACGACGAAGAATGAACAAGGATCAATGATCAATGACGAATGAACGATGAAGAGTGAAAAAAGATCAATGATCAATGAAGAATGAACGATGAAGAATGAACAAGGATCCATGGTCAATGAAGAATGAACGATGAAGAATGAACAAGGATCAATGATCAATGAAGAATGAACAAGGATCAATGATCTATGAAGAATGAACGATGAAGAATGAACAAGGATCAATGATCAATGAAGAATGAACGATGAAGAATGAACAAGGATCAATGATCAATGACGAATAAACAATGAAGAATGAACAAGGATTAATGGTCAATGACCAATGAACGATGAAGAATGATCAACGATCAATGATCAATGAAGAATGAACGATGAAGAATGAACAAGGATCAATGATCAATGACGAATGAACGATGAAGAATGAACAAGGATCAATGATCAATGACGAATGAACGATGAAGAGTGAAAAAAGATCAATGATCAATGAAGAATGAACGATGAAGAATGAACAAGGATCAATGGTCAATGAAGAATGAACGATGAAGAATGAACAAGGATCAATGATCAATGAAGAATGAACGATGAAGAATGAACAAGGATCAATGATCAATGAAGAATGAACGACGAAGAATGAACAAGGATCAATGATCAATGACGAATGAACGATGAAGAATGAACAAGGATCAATGATCAATGAAGAATGAACGATGAAGAATTAACAAGGATCAATGGTCAATGACGAATGAACGATGAAGAATGAACAAGGATCAATGATCAATGAAGAATGAACGATGAAGAATGAACAAGGATCAATGATCAATGACGAATGAACGATGAAGAATTAACAAGGATCAATGATCAATGAAGAATGAACGATGAAGAATGAATAAGGATCAATGATCAATGAAGAATGAACGATGAAGAATGAAAAAGGATCAATGATCAATGAAGAATGAACGATGAAGAATGAACAAGGATCAATGATCAATGAAGAATGAACGATGAAGAATGAACAAGGATCAATGATCAATGAAGAATGAACAAGGATCAATGATCTATGAAGAATGAACGATGAAGAATGAACAAGGATCAATGATCAATGAAGAATGAACGACGAAGAATGAACAAGGATCAATGATCAATGATCAATGAAGAATGAACGATGAAGAATGAACAAGGATCAATGATCAATGACGAATGAACAATGAAGAATGAACAAGGATTAATGGTCAATGACCAATGAACGATGAAGAATGATCAACGATCAATGATCAATGAAGAATGAACGATGAAGAATGAACAAGGATCAATGATCCATGACGAATGAACGATGAAGAATGAACAAGGATCAATGATCAAAGAAGAATAAACGATGAAGAATGAACAAGGTTCAATGATCAATGAAGAATGAACGATCAAGAATGAACAAGGATCAATGATCAATGACGAATGAACGATGAAGATTGAACAAGGATCAATGATCAATGAAGAATGCACGATGAAGAATGAACAAAGATCAATGATCAACGAAGAATGAACGACGAAGAATGAACAAGTATCTATGATCAATGACGAATGAACGATGAAGAGTGAAAGGGATCAATGATCAATGAAGAATGAACGATGAAGAATGAACAAGGATCAATGGTCAATGACGAATGAACGATGAAGAATGAGCAAGGATCAATGATCAATGAAGAATGAACGATGAAGAATGAACAAGGATCAATGATCAATGAAGAATGAACGATGAAGAATGAACAAGGATCAATGATAAATGAAGAATGAACGATGAAGAATGAACAAGGATCAATGATCAATGAAGAATGAACGATGAAGAATGAACAAGGATCAATGATCAATGAAGAATGAACGATGATGAATGAACAAGGATCAATGATCTATGAAGAATGAACAACGAAGAATGAACAAGGATCAATGATCAATGACGAATGAACAATGAAGAATGAACAAGGATTAATGGTCAATGACCAATGAACGATGAAGAATGATCAACGATCAATGATCAATGAAGATTGAACGATGAAGAATGAACAAGGATCAATGATCCATGACGAATGAACGATGAAGAATGAACAAGGATCAATGATCAAAGAAGAATAAACGATGAAGAATGAACAAGGATCAATGATCAGTGAAGAATGAACGATGAAGAATGAACAAGGATCAATGATCAATGACGAATGAACGATGAAGAATGAACAAGGATCAATGATCAATGAAGAATGAACGATGAAGAATGAACAAGGATCAATGATCAACGAAGAATGAACGATGAAGAATGAACAAGGATCAATGATCAATGACGAATGAACGATGAAGAATGAACAAGGATCAATGATCAATGAAGAATGCACGATGAAGAATGAACAATGATCAATGATCAATGAAGAATGAACGACGAAGAATGAACAAGGATCAATGATCAATGACGAATGAACGATGAAGAGTGAAAAAAGATCAATGATCAATGAAGAATGAACGATGAAGAATGAACAAGGATCAATGGTCAATGAAGAATGAACGATGAAGAATGAACAAGGATCAATGATCAATGAAGAATGAACAAGGATCAATGATCTATGAAGAATGAACGATGAAGAATGAACAAGGATCAATGATCAATGAAGAATGAACGATGAAGAATGAACAAGGATCAATGATCAATGACGAATGAACAATGAAGAATGAACAAGGATTAATGGTCAATGACCAATGAACGATGAAGAATGATCAACGATCAATGATCAATGAAGAATGAACGATGAAGAATGAACAAGGATCAATGATCAATGACGAATGAACGATGAAGAATGAACAAGGATCAACGATCAATGAAGAATGCACGATGAAGAATGAACAATGATCAATGATCAATGAAGAATGAACGACGAAGAATGAACAAGGATCAATGATCAATGACGAATGAACGATGAAGAGTGAAAAAAGATCAATGATCAATGAAGAATGAACGATGAAGAATGAACAAGGATCAATGGTCAATGAAGAATGAACGATGAAGAATGAACAAGGATCAATGATCAATGAAGAATGAACAAGGATCAATGATCTATGAAGAATGAACGATGAAGAATGAACAAGGATCAATGATCAATGAAGAATGAACGATGAAGAATGAACAAGGATCAATGATCAATGACGAATGAACAATGAAGAATGAACAACGATTAATGGTCAATGACCAATGAACGATGAAGAATGATCAACGATCAATGATCAATGAAGATTGAACGATGAAGAATGAACAAGGATCAATGATCCATGACGAATGAACGATGAAGAATGAACAAGGATCAATGATCAATGAAGAATGAACGATGAAGAATGAACAAGGATCAATGATCAACGAAGAATGAACGATGAAGAATGAACAAGGATCAATGATCAATGACGAATGAACGATGAAGAATGAACAAGGATCAATGATCAATGAAGAATGCACGATGAAGAATGAACAATGATCAATGATCAATGAAGAATGAACGACGAAGAATGAACAAGGATCAATGATCAATGACGAATGAACGATGAAGAGTGAAAAAAGATCAATGATCAATGAAGAATGAACGATGAATAATGAACAAGGATCAATGGTCAATGAAGAATGAACGATGAAGAATGAACAAGGATCAATGATCAATGAAGAATGAACAAGGATCAATGATCTATGAAGAATGAACGATGAAGAATGAACAAGGATCAATGATCAATGAAGAATGAACGATGAAGAATGAACAAGGATCAATGATCAATGAAGAATGAACGACGAAGAATGAACAAGGATCAATGATCAATGACGAATGAACGATGAAGAATGAACAAGGATCAATGATCAATGAAGAATGAACGATGAAGAATTAACAAGGATCAATGGTCAATGACGAATGAACGATGAAGAATGAACAAGGATCAATGATCAATGAAGAATGAACGATGAAGAATGAACAAGGATCAATGATCAATGACGAATGAACGATGAAGAATGAACAAGGATCAATGATCAATGAAGAATGAACGATGAAGAATGAATAAGGATCAATGATCAATGAAGAATGAACGATGAAGAATGAAAAAGGATCAATGATCAATGAAGAATGAACGATGAAGAATGAACAAGGATCAATGATCAATGAAGAATGAACGATGAAGAATGAACAAGGATCAATGATCAATGATCAATGAAGAATGAACGATGAAGAATGAACAAGGATCAATGATCAATGACGAATGAACAATGAAGAATGAACAAGGATTAATGGTCAATGACCAATGAACGATGAAGAATGATCAACGATCAATGATCAATGAAGAATGAACGATGAAGAATGAACAAGGATCAATGATCCATGACGAATGAACGATGAAGAATGAACAAGGATCAATGATCAAAGAAGAATAAACGATGAAGAATGAACAAGGTTCAATGATCAATGAAGAATGAACGATCAAGAATGAACAAGGATCAATGATCAATGACGAATGAACGATGAAGAATGAACAAGGATCAATGATCAATGAAGAATGCACGATGAAGAATGAACAAAGATCAATGATCAACGAAGAATGAACGACGAAGAATGAACAAGTATCTATGATCAATGACGAATGAACGATGAAGAGTGAAAGGGATCAATGATCAATGAAGAATGAACGATGAAGAATGAACAAGGATCAATGGTCAATGACGAATGAACGATGAAGAATGAGCAAGGATCAATGATCAATGAAGAATGAACGATGAAGAATGAACAAGGATCAATGATCAATGAAGAATGAACGATGAAGAATGAACAAGGATCAATGATAAATGAAGAATGAACGATGAAGAATGAACAAGGATCAATGATCAATGAAGAATGAACGATGAAGAATGAACAAGGATCAATGATCAATGACGAATGAACAATGAAGAAAGAACAAGGATTAATGGTCAATGACCAATGAACGATGAAGAATGATCAACGATCAATGATCAATGAAGATTGAACGATGAAGAATGAACAAGGATCAATGATCCATGACGAATGAACGATGAAGAATGAACAAGGATCAATGATCAAAGAAGAATAAACGATAAAGAATGAACAAGGATCAATGATCAATGAAGAATGAACGATGAAGAATGAACAAGGATCAATGATCAATGACGAATGAACGATGAAGAATGAACAAGGATCAATGATCAATGAAGAATGAACGATGAAGAATGAACAAGGATCAATGATCAACGAAGAATGAACGATGAAGAATGAACAAGAATCAATGATCAATGACGAATGAACGATGAAGAATGAACAAGGATCAATGATCAATGAAGAATGCACGATGAAGAATGAACAATGATCAATGATCAATGAAGAATGAACGACGAAGAATGAACAAGGATCAATGATCAATGACGAATGAACGATGAAGAGTGAAAAAAGATCAATGATCAATGAAGAATGAACGATGAAGAATGAACAAGGATCAATGGTCAATGAAGAATGAACGATGAAGAATGAACAAGGATCAATGATCAATGAAGAATGAACAAGGATCAATGATCTATGAAGAATGAACGATGAAGAATGAACAAGGATCAATGATCAATGAAGAATGAACGATGAAGAATGAACAAGGATCAATGATCAATGACGAATGAACAATGAAGAATGAACAAGGATTAATGGTCAATGACCAATGAACGATGAAGAATGATCAACGATCAATGATCAATGAAGAATG
This sequence comes from Amaranthus tricolor, assembly GCF_026212465.1. NCBI lineage: Eukaryota > Viridiplantae > Streptophyta > Magnoliopsida > Caryophyllales > Amaranthaceae > Amaranthus > Amaranthus tricolor. The sequence continues at coordinate 1,336,911 of NC_080063.1, forward strand.
AACGATGAAGAATGAACAAGGATCAATGATCAATGACGAATGAACGATGAAGAATGAACAAGGATCAACGATCAATGAAGAATGCACGATGAAGAATGAACAATGATCAATGATCAATGAAGAATGAACGACGAAGAATGAACAAGGATCAATGATCAATGACGAATGAACGATGAAGAGTGAAAAAAGATCAATGATCAATGAAGAATGAACGATGAAGAATGAACAAGGATCAATGGTCAATGAAGAATGAACGATGAAGAATGAACAAGGATCAATGATCAATGAAGAATGAACAAGGATCAATGATCTATGAAGAATGAACGATGAAGAATGAACAAGGATCAATGATCAATGAAGAATGAACGATGAAGAATGAACAAGGATCAATGATCAATGACGAATGAACAATGAAGAATGAACAACGATTAATGGTCAATGACCAATGAACGATGAAGAATGATCAACGATCAATGATCAATGAAGATTGAACGATGAAGAATGAACAAGGATCAATGATCCATGACGAATGAACGATGAAGAATGAACAAGGATCAATGATCAATGAAGAATGAACGATGAAGAATGAACAAGGATCAATGATCAACGAAGAATGAACGATGAAGAATGAACAAGGATCAATGATCAATGACGAATGAACGATGAAGAATGAACAAGGATCAATGATCAATGAAGAATGCACGATGAAGAATGAACAATGATCAATGATCAATGAAGAATGAACGACGAAGAATGAACAAGGATCAATGATCAATGACGAATGAACGATGAAGAGTGAAAAAAGATCAATGATCAATGAAGAATGAACGATGAATAATGAACAAGGATCAATGGTCAATGAAGAATGAACGATGAAGAATGAACAAGGATCAATGATCAATGAAGAATGAACAAGGATCAATGATCTATGAAGAATGAACGATGAAGAATGAACAAGGATCAATGATCAATGAAGAATGAACGATGAAGAATGAACAAGGATCAATGATCAATGAAGAATGAACGACGAAGAATGAACAAGGATCAATGATCAATGACGAATGAACGATGAAGAATGAACAAGGATCAATGATCAATGAAGAATGAACGATGAAGAATTAACAAGGATCAATGGTCAATGACGAATGAACGATGAAGAATGAACAAGGATCAATGATCAATGAAGAATGAACGATGAAGAATGAACAAGGATCAATGATCAATGACGAATGAACGATGAAGAATGAACAAGGATCAATGATCAATGAAGAATGAACGATGAAGAATGAATAAGGATCAATGATCAATGAAGAATGAACGATGAAGAATGAAAAAGGATCAATGATCAATGAAGAATGAACGATGAAGAATGAACAAGGATCAATGATCAATGAAGAATGAACGATGAAGAATGAACAAGGATCAATGATCAATGATCAATGAAGAATGAACGATGAAGAATGAACAAGGATCAATGATCAATGACGAATGAACAATGAAGAATGAACAAGGATTAATGGTCAATGACCAATGAACGATGAAGAATGATCAACGATCAATGATCAATGAAGAATGAACGATGAAGAATGAACAAGGATCAATGATCCATGACGAATGAACGATGAAGAATGAACAAGGATCAATGATCAAAGAAGAATAAACGATGAAGAATGAACAAGGTTCAATGATCAATGAAGAATGAACGATCAAGAATGAACAAGGATCAATGATCAATGACGAATGAACGATGAAGAATGAACAAGGATCAATGATCAATGAAGAATGCACGATGAAGAATGAACAAAGATCAATGATCAACGAAGAATGAACGACGAAGAATGAACAAGTATCTATGATCAATGACGAATGAACGATGAAGAGTGAAAGGGATCAATGATCAATGAAGAATGAACGATGAAGAATGAACAAGGATCAATGGTCAATGACGAATGAACGATGAAGAATGAGCAAGGATCAATGATCAATGAAGAATGAACGATGAAGAATGAACAAGGATCAATGATCAATGAAGAATGAACGATGAAGAATGAACAAGGATCAATGATAAATGAAGAATGAACGATGAAGAATGAACAAGGATCAATGATCAATGAAGAATGAACGATGAAGAATGAACAAGGATCAATGATCAATGACGAATGAACAATGAAGAAAGAACAAGGATTAATGGTCAATGACCAATGAACGATGAAGAATGATCAACGATCAATGATCAATGAAGATTGAACGATGAAGAATGAACAAGGATCAATGATCCATGACGAATGAACGATGAAGAATGAACAAGGATCAATGATCAAAGAAGAATAAACGATAAAGAATGAACAAGGATCAATGATCAATGAAGAATGAACGATGAAGAATGAACAAGGATCAATGATCAATGACGAATGAACGATGAAGAATGAACAAGGATCAATGATCAATGAAGAATGAACGATGAAGAATGAACAAGGATCAATGATCAACGAAGAATGAACGATGAAGAATGAACAAGAATCAATGATCAATGACGAATGAACGATGAAGAATGAACAAGGATCAATGATCAATGAAGAATGCACGATGAAGAATGAACAATGATCAATAATCAATGAAGAATGAACGACGAAGAATGAACAAGGATCAATGATCAATGACGAATGAACGATGAAGAGTGAAAAAAGATCAATGATCAATGAAGAATGAACGATGAAGAATGAACAAGGATCAATGGTCAATGAAGAATGAACGATGAAAAATGAACAAGGATCAATGATCAATGAAGAATGAACAAGGATCAATGATCTATGAAGAATGAACGATGAAGAATGAACAAGGATCAATGATCAATGAAGAATGAACGATGAAGAATGAACAAGGATCAATGATCAATGACGAATGAACAATGAAGAATGAACAAGGATTAATGGTCAATGACCAATGAACGATGAAGAATGATCAACGATCAATGATCAATGAAGATTGAACGATGAAGAATGAACAAGGATCAATGATCCATGACGAATGAACGATGAAGAATGAACAAGGATCAATGATCAAAGAAGAATAAACGATGAAGAATGAACAAGGATCAATGATCAATGAAGAATGAACGATAAAGAATGAACAAGGATCAATGATCAATGACGAATGAACGATGAAGAATGAACAAGGATCAATGATCAATGAAGAATGAACGATGAAGAATGAACAAGGATCAATGATCAACGAAGAATGAACGATGAAGAATGAACAAGGATCAATGATCAATGACGAATGAACGATGAAGAATGAACAAGGATCAATGATCAATGAAGAATGCACGATGAAGAATGAACAATGATCAATGATCAATGAAGAATGAACGACGAAGAATGAACAAGGATCAATGATCAATGACGAATGAACGATGAAGAGTGAAAAAAGATCAATGATCAATGAAGAATGAACGATGAAGAATGAACAAGGATCAATGGTCAATGAAGAATGAACGATGAAGAATGAACAAGGATCAATGATCAATGAAGAATGAACAAGGATCAATGATCTATGAAGAATGAACGATGAAGAATGAACAAGGATCAATGATCAATGAAGAATGAACGATGAAGAATGAACAAGGATCAATGATCAATGAAGAATGAACGACGAAGAATGAACAAGGATCAATGATCAATGACGAATGAACGATGAAGAATGAACAAGGATCAATGATCAATGAAGAATGAACGACGAAGAATGAACAAGGATCAATGATCAATGACGAATGAACGATGAAGAGTGAAAAAAGATCAATGATCAATGAAGAATGAACGATGAAGAATGAACAAGGATCAATGGTCAATGAAGAATGAACGATGAAAAATGAACAAGGATCAATGATCAATGAAGAATGAACAAGGATCAATGATCTATGAAGAATGAACGATGAAGAATGAACAAGGATCAATGATCAATGAAGAATGAACGATGAAGAATGAACAAGGATCAATGATCAATGACGAATGAACAATGAAGAATGAACAAGGATTAATGGTCAATGACCAATGAACGATGAAGAATGATCAACGATCAATGATCAATGAAGATTGAACGATGAAGAATGAACAAGGATCAATGATCCATGACGAATGAACGATGAAGAACGAACAAGGATCAATGATCAAAGAAGAATAAACGATGAAGAATGAACAAGGATCAATGATCAATGAAGAATGAACGATAAAGAATGAACAAGGATCAATGATCAATGACGAATGAACGATGAAGAATGAACAAGGATCAATGATCAATGAAGAATGAACGATGAAGAATGAACAAGGATCAATGATCAACGAAGAATGAACGATGAAGAATGAACAAGGATCAATGATCAATGACGAATGAACGATGAAGAATGAACAAGGATCAATGATCAATGAAGAATGCACGATGAAGAATGAACAATGATCAATGATCAATGAAGAATGAACGACGAAGAATGAACAAGGATCAATGATCAATGACGAATGAACGATGAAGAGTGAAAAAAGATCAATGATCAATGAAGAATGAACGATGAAGAATGAACAAGGATCAATGGTCAATGAAGAATGAACGATGAAGAATGAACAAGGATCAATGATCAATGAAAAATGAATAAGGATCAATGATCTATGAAGAATGAACGATGAAGAATGAACAAGGATCAATGATCAATGAAGAATGAACGATGAAGAATGAACAAGGATCAATGATCAATGAAGAATGAACGACGAAGAATGAACAAGGATCAATGATCAATGACGAATGAACGATGAAGAATGAACAAGGATCAATGATCAATGAAGAATGAACGATGAAGAATGAACAAGGATCAATGGTCAATGACGAATGAACGATGAAGAATGAACAAGGATCAATGATCAATGAAGAATGAACGATGAAGAATGAACAAGGATCAATGATCAATGACGAATGAACGATGAAGAATGAACAAGGATCAATGATCAATGAAGAATGAACGATGAAGAATGAATAAGGATCAATGATCAATGAAGAATGAACGATGAAGAATGAAAAAGGATCAATGATCAATGAAGAATGAACGATGAAGAATGAACAAGGATTAATGATCAATGAAGAATGAACGATGAAGAATGAACAAGGATCAATGATCAATGAAGAATGAACGACGAAGAATGAACAAGGATCAATGATCAATGATCAATGAAGAATGAACGATGAAGAATGAACAAGGATCAATGATCAATGACGAATGAACAATGAAGAATGAACAAGGATTAATGGTCAATGACCAATGAACGATGAAGAATGATCAACGATCAATGATCAATGAAGAATGAACGATGAAGAATGAACAAGGATCAATGATCCATGACGAATGAACGATGAAGAATGAACAAGGATCAATGATCAAAGAAGAATAAACGATGAAGAATGAACAAGGTTCAATGATCAATGAAGAATGAACGATCAAGAATGAACAAGGATCAATGATCAATGACGAATGAACGATGAAGAATGAACAAGGATCAATGATCAATGAAGAATGCACGATGAAGAATGAACAAAGATCAATGATCAACGAAGAATGAACGACGAAGAATGAACAAGTATCTATGATCAATGACGAATGAACGATGAAGAGTGAAAGGGATCAATGATCAATGAAGAATGAACGATGAAGAATGAACAAGGATCAATGGTCAATGACGAATGAACGATGAAGAATGAGCAAGGATCAATGATCAATGAAGAATGAACGATGAAGAATGAACAAGGATCAATGATCAATGAAGAATGAACGATGAAGAATGAACAAGGATCAATGATAAATGAAGAATGAACGATGAAGAATGAACAAGGATCAATGATCAATGAAGAATGAACGATGAAGAATGAACAAGGATCAATGATCAATGAAGAATGAACGATGATGAATGAACAAGGATCAATGATCTATGAAGAATGAACAACGAAGAATGAACAAGGATCAATGATCAATGAAGAATGAACGATGAAGAATGAACAAGGATCAATGATCAATGACGAATGAACAATGAACAATGAACAATGAACAAGGATTAATGGTCAATGACCAATGAACGATGAAGAATGATCAACGATCAATGATCAATGAAGATTGAACGATGAAGAATGAACAAGGATCAATGATCCATGACGAATGAACGATGAAGAATGAACAAGGATCAATGATCAAAGAAGAATAAACGATGAAGAATGAACAAGGATCAATGATCAATGAAGAATGAACGATGAAGAATGAACAAGGATCAATGATCAATGACGAATGAACGATGAAGAATGAACAAGGATCAATGATCAATGAGGAATGAACGATGAAGAATGAACAAGGATCAATGATCAACGAAGAATGAACGATGAAGAATGAACAAGGATCAATGATCAATGACGAATGAACGATGAAGAATGAACAAGGATAAATGATCAATGAAGAATGCACGATGAAGAATGAACAATGATCAATGATCAATGAAGAATGAACGACGAAGAATGAATAAGGATCAATGATCAATGACGAATGAACGATGAAGAGTGAAAAAAGATCAATGATCAATGAAGAATGAACGATGAAGAATGAACAAGGATCAATGGTCAATGAAGAATGAACGATGAAGAATGAACAAGGATCAATGATCAATGAAGAATGAACAAGGATAATTGATCTATGAAGAATGAACGATGAAGAATGAACAAGGATCAATGATCAATGAAGAATGAACGATGAAGAATGAACAAGGATCAATGATCAATGACGAATGAACAATGAAGAATGAACAAGGATTAATGGTCAATGACCAATGAACGATGAAGAATGATCAACGATCAATGATCAATGAAGATTGAACGATGAAGAATGAACAAGGATCAATGATCCATGACGAATGAACGATGAAGAATGAACAAGGATCAATGATCAAAGAAGAATAAACGATGAAGAAAGAACAAGGATCAATGATCAATGAAGAATGAACGATGAAGAATGAACAAGGATCAATGATCAATGACGAATGAACGATGAAGAATGAACAAGGATCAATGATCAATGAAGAATGAACGATGAAGAATGAACAAGGATCAATGATCAACGAAGAATGAACGATGAAGAGTGAAAAAAGATCAATGATCAATGAAGAATGAACGATGAAGAATGAACAAGGATCAATGGTCAATGAAGAATGAACGATGAAGAATGAACAAGGATCAATGATCAATGAAAAATGAACAAGGATCAATGATCTATGAAGAATGAACGATGAAGAATGAACAAGGATCAATGATCAATGAAGAATGAACGATGAAGAATGAACAAGGATCAATGATCAATGAAGAATGAACGACGAAGAATGAACAAGGATCAATGATCAATGACGAATGAACGATGAAGAATGAACAAGGATCAATGATCAATGAAGAATGAACGATGAAGAATTAACAAGGATCAATGGTCAATGACGAATGAACGATGAAGAATGAACAAGGATCAATGATCAATGAAGAATGAACGATGAAGAATGAACAAGGATCAATGATCAATGACGAATGAACGATGAAGAATGAACAAGGATCAATGATCAATGAAGAATGAACGATGAAGAATGAATAAGGATCAATGATCAATGAAGAATGAACGATGAAGAATGAAAAAGGATCAATGATCAATGAAGAATGAACGATGAAGAATGAACAAGGATTAATGATCAATGAAGAATGAACGATGAAGAATGAACAAGGATCAATGATCAATGAAGAATGAACGACGAAGAATGAACAAGGATCAATGATCAATGATCAATGAAGAATGAACGATGAAGAATGAACAAGGATCAATGATCAATGACGAATGAACAATGAAGAATGAACAAGGATTAATGGTCAATGACCAATGAACGATGAAGAATGATCAACGATCAATGATCAATGAAGAATGAACGATGAAGAATGAACAAGGATCAATGATCCATGACGAATGAACGATGAAGAATGAACAAGGATCAATGATCAAAGAAGAATAAACGATGAAGAATGAACAAGGTTCAATGATCAATGAAGAATGAACGATCAAGAATGAACAAGGATCAATGATCAATGACGAATGAACGATGAAGAATGAACAAGGATCAATGATCAATGAAGAATGCACGATGAAGAATGAACAAAGATCAATGATCAACGAAGAATGAACGACGAAGAATGAACAAGTATCTATGATCAATGACGAATGAACGATGAAGAGTGAAAGGGATCAATGATCAATGAAGAATGAACGATGAAGAATGAACAAGGATCAATGGTCAATGACGAATGAACGATGAAGAATGAGCAAGGATCAATGATCAATAAAGAATGAACGATGAAGAATGAACAAGGATCAATGATCAATGAAGAATGAACGATGAAGAATGAACAAGGATCAATGATAAATGAAGAATGAACGATGAAGAATGAACAAGGATCAATGATCAATGAAGAATGAACGATGAAGAATGAACAAGGATCAATGATCAATGAAGAATGAACGATGATGAATGAACAAGGATCAATGATCTATGAAGAATGAACAACGAAGAATGAACAAGGATCAATGATCAATGAAGAATGAACGATGAAGAATGAACAAGGATCAATGATCAATGACGAATGAACAATGAACAATGAACAATGAACAAGGATTAATGGTCAATGACCAATGAACGATGAAGAATGATCAACGATCAATGATCAATGAAGATTGAACGATGAAGAATGAACAAGGATCAATGATCCATGACGAATGAACGATGAAGAATGAACAAGGATCAATGATCAAAGAAGAATAAACGATGAAGAATGAACAAGGATCAATGATCAATGAAGAATGAACGATGAAGAATGAACAAGGATCAATGATCAATGACGAATGAACGATGAAGAATGAACAAGGATCAATGATCAATGAGGAATGAACGATGAAGAATGAACAAGGATCAATGATCAACGAAGAATGAACGATGAAGAATGAACAAGGATCAATGATCAATGACGAATGAACGATGAAGAATGAACAAGGATCAATGATCAATGAAGAATGCACGATGAAGAATGAACAATGATCAATGATCAATGAAGAATGAACGACGAAGAATGAATAAGGATCAATGATCAATGACGAATGAACGATGAAGAGTGAAAAAAGATCAATGATCAATGAAGAATGAACGATGAAGAATGAACAAGGATCAATGGTCAATGAAGAATGAACGATGAAGAATGAACAAGGATCAATGATCAATGAAGAATGAACAAGGATAATTGATCTATGAAGAATGAACGATGAAGAATGAACAAGGATCAATGATCAATGAAGAATGAACGATGAAGAATGAACAAGGATCAATGATCAATGACGAATGAACAATGAAGAATGAACAAGGATTAATGGTCAATGACCAATGAACGATGAAGAATGATCAACGATCAATGATCAATGAAGATTGAACGATGAAGAATGAACAAGGATCAATGATCCATGACGAATGAACGATGAAGAATGAACAAGGATCAATGATCAAAGAAGAATAAACGATGAAGAAAGAACAAGGATCAATGATCAATGAAGAATGAACGATGAAGAATGAACAAGGATCAATGATCAATGACGAATGAACGATGAAGAATGAACAAGGATCAATGATCAATGAAGAATGAACGATGAAGAATGAACAAGGATCAATGATCAACGAAGAATGAACGATGAAGAATGAACAAGGATCAATGATCAATGACGAATGAACGATGAAGAATGAACAAGGATCAATGATCAACGAAGAATGCACGATGAAGAATGAACAATGATCAATGATCAATGAAGAATGAACGACGAAGAATGAACAAGGATCAATGATCAATGACGAATGAACGATGAAGAGTGAAAAGGGATCAATGATCAATGAAGAATGAACGATGAAGAATGAACAAGGATCAATGGTCAATGACGAATGAACGATGAAGAATGAACAAGGATCAATGATCAATGAAGAATGAACAAGGATCAATGATCTATGAAGAATGAACGATGAAGAATGAACAAGGATCAATGATCAATGAAGAATGAACGATGAAGAATGAACAAGAATCAATGATCCATGACGAATGAACGATGAAGAATGAACAAGGATCAATGATCAAAGAAGAATAAACAATGAAGAATGAACAAGGATCAATGATCAATGAAGAATGAACGATGAAGAATGAACAAGGATCAATGATCAATGACGAATGAACGATGAAGAATGAACAAGGATCAATGATCAATGAAGAATGAACGATGAAGAATGAACAAGGATCAATGATCAATGAAGAATGAACGACGAAGAATGAACAAGGATCAATGATCAATGACGAATGAACGATGAAGAGTGAAAAGGAATCAATGATCAATGAAGAATGAACGATGAAGAATGAACAAGGATCAATGGTCAATGACGAATGAACGATGAAGAATGAACAAGGATCAATGATCAATGAAGAATGAACGATGAAGAATGAACAAGGATCAATGATCAATGAAGAATGAACGACGAAGAATGAACAAGGATCAATGATCAATGAAGAATGAACAAGGATCAATGATCTATGAAGAATGAACGATGAAGAATGAACAAGGATCAATGATCAATGAAGAATGAACGATGAAGAATGAACAAGGATCAATGATCAATGACGAATGAACAATGAAGAATGAACAAGGATTAATGGTCAATGACCAATGAACGATGAAGAATGATCAACGATCAATGATCAATGAAGATTGAACGATGAAGAATGAACAAGGATCAATGATCCATGACGAATGAACGATGAAGAATGAACAAGGATCAATGATCAAAGAAGAATAAACGATGAAGAAAGAACAAGGATCAATGATCAATGAAGAATGAACGATGAAGAATGAACAAGGATCAATGATCAATGACGAATGAACGATGAAGAATGAACAAGGATCAATGATCAATGAAGAATGAACGATGAAGAATGAACAAGGATCAATGATCAACGAAGAATGAACGATGAAGAATGAACAAGGATCAATGATCAATGACGAATGAACAATGAAGAATGAACAAGGATCAATGATCAACGAAGAATGCACGATGAAGAATGAACAATGATCAATGATCAATGAAGAATGAACGACGAAGAATGAACAAGGATCAATGATCAATGACGAATGAACGATGAAGAGTGAAAAGGGATCAATGATCAATGAAGAATGAACGATGAAGAATGAACAAGGATCAATGGTCAATGACGAATGAACGATGAAGAATGAACAAGGATCAATGATCAATGAAGAATGAACGATGAAGAATGAACAAGAATCAATGATCCATGACGAATGAACGATGAAGAATGAACAAGGATCAATGATCAAAGAAGAATAAACGATGAAGAATGAACAAGGATCAATGATCAATGAAGAATGAACGATGAAGAATGAACAAGGATCAATGATCAATGACGAATGAACGATGAAGAATGAACAAGGATCAATGATCAATGAAGAATGAACGATGAAGAATGAACAAGGATCAATGATCAATGAAGAATGAACGACGAAGAATGAACAAGGATCAATGATCAATGACGAATGAACGATGAAGAGTGAAAAGGAATCAATGATCAATGAAGAATGAACGATGAAGAATGAACAAGGATCAATGGTCAATGACGAATGAACGATGAAGAATGAACAAGGATCAATGATCAATGAAGAATGAACGATGAAGAATGAACAAGGATCAATGATCCATGAAGAATGAACGACGAAGAATGAACAAGGATCAATGATCAATGAAGAATGAACGACGAAGAATGAACAAGGATCAATGATCAATGAAGAATGAACGATAAAGAATGAACAAGGATCACTGGTCAATGACGAATGAACGATGAAGAATGAACAAGGATCAATGATCAATGAAGAATGAACGACGAAGAATGAACAAGGATCAATGATCAATGACGAATGAACGATGAAGAGTGAAAAGGAATCAATGATCAATGAAGAATGAACGACGAAGAATGAACAAGGATCAATGATCAATGACGAATTAACGATGAAGAGTGAAAAGGGATCAATGGTCAATGGAGAATGAACGATGAAGAATGAACAAGGATCAATGGTCAATGACGAATGAACGATGAAGAATGAACAAGGATCAATGATCAATGAAGAATGAACAATGAAGAATGAACAAGGATTAATGGTCAATGACCAATAAACGATGAAGAATGGACAACGATCAATGATTAATGAAGAATGAACGATGAAGAATGAACGAGGATCAATGATCCATGACGAATGAACGATGAAGAATGAACAAGGATCAATGATCAAAGAAGAATAAACGATGAAGAATGAACAAGGATCAATGATCAATGAAGAATGAACGATGAAGAATGAACAAGGATCAATGATCAACGAAGAATGAACGATGAAGAATAAACAAAGATCAATGATCAATGATCAATGACGAATGAACGATGAAGAATGAACAAGGATCAATGATCAACGAAGAATGCACGATGAAGAATGAACAATGATCAATGATCAATGAAGAATGAACGACGAAGAATGAACAAGGATCAATGATCAATGACGAATGAACGATGAAGAGTGAAAAGGGATCAATGATCAATGAAGAATGAACGATGAAGAATGAACAAGGATCAATGGTCAATGACGAATGAACGATGAAGAATGAACAAGGATCAATGATCAATGAAGAATGAACAAGGATCAATGATCTATGAAGAATGAACGATGAAGAATGAACAAGGATCAATGATCAATGAAGAATGAACGATGAAGAATGAACAAGAATCAATGATCCATGACGAATGAACGATGAAGAATGAACAAGGATCAATGATCAAAGAAGAATAAACGATGAAGAATGAACAAGGATCAATGATCAATGAAGAATGAACGATGAAGAATGAACAAGGATCAATGATCAATGACGAATGAACGATGAAGAATGAACAAGGATCAATGATCAATGAAGAATGAACGATGAAGAATGAACAAGGATCAATGATCAATGAAGAATGAACGACGAAGAATGAACAAGGATCAATGATCAATGACGAATGAACGATGAAGAGTGAAAAGGAATCAATGATCAATGAAGAATGAACGATGAAGAATGAACAAGGATCAATGGTCAATGACGAATGAACGATGAAGAATGAACAAGGATCAATGATCAATGAAGAATGAACGATGAAGAATGAACAAGGATCAATGATCAATGAAGAATGAACGACGAAGAATGAACAAGGATCAATGATCAATGAAGAATGAACGACGAAGAATGAACAAGGATCAATGATCAATGAAGAATGAACGATAAAGAATGAACAAGGATCACTGGTCAATGACGAATGAACGATGAAGAATGAACAAGGATCAATGATCAATGAAGAATGAACGACGAAGAATGAACAAGGATCAATGATCAATGACGAATGAACGATGAAGAGTGAAAAGGAATCAATGATCAATGAAGAATGAACGACGAAGAATGAACAAGGATCAATGATCAATGACGAATGAACGATGAAGAGTGAAAAGGGATCAATGGTCAATGAAGAATGAACGATGAAGAATGAACAAGGATCAATGGTCAATGACGAATGAACGATGAAGAATGAACAAGGATCAATGATCAATGAAGAATGAACAATGAAGAATGAACAAGGATTAATGGTCAATGACCAATAAACGATGAAGAATGGACAACGATCAATGATTAATGAAGAATGAACGATGAAGAATGAACGAGGATCAATGATCCATGACGAATGAACGATGAAGAATGAACAAGGATCAATGATCAAAGAAGAATAAACGATGAAGAATGAACAAGGATCAATGATCAATGAAGAATGAACGATGAAGAATGAACAAGGATCAATGATCAATGACGAATAAACGATGAAGAATGAACAAGGATCAATGATCAATGAAGAATGAACGACGAAGAATGAACAAGGATCAATGATCAATGAAGAATGAACGATGAAGAATGAACAAGGATCAATGATCAACGAAGAATGAACAATGAAGAATGAACAAGGATTAATGGTTAATGACCAATGAACGATGAAGAATGAACAACGATCAATGATCAATGAAGAATGAACGATGAAGAATGAACAAGGATCAATGATCCATGACGAATGAACGATCAAGAATGAACAAGGATCAATGATCAAAGAAGAATAAACGATGAAGAATGAACAAGGATCAATGATCAATGAAGAATGAACGATGAAGAATGAACAAGGATCAATGATCAATGACGAATGAACGATGAAGAATGAACAAAGATCAATGATCAATGAAGAATGCACGATGAAGAATGAACAAGGATCAATGATCAATGAAGAATGAACGACGAAGAATGAACAAGGATCAATGATCAATGATCAATGAAGAATGAACGATGAAGAATGAACAAGGATCAATGATCAATGACGAATGAACAATGAAGAATGAACAAGGATTAATGGTCAATGACCAATGAACGATGAAGAATGATCAACGATCAATGATCAATGAAGAATGAACGATGAAGAATGAACAAGGATCAATGATCCATGACGAAAGAACGATGAAGAATGAACAAGGATCAATGATCAAAGAAGAATAAACGATGAAGAATGAACAAGGTTCAATGATCAATGAAGAATGAACGATCAAGAATGAACAAGGATCAATGATCAATGACGAATGAACGATGAAGAATGAACAAGGATCAATGATCAATGAAGAATGCACGATGAAGAATGAACGAAGATCAATGATCAACGAAGAATGAACGACGAAGAATGAACAAGTATCTATGATCAATGACGAATGAACGATGAAGAGTGAAAGGGATCAATGATCAATGAAGAATGAACGATGAAGAATGAACAAGGATCAATGGTCAATGACGAATGAACGATGAAGAATGAGCAAGGATCAATGATCAATGAAGAATGAACGATGAAGAATGAACAAGGATCAATGATCAATGAAGAATGAACGATGAAGAATGAACAAGGATCAATGATAAATGAAGAATGAACGATGAAGAATGAACAAGGATCAATGATCAATGAAGAATGAACGATGAAGAATGAACAAGGATCAATGATCAATGAAGAATGAACGATGATGAATGAACAAGGATCAATGATCTATGAAGAATGAACAACGAAGAATGAACAAGGATCAATGATCAATGAAGAATGAACGATGAAGAATGAACAAGGATCAATGATCAATGACGAATGAACAATGAAGAATGAACAAGGATTAATGGTCAATGACCAATGAACGATGAAGAATGATCAACGATCAATGATCAATGAAGATTGAACGATGAAGAATGAACAAGGATCAATGATCCATGACGAATGAACGATGAAGAATGAACAAGGATCAATGATCAAAGAAGAATAAACGATGAAGAATGAACAAGGATCAATGATCAATGAAGAATGAACGATGAAGAATGAACAAGGATCAATGATCAATGACGAATGAACGATGAAGAATGAACAAGGATCAATGATCAATGAAGAATGAACGATGAAGAATGAACAAGGATCAATGATCAACGAAGAATGAACGATGAAGAATGAACAAGGATCAATGATCAATGACGAATGAACGATGAAGAATGAACAAGGATCAATGATCAATGAAGAATGCACGATGAAGAATGAACAATGATCAATGATCAATGAAGAATGAACGACGAAGAATGAATAAGGATCAATGATCAATGACGAATGAACGATGAAGAGTGAAAAAAGATCAATGATCAATGAAGAATGAACGATGAAGAATGAACAAGGATCAATGGTCAATGAAGAATGAACGATGAAGAATGAACAAGGATCAATGATCAATGAAGAATGAACAAGGATCAATGATCTATGAAGAATGAACGATGAAGAAAGAACAAGGATCAATGATCAATGAAGAATGAACGATGAAGAATGAACAAGGATCAATGATCAATGACGAATGAACAATGAAGAATGAACAAGGATTAATGGTCAATGACCAATGAACGATGAAAAATGATCAACGATCAATGATCAATGAAGATTGAACGATGAAGAATGAACAAGGATCAATGATCCATGACGAATGAACGATGAAGAATGAACAAGGATCAATGATCAAAGAAGAATAAACGATGAAGAAAGAACAAGGATCAATGATCAATGAAGAATGAACGATGAAGAATGAACAAGGATCAATGATCAATGACGAATGAACGATGAAGAATGAACAAGGATCAATGATCAATGAAGAATGAACGATGAAGAATGAACAAGGATCAATGATCAACGAAGAATGAACGATGAAGAATGAACAAGGATCAATGATCAATGACGAATGAACGATGAAGAATGAACAAGGATCAATGATCAATGAAGAATGCACGATGAAGAATGAACAATGATCAATGATCAATGAAGAATGAACGACGAAGAATGAACAAGGATCAATGATCAATGACGAATGAACGATGAAGAGTGAAAAGGGATCAATGATCAATGAAGAATGAACGATGAAGAATGAACAAGGATCAATGGTCAATGACGAATGAACGATGAAGAATGAACAAGGATCAATGATCAATGAAGAATGAACAAGGATCAATGATCTATGAAGAATGAACGATGAAGAATGAACAAGGATCAATGATCAATGAAGAATGAACGATGAAGAATGAACAAGAATCAATGATCCATGACGAATGAACGATGAAGAATGAACAAGGATCAATGATCAAAGAAGAATAAACGATGAAGAATGAACAAGGATCAATGATCAATGAAGAATGAACGATGAAGAATGAACAAGGATCAATGATCAATGACGAATGAACGATGAAGAATGAACAAGGATCAATGATCAATGAAGAATGAACGATGAAGAATGAGCAAGGATCAATGATCAATGAAGAATGAACGACGAAGAATGAACAAGGATCAATGATCAATGACGAATGAACGATGAAGAGTGAAAAGGAATCAATGATCAATGAAGAATGAACGATGAAGAATGAACAAGGATCAATGGTCAATGACGAATGAACGATGAAGAATGAACAAGGATCAATGATCAATGAAGAATGAACGATGAAGAATGAACAAGGATCAATGATCAATGAAGAATGAACGACGAAGAATGAACAAGGATCAATGATCAATGAAGAATGAACGACGAAGAATGAACAAGGATCAATGATCAATGAAGAATGAACGATAAAGAATGAACAAGGATCACTGGTCAATGACGAATGAACGATGAAGAATGAACAAGGATCAATGATCAATGAAGAATGAACGACGAAGAATGAACAAGGATCAATGATCAATGACGAATGAACGATGAAGAGTGAAAAGGAATCAATGATCAATGAAGAATGAACGATGAAGAATGAACAAGGATCAATGGTCAATGACGAATGAACGATGAAGAATGAACAAGGATCAATGATCAATGAAGAATGAACGATGAAGAATGAACAAGAATCAATGATCCATGACGAATGAACGATGAAGAATGAACAAGGATCAATGATCAAAGAAGAATAAACGATGAAGAATGAACAAGGATCAATGATCAATGAAGAATGAACGATGAAGAATGAACAAGGATCAATGATCAATGACGAATGAACGATGAAGAATGAACAAGGATCAATGATCAATGAAGAATGAACGATGAAGAATGAACAAGGATCAATGATCAATGAAGAATGAACGACGAAGAATGAACAAGGATCAATGATCAATGACGAATGAACGATGAAGAGTGAAAAGGAATCAATGATCAATGAAGAATGAACGATGAAGAATGAACAAGGATCAATGGTCAATGACGAATGAACGATGAAGAATGAACAAGGATCAATGATCAATGAAGAATGAACGATGAAGAATGAACAAGGATCAATGATCAATGAAGAATGAACGACGAAGAATGAACAAGGATCAATGATCAATGAAGAATGAACGACGAAGAATGAACAAGGATCAATGATCAATGAAGAATGAACGATAAAGAATGAACAAGGATCACTGGTCAATGACGAATGAACGATGAAGAATGAACAAGGATCAATGATCAATGAAGAATGAACGACGAAGAATGAACAAGGATCAATGATCAATGACGAATGAACGATGAAGAGTGAAAAGGAATCAATGATCAATGAAGAATGAACGACGAAGAATGAACAAGGATCAATGATCAATGACGAATTAACGATGAAGAGTGAAAAGGGATCAATGGTCAATGGAGAATGAACGATGAAGAATGAACAAGGATCAATGGTCAATGACGAATAAACGATGAAGAATGAACAAGGATCAATGATCAATGAAGAATGAACAATGAAGAATGAACAAGGATTAATGGTCAATGACCAATAAACGATGAAGAATGGACAACGATCAATGATTAATGAAGAATGAACGATGAAGAATGAACGAGGATCAATGATCCATGACGAATGAACGATGAAGAATGAACAAGGATCAATGATCAAAGAAGAATAAACGATGAAGAATGAACAAGGATCAATGATCAATGAAGAATGAACGATGAAGAATGAACAAGGATCAATGATCAACGAAGAATGAACGATGAAGAATGAACAAGGATCAATGATCAATGACGAATGAACGATGAAGAATGAACAAGGATCAATGATCAACGAAGAATGCACGATGAAGAATGAACAATGATCAATGATCAATGAAGAATGAACGACGAAGAATGAACAAGGATCAATGATCAATGACGAATGAACGATGAAGAGTGAAAAGGGATCAATGATCAATGAAGAATGAACGATGAAGAATGAACAAGGATCAATGGTCAATGACGAATGAACGATGAAGAATGAACAAGGATCAATGATCAATGAAGAATGAACAAGGATCAATGATCTATGAAGAATGAACGATGAAGAATGAACAAGGATCAATGATCAATGAAGAATGAACGATGAAGAATGAACAAGAATCAATGATCCATGACGAATGAACGATGAAGAATGAACAAGGATCAATGATCAAAGAAGAATAAACGATGAAGAATGAACAAGGATCAATGATCAATGAAGAATGAACGATGAAGAATGAACAAGGATCAATGATCAATGACGAATGAACGATGAAGAATGAACAAGGATCAATGATCAATGAAGAATGAACGATGAAGAATGAACAAGGATCAATGATCAATGAAGAATGAACGACGAAGAATGAACAAGGATCAATGATCAATGACGAATGAACGATGAAGAGTGAAAAGGAATCAATGATCAATGAAGAATGAACGATGAAGAATGAACAAGGATCAATGGTCAATGACGAATGAACGATGAAGAATGAACAAGGATCAATGATCAATGAAGAATGAACGATGAAGAATGAACAAGGATCAATGATCAATGAAGAATGAACGACGAAGAATGAACAAGGATCAATGATCAATGAAGAATGAACGACGAAGAATGAACAAGGATCAATGATCAATGAAGAATGAACGATAAAGAATGAACAAGGATCACTGGTCAATGACGAATGAACGATGAAGAATGAACAAGGATCAATGATCAATGAAGAATGAACGACGAAGAATGAACAAGGATCAATGATCAATGACGAATGAACGATGAAGAGTGAAAAGGAATCAATGATCAATGAAGAATGAACGACGAAGAATGAACAAGGATCAATGATCAATGACGAATGAACGATGAAGAGTGAAAAGGGATCAATGGTCAATGAAGAATGAACGATGAAGAATGAACAAGGATCAATGGTCAATGACGAATGAACGATGAAGAATGAACAAGGATCAATGATCAATGAAGAATGAACAATGAAGAATGAACAAGGATTAATGGTCAATGACCAATAAACGATGAAGAATGGACAACGATCAATGATTAATGAAGAATGAACGATGAAGAATGAACGAGGATCAATGATCCATGACGAATGAACGATGAAGAATGAACAAGGATCAATGATCAAAGAAGAATAAACGATGAAGAATGAACAAGGATCAATGATCAATGAAGAATGAACGATGAAGAATGAACAAGGATCAATGATCAATGACGAATAAACGATGAAGAATGAACAAGGATCAATGATCAATGAAGAATGAACGACGAAGAATGAACAAGGATCAATGATCAATGAAGAATGAACGATGAAGAATGAACAAGGATCAATGATCAACGAAGAATGAACAATGAAGAATGAACAAGGATTAATGGTTAATGACCAATGAACGATGAAGAATGAACAACGATCAATGATCAATGAAGAATGAACGATGAAGAATGAACAAGGATCAATGATCCATGACGAATGAACGATCAAGAATGAACAAGGATCAATGATCAAAGAAGAATAAACGATGAAGAATGAACAAGGATCAATGATCAATGAAGAATGAACGATGAAGAATGAACAAGGATCAATGATCAATGACGAATGAACGATGAAGAATGAACAAAGATCAATGATCAATGAAGAATGCACGATGAAGAATGAACAAGGATCAATGATCAATGAAGAATGAACGACGAAGAATGAACAAGGATCAATGATCAATGATCAATGAAGAATGAACGATGAAGAATGAACAAGGATCAATGATCAATGACGAATGAACAATGAAGAATGAACAAGGATTAATGGTCAATGACCAATGAACGATGAAGAATGATCAACGATCAATGATCAATGAAGAATGAACGATGAAGAATGAACAAGGATCAATGATCCATGACGAAAGAACGATGAAGAATGAACAAGGATCAATGATCAAAGAAGAATAAACGATGAAGAATGAACAAGGTTCAATGATCAATGAAGAATGAACGATCAAGAATGAACAAGGATCAATGATCAATGACGAATGAACGATGAAGAATGAACAAGGATCAATGATCAATGAAGAATGCACGATGAAGAATGAACGAAGATCAATGATCAACGAAGAATGAACGACGAAGAATGAACAAGTATCTATGATCAATGACGAATGAACGATGAAGAGTGAAAGGGATCAATGATCAATGAAGAATGAACGATGAAGAATGAACAAGGATCAATGGTCAATGACGAATGAACGATGAAGAATGAG
The DNA here is from genome assembly GCF_026212465.1 of Amaranthus tricolor. Classification (NCBI taxonomy): domain Eukaryota; kingdom Viridiplantae; phylum Streptophyta; class Magnoliopsida; order Caryophyllales; family Amaranthaceae; genus Amaranthus; species Amaranthus tricolor. The sequence goes on from NC_080063.1 coordinate 1,358,188, forward strand.
CAAGGATCAATGATCAATGAAGAATGAACGATGAAGAATGAACAAGGATCAATGATCAATGAAGAATGAACGATGAAGAATGAACAAGGATCAATGATAAATGAAGAATGAACGATGAAGAATGAACAAGGATCAATGATCAATGAAGAATGAACGATGAAGAATGAACAAGGATCAATGATCAATGAAGAATGAACGATGATGAATGAACAAGGATCAATGATCTATGAAGAATGAACAACGAAGAATGAACAAGGATCAATGATCAATGAAGAATGAACGATGAAGAATGAACAAGGATCAATGATCAATGACGAATGAACAATGAAGAATGAACAAGGATTAATGGTCAATGACCAATGAACGATGAAGAATGATCAACGATCAATGATCAATGAAGATTGAACGATGAAGAATGAACAAGGATCAATGATCCATGACGAATGAACGATGAAGAATGAACAAGGATCAATGATCAAAGAAGAATAAACGATGAAGAATGAACAAGGATCAATGATCAATGAAGAATGAACGATGAAGAATGAACAAGGATCAATGATCAATGACGAATGAACGATGAAGAATGAACAAGGATCAATGATCAATGAAGAATGAACGATGAAGAATGAACAAGGATCAATGATCAACGAAGAATGAACGATGAAGAATGAACAAGGATCAATGATCAATGACGAATGAACGATGAAGAATGAACAAGGATCAATGATCAATGAAGAATGCACGATGAAGAATGAACAATGATCAATGATCAATGAAGAATGAACGACGAAGAATGAATAAGGATCAATGATCAATGACGAATGAACGATGAAGAGTGAAAAAAGATCAATGATCAATGAAGAATGAACGATGAAGAATGAACAAGGATCAATGGTCAATGAAGAATGAACGATGAAGAATGAACAAGGATCAATGATCAATGAAGAATGAACAAGGATCAATGATCTATGAAGAATGAACGATGAAGAAAGAACAAGGATCAATGATCAATGAAGAATGAACGATGAAGAATGAACAAGGATCAATGATCAATGACGAATGAACAATGAAGAATGAACAAGGATTAATGGTCAATGACCAATGAACGATGAAGAATGATCAACGATCAATGATCAATGAAGATTGAACGATGAAGAATGAACAAGGATCAATGATCCATGACGAATGAACGATGAAGAATGAACAAGGATCAATGATCAAAGAAGAATAAACGATGAAGAAAGAACAAGGATCAATGATCAATGAAGAATGAACGATGAAGAATGAACAAGGATCAATGATCAATGACGAATGAACGATGAAGAATGAACAAGGATCAATGATCAATGAAGAATGAACGATGAAGAATGAACAAGGATCAATGATCAACGAAGAATGAACGATGAAGAATGAACAAGGATCAATGATCAATGACGAATGAACGATGAAGAATGAACAAGGATCAATGATCAATGAAGAATGCACGATGAAGAATGAACAATGATCAATGATCAATGAAGAATGAACGACGAAGAATGAACAAGGATCAATGATCAATGACGAATGAACGATGAAGAGTGAAAAGGGATCAATGATCAATGAAGAATGAACGATGAAGAATGAACAAGGATCAATGGTCAATGACGAATGAACGATGAAGAATGAACAAGGATCAATGATCAATGAAGAATGAACAAGGATCAATGATCTATGAAGAATGAACGATGAAGAATGAACAAGGATCAATGATCAATGAAGAATGAACGATGAAGAATGAACAAGAATCAATGATCCATGACGAATGAACGATGAAGAATGAACAAGGATCAATGATCAAAGAAGAATAAACGATGAAGAATGAACAAGGATCAATGATCAATGAAGAATGAACGATGAAGAATGAACAAGGATCAATGATCAATGACGAATGAACGATGAAGAATGAACAAGGATCAATGATCAATGAAGAATGAACGATGAAGAATGAGCAAGGATCAATGATCAATGAAGAATGAACGACGAAGAATGAACAAGGATCAATGATCAATGACGAATGAACGATGAAGAGTGAAAAGGAATCAATGATCAATGAAGAATGAACGATGAAGAATGAACAAGGATCAATGGTCAATGACGAATGAACGATGAAGAATGAACAAGGATCAATGATCAATGAAGAATGAACGATGAAGAATGAACAAGGATCAATGATCAATGAAGAATGAACGACGAAGAATGAACAAGGATCAATGATCAATGAAGAATGAACGACGAAGAATGAACAAGGATCAATGATCAATGAAGAATGAACGATAAAGAATGAACAAGGATCACTGGTCAATGACGAATGAACTATGAAGAATGAACAAGGATCAATGATCAATGAAGAATGAACGACGAAGAATGAACAAGGATCAATGATCAATGAAGAATGAACGATGAAGAATGAAAAAGGATCAATGATCATTGACGAATGAACGATGAAGAATGAACAAGTATCAATGATCAATAAAGAATGAAGATTGAACGATGATGAATGAACAAGGATCAATGATCAATGAAGAATAAACGATGAAGAATGAACAAGGATCAATGGTCAATGACGAATGAACGATGAAGAATGAACAAGGATCAATGATCAATGAAGAATGAAAGATGAAGAATGAACAAGGATCAATGATCAATGACGATTGAACGATGAAGAATGAACGATGATTAATGGTCAATGACGAATGAACGATGAAGAATGAAAAAGGATCAATGATCAATGAAGAATGAACGATGAAGAATGAACAAGGATAAATGATCAATGAAGAATGAACGATGAAAAATGAACAAGGATCAATGATCAATGAAGAATGAACGATGAAGGATGAACAAGGATCAATGATCAATGAAGAATAAAAGATGAAGAATGAACAAGGATCAATGATCAATGACAAATGAACGATGAAGAATGAACAAGGATCAATGATCAATGAAGAATGAACGATGAAGAATGAACAAGGATGAATGATCAATGAAGAATGAACGATGAAGAATGAACAAGGATCAATGATCAATGAAGAATAAATGATGAAGAATGAACAAGGATCAATGGTCAATGACGAATGAACGATGAAGAATGAACAAGGATCAATGATCAATGAAGAATGAACGATGAAGAATGAACAAGGATCAATGATCAATGAAGAATGAACAATGAAGAATGAACAAGGATTAGTGGTCAATGACGAATGAACGATGAAGAATGAACAAGGATCAATGATCAATAAAGAATGAACGATGAAAAATGAACAAGGATCAATGATCAATGAAGAATGAACGATGAAGAATGAACAAGGATCAATGATCAATGAAGAATGATCGATGAAGAATGAATAAGGATCAATGATCAAAAGAATGAACGATGAAGAATGAACAAGGATCAATGATCAGTGACGAATGAATGACGAAGAATGAACAAGGATCAATGATCAATGAAGAATGAAGATTGGACGATGAAGAATGAACAAGGATCAATGATCAATGAAGAATGAATGATGAAGAATGAACAAGGATCAATGGTCACTGACGAATGAACGATGAAGAATGAACAAGGATCAATGATCAATAATTAATGAACGATGAAGAATGAACAAGGATGAATGATCAATGAAGAATGAACGATGAAGAATGAACAAGGATTAATGGTCAATGACGAATGAACGATGAAGAATGAACAAGGATCAATGATCAATGAAGAATTAATGATGAAGAATGAACAAGGATCAATGATCAATGAAGAATGAACGATGAAGAATGAACAAGGATCAATGATCAATGAAGAATGAACGATGAAGAATGAAAAAGGATCAATGATCATTGACGAATGAACGATGAAGAATGAACAAGTATCAATGATCAATAAAGAATGAAGATTGAACGATGATGAATGAACAAGGATCAATGATCAATGAAGAATAAACGATGAAGAATGAACAAGGATCAATGGTCAATGACGAATGAACGATGAAGAATGAACAAGGATCAATGATCAATGAAGAATGAAAGATGAAGAATGAACAAGGATCAATGATCAATGACGATTGAACGATGAAGAATGAACGATGATTAATGGTCAATGACGAATGAACGATGAAGAATGAAAAAGGATCAATGATCAATGAAGAATGAACGATGAAGAATGAACAAGGATAAATGATCAATGAAGAATGAACGATGAAAAATGAACAAGGATCAATGATCAATGAAGAATGAACGATGAAGAATGAACAAGGATCAATGATCAATGAAGAATAAAAGATGAAGAATGAACAAGGATCAATGGTCAATGACGAATGAACGATGAAGAATGAACAAGGATCAATGATCAATAAAGAATGAACGATGAAGAATGAACAAGGATCAATGATCAATGAAGAATGAACGATGAAGAATGAACAAGGATCAATGATCAATGAAGAATAAATGATGAAGAATGAACAAGGATCAATGGTCAATGACGAATGAACGATGAAGAATGAACAAGGATCAATGATCAATGAAGAATGAACGATGAAGAATGAACAAGGATCAATGATCAATGAAGAATGAACAATGAAGAATGAACAAGGATTAATGGTCAATGACGAATGAACGATGAAAAATGAACAAGGATCAATGATCAATAAAGAATGAACGATGAAAAATGAACAAGGATCAATGATCAATGAAGAATGAACGATGAAGAATGAACAAGGATCAATGATCAATGAAGAATGAACGATGAAGAATGAACAAGGATCAATGATCAATGAAGAATGAACGATGAAGAATGAACAAGGATCAATGATCAGTGACGAATGAATGACGAAGAATGAATAAGGATCAATGATCAATGAAGAATGAAGATTGGACGATGAAGAATGAACAAGGATCAATGATCAATGAAGAATGAATGATGAAGAATGAACAAGGATCAATGGTCAATGACGAATGAACGATGAAGAATGAACAAAGATCAATGATCAATAATTAATGAACGATGAAGAATGAACAAGGATGAATGATCAATGAAGAATGAACGATGAAGAATGAACAAGGATTAATGGTCAATGACGAATGAACGATGAAGAATGAACAAGGATCAATGATCAATGAAGAATTAATGATGAAGAATGAACAAGGATCAATGATCAATGAAGAATGAACGATGAAGAAAGAACAAGGATCAATGATCAATGAAGAATGAACGATGAAGAATGATCAAGGATCTATGATCAATGAAGAATGAACGATGAAGAATGAACAAGGATCTATGATCAATAAAGAATGAAGATTGAACGATGATGAATGAACAAGGATCAATGATCAATGAAGAATAAACGATGAAGAATGAACAAGGATCAATGGTCAATGACGAATGAACGATGAAGAATGAACAAGGATCAATGATCAATGAAGAATGAAAGATGAAAAATGAACAAGGATCAATGATCAATGACGATTGAACGATGAAGAATGAACGATGAAGAATGAACAAGGATTAATGGTCAATGACGAATGAACGATGAAGAATGAAAAAGGATCAATGATCAGTGACGAATGAACGATGAAGAATGAACAAGTATCAATGATCAATAAAGAATGAAGATTGAACGATGATGAATGAACAAGGATCATTGATCAATGAAGAATAAACGATGAAGAATGAACAAGGATCAATGGTCAATGACGAATGAACGATGAAGAATGAACAAGGAACAATGATCAATGAAGAATGAAAGATGAAGAATGAACAAGGATCAATGATCAATGACGATTGAACGATGAAGAATGAACAAGGATTAATGGTCAATGACGAATGAACGATGAAGAATGAACAAGGATCAATGATCAATCAAGAATTAACGATGAAGAATGAACAAGGATCAATGATCAATGAAGAATGAACGATGAAGAATGAACAAGGATCAATGATCAATGAAGAATGAACGATGAAGAATGAACAAGGATTAATGGTCAATGACGAATGAACGATGAAGAATGAACAAGGATCAATGATCAATGAAGAATTAACGATGAAGAATAAACAAGGATCAATGATCAATGAAGAATGAATGATGAAGAATGAAAAAGGATCAATGATCAAAGAAGAATAAACGATGAAGAATGAACAAGGATCAATGATCAATGAAGAATGAACGATGAAGAATGAACAAGGATCCATGGTCAATGACGAATGAACGATGAAGAATGAACAAGGATAAATGATCAATGAAGAATGAACGAGGAAGAATGAACAAGGATCAATGATCAATGAAGAATGAACGACGAAGAATGAACAAGAATCAATGATCAATGAAGAATGAACAAGGATCAATGATCAATGAAGAATGAACGACGAAGAATGAACAAGGATCAATGATCAATTACGAGTGAACGATTAAGAATGAACAAGGATCAATGACCAATGAAGAATAAACGATGAAGAATGAACAAGGATCAATGGTCAATGACGAATGAACGATGAAGAGTGAAAAGGGATCAATGATAAATGAAGAATGAACGATGAAGAATGAACAAGGATCAATGGTCAATGACGAATGAACGATGAAGAATGAACAAGGATCAACTATCAATGAAGAATGAACAATGAAGAATGAACAAGGATTAATGGTCAATGACCAATGAACGATGAAGAATGAACAACGATCAATGATTAATGAAGAATGAACGATGAAGAATGAACGAGGATCAATGATCCATGACGAATGGACGATGAAGAATGAACAAGGATCAATGATCAAAGAAGAATAAACGATGAAGAATGAACAAGGATCAATGATCAATGAAGAATGAACGATGAAGAATGAACAAGGATCAATGGTCAATGACGAATGAACGATGAAGAATGAACAAGGATCAATGATCAATGAAGAATGAACGAGGAAGAATGAACAAGGATCAATGATCAATGAAGAATGAACGACGAAGAATGAACAAGGATGAATTATCAATGAAGAATGAACAAGGATCAATGATCAATGAAGAATGAACGACGAAGAATGAACAAGGATCAATGATCAATGAAGAATGAACAAGGATCAATGATCAATGAAGAATGAACGATGAATAATGAATAAGGATCAATGATCAATGAAGAATGAACGATGAAGAATGAACAAGGATCAATGATCAATGACGAATGAACGATGAAGAATGAACAAAGATTAATGGTCAATGAAGAATGAACGATGAATAATGAACAAGGATCAATGATCAGTGAAGAATGAACGATGAAGAATGAACAAGGATCAATGATCAATGAAGATTGAACGATGAAGAATGAACAAGGATCAATGATCAATGAAGAATGAACGATGAAGAATGAACAAGGATCAATGATCAATGACGAATGAACAATGAAAAATGAACAAGGATTAATGGTTAATGACCAATGAACGATGAAGAAGGAACAACGATCAATGATCAATGAAGAATGAATGATGAAGAATGAACAAGGATCAACGATCCATGACGAATGAACGATGAAGAATGAACAAGGATCAATGATAAAAGAAGAATAAACGATGAAGAATGAACAAGGATCAATGATCAATGAAGAATGAACGATGAAGAATAAACAAGGATCAATGACCAATGACGAATGAACGATGAAGAATGAACAAGGATCAATGATCAATGAAGAATGCACGATGAAGAATGAACAAGGATCAATGGTCAATGACGAATGAACGATGAAGAATGAACAAGGATCAATGATCAATGAAGAATGAACGAGGAAGAATGAACAAGGATCAATGATCAATGAAGAATGAACGACGAAGAATGAACAAGGATCAATGATCAATGAAGAATGAACAAGGATCAATGATCAATGAAGAATGAACGACCAAGAATGAACAAGGATCAATGATCAATGAAGAATGAACAAGGATCAATGATCAATGAAGAATGAACGATGAATAATGAATAAGGATCAATGATCAATGAAGAATGAACGATGAAGAATAAACAAGTATCAATGATCAATGACGAATGAACGATGAAGAATGAACAAAGATTAATGGTCAATGAAGAATGAACGATGAATAATGAACAAGGATCAATGATCAATGAAGAATGAATGATGAAGAATGAACAAGGATCAATGATCAATGAAGAATGAACGACGAAGAATGAACAAGGATCAATGATCAATGAAGAATGAACGATGAAGAATGAACAAGGATCAATGATCAATGACGAATGAACAATGAAAAATGAACAAGGATTAATGGTTAATGACCAATGAACGATGAAGAATGAACAACGATCAATGATCAATGAAGAATGAACGATGAAGAATGAACAAGGATCAATGATCCATGACGATTGAACGATGAAGAATGAACAAGGATCAATGATCAAAGAAGAATAAACGATGAAGAATGAACAAGGATCAATGATCAATGAAGAATGAACGATGAAGAATGAACAAGGATCAATGACCAATGACGAATGAACGATCAAGAATGAACAAGGATCAATGATCAATGAAGAATGCACGATGAAGAATGAACAAGGATCAATGGTCAATGACGAATGAACAAAGAACAATGAACAAGGATGAATGATCAATGAAGAATGAACGATGAAGAATGAACAAGGATTAATGATCAATGAAGAATGAACGATGAAGAATTAACAAGGATCAATGATCAATGACGAATGAACGATGAAGAATGAACAAGGATCAATGATCAATGAAGAATGAACGATGAAGAATGAACAAGGATCAATGACCAATGACGAATGAACGATGAAGAATGAACAAGGATCAATGATCAATGAAGAATGCACGATGAAGAATGAACAAGGATCAATGGTCAATGACGAATGAACAAAGAACAATGAACAAGGATGAATGATCAATGAAGAATGAACGATGAAGAATGAACAAGGATTAATGATCAATGAAGAATGAACGATGAAGAATCAACAAGGATCAATGATCAATGACGAATGAAGGATGAAGAATGAACAAGGATCAATGATCAATGAAGAATGAACGATGAAGAATGAACAAGGATCAATGATCAATGAAGAATGAACGATGAAGAATGAACAAGGATCAATGATCAATGACGAATGAACAATGAAAAATGAACAAGGATTAATGGTTAATGACCAATGAACGATGAAGAATGAACAACGATCAATGATCAATGAAGAATGAACGATGAAGAATGAACAAGGATCAACGATCCATGACGAATGAACGATGAAGAATGAACAAGGATCAATGATAAAAGAAGAATAAACGATGAAGAATGAACAAGGATCAATGATCAATGAAGAATGAACGATGAAGAATAAACAAGGATCAATGACCAATGACGAATGAACGATGAAGAATGAACAAGGATCAATGATCAATGAAGAATGCACGATCAAGAATGAACAAGGATCAATGGTCAATGACGAATGAACGATGAAGAATGAACAAGGATCAATGATCAATGAAGAATGAACGAGGAAGAATGAACAAGGATCAATGATCAATGAAGAATGAACGACGAAGAATGAACAAGGATCAATGATCAATGAAGAATGAACAAGGATCAATGATCAATGAAGAATGAACGACCAAGAATGAACAAGGATCAATGATCAATGAAGAATGAACAAGGATCAATGATCAATGAAGAATGAACGATGAATAATGAATAAGGATCAATGATCAATGAAGAATGAACGATGAAGAATGAACAAGGATCAATGATCAATGACGAATGAACGATGAAGAATGAACAAAGATTAATGGTCAATGAAGAATGAACGATGAATAATGAACAAGGATCAATGATCAATGAAGAATGAACGATGAAGAATGAACAAGGATCAATGATCAATGAAGAATGAACGATGAAGAATGAACAAGGATCAATGATCAATGAAGAATGAACGACGAAGAATGAACAAGGATCAATGATCAATGAAGAATGAACGATGAAGAATGAACAAGGATCAATGATCAATGACGAATGAACAATGAAAAATGAACAAGGATTAATGGTTAATGACCAATGAATGATGAAGAATGAACAACGATCAATGATCAATGAAGAATGAACGATGAAGAATGAACAAGGATCAATGATCCATGACGATTGAACGATGAAGAATGAACAAGGATCAATGATCAAAGAAGAATAAACGATGAAGAATGAACAAGGATCAATGATCAATGAAGAATGAACGATGAAGAATGAACAAGGATCAATGACCAATGACGAATGAACGATGAAGAATGAACAAGGATCAATGATCAATGAAGAATGCACGATGAAGAATGAACAAGGATCAATGGTCAATGACGAATGAACAAAGAACAATGAACAAGGATGAATGATCAATGAAGAATGAACGATGAAGAATGAACAAGGATTAATGATCAATGAAGAATGAACGATGAAGAATTAACAAGGATCAATGATCAATGACGAATGAACGATGAAGAATGAACAAGGATCAATGATCAATGAAGAATGAACGATGAAGAATGAACAAGGATCAATGACCAATGACGAATGAACGATGAAGAATGAACAAGGATCAATGATCAATGAAGAATGCACGATGAAGAATGAACAAGGATCAATGGTCAATGACGAATGAACAAAGAACAATGAACAAGGATGAATGATCAATGAAGAATGAACGATGAAGAATGAACAAGGATTAATGATCAATGAAGAATGAACGATGAAGAATCAACAAGGATCAATGATCAATGACGAATGAAGGATGAAGAATGAACAAGGATCAATGATCAATGAAGAATGAACGATGAAGAATGAACAAGGATCAATGATCAATGACGAATGAACAATGAAAAATGAACAAGGATTAATGGTTAATGACCAATGAACGATGAAGAATGAACAACGATCAATGATCAATGAAGAATGAACGATGAAGAATGAACAAGGATCAACGATCCATGACGAATGAACGATGAAGAATGAACAAGGATCAATGATAAAAGAAGAATAAACGATGAAGAATGAACAAGGATCAATGATCAATGAAGAATGAACGATGAAGAATAAACAAGGATCAATGACCAATGACGAATGAACGATGAAGAATGAACAAGGATCAATGATCAATGAAGAATGCACGATCAAGAATGAACAAGGATCAATGGTCAATGACGAATGAACGATGAAGAATGAACAAGGATCAATGATCAATGAAGAATGAACGAGGAAGAATGAACAAGGATCAATGATCAATGAAGAATGAACGACGAAGAATGAACAAGGATCAATGATCAATGAAGAATGAACAAGGATCAATGATCAATGAAGAATGAACGACCAAGAATGAACAAGGATCAATGATCAATGAAGAATGAACAAGGATCAATGATCAATGAAGAATGAACGATGAATAATGAATAAGGATCAATGATCAATGAAGAATGAACGATGAAGAATGAACAAGGATCAATGATCAATGACGAATGAACGATGAAGAATGAACAAAGATTAATGGTCAATGAAGAATGAACGATGAATAATGAACAAGGATCAATGATCAATGAAGAATGAACGATGAAGAATGAACAAGGATCAATGATCAATGAAGAATGAACGATGAAGAATGAACAAGGATCAATGATCAATGAAGAATGAACGACGAAGAATGAACAAGGATCAATGATCAATGAAGAATGAACGATGAAGAATGAACAAGGATCAATGATCAATGACGAATGAACAATGAAAAATGAACAAGGATTAATGGTTAATGACCAATGAACGATGAAGAATGAACAACGATCAATGATCAATGAAGAATGAACGATGAAGAATGAACAAGGATCAATGATCCATGACGATTGAACGATGAAGAATGAACAAGGATCAATGATCAAAGAAGAATAAACGATGAAGAATGAACAAGGATCAATGATCAATGAAGAATGAACGATGAAGAATGAACAAGGATCAATGACCAATGACGAATGAACGATGAAGAATGAACAAGGATCAATGATCAATGAAGAATGCACGATGAAGAATGAACAAGGATCAATGGTCAATGACGAATGAACAAAGAACAATGAACAAGGATGAATGATCAATGAAGAATGAACGATGAAGAATCAACAAGGATTAATGATCAATGAAGAATGAACGATGAAGAATTAACAAGGATCAATGATCAATGACGAATGAACGATGAAGAATGAACAAGGATCAATGATCAATGAAGAATGAACGATGAAGAATGAACAAGGATCAATGATCAATGACGAATGAACGATGAAGAATGAACAAGGATCAATGATCAATGAAGAATGAACGATGAAGAATGAATAAGGATCAATGATCAATGAAGAATGAACGATGAAGAATGAACAAGGATCAATGATCGATGAAGAATGAACGATGAAGAATGAACAAGGATCAATGACCAATGACGAATGAACGATGAAGAATGAACAAGGATCAATGATCAATGAAGAATGCACGATGAAGAATGAACAAGGATCAATGGTCAATGACGAATGAACAAAGAACAATGAACAAGGATGAATAATCAATGAAGAATGAACGATGAAGAATGAACAAGGATTAATGATCAATGAAGAATGAACGATGAAGAATCAACAAGGATCAATGATCAATGACGAATGAAGGATGAAGAATGAACAAGGATCAATGATCAATGAAGAATGAACGATGAAGAATGAACAAGGATCAATGATCAATGACGAATGAACGATGAAGAATGAACAAGGATCAATGATCAATGAAGAATGAACGATGAAGAATGAATAAGGATCAATGATCAATGAAGAATGAACGATGAAGAATGAACAAGGATCAATGATCAATGAAGAATGAACGATGAAGAATGAACAAGGATCAATGATCAATGAAGAATGAACGATGAAGAATGAACAAGGATCAATGATAAATGAAGAAGGAACGACGAAGAATGAACAAGGATCAATGATCAATGAAGAATGAACGATTAAGAATGAACAAGGATCAATGATCAATGACGAATGAACAATGAAGAATGAACAAGGATTAATGGTCAATGACCAATGAACGATGAAGAATGATCAACGATCAATGATCAATGAAGAATGAACGATGAAGAATGAACAAGGATCAATGATCCATGACGAATGAACGATGAAGAATCAACAAGGATCAATGATCAAAGAAGAATAAACGATGAAGAATGAACAAGGATCAATGATCAATCAAGAATGAACGATGAAGAATAAACAACGATCAATGATCAATGACGAATGAACGATGAAGAATGAACAAGGATCAATGATCAATGAAGAATGAATGATGAAGAATGAACAAGGATCAATGATCAACGAAGAATGAACGACGAAGAATGAACAAGGATCAATGATCAATGACGAATGAACGATGAAGAATGAACAAGGATCAATGATTAATGAAGAATGAACGATGAAGAATGAACAAGGATCAATGATCAATGAAGAATGAACGACGAAGAATGAACAAGGATCAATGATCAATTAAGAATGAACGATGAAGAATGAACAAGGATCAATGATCAATGAAGAATGAACGACGAAGAATGAACAAGGATCAATGATCAATGACGAATGAACGATGAAGAATGAACAAGGATCAATGATCAATCAAGAATGAACGATGAAGAATAAACAAGGATCTATGGTCAATGACGAATGAACGATGAAGAATGAACAAGGATCAATGATCAATGAAGAATTAACGATGACGAATGAACAAGGATCAATGATCAATGAAGAATGAACGACGAAGAATGAAAAAGTATCAATGATCAATTACGAATGAACGATGAAGAAGGAACAAGGATCAATGATCAATGAAGAATGAACGATGTAAAATGAACAAGGATTAATGGTCAATGACGAATGAACGTTGAAGAATGAACAAGGATCAATGATCAATGAAGAATGAACGATGAAGAATTATCAAGGATCAATGTTCAATGAAGAATGAACGATGAAGCATGAACAAGGATCAATGATCAATGACGAATGAACGATGAAGAATGAACAAGGATCAATGATCAATGACGAATGGACGATGAAGAATGAACAAGGATCAATAGTCAATGACGAATGAACGATGAAGAATGAACAAGGATCAATGATCAATGAAGAATGAACGATGAAGAATGAACAAGGATCAATGCTCAATGACGAATGAACGATGAAGAATGAACAAGGTTCAATGATCAATGAAGAATGAACGATGAAGAATGAACAAGGATCAATGATCAATGAAGAATGAACGACGAAGAATGAACAAGGATCAATGATCAATGAAAAATGAACAAGGATCAATGATCAATGAAGAATGAACGACGAAGAATGAACAAGATCAATGATCAATGACGAATGAACGATGAAGAATGAACAAGGATCAATGACCAATGAGGAATCAACGATGAAGAATGAACAAGAATCAATGGTCAATGACGAATGAACAAAGAACAATGAACACGGATCAATGATCAATGAAGAATGAACGATGAAGAATGAACAAGGATTAATGATCAATGAAGAATGAACGATGAAGAATGAACAAGGATCAATGATCAATGACGAATGAACGATGAAGAATGAACAAGGATCAATGATTAATGAAGAATGAACGATGAAGAATGAACAAGGATCAATGATCAATGAAGAATGAACGACGAAGAATGAACAAGGATCAATGATCAATGAAGAATGAACGATGAAGAATGAACAAGGATCAATGATCAATGAAGAATGAACGACGAAGAATGAACAAGGATCAATGATCAATGAAGAATGAACGATGAAGAATGAACAAGGATCAATGATCAATGAAGAATGAACGACGAAGAATGAACAAGCATCAATGATCAATGACGAATGAACGATGAAGAATGAACAAGGATCAATGATCAATGAAGAATGAACGATGAATAATGAATAAGGATCGATGATCAATGAAGAATGAACGATGAAGAATGAACAAGGATCAATGATCAATGACGAATGAACGATGAAGAATGAACAAAGATTAATGGTCAATGAAGAATGAACGATGAATAATGAACAAGGATATGAACGATGAAGAATGAACAAGGATCAATGATCAATGAAGAATGAACGATGAAGAATGAATAAGGATCAATGATCAATGAAGAATGAACGATGAAGAATGAACAAGGATCAATGATCAATGAAGAATGAACGATGAAGAATGAACAAGGATCAATGATCAATGAAGAATGAACGATGAAGAATGAACAAGGATCAATGATCAATGAAGAATGAACGATGAAGAATGAACAAGGATCAATGATCAATGAAGAATGAACGATGAAGAATGAACAAGGATCAATGATCAATGACGAATGAACAAGGATTAATGGTCAATGACCAATGAACGATGAAGAATGATCATCGATCAATGATCAATGAAGAATGAACGATGAAGAATTAACAAGGATCAATGATCCATGACGAATGAACGATGAAGAATGAACAAGGATCAATGATCAAAGAAGAATAAACAATGAAGAATAAACAAGGATCAATGATCAATCAAGAATGAACGATGAAGAATGAACAAGGATCAATGATCAATGACGAATGAACGATGAAGAATGAACAAGGATCAATGATCAATGAAGAATGAACGATGAAGAATGAACAAGGATCAATGATCAATGAAGAATGAACGACGAAGAATGAACAAGATCAATGATCAATGACGAATGAACGATGAAGAATGAACAAGGATCAATGACCAATGAAGAATGAACGATGAAGAATGAACAAGAATCAATGGTCAATGACGAATGAACAAAGAACAAAGAACACGGATAAATGATCAATGAAGAATGAACGATGAAGAATGAACAAGGATTAATGATCAATGAAGAATGAACGATGAAGAATGAACAAGGATCAATGATCAATGACGAATGAACGATGAAGAATGAACAAGGATCAATGATTAATGAAGAATGACCGATGAAGAATGAACAAGGATCAATGATCAATGAAGAATGAACGACGAAGAATGAACAAGGATCAATGATCAATGAAGAATGAACGATGAAGAATGAACAAGGATCAATGATCAATGAAGAATGAACGACGAAGAATGAACAAGGATCAATGATCAATGAAGAATGAACGATGAAGAATGAACAAGGATCAATGATCAATGAAGAATGAACGACGAAGAATGAACAAGCATCAATGATCAATGACGAATGAACGATGAAGAATGAACAAGGATCAATGATCAATGAAGAATGAACGATGAATAATGAATAAGGATCGATGATCAATGAAGAATGAACGATGAAGAATGAACAAGGATCAAGGATCAATGACGAATGAACGATGAAGAATGAACAAAGATTAATGGTCAATGAAGAATGAACGATGAATAATGAACAAGGATATGAACGATGAAGAATGAACAAGGATCAATGATCAATGAAGAATGAACGATGAAGAATGAATAAGGATCAATGATCAATGAAGAATGAACGATGAAGAATGAACAAGGATCAATGATCAATGAAGAATGAACGATGAAGAATGAACAAGGATCAATGCTCAATGAAGAATGAACGATGAAGAATGAACAAGGATCAATGATCAATGAAGAATGAACGATGAAGAATGAACAAGGATCAATGATCAATGAAGAATGAACGATGAAGAATGAACAAGGATCAATGATCAATGACGAATGAACAAGGATTAATGGTCAATGACCAATGAACGATGAAGAATGATCATCGATCAATGATCAATGAAGAATGAACGATGAAGAATTAACAAGGATCAATGATCCATGACGAATGAACGATGAAGAATGAACAAGGATCAATGATCAAAGAAGAATAAACAATGAAGAATAAACAAGGATCAATGATCAATCAAGAATGAACGATGAAGAATGAACAAGGATCAATGATCAATGACGAATGAACGATGAAGAATGAACAAGGATCAATGATCAATGAAGAATGAACGATGAAGAATGAAAAAGGATCAATGATCAACGAAGAATGAACGACGAAGAATGAACAAGGATCAATGATCAATGACGAATGAACGATGAAGAATGAACAAGGATCAATGATCAATGAAGAATGCACGATGAAGAATGAATAAGGATCAATGATCAATGAAGAATGAACGACGAAGAATGAACAAGTATCAATGATCAATGACGAATGAACGATGAAGAGTGAAAAGGGATCAATGATCAATGAAGAATGAACGATGAAGAATGAACAAGGATCAATGGTCAATGACGAATGAACGATGAAGAATGAACAAGGATCAATGATCAATGATCAATGAAGAATGAACGATGAAGAATGAACAAGGATCAATGATCAATGAAGAATGAACGATGAAGAATGAACAAGAATCAATGGTCAATGACGAATGAACAATGAACAATGAACACGGATCAATGATCAATGAAGAATGAACGATGAAGAATGAACAAGGATTAATGATCAATGAAGAATGAACGATGAAGAATGAACAAGGATCAATGATCAATGACGAATGAACGATGAAGAATGAACAAGGATCAATGATCAATGAAGAATGAATGATGAAGAATGAACAAGGATCAATGATCAATGAAGAATGAACGATGAAGAATGAACAAGGATCAATGATCAATGAAGAATGAACGATGAAGAATGAATAAGGATCAATGATCAATGAAGAATGAACGATGAAGAATGAACAAGGATCAATGATCAATGAAGAATGAACGATGAAGAATGAACAAGGATCAATGACCAATGACGAATGAACGATGAAGAATGAACAAGGATCAATGATCAATGAAGAATGCACGATGAAGAATGAACAAGGATCAATGGTCAATGACGAATGAACAAAGAACAATGAACAAGGATGAATGATCAATGAAGAATGAACGAAGAAGAATGAACAAGGATTAATGATCAATGAAGAATGAACGATGAAGAATCAACAAGGATCAATGATCAATGACGAATGAACGATGAAGAATGAACAAGGATCAATGATCAATGAAGAATGAACGATGAAGAATGAACAAGGATCAATGATCAATGACGAATGAACGATGAAGAATGAACAAGGATCAATGATCAATGAAGAATGAACGATGAAGAATGAATAAGGATCAATGATCAATGAAGAATGAACGATGAAGAATGAACAAGAATCAATGATCAATGAAGAATGAACGATGAAGAATGAACAAGGATCAATGACCTATGACGAATGAACGATGAAGAATGAACAAGGATCAATGATCAATGAAGAATGAACGATGAAGAATGAACAAGGATCAATGATCAACGAAGAATGAACGACGAAGAATGAACAAGGATCATTGATCAATGACGAATAAACGATGAAGAATGAACAAGGATCAATGATTAATGAAGAATGAACGATGAAGAATGAACAAGGATCAATGATCAATGAAGAATGAACGACGAAGAATGAACAAGGATCAATGATCAATGAAGAATGAACGATGAAGAATGAATAAGGATCAATGAGCAATGAAGAATGAACGATGAAGAATGAACAAGAATCAATGATCAATGAAGAATGAACGATGAAGAATGAACAAGGATCAATGACCAATGACGAATGAACGATGAAGAATGAACAAGGATCAATGATCAATGAAGAATGCACGATGAAGAATGAACAAGGATCAATGGTCAATGACGAATGAACAAAGAACAATGAACAAGGATGAATGATCAATGAAGAATGAACGATGAAGAATGAACAAGGATTAATGATCAATGAAGAATGAACGATGAAGAATCAACAAGGATCAATGATCAATGACAAATGAACGATGAAGAATGAACAAGGATCAATGATCAATGAAGAATGAACGATGAAGAATGAACAAGGATCAATGATCAATGACGATTGAACGATGAAGAATGAACAAGGATCAATGATCAATGAAGAATGAACGATGAAGAATGAACAAGGATCAATGATCAACGAAGAATGAACGACGAAGAATGAACAAGGATCAATGATCAATGACGAATAAACGATGTAGAATGAACAAGGATCAATGATTAATGAAGAATGAACGATGAAGAATGAACAAGGATCAATGATCAATGAAGAATGAACGACGAAGAATGAACAAGGATCAATGATCAATGAAGAATGGACGATGAAGAATGAACAAGGATCAATGATCAATCAAGAATGAACGATGAAGAATAAACAACGATCAATGATCAATGACGAATGAACGATGAAGAATGAACAAGGATCAATGATCAATGAAGAATGAACGATGAAGAATGAACAAGGATCAATGATCAACGAAGAATGAACGACGAAGAATGAACAAGGATCAATGATCAATGACGAATAAACGATGAAGAATGAACAAGGATCAATGATTAATGAAGAATGAACGATGAAGAATGAACAAGGATCAATGATCAATGAAGAATGAACGACGAAGAATGAACAAGGTTCATTGATCAATGAAGAATGAACGATGAAGAATGAACAATGATCAATGATCAATGAAGAATGAACGACGAAGAATGAACAAGGATCAATGATCAATGACGAATGAACGATGAAGAATGAACAAGGATCAATGATCAATGAAGAATGAACAATGAAGAATGAACAAGGATCTATGGTCAATGACGAATGAACGATGAAGAATGAACAAGGATCAATGATCAATGAAGAATTAACGATGAAGAATGAACAAGGATCAATGATCAATGAAGAATGAACGACGAAGAATGAAAAAGGATCAATGATCAATTACGAATGAACGATGAAGAAGGAACAAGGATCAATGATCAATGAAGAATGAACGATGTAAAATGAACAAGGATTAATGGTCAATGACGAATGAACGATGAAGAATGAACAAGGATCAATGATCAATGAAGAATGAACGATGGAGAATTAACAAGGATCAATGTTCAATGAAGAATGAACGATGAAACATGAACAAGGATCAATGATCAATGACGAATGAACGATGAAGAATGAACAAGGATCAATGATCAATGACGAATGAACGATGAAGAATGAACAAGGATCAATGGTCAATGACGAATGAACGATGAAGAATGAACAAGGATCAATGATCAATGAAGAATGAACGATGAAGAATGAACAAGGATCAATGCTCAATGACGAATGAACGATGAAGAATGAACAAGGTTCAATGATCAATGAAGAATGAACGATGAAGAATGAACAAGGATCAATGATCAATGAAGAATGAACGACGAAGAATGAACAATGATCAATGATCAATGAAGAAAGAACAAGGATCAATGATCAATGAAGAATGAACGACGAAGAATGAACAAGGATCAATGATCAATGACGAATGAACGATGAAGAATGAACAAGGATCAATGACCAATGAAGAATGAACGATGAAGAATGAACAAGCATCAATGGTCAATGACGAATGAACAAAGAACAATGAACACGGACCAATTATCAATGAAGAATGAACGATGAAGAATGAACAAGGATTAATGATCAATGAAGAATGAACGATGAAGAATGAACAAGGATCAATGATCAATGACGAATGAATGATGAAGAATGAACAAGGATCAATGATTAATGAAGAATGAACGATGAAGAATGAACAAGGATCAATGATCAATGAAGAATGAACGACGAAGAATGAACAAGGATGAATTATCAATGAAGAATGAACAAGGATCAATGATCAATGAAGAATGAACGACGAAGAATGAACAAGGATCAATGATCAATGAAGAATGAACAAGGATCAATGATCAATGAAGAATGAACGATGAATAATGAACAAGGATCAATGATCAGTGAAGAATGAACGATGAAGAATGAACAAGGATCAATGATCAATGAAGAATGAACGATGAAGAATGAACAAGGATCAATGATCAATGAAGAATGAACGACGAAGAATGAACAAGGATCAATGATCAATGAAGAATGAACGATGAAGAATGAACAAGGATCAATGATCAATGACGAATGAACAATGAAAAATGAACAAGGATTAATGGTTAATGACCAATGAACGATGAAGAATGAACAACGATCAATGATCAATGAAGAATGAACGATGAAGAATGAACAAGGATCAATGATCCATGACGAATGAACGATGAAGAATGAACAAGGATCAATGATAAAAGAAGAATAAACGATGAAGAATGAACAAGGATCAATGATCAATGAAGAATGAACGATGAAGAATGAACAAGGATCAATGACCAATGACGAATGAACGATGAAGAATGAACAAGGATCAATGATCAATGAAGAATGCACGATGAAGAATGAACAAGGATCAATGGTCAATGACGAATGAACGATGAAGAATGAAAAAGGATCAATGATCAATGAAGAATGAACGAGGAAGAATGAACAAGGATCAATGATCAATGAAGAATGAACGACGAAGAATGAACAAGGATCAATGATCAATGAAGAATGAACAAGGATCAATGATCAATGAAGAATGAACGACCAAGAATGAACAAGGATCAATGATCAATGAAGAATGAACAAGGATCAATGATCAATGAAGAAAGAACGATGAATAATGAATAAGGATCAATGATCAATGAAGAATGAACGATGAAGAATGAACAAGGATCAATGATCAATGAAGAATGAACGATGAAGAATGAACAAGGATCAATGATCAATGAAGAATGAACGACGAAGAATGAACAAGGATCAATGATCAATGAAGAATGAACGATGAAGAATGAACAAGGATCAATGATCAATGACGAATGAACAATGAAAAATGAACAAGGATTAATGGTTAATGACCAATGAACGATGAAGAATGAACAACGATCAATGATCAATGAAGAATGAACGATGAAGAATGAACAAGGATCAATGATCCATGACGATTGAACGATGAAGAATGAACAAGGATCAATGATCAAAGAAGAATAAACGATGAAGAATGAACAAGGATCAATGATCAATGAAGAATGAACGATGAAGAATGAACAAGGATCAATGACCAATGACGAATGAACGATGAAGAATGAACAAGGATCAATGATCAATGAAGAATGCACGATGAAGAATGAACAAGGATCAATGGTCAATGACGAATGAACAAAGAACAATGAACAAGGATGAATGATCAATGAAGAATGAACGATGAAGAATCAACAAGGATTAATGATCAATGAAGAATGAACGATGAAGAATTAACAAGGATCAATGATCAATGACGAATGAACGATGAAGAATGAACAAGGATCAATGATCAATGAAGAATGAACGATGAAGAATGAACAAGGATCAATGATCAATGACGAATAAACGATGAAGAATGAACAAGGATCAATGATCAATGAAGAATGAACGATGAAGAATGAATAAGGATCAATCATCAATGAAGAATGAACGATGAAGAATGAACAAGGATCAATGATCAATGAAGAATGAACGATGAAGAATGAACAAGGATCAATGATCAATGACGAATGAACAATGAAAAATGAACAAGGATTAATGGTTAATGACCAATGAACGATGAAGAATGAACAACGATCAATGATCAATGAAGAATGAACGATGAAGAATGAACAAGGATCAATGATCCATGACGAATGAACGATGAAGAATGAACAAGGATCAAAGATAAAAGAAGAATAAACGATGAAGAATGAACAAGGATCAATGATCAATGAAGAATGAACGATGAAGAATGAACAAGGATCAATGACCAATGACGAATGAACGATGAAGAATGAACAAGGATCAATGATCAATGAAGAATGCACGATGAAGAATGAACAAGGATCAATGGTCAATGACGAATGAACGATGAAGAATGAAAAAGGATCAATGATCAATGAAGAATGAACGAGGAAGAATGAACAAGGATCAATGATCAATGAAGAATGAACGACGAAGAATGAACAAGGATCAATGATCAATGAAGAATGAACAAGGATCAATGATCAATGAAGAATGAACGACCAAGAATGAACAAGGATCAATGATCAATGAAGAATGAACAAGGATCAATGATCAATGAAGAAAGAACGATGAATAATGAATAAGGATCAATGATCAATGAAGAATGAACGATGAAGAATGAACAAGGATCAATGATCAATGAAGAATGAACGATGAAGAATGAACAAGGATCAATGATCAATGAAGAATGAACGACGAAGAATGAACAAGGATCAATGATCAATGAAGAATGAACGATGAAGAATGAACAAGGATCAATGATCAATGACGAATGAACAATGAAAAATGAACAAGGATTAATGGTTAATGACCAATGAACGATGAAGAATGAACAACGATCAATGATCAATGAAGAATGAACGATGAAGAATGAACAAGGATCAATGATCCATGACGATTGAACGATGAAGAATGAACAAGGATCAATGATCAAAGAAGAATAAACGATGAAGAATGAACAAGGATCAATGATCAATGAAGAATGAACGATGAAGAATGAACAAGGATCAATGACCAATGACGAATGAACGATGAAGAATGAACAAGGATCAATGATCAATGAAGAATGCACGATGAAGAATGAACAAGGATCAATGGTCAATGACGAATGAACAAAGAACAATGAACAAGGATGAATGATCAATGAAGAATGAACGATGAAGAATCAACAAGGATTAATGATCAATGAAGAATGAACGATGAAGAATTAACAAGGATCAATGATCAATGACGAATGAACGATGAAGAATGAACAAGGATCAATGATCAATGAAGAATGAACGATGAAGAATGAACAAGGATCAATGATCAATGACGAATGAACGATGAAGAATGAACAAGGATCAATGATCAATGAAGAATGAACGATGAAGAATGAATAAGGATCAATGATCAATGAAGAATGAACGATGAAGAATGAACAAGGATCAATGATCGATGAAGAATGAACGATGAAGAATGAACAAGGATCAATGACCAATGACGAATGAACGATGAAGAATGAACAAGGATCAATGATCAATGAAGAATGCACGATGAAGAATGAACAAGGATCAATGGTCAATGACGAATGAACAAAGAACAATGAACAAGGATGAATGATCAATGAAGAATGAACGATGAAGAATGAACAAGGATTAATGATCAATGAAGAATGAACGATGAAGAATCAACAAGGATCAATGATCAATGACGAATGAAGGATGAAGAATGAACAAGGATCAATGATCAATGAAGAATGAACGATGAAGAATGAACAAGGATCAATGATCAATGACGAATGAACGATGAAGAATGAACAAGGATCAATGATCAATGAAGAATGAACGATGAAGAATGAATAAGGATCAATGATCAATGAAGAATGAACGATGAAGAATGAACAAGGATCAATGATCAATGAAGAATGAACGATGAAGAATGAACAAGGATCAATGATCAATGAAGAATGAACGATGAAGAATGAACAAGGATCAATGATAAATGAAGAAGGAACGACGAAGAATGAACAAGGATCAATGATCAATGAAGAATGAACGATTAAGAATGAACAAGGATCAATGATCAATGACGAATGAACAATGAAGAATGAACAAGGATTAATGGTCAATGACCAATGAACGATGAAGAATGATCAACGATCAATGATCAATGAAGAATGAACGATGAAGAATGAACAAGGATCAATGATCCATGACGAATGAACGATGAAGAATCAACAAGGATCAATGATCAAAGAAGAATAAACGATGAAGAATGAACAAGGATCAATGATCAATCAAGAATGAACGATGAAGAATAAACAACGATCAATGATCAATGACGAATAAACGATGAAGAATGAACAAGGATCAATGATCAATGAAGAATGAATGATGAAGAATGAACAAGGATCAATGATCAACGAAGAATGAACGACGAAGAATGAACAAGGATCAATGATCAATGACGAATGAACGATGAAGAATGAACAAGGATCAATGATTAATGAAGAATGAACGATGAAGAATGAACAAGGATCAATGATCAATGAAGAATGAACGACGAAGAATGAACAAGGATCAATGATCAATGAAGAATGAACGATGAAGAATGAACAAGGATCAATGATCAATGAAGAATGAACGACGAAGAATGAACAAGGATCAATGATCAATGACGAATGAACGATGAAGAATGAACAAGGATCAATGATCAAAGAAGAATGAACGATGAAGAATGAACAAGGATCTATGGTCAATGACGAATGAACGATGAAGAATGAACAAGGATCAATGATCAATGAAGAATTAACGATGACGAATGAACAAGGATCAATGATCAATGAAGAATGAACGACGAAGAATGAAAAAGTATCAATGATCAATTACGAATGAACGATGAAGAAGGAACAAGGATCAATGATCAATGAAGAATGAACGATGTAAAATGAACAAGGATTAATGGTCAATGACGAATGAACGTTGAAGAATGAACAAGGATCAATGATCAATGAAGAATGAACGATGAAGAATTAACAAGGATCAATGTTCAATGAAGAATGAACGATGAAGCATGAACAAGGATCAATGATCAATGACGAATGAACGATGAAGAAGGAACAAGGATCAATGATCAATGAAGAATGAACGATGTAAAATGAACAAGGATTAATGGTCAATGACGAATGAACGTTGAAGAATGAACAAGGATCAATGATCAATGAAGAATGAACGATGAAGAATTAACAAGGATCAATGTTCAATGAAGAATGAACGATGAAGCATGAACAAGGATCAATGATCAATGACGAATGAACGATGAAGAATGAACAAGGATCAATGCTCAATGACGAATGAACGATGAAGAATGAACAAGGTTCAATGATCAATGAAGAATGAACGATGAAGAATGAACAAGGATCAATGATCAATGAAGAATGAACGACGAAGAATGAACAAGGATCAATGATCAATGAAAAATGAACAAGGATCAATGATCAATGAAGAATGAACGACGAAGAATGAACAAGATCAATGATCAATGACGAATGAACGATGAAGAATGAACAAGGATCAATGACCAATGAAGAATGAACGATGAAGAATGAACAAGAATCAATGGTCAATGACGAATGAACAAAGAACAATGAACACGGATCAATGATCAATGAAGAATGAACGATGAAGAATGAACAAGGATTAATGATCAATGAAGAATGAACGATGAAGAATGAACAAGGATCAATGATCAATGACGAATGAACGATGAAGAATGAACAAGGATCAATGATTAATGAAGAATGAACGATGAAGAATGAACAAGGATCAATGATCAATGAAGAATGAACGACGAAGAATGAACAAGGATCAATGATCAATGAAGAATGAACGATGAAGAATGAACGATGAAGAATGAACAAGGATCAATGATCAATGAAGAATGAACGACGAAGAATGAACAAGGATCAATGATCAATGAAGAATGAACGATGAAGAATGAACAAGGATCAATGATCAATGAAGAATGAACGACGAAGAATGAACAAGCATCAATGATCAATGACGAATGAACGATGAAGAATGAACAAGGATCAATGATCAATGAAGAATGAACGATGAATAATGAATAAGGATCGATGATCAATGAAGAATGAACGATGAAGAATGAACAAGGATCAATGATCAATGACGAATGAACGATGAAGAATGAACAAAGATTAATGGTCAATGAAGAATGAACGATGAATAATGAACAAGGATATGAACGATGAAGAATGAACAAGGATCAATGATCAATGAAGAATGAACGATGAAGAATGAATAAGGATCAATGATCAATGAAGAATGAACGATGAAGAATGAACAAGGATCAATGATCAATGAAGAATGAACGATGAAGAATGAACAAGGATAAATGATCAATGAAGAATGAACGATGAAGAATGAACAAGGATCAATGATCAATGAAGAATGAACGATGAAGAATGAACAAGGATCAATGATCAATGAAGAATGAACGATGAAGAATGAACAAGGATCAATGATCAATGACGAATGAACAAGGATTAATGGTCAATGACCAATGAACGATGAAGAATGATCATCGATCAATGATCAATGAAGAATGAACGATGAAGAATTAACAAGGATCAATGATCCATGACGAATGAACGATGAAGAATGAACAAGGATCAATGATCAAAGAAGAATAAACAATGAAGAATAAACAAGGATCAATGATCAATCAAGAATGAACGATGAAGAATGAACAAGGATCAATGATCAATGACGAATGAACGATGAAGAATGAACAAGGATCAATGATCAATGAAGAATGAACGATGAAGAATGAACAAGGATCAATGATCAATGAAGAATGAACGACGAAGAATGAACAAGATCAATGATCAATGACGAATGAACGATGAAGAATGAACAAGGATCAATGATCAAAGAAGAATAAACAATGAAGAATAAACAAGGATCAATGATCAATCAAGAATGAACGATGAAGAATGAACAAGGATCAATGATCAATGAAGAATGAACGATGAAGAATGAACAAGGATCAATGATAAATGAAGAAGGAACGACGAAGAATGAACAAGGATCAATGATCAATGAAGAATGAACGATTAAGAATGAACAAGGATCAATGATCAATGACGAATGAACAAGGATTAATGGTCAATGACCAATGAACGATGAAGAATGATCAACGATCAATGATCAATGAAGAATGAACGATGAAGAATGAACAAGGATCAATGATCCATGACGAATGAACGATGAAGAATCAACAAGGATCAATGATCAAAGAAGAATAAACGATGAAGAATGAACAAGGATCAATGATCAATCAAGAATGAACGATGAAGAATAAACAACGATCAATGATCAATGACGAATGAACGATGAATAATGAACAAGGATCAATGATCAATGAAGAATGAATGATGAAGAATGAACAAGGATCAATGATCAACGAAGAATGAACGACGAAGAATGAACAAGGATCAATGATCAATGACGAATGAACGATGAAGAATGAACAAGGATCAATGATTAATGAAGAATGAACGATGAAGAATGAACAAGGATCAATGATCAATGAAGAATGAACGACGAAGAATGAACAAGGATCAATGATCAATGAAGAATGAACGATGAAGAATGAACAAGGATCAATATTCAATGAAGAATGAACGACGAAGAATGAACAAGGATCAATGATCAATGACGAATGAACGATGAAGAATGAACAAGGATCAATGATCAATGAAGAATGAACGATGAAGAATGAACAAGGATCTATGGTCAATGACGAATGAACGATGAAGAATGAACAAGGATCAATGATCAATGAAGAATTAACGATGACGAATGAACAAGGATCAATGATCAATGAAGAATGAACGACGAAGAATGAAAAAGTATCAATGATCAATTACGAATGAACGATGAAGAAGGAACAAGGATCAATGATCAATGAAGAATGAACGATGTAAAATGAACAAGGATTAATGGTCAATGACGAATGAACGTTGAAGAATGAACAAGGATCAATGATCAATGAAGAATGAACGATGAAGAATTAACAAGGATCAATGTTCAATGAAGAATGAACGATGAAGCATGAACAAGGATCAATGATCAATGACGAATGAACGATGAAGAATGAACAAGGATCAATGATCAATGACGAATGGACGATGAAGAATGAACAAGGATCAATGGTCAATGACGAATGAACGATGAAGAATGAACAAGGATCAATGATCAATGAAGAATGAACGATGAAGAATGAACAAGGATCAATGCTCAATGACGAATGAACGATGAAGAATGAACAAGGTTCAATGATCAATGAAGAATGAACGATGAAGAATGAACAAGGATCAATGATCAATGAAGAATGAACGACGAAGAATGAACAAGGATCAATGATCAATGAAAAATGAACAAGGATCAATGATCAATGAAGAATGAACGACGAAGAATGAACAAGATCAATGATCAATGACGAATGAACGATGAAGAATGAACAAGGATCAATGACCAATGAAGAATGAACGATGAAGAATGAACAAGAATCAATGGTCAATGACGAATGAACAAAGAACAATGAACACGGATCAATGATCAATGAAGAATGAACGATGAAGAATGAACAAGGATTAATGATCAATGAAGAATGAACGATGAAGAATGAACAAGGATCAATGATCAATGACGAATGAACGATGAAGAATGAACAAGGATCAATGATTAATGAAGAATGAACGATGAAGAATGAACAAGGATCAATGATCAATGAAGAATGAACGACGAAGAATGAACAAGGATCAATGATCAATGAAGAATGAACGATGAAGAATGAACGATGAAGAATGAACAAGGATCAATGATCAATGAAGAATGAACGACGTAGAATGAACAAGGATCAATGATCAATGAAGAATGAACGATGAAGAATGAACAAGGATCAATGATCAATGAAGAATGAACGACGAAGAATGAACAAGCATCAATGATCAATGACGAATGAACGATGAAGAATGAACAAGGATCAATGATCAATGAAGAATGAACGATGAATAATGAATAAGGATCGATGATCAATGAAGAATGAACGATGAAGAATGAACAAGGATCAATGATCAATGACGAATGAACGATGAAGAATGAACAAAGATTAATGGTCAATGAAGAATGAACGATGAATAATGAACAAGGATATGAACGATGAAGAATGAACAAGGATCAATGATCAATGAAGAATGAACGATGAAGAATGAATAAGGATCAATGATCAATGAAGAATGAACGATGAAGAATGAACAAGGATCAATGATCAATGAAGAATGAACGATGAAGAATGAACAAGGATAAATGATCAATGAAGAATGAACGATGAAGAATGAACAAGGATCAATGATCAATGAAGAATGAACGATGAAGAATGAACAAGGATCAATGATCAATGAAGAATGAACGATGAAGAATGAACAAGGATCAATGATCAATGACGAATGAACAAGGATTAATGGTCAATGACCAATGAACGATGAAGAATGATCCTCGATCAATGATCAATGAAGAATGAACGATGAAGAATTAACAAGGATCAATGATCCATGACGAATGAACGATGAAGAATGAACAAGGATCAATGATCAAAGAAGAATAAACAATGAAGAATAAACAAGGATCAATGATCAATCAAGAATGAACGATGAAGAATGAACAAGGATCAATGATCAATGACGAATGAACGATGAAGAATGAACAAGGATCAATGATCAATGAAGAATGAACGATGAAGAATGAACAAGGATCAATGATCAATGAAGAATGAACGACGAAGAATGAACAAGATCAATGATCAATGACGAATGAACGATGAAGAATGAACAAGGATCAATGACCAATGAAGAATGAACGATGAAGAATGAACAAGAATCAATGGTCAATGACGAATGAACAAAGAACAATGAACACGGATCAATGATCAATGAAGAATGAACGATGAAGAATGAACAAGGATTAATGATCAATGAAGAATGAACGATGAAGAATGAACAAGGATCAATGATCAATGACGAATGAACGATGAAGAATGAACAATGATCAATGATTAATGAAGAATGAACGATGAAGAATGAACAAGGATCAATGATCAATGAAGAATGAACGACGAAGATTGAACAAGGATCAATGATCAATGAAGAATGAACGATGAAGAATGAACAAGGATCAATGATCCATGAAGAATGAACGACGAAGAATGAACAAGAATCAATGATCAATGAAGAATGAACGATGAAGAATGAACAAGGATCAATGATCAATGAAGAATGAACGACGAAGAATGAACAAGCATCAATGATCAATGACGAATGAACGATGAAGAATGAACAAGGATCAATGATCAATGAAGAATGAACGATGAATAATGAATAAGGATCGATGATCAATGAAGAATGAACGATGAAGAATGAACAAGGATCAATGATCAATGACGAATGAACGATGAAGAATGAACAAAGATTAATGGTCAATGAAGAATGAACGATGAATAATGAACAAGGATATGAACGATGAAGAATGAACAAGGATCAATGATCAATGAAGAATGAACGATGAAGAATGAATAAGGATCAATGATCAATGAAGAATGAACGATGAAGAATGAACAAGGATCAATGATCAATGAAGAATGAACGATGAAGAATGAACAAGGATCAATGATCAATGAAGAATGAACGATGAAGAATGAACAAGGATCAATGATCAATGAAGAATGAACGATGAAGAATGAACAAGCATCAATGATCAATGAAGAATGAACAAGGATCAATGATCAATGACGAATGAACAAGGATTAATGGTCAATGACCAATGAACGATGAAGAATGATCATCGATCAATGATCAATGAAGAATGAACGATGAAGAATTAACAAGGATCAATGATCCATGACGAATGAACGATGAAGAATGAACAAGGATCAATGATCAAAGAAGAATAAACAATGAAGAATAAACAAGGATCAATGATCAATCAAGAATGAACGATGAAGAATGAACAAGGATCAATGATCAATGACGAATGAACGATGAAGAATGAACAAGGATCAATGATCAATGAAGAATGAACGATGAAGAATGAAAAAGGATTAATGGTCAATGACCAATGAACGATGAAGAATGATCATCGATCAATGATCAATGACGAATGAACGATGAAGAATGAACAAGGATCAATGATCAATGAAGAATGCACGATGAAGAATGAATAAGGATCAATGATCAATGAAGAATGAACGACGAAGAATGAACAAGTATCAATGATCAATGACGAATGAACGATGAAGAGTGAAAAGGGATCAATGATCAATGAAGAATGAACGATGAAGAATGAACAAGGATCAATGGTCAATGACGAATGAACGATGAAGAATGAACAAGGATCAATGATCAATGATCAATGAAGAATGAACGATGAAGAATGAACAAGGATCAATGATCAATGAAGAATGAACGATGAGGAATGAACAAGAATCAATGGTCAATGACGAATGAACAAAGAACAATGAACACGGATCAATGATCAATGAAGAATGAACGATGAAGAATGAACAAGGATTAATGATCAATGAAGAATGAACGATGAAGAATGAACAAGGATCAATGATCAATGACGAATGAACGATGAAGAATGAACAAGGATCAATGATCAATGAAGAATGAACGATGAAGAATGAATAAGGATCAATGATCAATGAAGAATGAACGATGAAGAATGAACAAGGATCAATGATCAATGAAGAATGAACGATGAAGAATGAACAAGGATCAATGACCAATGACGAATGAACGATGAAGAATGAACAAGGATCAATGATCAATGAAGAATGCACGATGAAGAATGAACAAGGATCAATGGTCAATGACGAATGAACAAAGAACAATGAACAAGGATGAATGATCAATGAAGAATGAACGAAGAAGAATGAACAAGGATTAATGATCAATGAAGAATGAACGATGAAGAATCAACAAGGATCAATGATCAATGACGAATGAACGATGAAGAATGAACAAGGATCAATGATCAATGAAGAATGAACGATGAAGAATGAACAAGGATCAATGATCAATGACGAATGAACGATGAAGAATGAACAAGGATCAATGATCAATGAAGAATGAACGATGAAGAATGAATAAGGATCAATGATCAATGAAGAATGAACGATGAAGAATGAACAAGAATCAATGATCAATGAAGAATGAACGATGAAGAATGAACAAGGATCAATGACCAATGACGAATGAACGATGAAGAATGAACAAGGATCAATGATCAATGAAGAATGCACGATGAAGAATGAACAAGGATCAATGGTCAATGACGAATGAACAAAGAACAATGAACAAGGATGAATGTTCAATGAAGAATGAACGATGAAGAATGAACAAGTATTAATGATCAATGAAGAATGAACGATGAAGAATCAACAAGGATCAATGATCAATGACAAATGAACGATGAAGAATGAACAAGGATCAATGATCAATGAAGAATGAACGATGAAGAATGAACAAGGATCAATGATCAATGACGATTGAACGATGAAGAATGAACAAGGATCAATGATCAATGAAGAATGAACGATGAAGAATGAACAAGGATCAATGATCAACGAAGAATGAACGACGAAGAATGAACAAGGATCAATGATCAATGACGAATAAACGATGAAGAATGAACAAGGATCAATGATTAATGAAGAATGAACGATGAAGAATGAACAAGGATCAATGATCAATGAAGAATGAACGACGAAGAATGAACAAGGATCAATGATCAATGAAGAATGAACGATGAAGAATGAATAAGGATCAATGATCAATGAAGAATGAACGATGAAGAATGAACAAGAATCAATGATCAATGAAGAATGAAGAATGAACGATGAAGAATGAACAAGGATCAATGACCAATGACGAATGAACGATGAAGAATGAACAAGGATCAATGATCAATGAAGAATGCACGATGAAGAATGAACAAGGATCAATGGTCAATGACGAATGAACAAAGAACAATGAACAAGGATGAATGATCAATGAAGAATGAACGATGAAGAATGAACAAGGATTAATGATCAATGAAGAATGAACGATGAAGAATCAACAAGGATCAATGATCAATGACAAATGAACAATGAAGAATGAACAAGGATCAATGATCAATGAAGAATGAACGATGAAGAATGAACAAGGATCAATGATCAATGACGATTGAACGATGAAGAATGAACAAGGATCAATGATCAATGAAGAATGAACGATGAAGAATGAACAAGGATCAATGATCAACGAAGAATGAACGACGAAGAATGAACAAGGATCAATGATCAATGACGAATAAACGATGAAGAATGAACAAGGATCAATGATTAATGAAGAATGAACGATGAAGAATGAACAAGGATTAATGATCAATGAAGAATGAACGACGAAGAATGAACAAGGATCAATGATCAATGAAGAATGGACGATGAAGAATGAACAAGGATCAATGATCAATCAAGAATGAACGATGAAGAATAAACACCGATCAATGATCAATGACGAATGAACGATGAAGAATGAACAAGGATCAATGATCAATGAAGAATGAACGATGAAGAATGAACAAGGATCAATGATCAACGAAGAATGAACGACGAAGAATGAACAAGGATCAATGATCAATGACGAATAAACGATGAAGAATGAACAAGGATCAATGATTAATGAAGAAAGAACGATGAAGAATGAACAAGGATCAATGATCAATGAAGAATGAACGACGAAGAATGAACAAGGATCATTGATCAATGAAGAATGAACGATGAAGAATGAACAATGATCAATGATCAATGAAGAATGAACGACGAAGAATGAACAAGGATCAATGATCAATGACGAATGAACGATGAAGAATGAACAAGGATCAATGATCAATGAAGAATGAACGATGAAGAATGAACAAGGATCTATGGTCAATGACGAATGAACGATGAAGAATGAACAAGGATCAATGATCAATGAAGAATTAACGATGAAGAATGAACAAGAATCAATGATCAATGAAGAATGAACGATGAAGAATGAACAAGGATCAATGATCAATGAAGAATGAACGACGAAGAATGAACAAGCATCAATGATCAATGACGAATGAACGATGAAGAATGAACAAGGATCAATGATCAATGAAGAATGAACGATGAATAATGAATAAGGATCGATGATCAATGAAGAATGAACGATGAAGAATGAACAAGGATCAATGATCAATGACGAATGAACGATGAAGAATGAACAAAGATTAATGGTCAATGACGAATGAACGATGAAGAATGAACAAGGATCAATGATCAATGAAGAATGAACGATGAAGAATGAACAAGGATCAATGCTCAATGACGAATGAACGATGAAGAATGAACAAGGTTCAATGATCAATGAAGAATGAACGATGAAGAATGAACAAGGATCAATGATCAATGAAGAATGAACGACGAAGAATGAACAAGGATCAATGATCAATGACGAATGAACGATGAAGAATGAACAAGGATCAATGACCAATGAAGAATGAACGATGAAGAATGAACAAGAATCAATGGTCAATGACGAATGAACAATGAACAATGAACACGGACCAATGATCAATGAAGAATGAATGATGAAGAATGAACAAGGATTAATGATCAATGAAGAATGAACGATGAAGAATGAACAAGGATCAATGATCAATGACGATTAAACGATGAAGAATGAACAAGGATCAATGATCAATGAAGAATGAACGATGAAGAATGAACAAGGATCAATGATCAACGAAGAATGAACGACGAAGAATGAACAAGGATCAATGATCAATGACGAATAAACGATGAAGAATGAACAAGGATCAATGATTAATGAAGAATGAACGATGAAGAATGAACAAGGATCAATGATCAATGAAGAATGAACGACGAAGAATGAACAAGGATCAATGATCAATGAAGAATGAACGATGAAGAATGAATAAGGATCAATGATCAATGAAGAATGAACGATGAAGAATGAACAAGAATCAATGATCAATGAAGAATGAAGAATGAACGATGAAGAATGAACAAGGATCAATGACCAATGACGAATGAACGATGAAGAATGAACAAGGATCAATGATCAATGAAGAATGCACGATGAAGAATGAACAAGGATCAATGGTCAATGACGAATGAACAAAGAACAATGAACAAGGATGAATGATCAATGAAGAATGAACGATGAAGAATGAACAAGGATTAATGATCAATGAAGAATGAACGATGAAGAATCAACAAGGATCAATGATCAATGACAAATGAACAATGAAGAATGAACAAGGATCAATGATCAATGAAGAATGAACGATGAAGAATGAACAAGGATCAATGATCAATGACGATTGAACGATGAAGAATGAACAAGGATCAATGATCAATGAAGAATGAACGATGAAGAATGAACAAGGATCAATGATCAACGAAGAATGAACGACGAAGAATGAACAAGGATCAATGATCAATGACGAATAAACGATGAAGAATGAACAAGGATCAATGATTAATGAAGAATGAACGATGAAGAATGAACAAGGATTAATGATCAATGAAGAATGAACGACGAAGAATGAACAAGGATCAATGATCAATGAAGAATGGACGATGAAGAATGAACAAGGATCAATGATCAATCAAGAATGAACGATGAAGAATAAACACCGATCAATGATCAATGACGAATGAACGATGAAGAATGAACAAGGATCAATGATCAATGAAGAATGAACGATGAAGAATGAACAAGGATCAATGATCAACGAAGAATGAACGACGAAGAATGAACAAGGATCAATGATCAATGACGAATAAACGATGAAGAATGAACAAGGATCAATGATTAATGAAGAAAGAACGATGAAGAATGAACAAGGATCAATGATCAATGAAGAATGAACGACGAAGAATGAACAAGGATCATTGATCAATGAAGAATGAACGATGAAGAATGAACAATGATCAATGATCAATGAAGAATGAACGACGAAGAATGAACAAGGATCAATGATCAATGACGAATGAACGATGAAGAATGAACAAGGATCAATGATCAATGAAGAATGAACGATGAAGAATGAACAAGGATCTATGGTCAATGACGAATGAACGATGAAGAATGAACAAGGATCAATGATCAATGAAGAATTAACGATGAAGAATGAACAAGGATCAATGATCAATGAAGAATGAACGACGAAGAATGAAAAAGGATCAATGATCAATTACGAATGAACGATGAAGAAGGAACAAGAATCAATGATCAATGAAGAATGAACGATGTAAAATGAACAAGGATTAATGGTCAATGACGAATGAACGATGAAGAATGAACAGGGATCAATGATCAATGAAGAATGAACGATGGAGAATTAACAAGGATCAATGTTCAATGAAGAATGAACGATGAAACATGAACAAGGATCAATGATCAATGACGAATGAACGATGAAGAATGAACAAGGATCAATGATCAATGACGAATGAACGATGAAGAATGAACAAGGATCAATGGTCAATGACGAATGAACGATGAAGAATGAACAAGGATCAATGATCAATGAAGAATGAACGATGAAGAATGAACAAGGATCAATGCTCAATGACGAATGAACGATGAAGAATGAACAAGGTTCAATGATCAATGAAGAATGAACGATGAAGAATGAACAAGGATCAATGATCAATGAAGAATGAACGACGAAGAATGAACAATGATCAATGATCAATGAAGAAAGAACAAGGATCAATGATCAATGAAGAATGAACGACGAAGAATGAACAAGGATCAATGATCAATGACGAATGAACGATGAAGAATGAACAAGGATCAATGACCAATGAAGAATGAACGATGAAGAATGAACAAGAATCAATGGTCAATGACGAATGAACAATGAACAATGAACACGGACCAATGATCAATGAAGAATGAATGATGAAGAATGAACAAGGATTAATGATCAATGAAGAATGAACGATGAAGAATGAACAAGGATCAATGATCAATGACGAATGAATGATGAAGAATGAACAAGGATCAATGATTAATGAAGAATGAACGATGAAGAATGAACAAGGATCAATGATCAATAAAGAATGAACGATGAAGAATGAACAAGGATCAATGGTCAATGACGAATGAACGATGAAAAAAGAACAAGGATCAATGAATAATGAAGAATGAACGATGAAGAATGAACAAGGATCAATGATCAATGAAGAATGAACGACGAAGGATGAACAAGGATCAATGATCAATGAAGAATGAACGATGAAGAATGAACAAGGATCAATGATCAATGAAGAATGAACGACGAAGAATGAACAAGGATTAATGATCAATGACGAATGAACGATGAAGAATGAAGAAGGATCAATGATCAATGAAGAATGAACGATGAAGAATGAACAAGGATCAATGATCAATGAAGAATGAACGATGAAGAATGAACAAGGATCAATGATCAATGAAGAATGAACGATGAAGAATGAAAAAGGATCAATGATCAATGAAGAATGAACGACGAAGAATGCACAAGGATCAATGATCAATGAAGAATGAACGATGAAGAATGAACAAGGATCAATGGTCAATGACGAATGAGCGATGAAGAATGAACAAGGATCAATGATAAATGAAGAATGAACGATGAAAAATGAACTAGGATCAATGATAAATGAAGAATGAACGATGAAGAATGAACAAGGATCAATGATCAATGAAGAATGAACGATGAAGAATGAATAAGGATTAATGGTCAATGACGAATGAACGACGAAGAATGAACAAGGATCAATGATCAATGAAGAATGAACGATGAAGATGAACAAGGATCAATGATCAATGAAGAATGAACGACGAAGAATGAACAAGCATCAATGATCAATGACGAATGAACGATGAAGAATGAACAAGGATCAATGATCAATGAAGAATGAACGATGAATAATGAATAAGGATCGATGATCAATGAAGAATGAACGATGAAGAATGAACAAGGATCAATGATCAATGACGAATGAACGATGAAGAATGAACAAAGATTAATGGTCAATGAAGAATAAACGATGAATAATGAACAAGGATATGAACGATGAAGAATGAACAAGGATAAATGATCAATGAAGAATGAACGATGAAGAATGAACAAGTATCAATGATCAATGACGAATGAACAATGAAGAATGAACAAGGATTAATGGTCAATGACCAATGAACGATGAAGAATGATCAACGATCAATGATCAATGAAGAATGAACGATGAAGAATTAACAAGGAGCAATGATCCATGACGAATGAACGATGAAGAACGAACAAGGATCAATGATCAAAGAAGAATAAACGATGAAGAATAAACAAGGATCAATGATCAATCAAGAATGAACGATGAAGAATGAACAAGGATCAATGACCAATGACGAATGAACAAGGATCAATGATCAATGAAGAATGAACGATGAAGAATGAACAAGGATCAATGATCAACAAAGAATGAACGACGAAGAATGAACAAGGATCAATGATCAATGACGAATGAACGATGAAGAATGAACAAGGATCAATGATCAATGAAGAATGCACGATGAAGAATGAACAAGGATCAATGATTAATGAAGAATGAACGACGAAGAATGAACAAGGATCAATGATCAATGACGAATGAACGATGAAGAGTGAAAAGGGATCAATGATCAATGAAGAATGAACGATGAAGAATGAACAAGGATCAATGATCAATGAAGAATGAACGATGAAGAATGAACAAGGATCAATGATCAATGAAGAATGAACGATCAAGAATGAACAAGAATCAATGGTCAATGACGAATGAACAAAGAACAATGAACACGGATCAATGATCAATGAAGAATGAACGATGAAGAATGAACAAGGATCAATGATCAACGACGAATGAACGATGAAGAATGAACGAGGATCAGTGATCAATGAAGAATGAACGATGAAGAATGAACAAGGATCAATGATCAATGAAGAATGAACGATGAACAATGAATAAGGATCAATGATCAATGAAGAATGAACGATGAAGAATGAACAAGAATCAATGATCAATGAAGAATGAACGATGAAGAATGAACAAGGATCAATGATCAATGAAGAATGAACAAGGATCATTGATCAATGACGAATGAACGATGAAGAATGAACAAGGATCAATGATCAATGAAGAATGCACGATGACGAATGAACAAGGATCAATGATCAATCAAGAATAAACGACGAAGAATGAACAAGGATCACTGATCAATGACGAATGAACGATGAAGAGTGAAAAGGGATCAATGATCAATGAAGAATGAACGATGAAGAATGAACAAGGATCAATGGTCAATGACAAATGAACGATGAAGACTGAACAAGGATCAATGATCAATGAAGAATGAACAAGGATCAATGATCAATGAAGAATGAACGATGAAGAATGAACAAGGATCAATGATCAATGAAGAATGAACGATGAAGCATGAACAAGGATCAATGATCAATGAAGAATGAACGATGAAGAATGAACAAGGATCAATGATCAATGAAGAATTAATGATGAAGAATGAACAAGGATCAATGATCAATGAAGAATGAACGACGAAGAATGAAAAACGATCAACGATCAATTACGAATGAACGATGAAGAATGAACAAGGATCAATGAGCAATGAAGAATGAACGATGAAGAATGAACAAGGATTAATGGTCAATGACGAATGAACGATGATGAATGAACAAGGATCAATGATCAATGACGAATGAACGATGAAGAATTAACAAGGATCAATGATCAATGAAGAATGAACGATGAAGAATGAACAAGGATCAATGATCAATGAAGAATGAACGATGAAGAATGAATAAGGATCAATGATCAATGAAGAATGAACGATGAAGAATGAACAAGAATCAATGATCAATGAAGAATGAACGATGAAGAATGAACAAGGATCAATGATCAATGAAGAATGAACGATGAAGAATGAACAAGGATCAATGATCAATGAAGAATGAACGACGAAGAAAGAACAAGGATCAATGATCAATGAAGAATGAACGATGAAGAATGAACAAGGATCAATGATCAATGACGAATGAACAATGAAGAATGAACAAGGATTAATGGTCAATGACCAATGAACGATGAAGAATGATCAACGATCAATGATCAATGAAGAATGAACGATGAAGAATGAACAAGGATCAATGATCCATGACGAATGAACGATGAAGAAAGAACAATGATCAATGATCAAAGAAGAATAAACAAGGATCAATGATCAATCAAGAATGAACGATGAAGAATGAACATGGATCAATGATCAATGACGAATGAACGATGAAGAATGAACAAGGATCAATGGTCAATGAAGAATGAACGATGAAGAATGAACAAGGATCAATGATCAACGAAGAATGAACGACGAAGAATGAACAAGGATCATTGATCAATGACGAATGAACGATGAAGAATGAACAAGGATCAATGATCAATGAAGAATGCACGATGAAGAATGAACAAGGATCAATGATCAATGAAGAATGAACAAGGATCATTGATCAATGACGAATGAACGATGAAGAATGAACAAGGATCAATGATCAATGAAGAATGCACGATGACGAATGAACAAGGATCAATGATCAATCAAGAATAAACGACGAAGAATGAACAAGGATCACTGATCAATGACGAATGAACGATGAAGAGTGAAAAGGGATCAATGATCAATGAAGAATGAACGATGAAGAATGAACAAGGATCAATGGTCAATGACAAATGAACGATGAAGACTGAACAAGGATCAATGATCAATGAAGAATGAACAAGGATTAATGATCAATGAAGAATGAACGATGAAGAATGAACAAGGATCAATGATCAATGAAGAATGAACGATGAAGCATGAACAAGGATCAATGATCAATGAAGAATGAACGATGAAGAATGAACAAGGATCAATGATCAATGAAGAATTAATGATGAAGAATGAACAAGGATCAATGATCAATGAAGAATGAACGACGAAGAATGAAAAACGATCAACGATCAATTACGAATGAACGATGAAGAATGAACAAGGATCAATGAGCAATGAAGAATGAACGATGAAGAATGAACAAGGATTAATGGTCAATGACGAATGAACGATGATGAATGAACAAGGATCAATGATCAATGACGAATGAACGATGAAGAATGAACAAGGATCAATGATCAATGAAGAATGAACGATGAAGAATGAACAAGGATCAATGATCAATGAAGAATGAACGATGAAGAATGAATAAGGATCAATGATCAATGAAGAATGAACGATGAAGAATGAACAAGAATCAATGATCAATGAAGAATGAACGATGAAGAATGAACAAGGATCAATGATCAATGAAGAATGAACGATGAAGAATGAACAAGGATCAATGATCAATGAAGAATGAACGACGAAGAAAGAACAAGGATCAATGATCAATGAAGAATGAACGATGAAGAATGAACAAGGATCAATGATCAATGACGAATGAACAATGAAGAATGAACAAGGATTAATGGTCAATGACCAATGAACGATGAAGAATGATCAACGATCAATGATCAATGAAGAATGAACGATGAAGAATGAACAAGGATCAATGTTCCATGACGAATGAACGATGAAGAAAGAACAATGATCAATGATCAAAGAAGAATAAACAAGGATCAATGATCAATCAAGAATGAACGATGAAGAATGAACATGGATCAATGATCAATGACGAATGAACGATGAAGAATGAACAAGGATCAATGGTCAATGAAGAATGAACGATGAAGAATGAACAAGGATCAATGATCAACGAAGAATGAACGACGAAGAATGAACAAGGATCATTGATCAATGACGAATGAACGATGAAGAATGAACAAGGATCAATGATCAATGAAGAATGCACGATGAAGAATGAACAAGGATCAATGATCAATGACGAATTAACGATGAAGAGTGAAAAGGGATCAATGATCAATGAAGAATGAACGATGAAGAATGAACAAGGATCAATGGTCAATGACGAATGAACGATGAAGAATGAACAAGGATCAATGATCAATGAAGAATGAACGATCAACAATGAACAAGAATCAATGGTCAATGACGAATGAACAAAGAACAATGAACACGGATCAATGATCAATGAAGAATGAACGATGAAGAATGAACAAGGATCAATGATCAACGACGAATGAACGATGAAGAATGAACGAGGATCAGTGATCAATGAAGAATGAACGATGAAGAATGAACAAGGATCAATGATCAATGAAGAATGAA
The DNA here is from genome assembly GCF_026212465.1 of Amaranthus tricolor. Taxonomy (NCBI): domain Eukaryota; kingdom Viridiplantae; phylum Streptophyta; class Magnoliopsida; order Caryophyllales; family Amaranthaceae; genus Amaranthus; species Amaranthus tricolor. Next base: position 1,401,231 of record NC_080063.1, read on the forward strand.
CGATGAAGAATGAATAAGGATCAATGATCAATGAAGAATAAACGATGAAGAATGAACAAGAATCAATGATCAATGAAGAATGAACGATGAAGAATGAACAAGGATCAATGATCAATGAAGAATGAACGATGAAGAATGAACAAGGATCAATGATCAATGAAGAATGAACGACGAAGAAAGAACAAGGATCAATGATCAATGAAGAATGAACGATGAAGAATGAACAAGGATCAATGATCAATGACGAATGAACAATGAAGAATGAACAAGGATTAATGGTCAATGACCAATGAACGATGAAGAATGATCAACGATCAATGATCAATGAAGAATGAACGATGAAGAATGAACAAGGATCAATGATCCATGACGAATGAACGATGAAGAAAGAACAATGATCAATGATCAAAGAAGAATAAACAAGGATCAATGATCAATCAAGAATGAACGATGAAGAATGAACATGGATCAATGATCAATGACGAATGAACGATGAAGAATGAACAAGGATCAATGGTCAATGAAGAATGAACGATGAAGAATGAACAAGGATCAATGATCAACGAAGAATGAACGACGAAGAATGAACAAGGATCATTGATCAATGACGAATGAACGATGAAGAATGAACAAGGATCAATGATCAATGAAGAATGCACGATGAAGAATGAACAAGGATCAATGATCAATGACGAATTAACGATGAAGAGTGAAAAGGGATCAATGATCAATGAAGAATGAACGATGAAGAATGAACAAGGATCAATGGTCAATGACGAATGAACGATGAAGAATGAACAAGGATCAATGATCAATGAAGAATGAACGATCAAGAATGAACAAGAATCAATGGTCAATGACGAATGAACAAAGAACAATGAACACGGATCAATGATCAATGAAGAATGAACGATGAAGAATGAACAAGGATCAATGATCAACGACGAATGAACGATGAAGAATGAACGAGGATCAGTGATCAATGAAGAATGAACGATGAAGAATGAACAAGGATCAATGATCAATGAAGAATGAACGATGAAGAATGAATAAGGATCAATGATCAATGAAGAATGAACGATGAAGAATGAACAAGAATCAATGATCAATGAAGAATGAACGATGAAGAATGAACAAGGATCAATGATCAATGAAGAATGAACGATGAAGAATGAACAAGGATCAATGATCAATGAAGAATGAACGACGAAGAAAGAACAAGGATCAATGATCAATGAAGAATGAACGATGAAGAATGAACAAGGATCAATGATCAATGACGAATGAACAATGAAGAATGAACAAGGATTAATGGTCAATGACCAATGAACGATGAAGAATGATCAACGATCAATGATCAATGAAGAATGAACGATGAAGAATGAACCAGGATCAATGATCCATGACGAATGAACGATGAAGAAAGAACAATGATCAATGATCAAAGAAGAATAAACAAGGATCAATGATCAATCAAGAATGAACGATGAAGAATGAACATGGATCAATGATCAATGACGAATGAACGATGAAGAATGAACAAGGATCAATGGTCAATGAAGAATGAACGATGAAGAATGAACAAGGATCAATGATCAACGAAGAATGAACGACGAAGAATGAACAAGGATCATTGATAAATGACGAATGAACGATGAAGAATGAACAAGGATCAATGATCAATGAAGAATGCACGATGAAGAATGAACAAGGATCAATGATCAATGAAGAATGAACAAGGATCATTGATCAATGACGAATGAACGATGAAGAATGAACAAGGATCAATGATCAATGAAGAATGCACGATGACGAATGAACAAGGATCAATGATCAATCAAGAATAAACGACGAAGAATGAACAAGGATCACTGATCAATGACGAATGAACGATGAAGAGTGAAAAGGGATCAATGATCAATGAAGAATGAACGATGAAGAATGAACAAGGATCAATGGTCAATGACAAATGAACGATGAAGACTGAACAAGGATCAATGATCAATGAAGAATGAACAAGGATCAATGATCAATGAAGAATGAACGATGAAGAATGAACAAGGATCAATGATCAATGAAGAATGAACGATGAAGCATGAACAAGGATCAATGATCAATGAAGAATGAACGATGAAGAATGAACAAGGATCAATGATCAATGAAGAATTAATGATGAAGAATGAACAAGGATCAATGATCAATGAAGAATGAACGACGAAGAATGAAAAACGATCAACGATCAATTACGAATGAACGATGAAGAATGAACAAGGATCAATGAGCAATGAAGAATGAACGATGAAGAATGAACAAGGATTAATGGTCAATGACGAATGAACGATGATGAATGAACAAGGATCAATGATCAATGACGAATGAACGATGAAGAATGAACAAGGATCAATGATCAATGAAGAATGAACGATGAAGAATGAACAAGGATCAATGATCAATGAAGAATGAACGATGAAGAATGAATAAGGATCAATGATCAATGAAGAATGAACGATGAAGAATGAACAAGAATCAATGATCAATGAAGAATGAACGATGAAGAATGAACAAGGATCAATGATCAATGAAGAATGAACGATGAAGAATGAACAAGGATCAATGATCAATGAAGAATGAACGACGAAGAAAGAACAAGGATCAATGATCAATGAAGATTGAACGATGAAGAATGAACAAGGATCAATGATCAATGACGAATGAACAATGAAGAATGAACAAGGATTAATGGTCAATGACCAATGAACGATGAAGAATGATCAACGATCAATGATCAATGAAGAATGAACGATGAAGAATGAACAAGGATCAATGATCCATGACGAATGAACGATGAAGAAAGAACAATGATCAATGATCAAAGAAGAATAAACAAGGATCAATGATCAATCAAGAATGAACGATGAAGAATGAACATGGATCAATGATCAATGACGAATGAACGATGAAGAATGAACAAGGATCAATGGTCAATGAAGAATGAACGATGAAGAATGAACAAGGATCAATGATCAACGAAGAATGAACGACGAAGAATGAACAAGGATCATTGATCAATGACGAATGAACGATGAAGAATGAACAAGCATCAATGATCAATGAAGAATGCACGATGAAGAATGAACAAGGATCAATGATCAATGACGAATTAACGATGAAGAGTGAAAAGGGATCAATGATCAATGAAGAATGAACGATGAAGAATGAACAAGGATCAATGGTCAATGACGAATAAACGATGAAGAATGAACAAGGATCAATGATCAATGAAGAATGAACGATCAACAATGAACAAGAATCAATGGTCAATGACGAATGAACAAAGAACAATGAACACGGATCAATGATCAATGAAGAATGAACGATGAAGAATGAACAAGGATCAATGATCAACGACGAATGAACGATGAAGAATGAACGAGGATCAGTGATCAATGAAGAATGAACGATGAAGAATGAACAAGGATCAATGATCAATGAAGAATGAACGATGAAGAATGAATAAGGATCAATGATCAATGAAGAATGAACGATGAAGAATGAACAAGAATCAATGATCAATGAAGAATGAACGATGAAGAATGAACAAGGATCAATGATCAATGAAGAATGAACGATGAAGAATGAACAAGGATCAATGATCAATGAAGAATGAACGACGAAGAAAGAACAAGGATCAATGATCAATGAAGAATGAACGATGAAGAATGAACAAGGATCAATGATCAATGACGAATGAACAATGAAGAATGAACAAGGATTAATGGTCAATGACCAATGAACGATGAAGAATGATCAACGATCAATGATCAATGAAGAATGAACGATGAAGAATGAACAAGGATCAATGATCCATGACGAATGAACGATGAAGAAAGAACAATGATCAATGATCAAAGAAGAATAAACAAGGATCAATGATCAATCAAGAATGAACGATGAAGAATGAACATGGATCAATGATCAATGACGAATGAACGATGAAGAATGAACAAGGATCAATGGTCAATGAAGAATGAACGATGAAGAATGAACAAGGATCAATGATCAACGAAGAATGAACGACGAAGAATGAACAAGGATCATTGATCAATGACGAATGAACGACGAAGAAAGAACAAGGATCAATGATCAATGAAGAATGAACGATGAAGAATGAACAAGGATCAATGATCAATGACGAATGAACAATGAAGAATGAACAAGGATTAATGGTCAATGACCAATGAACGATGAAGAATGATCAACGATCAATGATCAATGAAGAATGAACGATGAAGAATGAACCAGGATCAATGATCCATGACGAATGAACGATGAAGAAAGAACAATGATCAATGATCAAAGAAGAATAAACAAGGATCAATGATCAATCAAGAATGAACGATGAAGAATGAACATGGATCAATGATCAATGACGAATGAACGATGAAGAATGAACAAGGATCAATGGTCAATGAAGAATGAACGATGAAGAATGAACAAGGATCAATGATCAACGAAGAATGAACGACGAAGAATGAACAAGGATCATTGATCAATGACGAATGAACGATGAAGAATGAACAAGGATCAATGATCAATGAAGAATGCACGATGAAGAATGAACAAGGATCAATGATCAATGAAGAATGAACAAGGATCATTGATCAATGACGAATGAACGATGAAGAATGAACAAGGATCAATGATCAATGAAGAATGCACGATGACGAATGAACAAGGATCAATGATCAATCAAGAATAAACGACGAAGAATGAACAAGGATCACTGATCAATGACGAATGAACGATGAAGAGTGAAAAGGGATCAATGATCAATGAAGAATGAACGATGAAGAATGAACAAGGATCAATGGTCAATGACAAATGAACGATGAAGACTGAACAAGGATCAATGATCAATGAAGAATGAACAAGGATCAATGATCAATGAAGAATGAACGATGAAGAATGAACAAGGATCAATGATCAATGAAGAATGAACGATGAAGCATGAACAAGGATCAATGATCAATGAAGAATGAACGATGAAGAATGAACAAGGATCAATGATCAATGAAGAATTAATGATGAAGAATGAACAAGGATCAATGATCAATGAAGAATGAACGACGAAGAATGAAAAACGATCAACGATCAATTACGAATGAACGATGAAGAATGAACAAGGATCAATGAGCAATGAAGAATGAACGATGAAGAATGAACAAGGATTAATGGTCAATGACGAATGAACGATGATGAATGAACAAGGATCAATGATCAATGACGAATGAACGATGAAGAATGAACAAGGATCAATGATCAATGAAGAATGAACGATGAAGAATGAACAAGGATCAATGATCAATGAAGAATGAACGATGAAGAATGAATAAGGATCAATGATCAATGAAGAATGAACGATGAAGAATGAACAAGAATCAATGATCAATGAAGAATGAACGATGAAGAATGAACAAGGATCAATGATCAATGAAGAATGAACGATGAAGAATGAACAAGGATCAATGATCAATGAAGAATGAACGACGAAGAAAGAACAAGGATCAATGATCAATGAAGAATGAACGATGAAGAATGAACAAGGATCAATGATCAATGACGAATGAACAATGAAGAATGAACAAGGATTAATGGTCAATGACCAATGAACGATGAAGAATGATCAACGATCAATGATCAATGAAGAATGAACGATGAAGAATGAACAAGGATCAATGATCCATGACGAATGAACGATGAAGAAAGAACAATGATCAATGATCAAAGAAGAATAAACAAGGATCAATGATCAATCAAGAATGAACGATGAAGAATGAACATGGATCAATGATCAATGACGAATGAACGATGAAGAATGAACAAGGATCAATGGTCAATGAAGAATGAACGATGAAGAATGAACAAGGATCAATGATCAACGAAGAATGAACGACGAAGAATGAACAAGGATCATTGATCAATGACGAATGAACGATGAAGAATGAACAAGCATCAATGATCAATGAAGAATGCACGATGAAGAATGAACAAGGATCAATGATCAATGACGAATTAACGATGAAGAGTTAAAAGGGATCAATGATCAATGAAGAATGAACGATGAAGAATGAACAAGGATCAATGGTCAATGACGAATAAACGATGAAGAATGAACAAGGATCAATGATCAATGAAGAATGAACGATCAACAATGAACAAGAATCAATGGTCAATGACGAATGAACAAAGAACAATGAACACGGATCAATGATCAATGAAGAATGAACGATGAAGAATGAACAAGGATCAATGATCAACGACGAATGAACGATGAAGAATGAACGAGGATCAGTGATCAATGAAGAATGAACGATGAAGAATGAACAAGGATCAATGATCAATGAAGAATGAACGATGAAGAATGAATAAGGATCAATGATCAATGAAGAATGAACGATGAAGAATGAACAAGAATCAATGATCAATGAAGAATGAACGATGAAGAATGAACAAGGATCAATGATCAATGAAGAATGAACGATGAAGAATGAACAAGGATCAATGATCAATGAAGAATGAACGACGAAGAAAGAACAAGGATCAATGATCAATGAAGAATGAACGATGAAGAATGAACAAGGATCAATGATCAATGACGAATGAACAATGAAGAATGAACAAGGATTAATGGTCAATGACCAATGAACGATGAAGAATGATCAACGATCAATGATCAATGAAGAATGAACGATGAAGAATGAACAAGGATCAATGATCCATGACGAATGAACGATGAAGAAAGAACAATGATCAATGATCAAAGAAGAATAAACAAGGATCAATGATCAATCAAGAATGAACGATGAAGAATGAACATGGATCAATGATCAATGACGAATGAACGATGAAGAATGAACAAGGATCAATGGTCAATGAAGAATGAACGATGAAGAATGAACAAGGATCAATGATCAACGAAGAATGAACGACGAAGAATGAACAAGGATCATTGATCAATGACGAATGAACGATGAAGAATGAACAAGGATCAATGATCAATGAAGAATGCACGATGAAGAATGAACAAGGATCAATGATCAATGACGAATTAACGATGAAGAGTGAAAAGGGATCAATGATCAATGAAGAATGAACGATGAAGAATGAACAAGGATCAATGGTCAATGACGAATGAACGATGAAGAATGAACAAGGATCAATGATCAATGAAGAATGAACGATCAAGAATGAACAAGAATCAATGGTCAATGACGAATGAACAAAGAACAATGAACACGGATCAATGATCAATGAAGAATGAACGATGAAGAATGAACAAGGATCAATGATCAACGACGAATGAACGATGAAGAATGAACGAGGATCAGTGATCAATGAAGAATGAACGATGAAGAATGAACAAGGATCAATGATCAATGAAGAATGAAAGATGAAGAATGAATAAGGATCAATGATCAATGAAGAATGAACGATGAAGAATGAACAAGAATCAATGATCAATGAAGAATGAACGATGAAGAATGAACAAGGATCAATGATCAATGAAGAATGAACGATGAAGAATGAACAAGGATCAATGATCAATGAAGAATGAACGACGAAGAAAGAACAAGGATCAATGATCAATGAAGAATGAACGATGAAGAATGAACAAGGATCAATGATCAATAACGAATGAACAATGAAGAATGAACAAGGATTAATGGTCAATGACCAATGAACGATGAAGAATGATCAACGATCAATGATCAATGAAGAATGAACGATGAAGAATGAACAAGGATCAATGATCCATGACGAATGAACGATGAAGAAAGAACAATGATCAATGATCAAAGAAGAATAAACAAGGATCAATGATCAATCAAGAATGAACGATGAAGAATGAACATGGATCAATGATCAATGACGAATGAACGATGAAGAATGAACAAGGATCAATGGTCAATGAAGACTGAACGATGAAGAATGAACAAGGATCAATGATCAACGAAGAATGAACGACGAAGAATGAACAAGGATCATTGATCAATGACGAATGAACGATGAAGAATGAACAAGGATCAATGATCAATGAAGAATGCACGATGAAGAATGAGCAAGGATCAATGATCAATCAAGAATAAACGACGAAGAATGAACAAGGATCACTGATCAATGACGAATGAACGATGAAGAGTGAAAAGGGATCAATGATCAATGAAGAATGAACGATGAAGAATGAACAAGGATCAATGGTCAATGACGAATGAACGATGAAGACTGAACAAGGATCAATGATCAATGAAGAATGAACAAGGATCAATGATCAATGAAGAATGAACGATGAAGAATGAACAAGGATCAATGATCAATGAAGAATGAACGATGAAGCATGAACAAGGATCAATGATCAATGAAGAATGAACGATGAAGAATGAACAAGGATCAATGATCAATGAAGAATTAATGATGAAGAATGAACAAGGATCAATGATCAATGAAGAATGAACGACGAAGAATGAAAAACGATCAATGATCAATTACGAATGAACGATGAAGAATGAACAAGGATCAATGAGCAATGAAGAATGAACGATGAAGAATGAACAAGGATTAATGGTCAATGACGAATGAACGATGATGAATGAACAAGGATCAATGATCAATGACGAATGAACGATGAAGAATGAACAAGGATCAATGATCAATGAAGAATGAACGATGAAGAATGAACAAGGATCAATGATCAATGAAGAATGAACGATGAAGAATGAATAAGGATCAATGATCAATGAAGAATGAACGATGAAGAATGAACAAGAATCAATGATCAATGAAGAATGAACGATGAAGAATGAACAAGGATCAATGATCAATGAAGAATGAACGATGAAGAATGAACAAGGATCAATGATCAACGAAGAATGAACGACGAAGAAAGAACAAGGATCAATGATCAATGAAGAATGAACGATGAAGAATGAACAAGGATCAATGACGAATGAACAATGAAGAATGAACAAGGATTAATGGTCAATGACCAATGAACGATGAAGAATGATCAACGATCAATGATCAATGAAGAATGAACGATGAAGAATGAACAAGGATCAATGATCCATGACGAATGAACGATGAAGAAAGAACAATGATCAATGATCAAAGAAGAATAAACAAGGATCATTGATCAATCAAGAATGAACGATGAAGAATGAACATGGATCAATGATCAATGACGAATGAACGATGAAGAATGAACAAGGATCAATGGTCAATGAAGAATGAACGATGAAGAATGAACAAGGATCAATGATCAACGAAGAATGAACGACGAAGAATGAACAAGGATCATTGATCAATGACGAATGAACGATGAAGAATGAACAAGGATCAATGATCAATGAAGAATGCACGATGAAGAATGAACAAGGATCAATGATCAATCAAGAATAAACGACGAAGAATGAACAAGGATCACTGATCAATGACGAATGAACGATGAAGAGTGAAAAGGGATCAATGATCAATGAAGAATGAACGATGAAGAATGAACAAGGATCAATGGTCAATGACGAATGAACGATGAAGACTGAACAAGGATCAATGATCAATGAAGAATGAACAAGGATCAATGATCAATGAAGAATGAACGATGAAGAATGAACAAGGATCAATGATCAATGAAGAATGAACGATGAAGAATGAACAAGAATCAATGGTCAATGACGAATGAACAAAGAACAATGAACACGGATCAATGATCAATGAAGAATGAACGATGAAGAATGAACAAGGATTAATGATCAATGAAGAATGAACGATGAAGAATGAACAAGGATTAATGATCAATGAAGAATGAACGATGAAGAATGAACAAGGATCAATGATTAATGACGAATGAACGATGAAGAATGAACAAGGATCAATGATCAATGAAGAATGAACGATGAAGAATGAACAAGGATCAATGATCAATGACGGATGAACGATGAAGAATGAACAAGGATCAATGATCAATGAAGAATGAACGATGAAGAATGAACAAGGATCTATGGTCAATGACGAATGAACGATGAAGAATGAACAAGGATCAATGATCAATGAAGAATTAACGATGAAGAATGAACAAGGATCAATGATCAATGAAGAATGAACGACGAAGAATGAAAAAGGATCAATGATCAATTACGAATGAACGATGAAGAATGAACAAGGATCAATGATCAATGAAGATGAACGATGAAGAATGAACAAGGATCAATGATCAATGAAGAATGAACGATGAAGAATGAACAAGGATCAATGACCAATGAAGAATGAACGATGAAGAGTGAACAAGGATAAATTATCAATGAAGAATGAACGATGAAGAATGAACAAGGATCAATGGTCAATGACGAATGAACAAAGAACAATGAACAAGGATCAATGATCAATGAAGAATGAACGATGAAGAATGAACAAGGATTAATGATCAATGAAGAATGAACGATGAAGAATCAACAAGGATCAATGATCAATGACGAATGAACGATGAAAAATGAACAAGGATCAATGATCAATGAAGAATGAACGACGAAGAATGAACAAGGATGAATGATCAATGACGAATGAACGATGAAGAATGAACAAGGATCAATGATCAATGAAGAATGAACGATGAAGAATGAATAAGGATCAATGATCAATGAATAATGAACGATGAAGAATGAACAAGGATCAATGATCAATGAAGAATGAACGATGAAGAATGAACAAGGATCAATGATCAATGAAGAATGAACGATGAAGAATGAACAAGGATCAATGATCAATGAAGAATGAACGACGAAGAATGAACAAGGATCAATGATCAATGAAGAATGAACGATGAAGAATGAACAAGGATCAATGATCATTGACGAATGAACGATGAAGAATGAACAAGGATCTATGGTCAATGACGAATGAACGATGAAGAATGAACAAGGATCAATGATCAATGAAGAATTAACGATGAAGAATGAACAAGGATCAATGATCAATGAAGAATGAACGACGAAGAATGAAAAAGGATCAATGATCAATTACGAATGAACGATGAAGAATGAACAAGGATCAATGATCAATGAAGAATGAACGATGAAGAATGAACAAGGATCAATGATCAATGAAGAATGAACGATGAAGCATGAACAAGGATCAATGATCAATGAAGAATGAACGATGAAGAATGAACAAGGATCAATGATCAATGAAGAATTAATGATGAAGAATGAACAAGGATCAATGATCAATGAAGAATGAACGACGAAGAATGAAAAAGGATCAATGATCAATTACGAATGAACGATGAAGAATGAACAAGGATCAATGAGCAATGAAGAATGAACGATGAAGAATGAACAAGGATTAATGGTCAATGACGAATGAACGATGATGAATGAACAAGGATCAATGATCAATGACGAATGAACGATGAAGAATGAACAAGGATCAATGATCAATGAAGAATGAACGATGAAGAATGAACAAGGATCAATGATCAATGAAGAATGAACGATGAAGAATGAATAAGGATCAATGATCAATGAAGAATGGACGATGAAGAATGAACAAGAATCAATGATCAATGAAGAATGAACGATGAAGAATGAACAAGGATCAATGATCAATGAAGAATGAACGATGAAGAATGAACAAGGATCAATGATCAACGAAGAATGAACGACGAAGAAAGAACAAGGATCAATGATCAATGAAGAATGAACGATGAAGAATGAACAAGGATCAATGATCAATGACGAATGAACAATGAAGAATGAACAAGGATTAATGGTCAATGACCAATGAACGATGAAGAATGATCAACGATCAATGATCAATGAAGAATGAACGATGAAGAATGAACAAGGATCAATGATCATTGACGAATGAACGATGAAGAATGAACAAGGATCTATGGTCAATGACGAATGAACGATGAAGAATGAACAAGGATCAATGATCAATAAAGAATTAACGATGAAGAATGAACAAGGATCAATGATCAATGAAGAATGAACGACGAAGAATGAAAAAGGATCAATGATCAATTACGAATGAACGATGAAGAATGAACAAGGATCAATGATCAATGAAGAATGAACGATGAAGAATGAACAAGGATTAATGGTCAATGACGAATGAACGATGAAGAATGAACAAGGATCAATGATCAATGTAGAATGAACGATGAAGAATGAACAAGGATCAATGATCAATGAAGAATGAACGATGAAGAATGAACAAGGATTAATGGTCAATGACGAATGAACGATGAAGAATGAACAAGGATCAATGATCAATGACGAATGAACGATGAAGAATGAACAAGGATCAATGATCAATGAAGAATGAACGATGAAGAATCAACAAGGATCAATGATCAATGAAGAATGAACGATGAAGAATTAACAAGGATCAATGATCAATGAAGAATGAACGATGAAGAATGAACAAGGATCAATGATCAATGACGAATGAACAATGAATAATGAACAAGGATTAATGGTCAATGACCAATGAACGATGATGAATGATCAACGATCAATGATCAATGAAGAATGAATAATGAAGAATGAACAAGGAGCAATGATCCATGACGAATGAACGATGAAGAATGAACAAGGATCAATGATCAATGAAGAATGCACGATGAAGCATGAACAAGGATCAATGATCAATGAAGAATGAACGACGAAGAATGAACAAAGATCACTGATCAATGACGAATGAACGATGAAGAATGAAAAGGGATCAATGATCAATGAAGAATGAACGATGAAGAATGAACAAGGATCAATGGTCAATGACGAATGAACGATGAAGAATGAACAAGGATCAATGATCAATGAAGAATGAACAAGGATCAATGATCAATGAAGAATGAACGATGAAGAATGAACAAGGATCAATGATCAATGAAGAATGAACGATGAAGAATGAACAAGAATCAATGGTCAATGACGAATGAACAAAGAACAATGAACACGGATCAATGATCAACGAAGAATGAACGACGAAGAATGAACTAGGATCAATGATCAATGAAGAATGAACGATGAAGAATGAACAAGGATCAATGATCAATGAAGAATGAACGACGAAGAATGAACAAGGATCAATGATCAATGACGAATGAACGATGAAGAATGAACAAGGATCAATGATCAATGAAGAATGAACGATGAAGAATGAACAAGGATCTAAGGTCAATGACGAATGAACGATGAAGAATGAACAAGGATCAATGATCAATGAAGAATTAACGATGAAGAATGAACAAGGATCAATGATCAATGAAGAATGAACGACGAAGAATGAAAAAGGATCAATGATCAATCACGAATGAACGATGAAGAATGAACAAGGATCAATGATCAATGAAGAATGAACGATGAAGAATGAACAAGGATTAATGGTCAATGACGAATGAACGATGAAGAATGAACAAGGATCAATGATCAATGAAGAATGAACGATGAAGAATGAACAAGGATCAATGATCAATGACGGATGAACGATGAAGAATGAACAAGGATCAATGATCAATGAAGAATGAACGATGAAGAATGAACAAGGATCTATGGTCAATGACGAATGAACGATGAAGAATGAACAAGGATCAATGATCAATGAAGAATTAACGATGAAGAATGAACAAGGATCAATGATCAATGAAGAATGAACGACGAAGAATGAAAAAGGATCAATGATCAATTACGAATGAACGATGAAGAATGAACAAGGATCAATGATCAATGAAGATGAACGATGAAGAATGAACAAGGATCAATGATCAATGAAGAATGAACGATGAAGAATGAACAAGGATCAATGACCAATGAAGAATGAACGATGAAGAGTGAACAAGGATAAATTATCAATGAAGAATGAACGATGAAGAATGAACAAGGATCAATGGTCAATGACGAATGAACAAAGAACAATGAACAAGGATCAATGATCAATGAAGAATGAACGATGAAGAATGAACAAGGATTAATGATCAATGAAGAATGAACGATGAAGAATCAACAAGGATCAATGATCAATGACGAATGAACGATGAAAAATGAACAAGGATCAATGATCAATGAAGAATGAACGACGAAGAATGAACAAGGATGAATGATCAATGACGAATGAACGATGAAGAATGAACAAGGATCAATGATCAATGAAGAATGAACGATGAAGAATGAATAAGGATCAATGATCAATGAATAATGAACGATGAAGAATGAACAAGGATCAATGATCAATGAAGAATGAACGATGAAGAATGAACAAGGATCAATGATCAATGAAGAATGAACGATGAAGAATGAACAAGGATCAATGATCAATGAAGAATGAACGACGAAGAATGAACAAGGATCAATGATCAATGAAGAATGAACGATGAAGAATGAACAAGGATCAATGATCATTGACGAATGAACGATGAAGAATGAACAAGGATCTATGGTCAATGACGAATGAACGATGAAGAATGAACAAGGATCAATGATCAATGAAGAATTAACGATGAAGAATGAACAAGGATCAATGATCAATGAAGAATGAACGACGAAGAATGAAAAAGGATCAATGATCAATTACGAATGAACGATGAAGAATGAACAAGGATCAATGATCAATGAAGAATGAACGATGAAGAATGAACAAGGATCAATGATCAATGAAGAATGAACGATGAAGCATGAACAAGGATCAATGATCAATGAAGAATGAACGATGAAGAATGAACAAGGATCAATGATCAATGAAGAATTAATGATGAAGAATGAACAAGGATCAATGATCAATGAAGAATGAACGACGAAGAATGAAAAAGGATCAATGATCAATTACGAATGAACGATGAAGAATGAACAAGGATCAATGAGCAATGAAGAATGAACGATGAAGAATGAACAAGGATTAATGGTCAATGACGAATGAACGATGATGAATGAACAAGGATCAATGATCAATGACGAATGAACGATGAAGAATGAACAAGGATCAATGATCAATGAAGAATGAACGATGAAGAATGAACAAGGATCAATGATCAATGAAGAATGAACGATGAAGAATGAATAAGGATCAATGATCAATGAAGAATGGACGATGAAGAATGAACAAGAATCAATGATCAATGAAGAATGAACGATGAAGAATGAACAAGGATCAATGATCAATGAAGAATGAACGATGAAGAATGAACAAGGATCAATGATCAACGAAGAATGAACGACGAAGAAAGAACAAGGATCAATGATCAATGAAGAATGAACGATGAAGAATGAACAAGGATCAATGATCAATGACGAATGAACAATGAAGAATGAACAAGGATTAATGGTCAATGACCAATGAACGATGAAGAATGATCAACGATCAATGATCAATGAAGAATGAACGATGAAGAATGAACAAGGATCAATGATCATTGACGAATGAACGATGAAGAATGAACAAGGATCTATGGTCAATGACGAATGAACGATGAAGAATGAACAAGGATCAATGATCAATAAAGAATTAACGATGAAGAATGAACAAGGATCAATGATCAATGAAGAATGAACGACGAAGAATGAAAAAGGATCAATGATCAATTACGAATGAACGATGAAGAATGAACAAGGATCAATGATCAATGAAGAATGAACGATGAAGAATGAACAAGGATTAATGGTCAATGACGAATGAACGATGAAGAATGAACAAGGATCAATGATCAATGTAGAATGAACGATGAAGAATGAACAAGGATCAATGATCAATGAAGAATGAACGATGAAGAATGAACAAGGATTAATGGTCAATGACGAATGAACGATGAAGAATGAACAAGGATCAATGATCAATGACGAATGAACGATGAAGAATGAACAAGGATCAATGATCAATGAAGAATGAACGATGAAGAATCAACAAGGATCAATGATCAATGAAGAATGAACGATGAAGAATTAACAAGGATCAATGATCAATGAAGAATGAACGATGAAGAATGAACAAGGATCAATGATCAATGACGAATGAACAATGAATAATGAACAAGGATTAATGGTCAATGACCAATGAACGATGATGAATGATCAACGATCAATGATCAATGAAGAATGAATAATGAAGAATGAACAAGGAGCAATGATCCATGACGAATGAACGATGAAGAATGAACAAGGATCAATGATCAATGAAGAATGCACGATGAAGCATGAACAAGGATCAATGATCAATGAAGAATGAACGACGAAGAATGAACAAAGATCACTGATCAATGACGAATGAACGATGAAGAATGAAAAGGGATCAATGATCAATGAAGAATGAACGATGAAGAATGAACAAGGATCAATGGTCAATGACGAATGAACGATGAAGAATGAACAAGGATCAATGATCAATGAAGAATGAACAAGGATCAATGATCAATGAAGAATGAACGATGAAGAATGAACAAGGATCAATGATCAATGAAGAATGAACGATGAAGAATGAACAAGAATCAATGGTCAATGACGAATGAACAAAGAACAATGAACACGGATCAATGATCAACGAAGAATGAACGACGAAGAATGAACTAGGATCAATGATCAATGAAGAATGAACGATGAAGAATGAACAAGGATCAATGATCAATGAAGAATGAACGACGAAGAATGAACAAGGATCAATGATCAATGACGAATGAACGATGAAGAATGAACAAGGATCAATGATCAATGAAGAATGAACGATGAAGAATGAACAAGGATCTAAGGTCAATGACGAATGAACGATGAAGAATGAACAAGGATCAATGATCAATGAAGAATTAACGATGAAGAATGAACAAGGATCAATGATCAATGAAGAATGAACGACGAAGAATGAAAAAGGATCAATGATCAATCACGAATGAACGATGAAGAATGAACAAGGATCAATGATCAATGAAGAATGAACGATGAAGAATGAACAAGGATTAATGGTCAATGACGAATGAACGATGAAGAATGAACAAGGATCAATGATCAATGAAGAATGAACGATGAAGAATGAACAAGGATCAATGATCAATGAAGAATGAACGATGAAGCATGAACAAGGATCAATGATCAATGACGAATGAACGATGAAGAATGAACAAGGATCAATGATCAATGAAGATTGAACGATGAAGAATGAACAAGGATCAATGGTCAATGACGAATGAACAATGAAGAATGAACAAGGATCAATGATCAATGAAGAATGAACGATGAAGAATGAACAAGGATCAATGCTCAATGACGAATGAACGATGAAGAATGAACAAGGATCAATGATCAATGAAGAATGAACGATGAAGAATGAACAAGGATCAATGATCAATGAAGAATGAACGATGAAGAATGAACAAGGATCAATGATCAATGAAGAATGAACGATGAAGAATGAACAAGGATCAATGATCAATGAAGAATGAACGACGAAGAATGAACAAGGATCAATGATCAATGAAGAATGAACGATGAAGAATGAACAAGGATCAATGATCATTGACGAATGAACAATGAAGAATGAACAAGGATTAATGGTCAATGACCAATGAACGATGAAGAATGATCAACGATCAATGATCAATAAAGAATGAACGATGAAGAATGAACAAGGATCAATGATCAATGAACAATGAACGATGAAGAATGAACAAGGATCAATGACCAATGAAGAATGAACGATGAAGAGTGAACAAGGATCAATTATCAATGAAGAATGAACGATGAAGAATGAACAAGGATCAATGGTCAATGACGAATGAACAAAGAACAATGAACAAGGATCAATGATCAATGAAGAATGAACGATGAAGAATGAACAAGGATTAATGATCAATGAAGAATGAACGATGAAGAATCAACAAGGATCAATGATCAATGACGAATAAACGATGAAGAATGAACAAGGATCAATGATCAATGAAGAATGACCGATGAAGAATGAACAAGGATCAATGATCAATGACGAATGAACGATGAAGAATGAACAAGGATCAATGATCAATGAAGAATGAACGACGAAGAATGAACAAGGATCAATGATCAATGAAGAATGAACGATAAAGAATGAACAAGGATCAATGATCAATGACGAATGAACAATGAAGAATGAACAAGGATTAATGGTCAATGACCAATGAACGATGACGAATGATCAACGATCAATGATCAATGAAGAATGAACGATGAAGAATGAACAAGGATCAATGATCAATGAAGAATGAACGATGAAGAATGAACAAGGATCAATGACCAATGAAGAATGAACGATGTGAACAAGGATCAATTATCAATGAAGAATGAACGATGAAGAATAAACAAGGATCAATGGTCAATGACGAATGAACAAAGAACAATGACCAAGGATCAATGATCAATGAAGAATGAACGATGAAGAATGAACAAGGATTAATGATCAATGAAGAATGAACGATGAAGAATCAACAAGGATCAATGATCAATGACGAATGAACGATGAAGAATAAACAAGGATCAATGATCAATGAAGAATGAACGATGAAGAATGAAGAAGGATCAATGATCAATGACGAATGAATGATGAAGAATGAACAAGGATCAATGATCAATGAGGAATGAACAATGAAGAATGAATAAGGATCAATGATCAATGAAGAATGAACGATGAAGAATGAACAAGGATCAATGATCAATGACGAATGAACAATGAAGAATGAACAAGGATTAATGGTCAATGACCAATGAACGATGACGAATGATCAACGATCAATGATCAATGAAGAATGAACGATGAAGAATGAACAAGGATCAATGATCAATGAAGAATGAACGATGAAGAATGAACAAGGATCAATGACCAATGAAGAATGAACGATGTGAACAAGGATCAATTATCAATGAAGAATGAACGATGAAGAATAAACAAGGATCAATGGTCAATGACGAATGAACAAAGAACAATGACCAAGGATCAATGATCAATGAAGAATGAACGATGAAGAATGAACAAGGATTAATGATCAATGAAGAATGAACGATGAAGAATCAACAAGGATCAATGATCAATGACGAATGAACGATGAAGAATAAACAAGGATCAATGATCAATGAAGAATGAACGATGAAGAATGAAGAAGGATCAATGATCAATGACGAATGAATGATGAAGAATGAACAAGGATCAATGATCAATGAGGAATGAACAATGAAGAATGAATAAGGATCAATGATCAATGAAGAATGAACGATGAAGAATAAACAAGGATCAATGATCAATGAAGAATGAACGATGAAGAATGAACAAGGATCAATGATCAATGAAGAATGAACGATGAAGAATGAACAAGGATCAATGATCAATGAAGAATGAACGACGAAGAATGAACAAGGATCAATGGTCAATGACGAATGAAAGATGAACAATGAACAAGGATCAATGATCAATGAAGAATGAACGATGAAGAATGAACAAGGATCAATGAAGAATGAAGAATGAACGATGAAGAATGAACAAGGATCAATGATCAATGACGAATGAACTATGAAGAATGAACAAGGATCAATGATCAATGAAGAATGAACGATGAAGAATGAACAAGGATCAACGATCAATGAGGAATGAACGATGAAGAATGAACAAGGATCAATGATTAATGACGAATGAACGATGAAGAATGAACAAGGATCAACGATCAATGAAGAATGAACGATGAAGAATGAACAAGGATCAATGGTCAATGACGAATGAACGATGAAGAATGAACAAGGATCAATGGTCAATGACGAATGAGCGATGAAGAATGAACAAGGATCAATGATTAATGAAGAATGAACGATGAAAAATGAACTAAGATCAATGATCAATGAAGAATGAACGATGAAAAACGAACAAGGATTAATGGTCAATGACGAATGAACGATGAAGAATGAACAAGGATCAATGATCAATGATGAATAAACGACGAAGAATGAACAAGGATCAATGATCAATGACGAATGAACGATGAAGAATGAACAAGGATCAACGATCAATGAAGAATGAACGATGAAGAATGAACAAGGATCAATGGTCAATGACGAATGAACGATGAAGAATTTACAAGGATCAATGGTCAATGACGAATGAGCGATGAAGAATGAACAAGGATCAATGATTAATGAAGAATGAACGATGAAAAATGAACTAGGATCAATGATCAAAGAAGAATGAACGATGAAGAATGAACAAGGATCAATGATCAATGACGAATGAACGATGAAGAATGAACAAGGATCAATGATCAATGAAGAATGAACGATGAAGAATGAACAAGGATCAATGGTCAATGACGAATGAGCGATGAAGAATGAACAAGGATCAATGATCAATGAAGAATGAACGATGAAGAATGAACAAGGATCAATGATCAATGATGAATAAACGACGAAGAATGAACAAGGATCAATGATCAATGACGAATGAACGATGAAGAATGAACAAGGATCAACGATCAATGAAGAATGAACGATGAAGAATGAACAAGGATCAATGGTTAATGACGAATTAACGATGAAGAATGAACAAGCATCAATGGTCAATGACGAATGAGCGATGAAGAATGAACAAGGATCAATGATTAATGAAGAATGAACGATGAAAAATGAACTAAGATCAATGATCAATGAAGAATGAAAGATGAAAAACGAACAAGGATTAATGGTCAATGACGAATGAACGATGAAGAATGAACAAGGATCAATGATCAATGATGAATAAACGACGAAGAATGAACAAGGATCAATGATCAATGACGAACGAACGATGAAGAATGAACAAGGATCAACGATCAATGAAGAATGAACGATGAAGAATGAACAAGGATCAATGGTCAATGACGAATGAACGATGAAGAATTTACAAGGATCAATGGTCAATGACGAATGAGCGATGAAGAATGAACAAGGATCAATGATTAATGAAGAATGAACGATGAAAAATGAACTAGGATCAATGATCAAAGAAGAATGAACGATGAAGAATGAACAAGGATCAATGATCAATGACGAATGAACGATGAAGAATGAACAAGGATCAATGTTCAATGAAGAATGAACGATGAAGAATGAACAAGGATCAATGGTCAATGACGAATGAGCGATGAAGAATGAACAAGGATCAATGATCAATGAAGAATGAACGATGAAGAATGAACAAGGATCAATGAACAATGATGAATAAACGACGAAGAATGAACAAGGATCAATGATCAATGACGAATGAACGATGAAGAATGAACAAGGATCAACGATCAATGAAGAATGAACGATGAAGAATGAACAAGGATCAATGGTTAATGATGAATGAACGATGAAGAATGAACAAGCATCAATGGTCAATGACGAATGAGCGATGAAGAATGAACAAGGATCAATGATTAATGAAGAATGAACGATGAAAAATGAACTAAGATCAATGATCAATGAAGAATGAACGATGAAAAATGAACAAGGATTAATGGTCAATGACGAATGAACGATGAAGAATGAACAAGGATCAATGATCAATGAAGAATGAACGATGAAGAATGAACAAGGATCAATCATCAATGAAGAATGAACGATGAAGAATGAACAAGGATCAATGATCTATGACGAAGGAACGATGAAGAATGAACAAGGATCAATGATCAATGAAGAATGAACGATGAAGAATGAACAAGGATCAATGATCAATGAAGAATGAACGATGAAGAATGAATAAGGATTAATGGTCAATGACGAATGAACGATGAATAATGAACAAGGATTAATGATCAATAAAGAATGAACGATGAAGAATGAACAAGGATCAATGAAGAATGAAGAATGAACGATGAAGAATGAACAAGGATCAATGATCAATGACGAAAGAACGATGAAGAATAAACAAGGATCAATGATCAATGAAGAATGAACGATGAAGAATGAACAAGGATCAACGATCAATGAAGAATGAACGATGAAGAATGAACAAGGATCAACGATCAATGAGGAATGAACGATGAAGAATGAACAAGGATCAATGATTAATGACGAATGAACGATGAAGAATGAACAAGGATCAACGATCAATGAAGAATGAACGATGAAGAATGAACAAGGATCAATGGTCAATGACGAATGAACGATGAAGAATGAACAAGGATCAATGGTCAATGACGAATGAGCGATGAAGAATGAACAAGGATCAATGATTAATGAAGAATGAACGATGAAAAATGAACTAAGATCAATGATCAATGAAGAATGAACGATGAAAAACGAACAAGGATTAATGGTCAATGACGAATGAACGATGAAGAATGAACAAGGATCAATGATCATTGAAGAATGAACGATGAAGAATGAATAAGGATTAATGGTCAATGACGAATGAACGATGAATAATGAACAAGGATCAATGATCAATGAAGAATGAACGATGAAGAATGAATAAGGATCAATGATCAATGAAGAATGAACGATGAAGAATGAACAAGG
This sequence comes from Amaranthus tricolor, assembly GCF_026212465.1. Classification (NCBI taxonomy): domain Eukaryota; kingdom Viridiplantae; phylum Streptophyta; class Magnoliopsida; order Caryophyllales; family Amaranthaceae; genus Amaranthus; species Amaranthus tricolor. Next base: position 1,423,757 of record NC_080063.1, read on the forward strand.
ATTAATGATCAATGACGAATGAACGATGAAGAATGAACAAGGATCAATGATCAATGAAGAATGAACGATGAAGAATGAACAAGGATCAATGATCAATGACGAATGAACGATGAAGAATGAACAAGGATCATTGATCAATGAAGAATGAACGATGAAGAATGAACAAGGATCAATGATCTATGACGAAGGAACGATGAAGAATGAACAAGGATCAATGATCAATGAAGAATGAACGATGAAGAATGAACAAGGATCAATGATCAATGAAGAATGAACGATGAAGAATGAATAAGGATTAATGGTCAATGACGAATGAACGATGAATAATGAACAAGGATCAATGATCAATGAAGAATGAACGATGAAGAATGAATAAGGATCAATGATCAATGAAGAATGAACGATGAAGAATGAACAAGGATTAATGATCAATGACGAATGAACGATGAAGAATGAACAAGGATCAATGATCAATGAAGAATGAACGATGAAGAATGAACAAGGATCAATGATCAATGAAGAATGAACGATGAAGAATGAACAAGGATCAATGATCAATGAAGAATGAACGATGAATAATGAACAAGGATCAATGATCAATGACGAATGAACGATGAAGAATGAACAAGGATCAATGATAAATGAAGAATGAAGGATGAAGAATGAACAAGGATCAATGATCAATGAAGAATGAACTACAAAGAATGAACAAGGATCAATGATCAATGACGAATGAACGATGAAGAATGAACAAGGATCAATGATCAATGAAGAATGAACGATGAAGAATGAACAAGGATCAATGGTCAATGATGAATGAACGATGAAAAATGAACAAGGCTCAATGATCAATGAAGAATGAACGATGAAGAATGAACAAGGATCAATGATCAATGAAGAATGAACGATGAAGGATGAACAAGGATCAATGATCAATGACGAATGAACGATCAATAATGAACAAGGATCAATGATCAATGAAGAATGAACGATGAAGAATGAAGAAGGATTAATGGTCAATGACGAATGAACAATCAATAATGAACAAGGATCAATGATCAATGAAGAATGAACGATGAAGAATGAACAAGGATCAATGATCAATGAAGAATGAACGATGAAGAATGAATAAGGATTAGTGGTCAATGACGAATGGACGATGAATAATGAACAAGGATCAATGATCAATGAAGAATGAACGATGAAGAATGAACAAGGTTTAATGATCAATGAAGAATGAACGATGAAGAATGAACAAGGATCAATGATCAATGAAGAATGAACGATGAAGAATGAATAAGGATAAATGCTCAATGACGAATGAACGATGAATAATGAACAAGGATCAATGATCAATGAAGAATGAACGATGAAGAATGAACAAGGATCAATGATCAAAGAAGAATGAACGATGAAGAATGAACAAGGATCAATGATCAATGACGAATGAACGATGCAGAATGAACAAGGATTAATGATCAATGAAGAATGAACGATGAAGAATGAACAAGGATCAATGATGAATGAAGAATGAACGATGAAGAATGAACAATGATCAATGATCAATGAAGAATGAATATTGGACGATGAAGAATGAACAAGGATGAATGATCAATGAAGAATGAACGATGAAGAATGAACAAGGATCAATGATAAATGAAGAATGAAGGATGAAGAATGAACAAGGATCAATGATCAATGAAGAATGAACTACAAAGAATGAACAAGGATCAATGATCAATGACGAATGAACGATGACGAATGAACAAGGATCAATGATCAATGAAGAATGAACGATGAAGAATGAACAAGGATCAATGGTCAATGATGAATGAACGATGAAAAATGAACAAGGCTCAATGATCAATGAAGAATGAACGATGAAGAATGAACAAGGATCAATGATCAATGAAGAATGAACGATCAAGGATGAACAAGGATCAATGATCAATGACGAATGAACGATCAATAATGAACAAGGATCAATGATCAATGAAGAATGAACGATGAAGAATGAAGAAGGATCAATGGTCAATGATGAATGAACGATGAAAAATGAACAAGGCTCAATGATCAATGAAGAATGAACGATGAAGAATGAACAAGGATCAATGATCAATGAAGAATGAACGATCAAGGATGAACAAGGATCAATGATCAATGACGAATGAACGATCAATAATGAACAAGGATCAATGATCAATGACGAATGAACGATGAAGAATGAACAAGGATCAACGATCAATGAAGAATTAACGATGAAGAATGAACAAGCATCAATGGTCAATGACGAATGAGCAATGAAGAATGAACAAGGATCAATGATTAATGAAGAATGAACGATGAAAAATGAACTAAGATCAATGATCAATGAAGAATGAAAGATGAAAAACGAACAAGGATTAATGGTCCATGACGAATGAACGATGAAGAATGAACAAGGATCAATGATCAATGATGAATAAACGACGAAGAATGAACAAGGATCAATGATCAATGACGAATGAACGATGAAGAATGAACAAGGATCAACGATCAATGAAGAATGAACGATGAAGAATGAACAAGGATCAATGGTCAATGACGAATGAACGATGAAGAATTTACAAGGATCAATGGTCAATGACGAATGAGCGATGAAGAATGAACAAGGATCAATGATTAATGAAGAATGAACGATGAAAAATGAACTAGGATCAATGATCAAAGAAGAATGAACGATGAAGAATGAACAAGGATCAATGATCAATGACGAATGAACGATGAAGAATGCACAAGGATCAATGATCAATGAAGAATGAACGATGAAGAATGAACAAGGATCAATGGTCAATGACGAATGAGCGATGAAGAATGAACAAGGATCAATGATCAATGAAGAATGAACGATGAAGAATGAACAAGGATCAATGAACAATGATGAATAAACGACGAAGAATGAACAAGGATCAATGATCAATGACGAATGAACGATGAAGAATGAACAAGGATCAACGATCAATGAAGAATGAACGATGAAGAATGAACAAGGATCAATGGTTAATGACGAATGAACGATGAAGAATGAACAAGCATCAATGGTCAATGACGAATGAGCGATGAAGAATGAACAAGGATCAATGATTAATGAAGAATGAACGATGAAAAATGAACTAAGATCAATGATCAATGAAGAATGAACGATGAAAAATGAACAAGGATTAATGGTCAATGACGAATGAACGATGAAGAATGAACAAGGATCAATGATCAATGAAGAATGAACGATGAAGAATGAACAAGGATCAATCATCAATGAAGAATGAACGATGAAGAATGAACAAGGATCAATGATCTATGACGAAGGAACGATGAAGAATGAACAAGGATCAATGATCAATGAAGAATGAACGATGAAGAATGAACAAGGATCAATGATCAATGAAGAATGAACGATGAAGAATGAATAAGGATTAATGGTCAATGACGAATGAACGATGAATAATGAACAAGGATTAATGATCAATAAAGAATGAACGATGAAGAATGAACAAGGATCAATGAAGAATGAAGAATGAACGATGAAGAATGAACAAGGATCAATGATCAATGACGAAAGAACGATGAAGAATAAACAAGGATCAATGATCAATGAAGAATGAACGATGAAGAATGAACAAGGATCAACGATCAATGAAGAATGAACGATGAAGAATGAACAAGGATCAATGACCAATGACGAATGAACGATGAAGAATGAACAAGGATCAATGATCAATGAAGAATGAACGACGAAGAATGAACAAGGATCAATGGTCAATGACGAATGCGCGATGAAGAATGAAGAAGGATCAATGATCAATGAAGAAAGAACGATGAAGAATGAACAAGGATTAATGATCAATGAAGAATGAACGATGAAGAATGAACAAGGATCAATGATCAATGAAGAATGAACGATGAAGAATGAACAAGGACCAATGATCAATGAAGAATGAACGACGAAGAATGAACAAGGATCAATGATCAATGAAGAATGAACGATGAAGAATGAACAAGGATCAATGGTCAATGACGAATGAGCGATGAAGAATGAACAAGGATCAATGATAAATGAAAAATGAACGATGAAAAATGAACTAGGATCAATGATCAATGAAGAATGAACGATGAAGAATGAACAAGGATTAATGGTCAATGACGAATGAACGATGAAGAATGAACAAGGATCAATGATCAATGAAGAATGAACGATGAAGAATGAACAAGGATCAATGATCTTTGACGAAGGAACGATGAAGAATGAACAAGGATCAATGATCAATGAAGAATGAACGATGAAGAATGAACAAGGATCAATGATCAATGAAGAATGAACGATGAAGAATGAATAAGGATTAATGGTCAATGACGAATGAACGATGAATAATGAACAAGGACCAATGATCAATGAAGAATGAACGATGAAGAATGAACAAGGATCAATGATCAATGAAGAATGAACGATGAAGAATGAACAAGGATCAATGATCAATGACGAATGAACGATGAAGAATGAACAAGGATCATTGATCAATGAAGAATGAACGATGAAGAATGAACAAGGATCAATGATCTATGACGAAGGAACGATGAAGAATGAACAAGGATCAATGATCAATGAAGAATGAACGATGAAGAATGAACAAGGATCAATGATCAATGAAGAATGAACGATGAAGAATGAATAAGGATTAATGGTCAATGACGAATGAACGATGAATAATGAACAAGGATCAATGATCAATGAAGAATGAACGATGAAGAATGAATAAGGATCAATGATCAATGAAGAATGAACGATGAAGAATGAACAAGGATTAATGATCAATGACGAATGAACGATGAAGAATGAACAAGGATCAATGATCAATGAAGAATGAACGATGAAGAATGAACAAGGATCAATGATCAATGAAGAATGAACGATGAAGAATGAACAAGGATCAATGATCAATGAAGAATGAACGATGAATAATGAACAAGGATCAATGATCAATGACGAATGAACGATGAAGAATGAACAAGGATCAATGATAAATGAAGAATGAAGGATGAAGAATGAACAAGGATCAATGATCAATGAAGAATGAACTACAAAGAATGAACAAGGATCAATGATCAATGACGAATGAACGATGAAGAATGAACAAGGATCAATGATCAATGAAGAATGAACGATGAAGAATGAACAAGGATCAATGGTCAATGATGAATGAACGATGAAAAATGAACAAGGCTCAATGATCAATGAAGAATGAACGATGAAGAATGAACAAGGATCAATGATCAATGAAGAATGAACGATGAAGGATGAACAAGGATCAATGATCAATGACGAATGAACGATCAATAATGAACAAGGATCAATGATCAATGAAGAATGAACGATGAAGAATGAAGAAGGATTAATGGTCAATGACGAATGAACAATCAATAATGAACAAGGATCAATGATCAATGAAGAATGAACGATGAAGAATGAACAAGGATCAATGATCAATGAAGAATGAACGATGAAGAATGAATAAGGATTAGTGGTCAATGACGAATGGACGATGAATAATGAACAAGGATCAATGATCAATGAAGAATGAACGATGAAGAATGAACAAGGTTTAATGATCAATGAAGAATGAACGATGAAGAATGAACAAGGATCAATGATCAATGAAGAATGAACGATGAAGAATGAATAAGGATAAATGCTCAATGACGAATGAACGATGAATAATGAACAAGGATCAATGATCAATGAAGAATGAACGATGAAGAATGAACAAGGATCAATGATCAAAGAAGAATGAACGATGAAGAATGAACAAGGATCAATGATCAATGACGAATGAACGATGCAGAATGAACAAGGATTAATGATCAATGAAGAATGAACGATGAAGAATGAACAAGGATCAATGATGAATGAAGAATGAACGATGAAGAATGAACAATGATCAATGATCAATGAAGAATGAATATTGGACGATTAAGAATGAACAAGGATGAATGATCAATGAAGAATGAACGATGAAGAATGAACAAGGATCAATGATAAATGAAGAATGAAGGATGAAGAATGAACAAGGATCAATGATCAATGAAGAATGAACTACAAAGAATGAACAAGGATCAATGATCAATGACGAATGAACGATGACGAATGAACAAGGATCAATGATCAATGAAGAATGAACGATGAAGAATGAACAAGGATCAATGGTCAATGATGAATGAACGATGAAAAATGAACAAGGCTCAATGATCAATGAAGAATGAACGATGAAGAATGAACAAGGATCAATGATCAATGAAGAATGAACGATCAAGGATGAACAAGGATCAATGATCAATGACGAATGAACGATCAATAATGAACAAGGATCAATGATCAATGAAGAATGAACGATGAAGAATGAAGAAGGATTAATGGTCAATGACGAATGAACAATCAATAATGAACAAGGATCAATGATCAATGAAGAATGAACGATGAAGAATGAACAAGGATCAATGATCAATGAAGAATGAATGATGAAGAATGAATAAGGATTAGTGGTCAATGACGAATGGACGATGAATAATGAACAAGGATCAATGATCAATGAAGAATGAACGATGAAGAATGAACAAGGTTCAATGATCAATGAAGAATGAACGATGAAGAATGAACAAGGATCAATGATCAATGAAGAATGAACGATGAAGAATGAATAAGGATAAATGCTCAATGACGAATGAACGATGAATAATGAACAAGGATCAATGATCAATGAAGAATGAACGATGAAGAATGAACAAGGATCAATGATCAAAGAAGAATGAACGATGAAGAATGAACAAGGATCAATGATCAATGACGAATGAACGATGCAGAATGAACAAGGATTAATGATCAATGAAGAATGAACGATGAAGAATGAACAAGGATCAATGATGAATGAAGAATGAACGATGAAGAATGAATAATGATCAATGATCAATGAAGAATGAACGATGAAGAATGAACAAGGATCAATGATCAATGAAGAATGAACGATGAAGAATGAACAAGGATCAATGATCTATGACGAAGGAACGATGAAGAATGAACAAGGATCAATGATCAATGAAGAATGAACGATGAAGAATGAACAAGGATCAATGATCAATGAAGAATGAATGATGAAGAATGAATAAGGATTAATGGTCAATGATGAATGAACGATGAATAATGAACAAGGATCAATGATCAATGAAGAATGAACGATGAAGAATGAACAAGGATCAATGATCAATGCAGAATGAACGATGAAGAATGAACAAGGATCAATGATCAATGACGAATGAACGATGAAGAATGAACAAGGATCAATGATCAATGAAGAATGAACGATGAAGAATGAACAAGGATCAATGATCTATGACGAAGGAACGATGAAGAATGAACAAGGATCAATGATCAATGAAGAATGAACGATGAAGAATGAACAAGGATCAATGATCAATGAAGAATGAACGATGAAGAATGAATAAGGATTAATGGTCAATGACGAATGAAGGATGAATAATGAACAAGGATCAATGATCAATGAAGAATGAACGATGAAGTTTGAATAAGGATCAATGATCAATGAAGAATGAACGATGAAGAATGAACAAGGATCAATGATCAATGACGAATGAACGATGAAGAATGAACAAGGATCAATGATCAATGAAGAATGAACGATGAAGAATGAACAAGGATCAATGATCAATGAAGAATGAACGATGAAGAATGAACAAGGATCAATGATCAATGACGAATGAACGATGAATAATGAACAAGGATCAATGATCAATGAAGAATGAACGATGAAGAATGAACAAGGATCAATGATCAATGAAGAATGAACGATGAAGGATGAATAAGGATCAATGATCAATGACGAATGAACGATCAATAATGAACAAGGATCAATGATCAATGAAGAATGAACGATGAAGAATGAAGAAGGATTAATGGTCAATGACGAATGAACAATCAATAATGAACAAGGATCAATGATCAATGAAGAATGAACGATGAAGAATGAACAAGGATCAATGATCAATGAAGAATGAACGATGAAGAATGAACAAGGATCAATGATCAATGACGAATGAACGATGAAGAATGAACAAGGATCAATGATCAATGAAGAATGAACGATGAAGAATGAACAAGGATCAATGATCAATGAAGAATGAACGATGAAGAATGAATAAGGATTAATGGTCAATGATGAATGAACGATGAATAATGAACAAGGATCAATGATCAATGAAGAATGAACGATGAAGAATGAACAAGGATCAATGATCAATGCAGAATGAACGATGAAGAATGAACAAGGATCAATGATCAATGACGAATGAACGATGAAGAATGAACAAGGATCAATGATCAATGAAGAATGAACGATGAAGAATGAACAAGGATCAATGATCTATGACGAAGGAACGATGAAGAATGAACAAGGATCAATGATCAATGAAGAATGAACGATGAAGAATGAACAAGGATCAATGATCAATGAAGAATGAACGATGAAGAATGAATAAGGATTAATGGTCAAGGACGAATGAACGATGAATAATGAACAAGGATCAATGATCAATGAAGAATGAACGATGAAGAATGAATAAGGATTAATGGTCAATGACGAATGAACGATGAATAATGAACAAGGACCAATGATCAATGAAGAATGAACGATGAAGAATGAATAAGGATCAATGATCAATGAAGAATGAACGATGAAGAATGAACAAGGATTAATGATCAATGACGAATGAACGATGAAGAATGAACAAGGATCAATGATCAATGAAGAATGAACGATGAATAATGAACAAGGATCAATGATCAATGAAGAATGAACGATGAAGAATGAACAAGGATCAATGATCAATGAAGAATGAACGATGAATAATGAACAAGGATCAATGATCAATGACGAATGAACGATGAAGAATGAACAAGGATCAATGATAAATGAAGAATGAAGGATGAAGAATGAACAAGGATCAATGATCAATGAAGAATGAACTACAAAGAATGAACAAGGATCAATGATCAATGACGAATGAACGATGAAGAATGAACAAGGATCAATGATCAATGAAGAATGAACGATGAAGAATGAACAAGGATCAATGGTCAATGATGAATGAACGATGAAAAATGAACAAGGCTCAATGATCAATGAAGAATGAACGATGAAGAATGAACAAGGATCAATGATCAATGAAGAATGAACGATGAAGGATGAACAAGGATCAATGATCAATGACGAATAAACGATCAATAATGAACAAGGATCAATGATCAATGAAGAATGAACGATGAAGAATGAAGAAGGATTAATGGTCAATGACGAATGAACAATCAATAATGAACAAGGATCAATGATCAATGAAGAATGAACGATGAAGAATGAACAAGGATCAATGATCAATGAAGAATGAACGATGAAGAATGAATAAGGATTAGTGGTCAATGACGAATGGACGATGAATAATGAACAAGGATCAATGATCAATGAAGAATGAACGATGAAGAATGAACAAGGTTTAATGATCAATGAAGAATGAACGATGAAGAATGAACAAGGATCAATGATCAATGAAGAATGAACGATGAAGAATGAATAAGGATAAATGCTCAATGACGAATGAACGATGAATAATGAACAAGGATCAATGATCAATGAAGAATGAACGATGAAGAATGAACAAGGATCAATGATCAAAGAAGAATGAACGATGAAGAATGAACAAGGATCAATGATCAATGACGAATGAACGATGCAGAATGAACAAGGATTAATGATCAATGAAGAATGAACGATGAATAATGAACAAGGATCAATGATGAATGAAGAATGAACGATGAAGAATGAACAATGATCAATGATCAATGAAGAATGAATATTGGACGATGAAGAATGAACAAGGATGAATGATCAATGAAGAATGAACGATGAAGAATGAACAAGGATCAATGATAAATGAAGAATGAAGGATGAAGAATGAACAAGGATCAATGATCAATGAAGAATGAACTACAAAGAATGAACAAGGATCAATGATCAATGACGAATGAACGATGACGAATGAACAAGGATCAATGATCAATGAAGAATGAACGATGAAGAATGAACAAGGATCAATGGTCAATGATGAATGAACGATGAAAAATGAACAAGGCTCAATGATCAATGAAGAATGAACGATGAAGAATGAACAAGGATCAATGATCAATGAAGAATGAACGATCAAGGATGAACAAGGATCAATGATCAATGACGAATGAACGATCAATAATGAACAAGGATCAATGATCAATGAAGAATGAACGATGAAGAATGAAGAAGGATTAATGGTCAATGACGAATGAACAATCAATAATGAACAAGGATCAATGATCAATGAAGAATGAACGATGAAGAATGAACAAGGATCAATGATCAATGAAGAATGAACGATGAAGAATGAATAAGGATTAGTGGTCAATGACGAATGGACGATGAATAATGAACAAGGATCAATGATCAATGAAGAATGAACGATGAAGAATGAACAAGGTTCAATGATCAATGAAGAATGAACGATGAAGAATGAACAAGGATCAATGATCAATGAAGAATGAACGATGAAGAATGAATAAGGATAAATGCTCAATGACGAATGAACGATGAATAATGAACAAGGATCAATGATCAATGAAGAATGAACGATGAAGAATGAACAAGGATCAATGATCAAAGAAGAATGAACGATGAAGAATGAACAAGGATCAATGATCAATGACGAATGAACGATGCAGAATGAACAAGGATTAATGATCAATGAAGAATGAACGATGAAGAATGAACAAGGATCAATGATGAATGAAGAATGAACGATGAAGAATGAATAATGATCAATGATCAATGAAGAATGAACGATGAAGAATGAACAAGGATCAATGATCAATGAAGAATGAACGATGAAGAATGAACAAGGATCAATGATCTATGACGAAGGAACGATGAAGAATGAACAAGGATCAATGATCAATGAAGCATGAACGATGAAGAATGAACAAGGATCAATGATCAATGAAGAATGAATGATGAAGAATGAATAAGGATTAATGGTCAATGATGAATGAACGATGAATAATGAACAAGGATCAATGATCAATGAAGAATGAACGATGAAGAATGAACAAGGATCAATGATCAATGCAGAATGAACGATGAAGAATGAACAAGGATCAATGATCAATGACGAATGAACGATGAAGAATGAACAAGGATCAATGATCAATGAAGAATGAACGATGAAGAATGAACAAGGATCAATGATCTATGACGAAGGAACGATGAAGAATGAACAAGGATCAATGATCAATGAAGAATGAACGATGAAGAATGAACAAGGATCAATGATCAATGAAGAATGAACGATGAAGAATGAATAAGGATTAATGGTCAATGACGAATGAAGGATGAATAATGAACAAGGATCAATGATCAATGAAGAATGAACGATGAAGAATGAATAAGGATCAATGATCAATGAAGAATGAACGATGAAGAATGAACAAGGATCAATGATCAATGACGAATGAACGATGAAGAATGAACAAGGATCAATGATCAATGAAGAATGAACGATGAAGAATGAACAAGGATCAATGATCAATGAAGAATGAACGATGAAGAATGAACAAGGATCAATGATCAATGACGAATGAACGATGAATAATGAACAAGGATCAATGATCAATGAAGAATGAACGATGAAGAATGAACAAGGATCAATGATCAATGAAGAATGAACGATGAAGGATGAACAAGGATCAATGATCAATGACGAATGAACGATCAATAATGAACAAGGATCAATGATCAATGAAGAATGAACGATGAATAATGAAGAAGGATTAATGGTCAATGACGAATGAACAATCAATAATGAACAAGGATCAATGATCAATGAAGAATGAACGATGAAGAATGAACAAGGATCAATGATCAATGAAGAATGAACGATGAAGAATGAACAAGGATCAATGATCAATGACGAATGAACGATGAAGAATGAACAAGGATCAATGATCAATGAAGAATGAACGATGAAGAATGAACAAGGATCAATGATCTATGACGAAGGAACGATGAAGAATGAACAAGGATCAATGATCAATGAAGAATGAACGATGAAGAATGAACAAGGATCAATGATCAATGAAGAATGAACGATGAAGAATGAATAAGGATTAATGGTCAATGACGAATGAAGGATGAATAATGAACAAGGATCAATGATCAATGAAGAATGAACGATGAAGAATGAACAAGGATCAATGATCAAAGAAGAATGAACGATGAAGAATGAACAAGGATCAATGATCAATGACGAATGAACGATGCAGAATGAACAAGGATTAATGATCAATGAAGAATGAACGATGAAGAATGAACAAGGATCAATGATGAATGAAGAATGAACGATGAAGAATGAATAATGATCAATGATCAATGAAGAATGAACGATGAAGAATGAACAAGGATCAATGATCAATGAAGAATGAACGATGAAGAATGAACAAGGATCAATGATCTATGACGAAGGAACGATGAAGAATGAACAAGGATCAATGATCAATGAAGAATGAACGATGAAGAATGAACAAGGATCAATGATCAATGAAGAATGAACGATGAAGAATGAATAAGGATTAATGGTCAATGATGAATGAACGATGAATAATGAACAAGGATCAATGATCAATGAAGAATGAACGATGAAGAATGAACAAGGATCAATGATCAATGCAGAATGAACGATGAAGAATGAACAAGGATCAATGATCAATGACGAATGAACGATGAAGAATGAACAAGGATCAATGATCAATGAAGAATGAACAAGGATCAATGATCTATGACGAAGGAACGATGAAGAATGAACAAGGATCAATGATCAATGAAGAATGAACGATGAAGAATGAACAAGGATCAATGATCAATGAAGAATGAACGATGAAGAATGAATAAGGATTAATGGTCAAGGACGAATGAACGATGAATAATGAACAAGGATCAATGATCAATGAAGAATGAACGATGAAGAATGAACAAGGATCAATGATCAATGAAGAATGAACGATGAATAATGAACAAGGATTAATGATCAATGAAGAATGAACGATGAAGAATGAACAAGGATTAATGATCAATGAAGAATGAACAAGGATCAATGATCAATGAAGAATGAACGATGAATAATGAACAAGGATTAATGATCAATGACGAATGAACGATGAAGAATGAACAAGGATCAATGATCAATGAAGAATGAACGATGAATAATGAACAAGGATCAATGATCAATGAAGAATGAACGATGAAGAATGAACAAGGATCAATGATCAATGAAGAATGAACGATGAATAATGAACAAGGATCAATGATCAATGACGAATGAACGATGAAGAATGAACAAGGATCAATGATAAATGAAGAATGAAGGATGAAGAATGAACAAGGATCAATGATCAATGAAGAATGAACTACAAAGAATGAACAAGGATCAATGATCAATGACGAATGAACGATGAAGAATGAACAAGGATCAATGATCAATGAAGAATGAACGATGAAGAATGAACAAGGATCAATGGTCAATGATGAATGAACGATGAAAAATGAACAAGGCTCAATGATCAATGAAGAATGAACGATGAAGAATGAACAAGGATCAATGATCAATGAAGAATGAACGATGAAGGATGAACAAGGATCAATGATCAATGACGAATAAACGATCAATAATGAACAAGGATCAATGATCAATGAAGAATGAACGATGAAGAATGAAGAAGGATTAATGGTCAATGACGAATGAACAATCAATAATGAACAAGGATCAATGATCAATGAAGAATGAACGATGAAGAATGAACAAGGATCAATGATCAATGAAGAATGAACGATGAAGAATGAATAAGGATTAGTGGTCAATGACGAATGGACGATGAATAATGAACAAGGATCAATGATCAATGAAGAATGAACGATGAAGAATGAACAAGGTTTAATGATCAATGAAGAATGAACGATGAAGAATGAACAAGGATCAATGATCAATGAAGAATGAACGATGAAGAATGAATAAGGATAAATGCTCAATGACGAATGAACGATGAATAATGAACAAGGATCAATGATCAATGAAGAATGAACGATGAAGAATGAACAAGGATCAATGATCAAAGAAGAATGAACGATGAAGAATGAACAAGGATCAATGATCAATGACGAATGAACGATGCAGAATGAACAAGGATTAATGATCAATGAAGAATGAACGATGAATAATGAACAAGGATCAATGATGAATGAAGAATGAACGATGAAGAATGAACAATGATCAATGATCAATGAAGAATGAATATTGGACGATGAAGAATGAACAAGGATGAATGATCAATGAAGAATGAACGATGAAGAATGAACAAGGATCAATGATAAATGAAGAATGAAGGATGAAGAATGAACAAGGATCAATGATCAATGAAGAATGAACTACAAAGAATGAACAAGGATCAATGATCAATGACGAATGAACGATGACGAATGAACAAGGATCAATGATCAATGAAGAATGAACGATGAAGAATGAACAAGGATCAATGGTCAATGATGAATGAACGATGAAAAATGAACAAGGCTCAATGATCAATGAAGAATGAACGATGAAGAATGAACAAGGATCAATGATCAATGAAGAATGAACGATCAAGGATGAACAAGGATCAATGATCAATGACGAATGAACGATCAATAATGAACAAGGATCAATGATCAATGAAGAATGAACGATGAAGAATGAACAAGGTTCAATGATCAATGAAGAATGAACGATGAAGAATGAACAAGGATCAATGATCAATGAAGAATGAACGATGAAGAATGAATAAGGATAAATGCTCAATGACGAATGAACGATGAATAATGAACAAGGATCAATGATCAATGAAGAATGAACGATGAAGAATGAACAAGGATCAATGATCAAAGAAGAATGAACGATGAAGAATGAACAAGGATCAATGATCAATGACGAATGAACGATGCAGAATGAACAAGGATTAATGATCAATGAAGAATGAACGATGAAGAATGAACAAGGATCAATGATGAATGAAGAATGAACGATGAAGAATGAATAATGATCAATGATCAATGAAGAATGAACGATGAAGAATGAACAAGGATCAATGATCAATGAAGAATGAACGATGAAGAATGAACAAGGATCAATGATCTATGACGAAGGAACGATGAAGAATGAACAAGGATCAATGATCAATGAAGAATGAACGATGAAGAATGAACAAGGATCAATGATCAATGAAGAATGAATGATGAAGAATGAATAAGGATTAATGGTCAATGATGAATGAACGATGAATAATGAACAAGGATCAATGATCAATGAAGAATGAACGATGAAGAATGAACAAGGATCAATGATCAATGCAGAATGAACGATGAAGAATGAACAAGGATCAATGATCAATGACGAATGAACGATGAAGAATGAACAAGGATCAATGATCAATGAAGAATGAACGATGAAGAATGAACAAGGATCAATGATCTATGACGAAGGAACGATGAAGAATGAACAAGGATCAATGATCAATGAAGAATGAACGATGAAGAATGAACAAGGATCAATGATCAATGAAGAATGAACGATGAAGAATGAATAAGGATTAATGGTCAATGACGAATGAAGGATGAATAATGAACAAGGATCAATGATCAATGAAGAATGAACGATGAAGAATGAATAAGGATCAATGATCAATGAAGAATGAACGATGAAGAATGAACAAGGATCAATGATCAATGACGAATGAACGATGAAGAATGAACAAGGATCAATGATCAATGAAGAATGAACGATGAAGAATGAACAAGGATCAATGATCAATGAAGAATGAACGATGAAGAATGAACAAGGATCAATGATCAATGACGAATGAACGATGAATAATGAACAAGGATCAATGATCAATGAAGAATGAACAAGGATCAATGATCTATGACGAAGGAACGATGAAGAATGAACAAGGATCAATGATCAATGAAGAATGAACGATGAAGAATGAACAAGGATCAATGATCAATGAAGAATGAACGATGAAGAATGAATAAGGATTAATGGTCAAGGACGAATGAACGATGAATAATGAACAAGGATCAATGATCAATGAAGAATGAACGATGAAGAATGAACAAGGATCAATGATCAATGAAGAATGAACGATGAATAATGAACAAGGATTAATGATCAATGAAGAATGAACGATGAAGAATGAACAAGGATTAATGATCAATGAAGAATGAACAAGGATCAATGATCAATGAAGAATGAACGATGAATAATGAACAAGGATTAATGATCAATGACGAATGAACGATGAAGAATGAACAAGGATCAATGATCAATGAAGAATGAACGATGAATAATGAACAAGGATCAATGATCAATGAAGAATGAACGATGAAGAATGAACAAGGATCAATGATCAATGAAGAATGAACGATGAATAATGAACAAGGATCAATGATCAATGACGAATGAACGATGAAGAATGAACAAGGATCAATGATAAATGAAGAATGAAGGATGAAGAATGAACAAGGATCAATGATCAATGAAGAATGAACTACAAAGAATGAACAAGGATCAATGATCAATGACGAATGAACGATGAAGAATGAACAAGGATCAATGATCAATGAAGAATGAACGATGAAGAATGAACAAGGATCAATGGTCAATGATGAATGAACGATGAAAAATGAACAAGGCTCAATGATCAATGAAGAATGAACGATGAAGAATGAACAAGGATCAATGATCAATGAAGAATGAACGATGAAGGATGAACAAGGATCAATGATCAATGACGAATAAACGATCAATAATGAACAAGGATCAATGATCAATGAAGAATGAACGATGAAGAATGAAGAAGGATTAATGGTCAATGACGAATGAACAATCAATAATGAACAAGGATCAATGATCAATGAAGAATGAACGATGAAGAATGAACAAGGATCAATGATCAATGAAGAATGAACGATGAAGAATGAATAAGGATTAGTGGTCAATGACGAATGGACGATGAATAATGAACAAGGATCAATGATCAATGAAGAATGAACGATGAAGAATGAACAAGGTTTAATGATCAATGAAGAATGAACGATGAAGAATGAACAAGGATCAATGATCAATGAAGAATGAACGATGAAGAATGAATAAGGATAAATGCTCAATGACGAATGAACGATGAATAATGAACAAGGATCAATGATCAATGAAGAATGAACGATGAAGAATGAACAAGGATCAATGATCAAAGAAGAATGAACGATGAAGAATGAACAAGGATCAATGATCAATGACGAATGAACGATGCAGAATGAACAAGGATTAATGATCAATGAAGAATGAACGATGAATAATGAACAAGGATCAATGATGAATGAAGAATGAACGATGAAGAATGAACAATGATCAATGATCAATGAAGAATGAATATTGGACGATGAAGAATGAACAAGGATGAATGATCAATGAAGAATGAACGATGAAGAATGAACAAGGATCAATGATAAATGAAGAATGAAGGATGAAGAATGAACAAGGATCAATGATCAATGAAGAATGAACTACAAAGAATGAACAAGGATCAATGATCAATGACGAATGAACGATGACGAATGAACAAGGATCAATGATCAATGAAGAATGAACGATGAAGAATGAACAAGGATCAATGGTCAATGATGAATGAACGATGAAAAATGAACAAGGCTCAATGATCAATGAAGAATGAACGATGAAGAATGAACAAGGATCAATGATCAATGAAGAATGAACGATCAAGGATGAACAAGGATCAATGATCAATGACGAATGAACGATCAATAATGAACAAGGATCAATGATCAATGAAGAATGAACGATGAAGAATGAACAAGGTTCAATGATCAATGAAGAATGAACGATGAAGAATGAACAAGGATCAATGATCAATGAAGAATGAACGATGAAGAATGAATAAGGATAAATGCTCAATGACGAATGAACGATGAATAATGAACAAGGATCAATGATCAATGAAGAATGAACGATGAAGAATGAACAAGGATCAATGATCAAAGAAGAATGAACGATGAAGAATGAACAAGGATCAATGATCAATGACGAATGAACGATGCAGAATGAACAAGGATTAATGATCAATGAAGAATGAACGATGAAGAATGAACAAGGATCAATGATGAATGAAGAATGAACGATGAAGAATGAATAATGATCAATGATCAATGAAGAATGAACGATGAAGAATGAACAAGGATCAATGATCAATGAAGAATGAACGATGAAGAATGAACAAGGATCAATGATCTATGACGAAGGAACGATGAAGAATGAACAAGGATCAATGATCAATGAAGAATGAACGATCAATAATGAACAAGGATCAATGATCAATGAAGAATGAACGATGAATAATGAAGAAGGATTAATGGTCAATGACGAATGAACAATCAATAATGAACAAGGATCAATGATCAATGAAGAATGAACGATGAAGAATGAACAAGGATCAATGATCAATGAAGAATGAACGATGAAGAATGAACAAGGATCAATGATCAATGACGAATGAACGATGAAGAATGAACAAGGATCAATGATCAATGAAGAATGAACGATGAAGAATGAACAAGGATCAATGATCTATGACGAAGGAACGATGAAGAATGAACAAGGATCAATGATCAATGAAGAATGAACGATGAAGAATGAACAAGGATCAATGATCAATGAAGAATGAACGATGAAGAATGAATAAGGATTAATGGTCAATGACGAATGAAGGATGAATAATGAACAAGGATCAATGATCAATGAAGAATGAACGATGAAGAATGAATAAGGATCAATGATCAATGAAGAATGAACGATGAAGAATGAACAAGGATCAATGATCAATGACGAATGAACGATGAAGAATGAACAAGGATCAATGATCAATGAAGAATGAACGATGAAGAATGAACAAGGATCAATGATCAATGAAGAATGAACGATGAAGAATGAACAAGGATCAATGATCAATGACGAATGAACGATGAATAATGAACAAGGATCAATGATCAATGAAGAATGAACGATGAAGAATGAACAAGGATCAATGATCAATGAAGAATGAACGATGAAGGATGAACAAGGATCAATGATCAATGACGAATGAACGATCAATAATGAACAAGGATCAATGATCAATGAAGAATGAACGATGAAGAATGAAGAAGGATTAATGGTCAATGACGAATGAACAATCAATAATGAACAAGGATCAATGATCAATGAAGAATGAACGATGAAGAATGAACAAGGATCAATGATCAATGAAGAATGAACGATGAAGAATGAATAAGGATTAGTGGTCAATGACGAATGGACGATGAATAATGAACAAGGATCAATGATCAATGAAGAATGAACGATGAAGAATGAACAATGTTCAATGATCAATGAAGAATGAACGATGAAGAATGAACAAGGATCAATGATCAATGAAGAATGAACGATGAAGAATGAATAAGGATAAATGCTCAATGACGAATGAACGATGAATAATGAACAAGGATCAATGATCAATGAAGAATGAACGATGAAGAATGAACAAGGATCAATGATCAAAGAAGAATGAACGATGAAGAATGAACAAGGATCAATGATCAATGACGAATGAACGATGCAGAATGAACAAGGATTAATGATCAATGAAGAATGAACGATGAATAATGAACAAGGATCAATGATGAATGAAGAATGAACGATGAAGAATGAACAATGATCAATGATCAATGAAGAATGAATATTGGACGATGAAGAATGAACAAGGATGAATGATCAATGAAGAATGAACGATGAAGAATGAACAAGGATCAATGATAAATGAAGAATGAAGGATGAAGAATGAACAAGGATCAATGATCAATGAAGAATGAACTACAAAGAATGAACAAGGATCAATGATCAATGACGAATGAACGATGACGAATGAACAAGGATCAATGATCAATGAAGAATGAACGATGAAGAATGAACAAGGATCAATGGTCAATGATGAATGAACGATGAAAAATGAACAAGGCTCAATGATCAATGAAGAATGAACGATGAAGAATGAACAAGGATCAATGATCAATGAAGAATGAACGATCAAGGATGAACAAGGATCAATGATCAATGACGAATGAACGATCAATAATGAACAAGGATCAATGATCAATGAAGAATGAACGATGAAGAATGAACAAGGTTCAATGATCAATGAAGAATGAACGATGAAGAATGAACAAGGATCAATGATCAATGAAGAATGAACGATGAAGAATGAATAAGGATAAATGCTCAATGACGAATGAACGATGAATAATGAACAAGGATCAATGATCAATGAAGAATGAACGATGAAGAATGAACAAGGATCAATGATCAAAGAAGAATGAACGATGAAGAATGAACAAGGATCAATGATCAATGACGAATGAACGATGCAGAATGAACAAGGATTAATGATCAATGAAGAATGAACGATGAAGAATGAACAAGGATCAATGATGAATGAAGAATGAACGATGAAGAATGAATAATGATCAATGATCAATGAAGAATGAACGATGAAGAATGAACAAGGATCAATGATCAATGAAGAATGAACGATGAAGAATGAACAAGGATCAATGATCTATGACGAAGGAACGATGAAGAATGAACAAGGATCAATGATCAATGAAGAATGAACGATGAAGAATGAACAAGGATCAATGATCAATGAAGAATGAATGATGAAGAATGAATAAGGATTAATGGTCAATGATTAATGAACGATGAATAATGAACAAGGATCAATGATCAATGAAGAATGAACGATGAAGAATGAACAAGGATCAATGATCAATGCAGAATGAACGATGAAGAATGAACAAGGATCAATGATCAATGACGAATGAACGATGAAGAATGAACAAGGATCAATGATCAATGAAGAATGAACGATGAAGAATGAACAAGGATCAATGATCTATGACGAAGGAACGATGAAGAATGAACAAGGATCAATGATCAATGAAGAATGAACGATGAAGAATGAACAAGGATCAATGATCAATGAAGAATGAACGATGAAGAATGAATAAGGATTAATGGTCAATGACGAATGAAGGATGAATAATGAACAAGGATCAATGATCAATGAAGAATGAACGATGAAGAATGAATAAGGATCAATGATCAATGAAGAATGAACGATGAAGAATGAACAAGGATCAATGATCAATGACGAATGAACGATGAAGAATGAACAAGGATCAATGATCAATGAAGAATGAACGATGAAGAATGAACAAGGATCAATGATCAATGAAGAATGAACGATGAAGAATGAACAAGGATCAATGATCAATGACGAATGAACGATGAATAATGAACAAGGATCAATGATCAATGAAGAATGAACGATGAAGAATGAACAAGGATCAATGATCAATGAAGAATGAACGATGAAGGATGAACAAGGATCAATGATCAATGACGAATGAACGATCAATAATGAACAAGGATCAATGATCAATGAAGAATGAACGATGAATAATGAAGAAGGATTAATGGTCAATGACGAATGAACAATCAATAATGAACAAGGATCAATGATCAATGAAGAATGAACGATGAAGAATGAACAAGGATCAATGATCAATGAAGAATGAACGATGAAGAATGAACAAGGATCAATGATCAATGACGAATGAACGATGAAGAATGAACAAGGATCAATGATCAATGAAGAATGAACGATGAAGAATGAACAAGGATCAATGATCTATGACGAAGGAACGATGAAGAATGAACAAGGATCAATGATCAATGAAGAATGAACGATGAAGAATGAACAAGGATCAATGATCAATGAAGAATGAACGATGAAGAATGAATAAGGATTAATGGTCAATGACGAATGAAGGATGAATAATGAACAAGGATCAATGATCAATGAAGAATGAACGATGAAGAATGAACAAGGATCAATGATCAAAGAAGAATGAACGATGAAGAATGAACAAGGATCAATGATCAATGACGAATGAACGATGCAGAATGAACAAGGATTAATGATCAATGAAGAATGAACGATGAAGAATGAACAAGGATCAATGATGAATGAAGAATGAACGATGAAGAATGAATAATGATCAATGATCAATGAAGAATGAACGATGAAGAATGAATAAGGATCAATGATCAATGAAGAATGAACGATGAAGAATGAACAAGGATCAATGATCTATGACGAAGGAACGATGAAGAATGAACAAGGATCAATGATCAATGAAGAATGAACGATGAAGAATGAACAAGGATCAATGATCAATGAAGAATGAATGATGAAGAATGAATAAGGATTAATGGTCAATGATGAATGAACGATGAATAATGAACAAGGATCAATGATCAATGAAGAATGAACGATGAAGAATGAACAAGGATCAATGATCAATGCAGAATGAACGATGAAGAATGAACAAGGATCAATGATCAATGACGAATGAACGATGAAGAATGAACAAGGATCAATGATCAATGAAGAATGAACGATGAAGAATGAACAAGGATCAATGATCTATGACGAAGGAACGATGAAGAATGAACAAGGATCAATGATCAATGAAGAATGAACGATGAAGAATGAACAAGGATCAATGATCAATGAAGAATGAACGATGAAGAATGAATAAGGATTAATGGTCAATGACGAATGAAGGATGAATAATGAACAAGGATCAATGATCAATGAAGAATGAACGATGAAGAATGAATAAGGATCAATGATCAATGAAGAATGAACGATGAAGAATGAACAAGGATCAATGATCAATGACGAATGAACGATGAAGAATGAACAAGGATCAATGATCAATGAAGAATGAACGATGAAGAATGAACAAGGATCAATGATCAATGAAGAATGAACGATGAAGAATGAACAAGGATCAATGATCAATGACGAATGAACGATGAATAATGAACAAGGATCAATGATCAATGAAGAATGAACGATGAAGAATGAACAAGGATCAATGATCAATGAAGAATGAACGATGAAGGATGAACAAGGATCAATGATCAATGACGAATGAACGATCAATAATGAACAAGGATCAATGATCAATGAAGAATGAACGATGAATAATGAAGAAGGATTAATGGTCAATGACGAATGAACAATCAATAATGAACAAGGATCAATGATCAATGAAGAATGAACGATGAAGAATGAACAAGGATCAATGATCAATGAAGAATGAACGATGAAGAATGAACAAGGATCAATGATCAATGACGAATGAACGATGAAGAATGAACAAGGATCAATGATCAATGAAGAATGAACGATGAAGAATGAACAAGGATCAATGATCTATGACGAAGGAACGATGAAGAATGAACAAGGATCAATGATCAATGAAGAATGAACGATGAAGAATGAACAAGGATCAATGATCAATGAAGAATGAACGATGAAGAATGAATAAGGATTAATGGTCAATGACGAATGAAGGATGAATAATGAACAAGGATCAATGATCAATGAAGAATGAACGATGAAGAATGAATAAGGATCAATGATCAATGAAGAATGAACGATGAAGAATGAACAAGGATCAATGATCAATGACGAATGAACGATGAAGAATGAACAAGGATCAATGATCAATGAAGAATGAACGATGAAGAATGAACAAGGATCAATGATCAATGAAGAATGAACGATGAAGAATGAACAAGGATCAATGATCAATGACGAATGAACGATGAATAATGAACAAGGATCAATGATCAATGAAGAATGAACGATGAAGAATGAACAAGGATCAATGATCAATGAAGAATGAACGATGAAGGATGAACAAGGATCAATGATCAATGACGAATGAACGATCAATAATGAACAAGGATCAATGATCAATGAAGAATGAACGATGAAGAATGAAGAAGGATTAATGGTCAATGACGAATGAACAATCAATAATGAACAAGGATCAATGATCAATGAAGAATGAACGATGAAGAATGAACAAGGATCAATGATCAATGAAGAATGAACGATGAAGAATGAATAAGGATTAGTGGTCAATGACGAATGGACGATGAATAATGAACAAGGATCAATGATCAATGAAGAATGAACGATGAAGAATGAACAATGTTCAATGATCAATGAAGAATGAACGATGAAGAATGAACAAGGATCAATGATCAATGAAGAATGAACGATGAAGAATGAATAAGGATAAATGCTCAATGACGAATGAACGATGAATAATGAACTAGGATCAATGATCAATGAAGAATGAACGATGAAGAATGAACAAGGATCAATGATCAAAGAAGAATGAACGATGAAGAATGAACAAGGATCAATGATCAATGACGAATGAACGATGAAGAATGAACAAGGATCAATGATCTATGACGAAGGAACGATGAAGAATGAACAAGGATCAATGATCAATGAAGAATGAACGATGAAGAATGAACAAGGATCAATGATCAATGAAGAATGAACGATGAAGAATGAATAAGGATTAATGGTCAATGATGAATTAACGATGAATAATGAACAAGGATCAATGATCAATGAAGAATGAACGATGAAGAATGAACAAGGATCAATGATCAATGCAGAATAAACGATGAAGAATGAACAAGGATCAATGATCAATGACGTATGAACGATGAAGAATGAACAAGGATCAATGATCAATGAAGAATGAACGATGAAGAATGAACAAGGATCAATGATCTATGACGAAGGAACGATGAAGAATGAACAAGGATCAATGATCAATGAAGAATGAACGATGAAGAATAAACAAGGATCAATGATCAATGAAGAATGAACGATGAAGAATGAACAAGGATCAATGATCAATGAAGAATGAACGATGAAGAATGAACAAGGATCAATGATCTATGACGAAGGAACGATGAAGAATGAACAAGGATCAATGATCAATGAAGAATGAACGATGAAGAATGAACAAGGATCAATGATCAATGAAGAATGAACGATGAAGAATGAATAAGGATTAATGGTCAATCACGAATGAACGATGAATAATGAACAAGGATCAATGATCAATGAAGAATGAACGATGAAGAATGAACAAGGATCAATGATCAATGAAGAATGAACGATGAAGAATGAACAAGGATCAATGATCAATGACGAATGAACGATGAAGAATGAACAAGGATCAATGATCAATGAAGAATGAACGATGAAGAATGAACAAGGATCAATGATCAATGAAGAATGAACGACAAAGAATGAACAAGGATCAATGATGAATGACGAATGAACGATGAAGAATGAACAAGGATTAATGATCAATGAAGAATGAACGATGAAGAATGAAGAAGGATCAATGGTCAATGACGAATGAACGATGAAAAATGATCAAGGATCAATGATCAATGAAGAATGAACGATGAAGAATGAACAAGGATCAATGATCAATGAAGAATGAACGACGAAGGATGAACAAGGATCAATGATCAATGAAGAATGAACGATGAAGAATGAACAAGGATCAATGATCAATGAAGAATGAACGACGAAGAATGAACAAGGATCAATGATCAATGACGAATGAACGATGAAGAATGAAGAAGGATTAATGATCAATGAAGAATGAACGATGAAGAATGAACAAGGATCAATGATCAATGAAGAATGAAGGATGAAGAATGAATAAGGATTAATGATCAATGACGAATGAACGATGAATAATGAACAAGGATCAATGATCAATGAAGAATGAACGATGAATAATAAACAAGGATCAATGATCAATGAAGAATGAACGATGAAGAATGAACAAGGATCAATGATCAATGAAGAATGAACGATGAAGAATGAACAAGGATCAATGATCTATGACGAAGGAACGATGAAAAATGAACAAGGATCAATGATCAATGAAGAATGAACGATGAAGAATGAACAAGGATCAATGATCAATGAAGAATGAACGATGAAGAATGAATAAGGATTAATGGTCAATGACGAATGAACGATGAAGAATGAACAAGGATCAATGATCAATGAAGAATGAACGATGAAGAATGAACAAGGATCAATGATCAATGACGAATGAACGATGATGAATGAACAAGGATCAATGATCAATGAAGAATGAACGATGAAGAATGAACAAGGATCAATGATCAATGAAGAATGAACGACAAAGAATGAACAAGGATCAATGATCAATGACGAATGAACGATGAAGAATGAACAAGGATCAATGATCAATGAAGAATGAACGATGAAGAATGAACAAGGATCAATGATCAATAAAGAATGAACGATGCAGAATGAACAAGGATCAATGATCTATGACGAAGGAATGATGAAGAATGAACAAGGATCAATGATCAATGAAGAATGAACGATGAAGAATGAACAAGGATCAATGATCAATGAAGAATGAACGATGAAGAATGAATAAGGATTAATGGTCAATGACGAATGAACGATGAATAATGAACAAGGATCAATGATCAATGAAGAATGAACGATGAAGAATGAATAAGGATCAATGATCAATGAAGAATGAACGATGAAGAATGAACAAGGATCAATGATCAATGACGAATGAACGATGAAGAATGAACAAGGATCAATGATCAATGAAGAATGAACGATGATGAATGAACAAGGATCAATGATCAATGAAGAATGAACGATGAAGAATGAAGAAGGATTAATGGTCAATGACGAATGAACAATCAATAATGAACAAGGATCAATGATCAATGAAGAATGAACGATGAAGAATGAACAAGGATCAATGATCAATGAAGAATGAACGATGAAGAATGAATAAGGATTAGTGGTCAATGACGAATGGACGATGAATAATGAACAAGGATCAATGATCAATGAAGAATGAACGATGAAGAATGAACAATGTTCAATGATCAATGAAGAATGAACGATGAAGAATGAACAAGGATCAATGATCAATGAAGAATGAACGATGAAGAATGAATAAGGATAAATGCTCAATGACGAATGAACGATGAATAATGAACTAGGATCAATGATCAATGAAGAATGAACGATGAAGAATGAACAAGGATCAATGATCAAAGAAGAATGAACGATGAAGAATGAACAAGGATCAATGATCAATGACGAATGAACGATGAAGAATGAACAAGGATCAATGATCTATGACGAAGGAACGATGAAGAATGAACAAGGATCAATGATCAATGAAGAATGAACGATGAAGAATGAACAAGGATCAATGATCAATGAAGAATGAACGATGAAGAATGAATAAGGATTAATGGTCAATGATGAATTAACGATGAATAATGAACAAGGATCAATGATCAATGAAGAATGAACGATGAAGAATGAACAAGGATCAATGATCAATGCAGAATAAACGATGAAGAATGAACAAGGATCAATGATCAATGACGTATGAACGATGAAGAATGAACAAGGATCAATGATCAATGAAGAATGAACGATGAAGAATGAACAAGGATCAATGATCTATGACGAAGGAACGATGAAGAATGAACAAGGATCAATGATCAATGAAGAATGAACGATGAAGAATAAACAAGGATCAATGATCAATGAAGAATGAACGATGAAGAATGAACAAGGATCAATGATCAATGAAGAATGAACGATGAAGAATGAACAAGGATCAATGATCTATGACGAAGGAACGATGAAGAATGAACAAGGATCAATGATCAATGAAGAATGAACGATGAAGAATGAACAAGGATCAATGATCAATGAAGAATGAACGATGAAGAATGAATAAGGATTAATGGTCAATCACGAATGAACGATGAATAATGAACAAGGATCAATGATCAATGAAGAATGAACGATGAAGAATGAACAAGGATCAATGATCAATGAAGAATGAACGATGAAGAATGAACAAGGATCAATGATCAATGACGAATGAACGATGAAGAATGAACAAGGATCAATGATCAATGAAGAATGAACGATGAAGAATGAACAAGGATCAATGATCAATGAAGAATGAACGACAAAGAATGAACAAGGATCAATGATGAATGACGAATGAACGATGAAGAATGAACAAGGATTAATGATCAATGAAGAATGAACGATGAAGAATGAAGAAGGATCAATGGTCAATGACGAATGAACGATGAAAAATGATCAAGGATCAATGATCAATGAAGAATGAACGATGAAGAATGAACAAGGATCAATGATCAATGAAGAATGAACGACGAAGGATGAACAAGGATCAATGATCAATGAAGAATGAACGATGAAGAATGAACAAGGATCAATGATCAATGAAGAATGAACGACGAAGAATGAACAAGGATCAATGATCAATGACGAATGAACGATGAAGAATGAAGAAGGATTAATGATCAATGAAGAATGAACGATGAAGAATGAACAAGGATCAATGATCAATGAAGAATGAAGGATGAAGAATGAATAAGGATTAATGATCAATGACGAATGAACGATGAATAATGAACAAGGATCAATGATCAATGAAGAATGAACGATGAATAATAAACAAGGATCAATGATCAATGAAGAATGAACGATGAAGAATGAACAAGGATCAATGATCAATGAAGAATGAACGATGAAGAATGAACAAGGATCAATGATCTATGACGAAGGAACGATGAAAAATGAACAAGGATCAATGATCAATGAAGAATGAACGATGAAGAATGAACAAGGATCAATGATCAATGAAGAATGAACGATGAAGAATGAATAAGGATTAATGGTCAATGACGAATGAACGATGAAGAATGAACAAGGATCAATGATCAATGAAGAATGAACGATGAAGAATGAACAAGGATCAATGATCAATGACGAATGAACGATGATGAATGAACAAGGATCAATGATCAATGAAGAATGAACGATGAAGAATGAACAAGGATCAATGATCAATGAAGAATGAACGACAAAGAATGAACAAGGATCAATGATCAATGACGAATGAACGATGAAGAATGAACAAGGATCAATGATCAATGAAGAATGAACGATGAAGAATGAACAAGGATCAATGATCAATAAAGAATGAACGATGCAGAATGAACAAGGATCAATGATCTATGACGAAGGAATGATGAAGAATGAACAAGGATCAATGATCAATGAAGAATGAACGATGAAGAATGAACAAGGATCAATGATCAATGAAGAATGAACGATGAAGAATGAATAAGGATTAATGGTCAATGACGAATGAACGATGAATAATGAACAAGGATCAATGATCAATGAAGAATGAACGATGAAGAATGAATAAGGATCAATGATCAATGAAGAATGAACGATGAAGAATGAACAAGGATCAATGATCAATGACGAATGAACGATGAAGAATGAACAAGGATCAATGATCAATGAAGAATGAACGATGATGAATGAACAAGGATCAATGATCAATGAAGAATGAACGATGAAGAATGAACAAGGATCAATGATCAATGAAGAATGAACGATGAAGGATGAACAAGGATCAATGATCAATGACGAATGAACGATCAATAATGAACAAGGATCAATGATCAATGAAGAATGAACGATGAAGAATGAAGAAGGATTAATGGTCAATGACGAATGAACAATCAATAATGAACAAGGATCAATGGTCAATGAAGAATGAACGATGAAGAATGAACAAGGATCAATGATCTATGACGAAGGAACGATGAAGAATGAACAAGGATCAATGATCAATGAAGAATGAACGATGAAGAATAAACAAGGATCAATGATCAATGAAGAATGAACGATGAAGAATGAACAAGGATCAATGATCTATGACGAAGGAACGATGAAGAATGAACAAGGATCAATGATCAATGAAGAATGAACGATGAAGAATGAACAAGGATCAATGATCAATGAAGAATGAACGATGAAGAATGAATAAGGATTAATGGTCAATCACGAATGAACGATGAATAATGAACAAGGATCAATGATCAATGAAGAATGAACGATGAAGAATGAACAAGGATCAATGATCAATGAAGAATGAACGATGAAGAATGAACAAGGATCAATGGTCAATGACGAATGAACGATGAAGAATGAACAAGGATCAATGATCAATGAAGAATGAACGATGAAGAATGAACAAGGATCAATGATCAATGAAGAATCAACGACAAAGAATGAACAAGGATCAATGATGAATGACGAATGAACGATGAAGAATGAACAAGGATTAATGATCAATGAAGAATGAACGATGAAGAATGAAGAAGGATCAATGGTCAATGACGAATGAACGATGAAAAATGATCAAGAATCAATGATCAATGAAGAATGAACGATGAAGAATGAACAAGGATCAATGATCAATGAAGAATGAACGACGAAGGATGAACAAGGATCAATGATCAATGAAGAATGAACGATGAAGAATGAACAAGGATCAATGATCAATGAAGAATGAACGACGAAGAATGAACAAGGATCAATGATCAATGACGAATGAACGATGAAGAATGAAGAAGGATCAATGATCAATGAAGAATGAACGATGAAGAATGAACAAGGATCAATGATCAATGAAGAATGAAGGATGAAGAATGAATAAGGATTAGTGGTCAATGACGAATGAACGATAAATAATGAACAAGGATCAATGATCAATGAAGAATGAACGATGAAGAATGAACAAGGATCAATGATCAATGAAGAATGAACGATAAAGAATGAACAAGGATCAATGATCAATGACGAATGAACGATGAATAATGAACAAGGATCAATGATCAATGAAGAATGAACGATGAATAATAAACAAGGATCAATGATCAATGAAGAATGAACGATGAAGAATGAACAAGGATCAATGATCAATGAAGAATGAACGATGAAGAATGAACAAGGATCAATGATCTATGACGAAGGAACGATGAAGAATGAACAAGGATCAATGATCAATGAAGAATGAACGATGAAGAATGAACAAGGATCAATGATCAATGAAGAATGAACGATGAAGAATGAATAAGGATCAATGGTCAATGACGAATGAACGATGAAGAATGAACAAGGATCAATGATCAATGAAGAATGAACGATGAAGAATGAACAAGGATCAATGATCAATGACGAATGAACGATGATGAATGAACAAGGATCAATGATCAATGAAGAATGAACGATGAAGAATGAACAAGGATCAATGATCAATGAAGAATGAACGACAAAGAATGAACAAGGATCAATGATCAATGACGAATGAACGATGAAGAATGAACAAGGATCAATGATCAATGAAGAATGAACGATGAAGAATGAACAAGGATCAATGATCAATAAAGAATGAACGATGCAGAATGAACAAGGATCAATGATCTATGACGAAGGAATGATGAAGAATGAACAAGGATCAATGATCAATGAAGAATGAACGATGAAGAATGAACAAGGATCAATGATCAATGAAGAATGAACGATGAAGAATGAATAAGGATTAATGGTCAATGACGAATGAACGATGAATAATGAACAAGGATCAATGATCAATGAAGAATGAACGATGAAGAATGAATAAGGATCAATGATCAATGAAGAATGAACGATGAAGAATGAACAAGGATCAATGATCAATGACGAATGAACGATGAAGAATGAACAAGGATCAATGATCAATGAAGAATGAACGATGATGAATGAACAAGGATCAATGATCAATGAAGAATGAACGATGAAGAATGAACAAGGATCAATGATCAATGACGAATGAACGATGAATAATGAACAAGGATCAATGATCAATGAAGAATGAACGATGAAGAATGAACAAGGATCAATGGTCAATGACGAATGAACGATGAAAAATGAACAAGGATCAATGATCAATGAAGAATGAATGATGAAGAATGAACAAGCATTAATGGTCAATGACGAATGAACGATCAATAATGAACAAGGATCAATGATCAATGAAGAATGAACGATGAAGAATGAACAAGGATCAATGATCAATGAAGAATGAACGATGAAGAATGAAGAAGGATCAATGATCAATGAAGAATGAACGATGAAGAATGAACAAGGATCAATGATCAATGAAGAATGAAGGATGAAGAATGAATAAGGATTAGTGGTCAATGACGAATGAACGATGAATAATGAACAAGGATCAATGATCAATGAAGAATGAACGATGAAGAATGAACAAGGATCAATGATCAATGAAGAATGAACGATAAAGAATGAACAAGGATCAATGATCAATGACGAATGAACGATGAATAATGAACAAGGATCAATGATCAATGAAGAATGAACGATGAAGAATGAACAAGGATCAATGATCAATGAAGAATGAACGATGAAGGATGAACAAGGATCAATGATCAATGACGAATGAACGATCAATAATGAACAAGGATCAATGATCAATGAAGAATGAACGATGAAGAATGAAGAAGGATTAATGGTCAATGACGAATGAACAATCAATAATGAACAAGGATCAATGATCAATGAAGAATGAACGATGAAGAATGAACAAGGATCAATGATCAATGAAGAATGAACGACAAAGAATGAACAAGGATCAATGATCAATGACGAATGAACGATGAAGAATGAACAAGGATCAATGATCAATGAAGAATGAACGATGAAGAATGAACAAGGATCAATGATCAATAAAGAATGAACGATGCAGAATGAACAAGGATCAATGATCTATGACGAAGGAATGATGAAGAATGAACAAGGATCAATGATCAATGAAGAATGAACGATGAAGAATGAACAAGGATCAATGATCAATGAAGAATGAACGATGAAGAATGAATAAGGATTAATGGTCAATGACGAATGAACGATGAATAATGAACAAGGATCAATGATCAATGAAGAATGAACGATGAAGAATGAATAAGGATCAATGATCAATGAAGAATGAACGATGAAGAATGAACAAGGATCAATGATCAATGACGAATGAACGATGAAGAATGAACAAGGATCAATGATCAATGAAGAATGAACGATGATGAATGAACAAGGATCAATGATCAATGAAGAATGAACGATGAAGAATGAACAAGGATCAATGATCAATGACGAATGAACGATGAATAATGAACAAGGATCAATGATCAATGAAGAATGAACGATGAAGAATGAACAAGGATCAATGGTCAATGACGAATGAACGATGAAAAATGAACAAGGATCAATGATCAATGAAGAATGAATGATGAAGAATGAACAAGCATTAATGGTCAATGACGAATGAACGATCAATAATGAACAAGGATCAATGATCAATGAAGAATGAACGATGAAGAATGAACAAGGATCAATGATCAATGAAGAATGAACGATGAAGAATGAAGAAGGATCAATGATCAATGAAGAATGAACGATGAAGAATGAACAAGGATCAATGATCAATGAAGAATGAAGGATGAAGAATGAATAAGGATTAGTGGTCAATGACGAATGAACGATGAATAATGAACAAGGATCAATGATCAATGAAGAATGAACGATGAAGAATGAACAAGGATCAATGATCAATGAAGAATGAACGATAAAGAATGAACAAGGATCAATGATCAATGACGAATGAACGATGAATAATGAACAAGGATCAATGATCAATGAAGAATGAACGATGAAGAATGAACAAGGATCAATGATCAATGAAGAATGAACGATGAAGGATGAACAAGGATCAATGATCAATGACGAATGAACGATCAATAATGAACAAGGATCAATGATCAATGAAGAATGAACGATGAAGAATGAAGAAGGATTAATGGTCAATGACGAATGAACAATCAATAATGAACAAGGATCAATGATCAATGAAGAATGAACGATGAAGAATGAACAAGGATCAATGATCAATGAAGAATGAACGATGAAGAATGAATAAGGATTAGTGGTCAATGACGAATGGACGATGAATAATGAACAAGGATCAATGATCAATGAAGAATGAACGATGAAGAATGAACAATGTTCAATGATCAATGAAGAATGAACGATGAAGAATGAACAAGGATCCATGATCAATGAAGAATGAACGATGAAGAATGAATAAGGATAAATGCTCAATGACGAATGAACGATGAATAATGAACAAGGATCAATGATCAATGAAGAATGAACGATGAAGAATGAACAAGGATCAATGATCAAAGAAGAATGAACGATGAAGAATGAACAAGGATCAATGATCAATGACGAATGAACGATGAAGAATGAACAAGGATCAATGATCTATGACGAAGGAACGATGAAGAATGAACAAGGATCAATGATCAATGAAGAATGAACGATGAAGAATGAACAAGGATCAATGATCAATGAACAATGAACGATGAAGAATGAATAAGGATTAATGGTCAATGATGAATGAACGATGAATAATGAACAAGGATCAATGATCAATGAAGAATGAACGATGAAGAATGAACAAGGATCAATGATCAATGCAGAATAAACGATGAAGAATGAACAAGGATCAATGATCAATGACGAATGAACGATGAAGAATGAACAAGGATCAATGATCAATGAAGAATGAACGATGAAGAATGAACAAGGATCAATGATCTATGACGAAGGAACGATGAAGAATGAACAAGGATCAATGATCAATGAAGAATGAACGATGAAGAATAAACAAGGATCAATGATCAATGAAGAATGAACGATGAAGAATGAACAAGGATCAATGATCAATGAAGAATGAACGATGAAGAATGAACAAGGATCAATGATCTATGACGAAGGAACGATGAAGAATGAACAAGGATCAATGATCAATGAAGAATGAACGATGAA
The DNA here is from genome assembly GCF_026212465.1 of Amaranthus tricolor. Lineage (NCBI taxonomy): Eukaryota > Viridiplantae > Streptophyta > Magnoliopsida > Caryophyllales > Amaranthaceae > Amaranthus > Amaranthus tricolor. The sequence goes on from NC_080063.1 coordinate 1,458,843, forward strand.
GAATGAACAAGGATCAATGATCAATGAAGAATGAACGATGAAGAATGAATAAGGATTAATGGTCAATCACGAATGAACGATGAATAATGAACAAGGATCAATGATCAATGAAGAATGAACGATGAAGAATGAACAAGGATCAATGATCAATGAAGAATGAACGATGAAGAATGAACAAGGATCAATGGTCAATGACGAATGAACGATGAAGAATGAACAAGGATCAATGATCAATGAAGAATGAACGATGAAGAATGAACAAGGATCAATGATCAATGAAGAATCAACGACAAAGAATGAACAAGGATCAATGATGAATGACGAATGAACGATGAAGAATGAACAAGGATTAATGATCAATGAAGAATGAACGATGAAGAATGAAGAAGAATCAATGGTCAATGACGAATGAACGATGAAAAATGATCAAGGATCAATGATCAATGAAGAATGAACGATGAAGAATGAACAAGGATCAATGATCAATGAAGAATGAACGACGAAGGATGAACAAGGATCAATGATCAATGAAGAATGAACGATGAAGAATGAACAAGGATCAATGATCAATGAAGAATGAACGACGAAGAATGAACAAGGATCAATGGTCAATGACGAATGAACGATGAAAAATGAACAAGGATCAATGATCAATGAAGAATGAATGATGAAGAATGAACAAGCATTAATGGTCAATGACGAATGAACGATCAATAATGAACAAGGATCAATGATCAATGAAGAATGAACGATGAAGAATGAACAAGGATCAATGATCAATGAAGAATGAACGATGAAGAATGAAGAAGGATCAATGATCAATGAAGAATGAACGATGAAGAATGAACAAGGATCAATGATCAATGAAGAATGAAGGATGAAGAATGAATAAGGATTAGTGGTCAATGACGAATGAACGATGAATAATGAACAAGGATCAATGATCAATGAAGAATGAACGTTGAAGAATGAACAAGGATCAATGATCAATGAAGAATGAACGATAAAGAATGAACAAGGATCAATGATCAATGACGAATGAACGATGAATAATGAACAAGGATCAATGATCAATGAAGAATGAACGATGAAGAATGAACAAGGATCAATGATCAATGAAGAATGAACGATGAAGGATGAACAAGGATCAATGATCAATGACGAATGAACGATCAATAATGAACAAGGATCAATGATCAATGAAGAATGAACGATGAAGAATGAAGAAGGATTAATGGTCAATGACGAATGAACAATCAATAATGAACAAGGATCAATGATCAATGAAGAATGAACGATGAAGAATGAACAAGGATCAATGATCAATGAAGAATGAACGATGAAGAATGAATAAGGATTAGTGGTCAATGACGAATGGACGATGAATAATGAACAAGGATCAATGATCAATGAAGAATGAACGATGAAGAATGAACAATGTTCAATGATCAATGAAGAATGAACGATGAAGAATGAACAAGGATCAATGATCAATGAAGAATGAACGATGAAGAATGAATAAGGATAAATGCTCAATGACGAATGAACGATGAATAATGAACAAGGATCAATGATCAATGAAGAATGAACGATGAAGAATGAACAAGGATCAATGATCAAAGAAGAATGAACGATGAAGAATGAACAAGGATCAATGATCAATGACGAATGAACGATGAAGAATGAACAAGGATCAATGATCTATGACGAAGGAACGATGAAGAATGAACAAGGATCAATGATCAATGAAGAATGAACGATGAAGAATGAACAAGGATCAATGATCAATGAACAATGAACGATGAAGAATGAATAAGGATTAATGGTCAATGATGAATGAACGATGAATAATGAACAAGGATCAATGATCAATGAAGAATGAACGATGAAGAATGAACAAGGATCAATGATCAATGCAGAATAAACGATGAAGAATGAACAAGGATCAATGATCAATGACGAATGAACGATGAAGAATGAACAAGGATCAATGATCAATGAAGAATGAACGATGAAGAATGAACAAGGATCAATGATCTATGACGAAGGAACGATGAAGAATGAACAAGGATCAATGATCAATGAAGAATGAACGATGAAGAATAAACAAGGATCAATGATCAATGAAGAATGAACGATGAAGAATGAACAAGGATCAATGATCAATGAAGAATGAACGATGAAGAATGAACAAGGATCAATGATCTATGACGAAGGAACGATGAAGAATGAACAAGGATCAATGATCAATGAAGAATGAACGATGAAGAATGAACAAGGATCAATGATCAATGAAGAATGAACGATGAAGAATGAATAAGGATTAATGGTCAATCACGAATGAACGATGAATAATGAACAAGGATCAATGATCAATGAAGAATGAACGATGAAGAATGAACAAGGATCAATGATCAATGAAGAATGAACGATGAAGAATGAACAAGGATCAATGGTCAATGACGAATGAACGATGAAGAATGAACAAGGATCAATGATCAATGAAGAATGAACGATGAAGAATGAACAAGGATCAATGATCAATGAAGAATCAACGACAAAGAATGAACAAGGATCAATGATGAATGACGAATGAACGATGAAGAATGAACAAGGATTAATGATCAATGAAGAATGAACGATGAAGAATGAAGAAGGATCAATGGTCAATGACGAATGAACGACGAAGAATGAACAAGGATCAATGATCAATGAAGAATGAAGGATGAAGAATGAATAAGGATTAGTGGTCAATGACGAATGAACGATGAATAATGAACAAGGATCAATGATCAATGAAGAATGAACGATGAAGAATGAACAAGGATCAATGATCAATGAAGAATGAACGATAAAGAATGAACAAGGATCAATGATCAATGACGAATGAACGATGAATAATGAACAAGGATCAATGATCAATGAAGAATGAACGATGAAGAATGAACAAGGATCAATGATCAATGAAGAATGAACGATGAAGAATGAACAAGGATCAATGATCAATGAAGAATGAACGATGAAGAATGAACAAGGATCAATGATCTATGACGAAGGAACGATGAAGAATGAACAAGGATCAATGATCAATGAAGAATGAACGATGAAGAATGAACAAGGATCAATGATCAATGAAGAATGAACGATGAAGAATGAATAAGGATTAATGGTCAATGACGAATGAGCGATGAAGAATGAACAAGGATCAATGATCAATGAAGAATGAACGATGAAGAATGAACAAGGATCAATGATCAATGACGAATGAACGATGATGAATGAACAAGGATCAACGATCAATGAAGAATGAACGATGAAGAATGAACAAGGATCAATGATCAATGAAGAATGAACGACAAAGAATGAACAAGGATCAATGATCAATGACGAATGAACGATGAAGAATGAACAAGGATCAATGATCAATGAAGAATGAACGATGAAGAATGAACAAGGATCAATGATCAATAAAGAATGAACGATGAAGAATGAACAAAGATCAATGATCTATGACGAAGGAATGATGAAGAATGAACAAGGATCAATGATCAATGATCAATGAAGAATGAACGATGAAGAATGAACAAGGATCAATGATCAATGAAGAATGAACGATGAAGAATGAATAAGGATTAATGGTCAATGACGAATGAACGATGAATAATGAACAAGGATCAATGATCAATGAAGAATGAACGATGAAGAATAAATAAGGATCAATGATCAATGAAGAATGAACGATGAAGAATGAACAAGGATCAATGATCAATGACGAATGAACGATGAAGAATGAACAAGGATCAATGATCAATGAAGAATGAACGATGAAGAATGAACAAGGATCAATGATCAATGAAGAATGAACGATGAAGAATGAACAAGGATCAATGATCAATGACGAATGAACGATGAATAATGAACAAGGATCAATGATCAATGAAGAATGAACGATGAAGAATGAACAAGGATCAATGGTCAATGACGAATGAACGATGAAAAATGAACAAGGATCAATGATCAATGAAGAATGAATGATGAAGAATGAACAAGGATTAATGGTCAATGACGAATGAACGATCAATAATGAACAAGGATCAATGATCAATGAAGAATGAACGATGAAGAATGAACAAGGATCAATGATCAATGAAGAATGAACGATGAAGAATGAACAAGGATCAATGATCAATGACGAATGAACGATGAAGAATGAACAAGGATTAATGATCAATGAAGAATGAACGATGAAGAATGAACAAGGATCAATGATCAATGAAGAATGAACGACAAAGAATGAACAAGGATCAATGATCAATGACGAATGAACGATGAAGAATGAACAAGGATCAATGATCAATGAAGAATGAACGATGAAGAATGAACAAGGATCAATGGTCAATGACGAATGAACGATGAAAAATGAACAAGGCTCAATGATCAATGAAGAATGAACGATGAAGAATGAACAAGGATCAATGATCAATGAAGAATGAACGACGAAGGATGAACAAGGATCAATGATCAATGAAGAATGAACGATGAAGAATGAACAAGGATCAATGATCAATGAAGAATGAACGACGAAGAATGAACAAGGATCAATGATCAATGAAGAATGAACGATGAAGAATGAACAAGGATCAATGGTCAATGACGAATGAGCGATGAAGAATGAACAAGGATCAATGATCAATGAAGAAAGGATCAATGATCAATGACGAATGAACGATGAATAATGAACAAGGATCAATGATCAATGAAGAATGAACGATGAAGAATGAACAAGGATCAATGGTCAATGACGAATGAACGATGAAAAATGAACAAGGATCGATGATCAATGAAGAATGAATCATGAAGAATGAACAAGGATTAATGGTCAATGACGAATGAACGAACAATAATGAACAAGGATCAATGATCAATGAAGAATGAACGATGAAGAATGAACAAGGATCAATGATCAATGAAGAATGAACGATGAAGAATGAACAAGGATTAATGGTCAATGACGAATGAACAATAATTAATGAACAAGGATCAATGATCAATGAAGAATGAATGATGAAGAATGAACAAGGATCAATGATCAATGAAGAATGAAGGATGAAGAATGAATAAGGATTAGTGGTCAATGACGAATGAACGATGAATAATGAACAAGGATCAATGATCAATGAAGAATGAACGATGAAGAATGAACAAGGATCAATGATCAATGAAGAATGAACGATAAAGAATGAACAAGGATCAATGATCAATGACGAATGAACGATGAATAATGAACAAGGATCAATGATCAATGAAGAATGAACGATGAAGAATAAACAAGGATCAATGATCAATGAAGAATGAACGATGAAGAATGAACAAGGATCAATGATCAATGAAGAATGAACGATGAAGAATGAACAAGGATCAATGATCTATGACGAAGGAACGATGAATAATGAACAAGGATCAATGATCAATGAAGAATGAACGATGAAGAATGAACAGGGATCAATGATCAATGAAGAATGAACGACAAAGAATGAAGAAGGATCAATGATCAATGACGAATGAACGATGAAGAATGAACAAGGATTAATGATCAATGAAGAATGAACGATGAAGAATGAAGAAGGATCAATGGTCAATGACGAATGAACGATGAAAAATGATCAAGGATCAATGATCAATGAAGAATGAACGATGAAGAATGAACAAGGATCAATGATCTATGACGAAGGAACGATGAAGAATGAACAAGGATCAATGATCAATGAAGAATGAACGATGAAGAATGAACAAGGATCAATGATCAATAAAGAATGAACGATGAAGAATGAACAAGGATCAATGATCAATGACGAATGAACGATGAATAATGAACAAGGATCAATGATCAATGAAGAATGAACGATGAAGAATGAACAAGGATCAATGGTCAATGACGAATGAACGATGAAAAATGAACAAGGATCAATGATCAATGAAGAATGAATCATGAAGAATGAACAAGGATTAATGGTCAATGACGAATAAACGATCAATAATGAACAAGGATCAATGATCAATGAAGAATGAACGATGAAGAATGAACAAGGATCAATGATCAATGAAGAATGAACGATGAAGAATGAACAAGGATTAATGGTCAATGACGAATGAACAATAATTAATGAACAAGGATCAATGATCAATGAAGAATGAACGATGAAGAATGAACAAGGATCAATGATCAATGAAGAATGAATAAGGATTAGTGGTCAATGACGAATGAACGATGAATAATGAACAAGGATCAATGATCAATAAAAAGAGAGAACGATGAAGAATGAACAAGGATCAATGATCAATGAAGAATGAACGATAAAGAATGAACAAGGATCAATGATCAATGACGAAGGAACGATGAATAATGAACAAGGATCAATGATCAATGAAGAATGAACGATGAAGAATAAACAAGGATCAATGATCAATGAAGAATGAACGATGAAGAATGAACAAGGATCAATGATCAATGAAGAATGAACAATGAAGAATGAACAAGGATCAATGATCTATGACAAAGGAACGATGAAGAATGAACAAGGATCAATGATCAATGAAGAATGAACGATGAAGAATGAACAAGGATCAATGATCAATGAAGAATGAACGATGAAGAATGAATAAGGATTAATGGTCAATCACGAATGAACGATGAATAATGAACAAGGATCAATGATCAATGAAGAATGAACGATGAAGAATGAACAAGGATCAATGATCAATGAAGAATGAACAATGAAGAATGAACAAGGATCAATGATCAATGACGAATGAACGATGAAGAATGAACAAGGATCAATGATCAATGAAGAATGAACGATGAAGAATGAACAAGGATCAATGATCAATGAAGAATGAACGACAAAGAATGAACAAGGATCAATGATCAATGACGAATGAACGATGAAGAATGAACAAGGATTAATGATCAATGAAGAATAAACGATGAAGAATGAAGAAGGATCAATGGTCAATGACGAATGAACGATGAAAAATGATCAAGGATCAATGATCAATGAAGAATGAACGATGAAGAATGAACAAGGATCAATGATCAATGAAGAATGAACGACGAAGGATGAACAAGGATCAATGATCAATGAAGAATGAACGATGAAGAATGAACAAGGATCAATGATCAATGAAGAATGAACGACGAAGAATGAACAAGGATTAATGATCAATGACGAATGAACGATGAAGAATGAAGAAGGATCAATGATCAATGAAGAATGAACGATGAAGAATGAACAAGGATCAATGATCAATGAAGAATGAAGGATGAAGAATGAATAAGGATTAGTGGTCAATGACGAATGAACGATGAATAATGATCAAGGATCAATGATCAATGAAGAATGAACGATGAAGAATGAACAAGGATCAATGATCAATGAAGAATGAACGATAAAGAATGAACAAGGATCAATGATCAATGACGAATGAACGATGAATAATGAACAAGGATCAATGATCAATGAAGAATGAACGATGAATAATAAACAAGGATCAATGATCAATGAAGAATGAACGATGAAGAATGAACAAGGATCAATGATCAATGAAGAATGAACGATGAAGAATGAACAAGGATCAATGATCTATGACGAAGGAACGATGAAGAATGAACAAGGATCAATGATCAATGAAGAATGAATGATGAAGAATGAAAAAGGATCAATGATCAATGAAGAATGAACGATGAAGAATGAACAAGGATCAATGATCAATGAGGAATGAACGATGAAGAATGAACAAGGATCAATGATCAATGAAGAATGAACGATGAAGAATGAACAAGGATCAATGATCAATGAAGAATGAACGACAAAGAATGAACAAGGATCAATGATCAATGACGAATGAACGATGAAGAATGAACAAGGATTAATGATCAATGAAGAATGAACGATGAAGAATGAACAAGGATCAATGGTCAATGACGAATGAACGATGAAAAATGATCAACGATCAATGATCAATGAAGAATGAACGATGAAGAATGAACAAGGATCAATGATCAATGAAGAATGAACGACGAAGGATGAACAAGGATCAATGATCAATGAAGAATGAACGATGAAGAATGAACAAGGATCAATGATCAATGAAGAATGAACGACGAAGAATGAACAAGGATCAATGATCAATGAAGAATGAACGATGAAGAATGAACAAGGATCAATGATAAATGAAGAATGAACGATGAAAAATGAACTAGGATCAATGATCAATGAAGAATGAACGACGAAGAATGAACAAGGATTAATGGTCATTGACGAATGAACGATGAAGAATGAACAAGGATCAATGATCAATGAAGAATGAACGATGAAGAATGAACAAGGATCAATGATCAATAAAGAATGAACGATGAAGAATGAACAAGGATCAATGATCTATGACGAAGGAATGATGAAGAATGAACAAGGATCAATGATCAATGAAGAATTAACGATGAAGAATGAACAAGGATCAATGATCAATGAAGAATGAACGATGAAGAATGAACAAGGATCAATGATCAATGAAGAATGAACGACAAAGAATGAACAAGGATCAATGATCAATGACGAATGAACGATGAAGAATGAACAAGGATTAATGATCAATGAAGAATGAACGATGAAGAATGAACAAGGATCAATGGTCAATGACGAATGAACGATGAAAAATGATCAACGATCAATGATCAATGAAGAATGAACGATGAAGAATGAACAAGGATCAATGATCAATGAAGAATGAACGACGAAGGATGAACAAGGATCAATGATCAATGAAGAATGAACGATGAAGAATGAACAAGGATCAATGATCAATGAAGAATGAACGACGAAGAATGAACAAGGATCAATGATCAATGAAGAATGAACGATGAAGAATGAACAAGGATCAATGATAAATGAAGAATGAACGATGAAAAATGAACTAGGATCAATGATCAATGAAGAATGAACGACGAAGAATGAACAAGGATTAATGGTCATTGACGAATGAACGATGAAGAATGAACAAGGATCAATGATCAATGAAGAATGAACGATGAAGAATGAACAAGGATCAATGATCAATAAAGAATGAACGATGAAGAATGAACAAGGATCAATGATCTATGACGAAGGAATGATGAAGAATGAACAAGGATCAATGATCAATGAAGAATTAACGATGAAGAATGAACAAGGATCAATGATCAATGAAGAATGAACGATGAAGAATGAACAAGGATCAATGATCAATGAAGAATGAACGATGAAGAATGAACAAGGATCAATGATCAATGACGAATGAACGATGAAGAATGAACAAGGATCAATGATCAATGAAGAATGAACGATGAAGAATGAACAAAGATCAATGATCTATGACGAAGGAACGATGAAGAATGAACAAGGATCAATGATCAATGAAGAATGAACGATGAAGAATGAACAAGGATCAATGATCAATGAAGAATGAACGATGAAGAATGAATAAGGATTAATGGTCAATGACGAATGAACGATGAATAATGAACAAGGATCAATGATCAATGAAGAATGAACGATGAAGAATGAACAAGGATCAATGATCAATGAAGAATGAACGATGAAGAATGAACAAGGATCAATGATCTATGACGAAGGAACAATGAAGAATGAACAAGGATCAATGATCAATGAAGAATGAACGATGAAGAATGAACAAGGATCAATGATCAATGAAGAATGAACGATGAAGAATGAACAAGGATCAATGATCAATGACGAATGAACGATGAATAATGAACAAGGATCAATGATCAATGAAGAATGAACGATGAAGAATGAACAAGGATCAATGGTCAATGACGAATGAACGATGAAAAATGAACAAGGATCAATGATCAATGAAGAATGAATGGTGAAGAATGAACAAGGATTAATGGTCAATGACGAATGAACGATCAATAATGAACAAGGATCAATGATCAATGAAGAATGAACGATGAAGAATGAACAAGGATCAATGATCAATGAAGAATGAACGATGAAGAATGAAGAAGGATCAATGATCAATGAAGAATGAACGATGAAGAATGAACAAGGATCAATGATCAATGAAGAATGAAGGATGAAGAATGAATAAGGATTAGTGGTCAATGACGAATGAACGATGAATAATGAACAAGGATCAATGATCAATGAAGAATGAACGATGAAGAATGAACAAGGATCAATGATCAATGAAGAATGAACGATAAAGAATGAACAAGGATCAATGATCAATGACGAATGAACGATGAATAATGAACAAGGATCAATGATCAATGAAGAATGAACGATGAATAATAAACAAGGATCAATGATCAATGAAGAATGAACGATGAAGAATGAACAAGGATCAATGATCAATGAAGAATGAACGATGAAGAATGAACAAGGATCAATGATCTATGACGAAGGAACGATGAAGAATGAACAAGGATCAATGATCAATGAAGAATGAACGATGAAGAATGTACAAGGATCACTGATCAATGAAGAATGAACGATGAAGAATGAACAAGGATTAATGGTCAATGACGAATGAACGATGAAGAATGAACAAGGATCAATGATCAATGAAGAATGAACGACGAAGGATGAACAAGGATCAATGATCAATGAAGAATGAACGATGAAGAATGAGCAAGGATCAATGATCAATGAAGAATGAACGACGAAGAATGAACAAGGATCAATGATCAATGAAGAATGAACGATGAAGAATGAACAAGGATCAATGATAAATGAAGAATGAACGATGAAAAATGAACTAGGATCAATGATCAATGAAGAATGAACGACGAAGAATGAACAAGGATTAATGGTCATTGACGAATGAACGATGAAGAATGAACAAGGATCAATGATCAATGAAGAATGAACGATGAAGAATGAACAAGGATCAATGATCAATAAAGAATGAACGATGAAGAATGAACAAGGATCAATGATCTATGACGAAGGAATGATGAAGAATGAACAAGGATCAATGATCAATGAAGAATTAACGATGAAGAATGAACAAGGATCAATGATCAATGAAGAATGAACGATGAAGAATGAACAAGGATCAATGATCAATGAAGAATGAACGATGAAGAATGAACAAGGATCAATGATCAATGACGAATGAACGATGAAGAATGAACAAGGATCAATGATCAATGAAGAATGAACGATGAAGAATGAACAAAGATCAATGATCTATGACGAAGGAACGATGAAGAATGAACAAGGATCAATGATCAATGAAGAATGAACGATGAAGAATGAACAAGGATCAATGATCAATGAAGAATGAACGATGAAGAATGAATAAGGATTAATGGTCAATGACGAATGAACGATGAATAATGAACAAGGATCAATGATCAATGAAGAATGAACGATGAAGAATGAACAAGGATCAATGATCAATGAAGAATGAACGATGAAGAATGAACAAGGATCAATGATCTATGACGAAGGAACAATGAAGAATGAACAAGGATCAATGATCAATGAAGAATGAACGATGAAGAATGAACAAGGATCAATGATCAATGAAGAATGAACGATGAAGAATGAACAAGGATCAATGATCAATGACGAATGAACGATGAATAATGAACAAGGATCAATGATCAATGAAGAATGAACGATGAAGAATGAACAAGGATCAATGGTCAATGACGAATGAACGATGAAAAATGAACAAGGATCAATGATCAATGAAGAATGAATGATGAAGAATGAACAAGGATTAATGGTCAATGACTAATGAACGATCAATAATGAACAAGGATCAATGATCAATGAAGAATGAACGATGAAGAATGAACAAGGATCAATGATCAATGAAGAATGAACGATGAAGAATGAAGAAGGATCAATGATCAATGAAGAATGAACGATGAAGAATGAACAAGGATCAATGATCAATGAAGAATGAAGGATGAAGAATGAATAAGGATTAGTGGTCAATGACGAATGAACGATGAATAATGAACAAGGATCAATGATCAATGAAGAATGAACGATGAAGAATGAACAAGGATCAATGATCAATGAAGAATGAACGATAAAGAATGAACAAGGATCAATGATCAATGACGAATGAACGATGAATAATGAACAAGGATCAATGATCAATGAAGAATGAACGATGAATAATAAACAAGGATCAATGATCAATGAAGAATGAACGATGAAGAATGAACAAGGATCAATGATCAATGAAGAATGAACGATGAAGAATGAACAAGGATCAATGATCTATGACGAAGGAACGATGAAGAATGAACAAGGATCAATGATCAATGAAGAATGAACGATGAAGAATGAACAAGGATCAATGATCAATGAAGAATGAACGATGAAGAATGAATAAGGATTAATGGTCAATGACGAATGAGCGATGAAGAATGAACAAGGATCAATGATCAATGAAGAATGAACGATGAAGAATGAACAAGGATCAATGATCAATGACGAATGAACGATGATGAATGAACAAGGATCAACGATCAATGAAGAATGAACGATGAAGAATGAACAAGGATCAATGATCAATGAAGAATGAACGACAAAGAATGAACAAGGATCAATGATCAATGACGAATGAACGATGAAGAATGAACAAGGATCAATGATCAATGAAGAATGAACGATGAAGAATGAACAAGGATCAATGATCAATAAAGAATGAACGATGAAGAATGAACAAAGATCAATGATCTATGACGAAGGAATGATGAAGAATGAACAAGGATCAATGATCAATGAAGAATGAACGATGAAGAATGAACAAGGATCAATGATCAATGAAGAATGAACGATGAAGAATGAATAAGGATTAATGGTCAATGACGAATGAACGATGAATAATGAACAAGGATCAATGATCAATGAAGAATGAACGATGAAGAATAAATAAGGATCAATGATCAATGAAGAATGAACGATGAAGAATGAACAAGGATCAATGATCAATGACGAATGAACGATGAAGAATGAACAAGGATCAATGATCAATGAAGAATGAACGATGAAGAATGAACAAGGATCAATGATCAATGAAGAATGAACGATGAAGAATGAACAAGGATCAATGATCAATGACGAATGAACGATGAATAATGAACAAGGATCAATGATCAATGAAGAATGAACGATGAAGAATGAACAAGGATCAATGGTCAATGACGAATGAACGATGAAAAATGAACAAGGATCAATGATCAATGAAGAATGAATGATGAAGAATGAACAAGGATTAATGGTCAATGACGAATGAACGATCAATAATGAACAAGGATCAATGATCAATGAAGAATGAACGATGAAGAATGAACAAGGATCAATGATCAATGAAGAATGAACGATGAAGAATGAACAAGGATCAATGATCAATGACGAATGAACGATGAAGAATGAACAAGGATTAATGATCAATGAAGAATGAACGATGAAGAATGAACAAGGATCAATGATCAATGAAGAATGAACGACAAAGAATGAACAAGGATCAATGATCAATGACGAATGAACGATGAAGAATGAACAAGGATCAATGATCAATGAAGAATGAACGATGAAGAATGAACAAGGATCAATGGTCAATGACGAATGAACGATGAAAAATGAACAAGGCTCAATGATCAATGAAGAATGAACGATGAAGAATGAACAAGGATCAATGATCAATGAAGAATGAACGACGAAGGATGAACAAGGATCAATGATCAATGAAGAATGAACGATGAAGAATGAACAAGGATCAATGATCAATGAAGAATGAACGACGAAGAATGAACAAGGATCAATGATCAATGAAGAATGAACGATGAAGAATGAACAAGGATCAATGGTCAATGACGAATGAGCGATGAAGAATGAACAAGGATCAATGATCAATGAAGAAAGGATCAATGATCAATGACGAATGAACGATGAATAATGAACAAGGATCAATGATCAATGAAGAATGAACGATGAAGAATGAACAAGGATCAATGGTCAATGACGAATGAACGATGAAAAATGAACAAGGATCGATGATCAATGAAGAATAAATCATGAAGAATGAACAAGGATTAATGGTCAATGACGAATGAACGATCAATAATGAACAAGGATCAATGATCAATGAAGAATGAACGATGAAGAATGAACAAGGATCAATGATCAATGAAGAATGAACGATGAAGAATGAACAAGGATTAATGGTCAATGACGAATGAACAATAATTAATGAACAAGGATCAATGATCAATGAAGAATGAATGATGAAGAATGAACAAGGATCAATGATCAATGAAGAATGAAGGATGAAGAATGAATAAGGATTAGTGGTCAATGACGAATGAACGATGAATAATGAACAAGGATCAATGATCAATGAAGAATGAACGATGAAGAATGAACAAGGATCAATGATCAATGAAGAATGAACGATAAAGAATGAACAAGGATCAATGATCAATGACGAATGAACGATGAATAATGAACAAGGATCAATGATCAATGAAGAATGAACGATGAAGAATAAACAAGGATCAATGATCAATGAAGAATGAACGATGAAGAATGAACAAGGATCAATGATCAATGAAGAATGAACGATGAAGAATGAACAAGGATCAATGATCTATGACGAAGGAACGATGAATAATGAACAAGGATCAATGATCAATGAAGAATGAACGATGAAGAATGAACAGGGATCAATGATCAATGAAGAATGAACGACAAAGAATGAAGAAGGATCAATGATCAATGACGAATGAACGATGAAGAATGAACAAGGATTAATGATCAATGAAGAATGAACGATGAAGAATGAAGAAGGATCAATGGTCAATGACGAATGAACGATGAAAAATGATCAAGGATCAATGATCAATGAAGAATGAACGATGAAGAATGAACAAGGATCAATGATCTATGACGAAGGAACGATGAAGAATGAACAAGGATCAATGATCAATGAAGAATGAACGATGAAGAATGAACAAGGATCAATGATCAATAAAGAATGAACGATGAAGAATGAACAAGGATCAATGATCAATGACGAATGAACGATGAATAATGAACAAGGATCAATGATCAATGAAGAATGAACGATGAAGAATGAACAAGGATCAATGGTCAATGACGAATGAACGATGAAAAATGAACAAGGATCAATGATCAATGAAGAATGAATCATGAAGAATGAACAAGGATTAATGGTCAATGACGAATGAACGATCAATAATGAACAAGGATCAATGATCAATGAAGAATGAACGATGAAGAATGAACAAGGATCAATGATCAATGAAGAATGAACGATGAAGAATGAACAAGGATTAATGGTCAATGACGAATGAACAATAATTAATGAACAAGGATCAATGATCAATGAAGAATGAACGATGAAGAATGAACAAGGATCAATGATCAATGAAGAATGAATAAGGATTAGTGGTCAATGACGAATGAACGATGAATAATGAACAAGGATCAATGATCAATGAAGAATGAACGATGAAGAATGAACAAGGATCAATGATCAATGAAGAATGAACGATAAAGAATGAACAAGGATCAATGATCAATGACGAAGGAACGATGAATAATGAACAAGGATCAATGATCAATGAAGAATGAACGATGAAGAATAAACAAGGATCAATGATCAATGAAGAATGAACGATGAAGAATGAACAAGGATCAATGATCAATGAAGAATGAACGATGAAGAATGAACAAGGATCAATGATCAATGACGAATGAACGATGAATAATGAACAAGTATCAATGATCAATGAAGAATGAACGATGAAGAATGAACAAGGATCAATGGTCAATGACGAATGAACGATGAAAAATGAACAAGGATCAATGATCAATGAAGAATGAATGATGAAGAATGAACAAGGATTAATGGTCAATGACGAATGAACGATCAATAATGAACAAGGATCAATGATCAATGAAGAATGAACGATGAAGAATGAACAAGGATCAATGATCAATGAAGAATGAACGATGAAGAATGAACAAGGATCAATGATCAATGACGAATGAACGATGAAGAATGAACAAGGATTAATGATCAATGAAGAATGAACGATGAAGAATGAACAAGGATCAATGATCAATGAAGAATGAACGACAAAGAATGAACAAGGATCAATGATCAATGACGAATGAACGATGAAGAATGAACAAGGATCAATGATCAATGAAGAATGAACGATGAAGAATGAACAAGGATCAATGGTCAATGACGAATGAACGATGAAAAATGAACAAGGCTCAATGATCAATGAAGAATGAACGATGAAGAATGAACAAGGATCAATGATCAATGAAGAATGAACGACGAAGGATGAACAAGGATCAATGATCAATGAAGAATGAACGATGAAGAATGAACAAGGATCAATGATCAATGAAGAATGAACGACGAAGAATGAACAAGGATCAATGATCAATGAAGAATGAACGATGAAGAATGAACAAGGATCAATGGTCAATGACGAATGAGCGATGAAGAATGAACAAGGATCAATGATCAATGAAGAAAGGATCAATGATCAATGACGAATGAACGATGAATAATGAACAAGGATCAATGATCAATGAAGAATGAACGATGAAGAATGAACAAGGATCAATGGTCAATGACGAATGATCGATGAAAAATGAACAAGGATCGATGATCAATGAAGAATGAATCATGAAGAATGAACAAGGATTAATGGTCAATGACGAATGAACGATCAATAATGAACAAGGATCAATGATCAATGAAGAATGAACGATGAAGAATGAACAAGGATCAATGATCAATGAAGAATGAACGATGAAGAATGAACAAGGATTAATGGTCAATGACGAATGAACAATAATTAATGAACAAGGATCAATGATCAATGAAGAATGAATGATGAAGAATGAACAAGGATCAATGATCAATGAAGAATGAAGGATGAAGAATGAATAAGGATTAGTGGTCAATGACGAATGAACGATGAATAATGAACAAGGATCAATGATCAATGAAGAATGAACGATGAAGAATGAACAAGGATCAATGATCAATGAAGAATGAACGATAAAGAATGAACAAGGATCAATGATCAATGACGAATGAACGATGAATAATGAACAAGGATCAATGATCAATGAAGAATGAACGATGAAGAATAAACAAGGATCAATGATCAATGAAGAATGAACGATGAAGAATGAACAAGGATCAATGATCAATGAAGAATGAACGATGAAGAATGAACAAGGATCAATGATCTATGACGAAGGAACGATGAATAATGAACAAGGATCAATGATCAATGAAGAATGAACGATGAAGAATGAACAGGGATCAATGATCAATGAAGAATGAACGACAAAGAATGAAGAAGGATCAATGATCAATGACGAATGAACGATGAAGAATGAACAAGGATTAATGATCAATGAAGAATGAACGATGAAGAATGAAGAAGGATCAATGGTCAATGACGAATGAACGATGAAAAATGATCAAGGATCAATGATCAATGAAGAATGAACGATGAAGAATGAACAAGGATCAATGATCTATGACGAAGGAACGATGAAGAATGAACAAGGATCAATAATCAATGAAGAATGAACGATGAAGAATGAACAAGGATCAATGATCAATAAAGAATGAACGATGAAGAATGAACAAGGATCAATGATCAATGACGAATGAACGATGAATAATGAACAAGGATCAATGATCAATGAAGAATGAACGATGAAGAATGAACAAGGATCAATGGTCAATGACGAATGAACGATGAAAAATGAACAAGGATCAATGATCAATGAAGAATGAATCATGAAGAATGAACAAGGATTAATGGTCAATGACGAATGAACGATCAATAATGAACAAGGATCAATGATCAATGAAGAATGAACGATGAAGAATGAACAAGGATCAATGATCAATGAAGAATGAACGATGAAGAATGAACAAGGATTAATGGTCAATGACGAATGAACAATAATTAATGAACAAGGATCAA
Source organism: Amaranthus tricolor (assembly GCF_026212465.1). Taxonomy (NCBI): domain Eukaryota; kingdom Viridiplantae; phylum Streptophyta; class Magnoliopsida; order Caryophyllales; family Amaranthaceae; genus Amaranthus; species Amaranthus tricolor. The sequence goes on from NC_080063.1 coordinate 1,476,925, forward strand.
TGATCAATGAAGAATGAACGATGAAGAATGAACAAGGATCAATGATCAATGAAGAATGAATAAGGATTAGTGGTCAATGACGAATGAACGATGAATAATGAACAAGGATCAATGATCAATGAAGAATGAACGATGAAGAATGAACAAGGATCAATGATCAATGAAGAATGAACGATAAAGAATGAACAAGGATCAATGATCAATGACGAAGGAACGATGAATAATGAACAAGGATCAATGATCAATGAAGAATGAACGATGAAGAATAAACAAGGATCAATGATCAATGAAGAATGAACGATGAAGAATGAACAAGGATCAATGATCAATGAAGAATGAACAATGAAGAATGAACAAGGATCAATGATCTATGACAAAGGAACGATGAAGAATGAACAAGGATCAATGATCAATGTAGAATGAACGATGAAGAATGAACAAGGATCAATGATCCATGAAGAATGAACGATGAAGAATGAATAAGGATTAATGGTCAATCACGAATGAACGATGAATAATGAACAAGGATCAATGATCAATGAAGAATGAACGATGAAGAATGAACAAGGATCAATGATCAATGAAGAATGAACAATGAAGAATGAACAAGGATCAATGATCAATGACGAATGAACGATGAAGAATGAACAAGGATCAATGATCAATGAAGAATGAACGATGAAGAATGAACAAGGATCAATGATCAATGAAGAATGAACGACAAAGAATGAACAAGGATCAATGATCAATGACGAATGAACGATGAAGAATGAACAAGGATTAATGATCAATGAAGAATAAACGATGAAGAATGAAGAAGGATCAATGGTCAATGACGAATGAACGATGAAAAATGATCAAGGATCAATGATCAATGAAGAATGAACGATGAAGAATGAACAAGGATCAATGATCAATGAAGAATGAACGACGAAGGATGAACAAGGATCAATGATCAATGAAGAATGAACGATGAAGAATGAACAAGGATCAATGATCAATGAAGAATGAACGACGAAGAATGAACAAGGATTAATGATCAATGACGAATGAACGATGAAGAATGAAGAAGGATCAATGATCAATGAAGAATGAACGATGAAGAATGAACAAGGATCAATGATCAATGAAGAATGAAGGATGAAGAATGAATAAGGATTAGTGGTCAATGACGAATGAACGATGAATAATGAACAAGGATCAATGATCAATGAAGAATGAACGATGAAGAATGAACAAGGATCAATGATCAATGAAGAATGAACGATAAAGAATGAACAAGGATCAATGATCAATGACGAATAAACGATGAATAATGAACAAGGATCAATGATCAATGAAGAATGAACGATGAATAATAAACAAGGATCAATGATCAATGAAGAATGAACGATGAAGAATGAACAAGGATCAATGATCAATGAAGAATGAACGATGAAGAATGAACAAGGATCAATGATCTATGACGAAGGAACGATGAAGAATGAACAAGGATCAATGATCAATGAAGAATGAATGATGAAGAATGAACAAGGATCAATGATCAATGAAGAATGAACGATGAAGAATGAATAAGGATTAATGGTCAATGACGAATGAACGATGAAGAATGAACAAGGATCAATGATCAATGAAGAATGAACGATGAAGAATGAACAAGGATCAATGATCAATGAAGAATGAACGACAAAGAATGAACAAGGATCAATGATCAATGACGAATGAACGATGAAGAATGAACAAGGATTAATGATCAATGAAGAATGAACGATGAAGAATGAACAAGGATCAATGGTCAATGACGAATGAACGATGAAAAATGATCAACGATCAATGATCAATGAAGAATGAACGATGAAGAATGAACAAGGATCAATGATCAATGAAGAATGAACGACGAAGGATGAACAAGGATCAATGATCAATGAAGAATGAACGATGAAGAATGAACAAGGATCAATGATCAATGAAGAATGAACGACGAAGAATGAACAAGGATCAATGATCAATGAAGAATGAACGATGAAGAATGAACAAGGATCAATGATCAATGAAGAATGAACGATGAAGAATGAACTAGGATCAATGATCAATGAAGAATGAACGACGAAGAATGAACAAGGATTAATGGTCATTGACGAATGAACGATGAAGAATGAACAAGGATCAATGATCAATGAAGAATGAACGATGAAGAATGAACAAGGATCAATGATCAATAAAGAATGAACGATGAAGAATGAACAAGGATCAATGATCTATGACGAAGGAATGATGAAGAATGAACAAGGATCAATGATCAATGAAGAATTAACGATGAAGAATGAACAAGGATCAATGATCAATGAAGAATGAACGATGAAGAATGAACAAGGATCAATGATCAATGAAGAATGAACGATGAAGAATGAACAAGGATCAATGATCAATGACGAATGAACGATGAAGAATGAACAAGGATCAATGATCAATGAAGAATGAACGATGAAGAATGAACAAAGATCAATGATCTATGACGAAGGAACGATGAAGAATGAACAAGGATCAATGATCAATGAAGAATGAACGATGAAGAATGAACAAGGATCAATGATCAATGAAGAATGAACGATGAAGAATGAATAAGGATTAATGGTCAATGACGAATGAACGATGAATAATGAACAAGGATCAATGATCAATGAAGAATGAACGATGAAGAATGAACAAGGATCAATGATCAATGAAGAATGAACGATGAAGAATGAACAAGGATCAATGATCTATGACGAAGGAACAATGAAGAATGAACAAGGATCAATGATCAATGAAGAATGAACGATGAAGAATGAACAAGGATCAATGATCAATGAAGAATGAACAATGAAGAATGAATAAGGATTAATGGTCAATGACGAATGAACGATGAATAATGAACAAGGATCAATGATCAATGAAGAATGAACGATGAAGAATGAACAAGGATCAATGATCAATGAAGAATAAACGATGAAGAATGAACAAGGATCAATGATCAATGACGAATGAACGAGGAAGAATGAACAAGGATTAATGATCAATGAAGAATGAACGATGAAGAATGAACAAGGATCAATGATCAATGAAGAATGAACGACAAAGAATGAACAAGGATCAATGATCAATGACGAATGAACGATGAAGAATGAACAAGGATCAATGATCAATGAAGAATGAACGATGAAGAATAAACAAGGATCAATGGTCAATGACGAATGAGCGATGAAAAATGAACAAGGATCAATGATCAATGAAGAATGAACGATGAAGAATGAACAAGGATCAATGATCAATGAAGAATAAACGAGGAAGAATGAACAAGGATCAATGATCAATGAAGAATGAACGATGAAAAATGAACAAGGATCAATGATCAATGAAGAATGAACGGCGAAGAATGAACAAGGATCAATGATCAATGAAGAATGAACGATGAAGAATGAACAAGGATCAATGGTCAATGACGAATGAGCGATGAAGAATGAACAAGGATCAATGATAACTGAAGAATGAACGATGAAAAATGAACTAGGATCAATGATCAATGAAGAATGAACGATGAAGAATGAACAAGGATCAATGATCTATGACGAAGGAACGATGAAGAATGAACAAGGATCAATGATCAATGAAGAATGAACGATTAAGAATGAACAAGGATCAATGATCAATGAAGAATGAACGATGAAGAATGAACAAGGATCAATGATCAATGAAGAATGAACGATGAAGAATGAACAAGGATCAATGATCAATGACGAATGAACGATGAAGAATGAACAAGGATCAATGATCAATGAAGAATGAACGATGTAGAATGAACAAAGATCAATGATCTATGACGAAGGAACGATGAAGAATGAACAAGGATCAATGATCAATGAAGAATGAACGATGAAGAATGAACAAGGATCAATGATCAATGAAGAATGAACGATGAAGAATGAATAAGGATTAATGGTCAATGACGAATGAACGATGAATAATGAACAAGGATCAATGATCAATGAAGAATGAACGATGAAGAATGAACAAGGATCAATGATCAATGAAGAATGAACGATGAAGAATGAACAAGGATCAATGATCAATGAAGAATGAATGATGAAGAATGAACAAGGATTAATGGTCAGTGACTAATGAACGATCAATAATGAACAAGGATCAATGATCAATGAAGAATGAACGATGAAGAATGAACAAGGATCAATGATCAATGAAGAATGAACGATGAAGAATGAAGAAGGATCAATGATCAATGAAGAATGAACGATGAAGAATGAACAAGGATCAATGATCAATGAAGAATGAAGGATGAAGAATGAATAAGGATTAGTGGTCAATGACGAATGAACGATGAATAATGAACAAGGATCAATGATCAATGAAGAATGAACGATGAAGAATGAACAAGGATCAATGATCAATGAAGAATGAACGATGAAGAATGAACAAGGATCAATGATCAATGAAGAATGAATGATGAAGAATGAACAAGGATTAATGGTCAATGACTAATGAACGATCAATAATGAACAAGGATCAATGATCAATGAAGAATGAACGATGAAGAATGAACAAGGATCAATGATCAATGAAGAATGAACGATGAAGAATGAAGAAGGATCAATGATCAATGAAGAATGAACGATGAAGAATGAACAAGGATCAATGATCAATGAAGAATGAAGGATGAAGAATGAATAAGGATTAGTGGTCAATGACGAATGAACGATGAATAATGAACAAGGATCAATGATCAATGAAGAATGAACGATGAAGAATGAACAAGGATCAATGATCAATGAAGAATGAACGATAAAGAATGAACAAGGATCAATGATCAATGACGAATGAACGATGAATAATGAACAAGGATCAATGATCAATGAAGAATGAACGATGAATAATAAACAAGGATCAATGATCAATGAAGAATGAACGATGAAGAATGAACAAGGATCAATGATCAATGAAGAATGAACGATGAAGAATGAACAAGGATCAATGATCTATGACGAAGGAACGATGAAGAATGAACAAGGATCAATGATCAATGAAGAATGAACGATGAAGAATGAACAAGGATCAATGATCAATGAAGAATGAACGATGAAGAATGAATAAGGATTAATGGTCAATGACGAATGAGCGATGAAGAATGAACAAGGATCAATGATCAATGAAGAATGAACGATGAAGAATGAACAAGGATCAATGATCAATGACGAATGAACGATGATGAATGAACAAGGATCAACGATCAATGAAGAATGAACGATGAAGAATGAACAAGGATCAATGATCAATGAAGAATGAACGACAAAGAATGAACAAGGATCAATGATCAATGACGAATGAACGATGAAGAATGAACAAGGATCAATGATCAATGAAGAATGAACGATGAAGAATGAACAAGGATCAATGATCAATGAAGAATGAATGATGAAGAATGAACAAGGATTAATGGTCAATGACTAATGAACGATCAATAATGAACAAGGATCAATGATCAATGAAGAATGAACGATGAAGAATGAACAAGGATCAATGATCAATGAAGAATGAACGATGAAGAATGAAGAAGGATCAATGATCAATGAAGAATGAACGATGAAGAATGAACAAGGATCAATGATCAATGAAGAATGAAGGATGAAGAATGAATAAGGATTAGTGGTCAATGACGAATGAACGATGAATAATGAACAAGGATCAATGATCAATGAAGAATGAACGATGAAGAATGAACAAGGATCAATGATCAATGAAGAATGAACGATAAAGAATGAACAAGGATCAATGATCAATGACGAATGAACGATGAATAATGAACAAGGATCAATGATCAATGAAGAATGAACGATGAATAATAAACAAGGATCAATGATCAATGAAGAATGAACGATGAAGAATGAACAAGGATCAATGATCAATGAAGAATGAACGATGAAGAATGAACAAGGATCAATGATCTATGACGAAGGAACGATGAAGAATGAACAAGGATCAATGATCAATGAAGAATGAACGATGAAGAATGAACAAGGATCAATGATCAATGAAGAATGAACGATGAAGAATGAATAAGGATTAATGGTCAATGACGAATGAGCGATGAAGAATGAACAAGGATCAATGATCAATGAAGAATGAACGATGAAGAATGAACAAGGATCAATGATCAATGACGAATGAACGATGATGAATGAACAAGGATCAACGATCAATGAAGAATGAACGATGAAGAATGAACAAGGATCAATGATCAATGAAGAATGAACGACAAAGAATGAACAAGGATCAATGATCAATGACGAATGAACGATGAAGAATGAACAAGGATCAATGATCAATGAAGAATGAACGATGAAGAATGAACAAGGATCAATGATCAATAAAGAATGAACGATGAAGAATGAACAAAGATCAATGATCTATGACGAAGGAATGATGAAGAATGAACAAGGATCAATGATCAATGAAGAATGAACGATGAAGAATGAACAAGGATCAATGATCAATGAAGAATGAACGATGAAGAATGAATAAGGATTAATGGTCAATGACGAATGAACGATGAATAATGAACAAGGATCAATGATCAATGAAGAATGAACGATGAAGAATAAATAAGGATCAATGATCAATGAAGAATGAACGATGAAGAATGAACAAGGATCAATGATCAATGACGAATGAACGATGAAGAATGAACAAGGATCAATGATCAATGAAGAATGAACGATGAAGAATGAACAAGGATCAATGATCAATGAAGAATGAACGATGAAGAATGAACAAGGATCAATGATCAATGACGAATGAACGATGAATAATGAACAAGGATCAATGATCAATGAAGAATGAACGATGAAGAATGAACAAGGATCAATGGTCAATGACGAATGAACGATGAAAAATGAACAAGGATCAATGATCAATGAAGAATGAATGATGAAGAATGAACAAGGATTAATGGTCAATGACGAATGAACGATCAATAATGAACAAGGATCAATGATCAATGAAGAATGAACGATGAAGAATGAACAAGGATCAATGATCAATGAAGAATGAACGATGAAGAATGAACAAGGATCAATGATCAATGACGAATGAACGATGAAGAATGAACAAGGATTAATGATCAATGAAGAATGAACGATGAAGAATGAACAAGGATCAATGATCAATGAAGAATGAACGACAAAGAATGAACAAGGATCAATGATCAATGACGAATGAACGATGAAGAATGAACAAGGATCAATGATCAATGAAGAATGAACGATGAAGAATGAACAAGGATCAATGGTCAATGACGAATGAACGATGAAAAATGAACAAGGCTCAATGATCAATGAAGAATGAACGATGAAGAATGAACAAGGATCAATGATCAATGAAGAATGAACGACGAAGGATGAACAAGGATCAATGATCAATGAAGAATGAACGATGAAGAATGAACAAGGATCAATGATCAATGAAGAATGAACGACGAAGAATGAACAAGGATCAATGATCAATGAAGAATGAACGATGAAGAATGAACAAGGATCAATGGTCAATGACGAATGAGCGATGAAGAATGAACAAGGATCAATGATCAATGAAGAAAGGATCAATGATCAATGACGAATGAACGATGAATAATGAACAAGGATCAATGATCAATGAAGAATGAACGATGAAGAATGAACAAGGATCAATGGTCAATGACGAATGAACGATGAAAAATGAACAAGGATCGATGATCAATGAAGAATGAATCATGAAGAATGAACAAGGATTAATGCTCAATGACGAATGAACGATCAATAATGAACAAGGATCAATGATCAATGAAGAATGAACGATGAAGAATGAACAAGGATCAATGATCAATGAAGAATGAACGATGAAGAATGAACAAGGATTAATGGTCAATGACGAATGAACAATAATTAATGAACAAGGATCAATGATCAATGAAGAATGAACGATGAAGAATGAACAAGGATCAATGATCAATGAAGAATGAATAAGGATTAGTGGTCAATGACGAATGAACGATGAATAATGAACAAGGATCAATGATCAATGAAGAATGAACGATGAAGAATGAACAAGGATCAATGATCAATGAAGAATGAACGATAAAGAATGAACAAGGATCAATGATCAATGACGAAGGAACGATGAATAATGAACAAGGATCAATGATCAATGAAGAATGAACGATGAAGAATAAACAAGGATCAATGATCAATGAAGAATGAACGATGAAGAATGAACAAGGATCAATGATCAATGAAGAATGAACAATGAAGAATGAACAAGGATCAATGATCTATGACAAAGGAACGATGAAGAATGAACAAGGATCAATGATCAATGAAGAATGAACGATGAAGAATGAACAAGGATCAATGATCAATGAAGAATGAACGATGAAGAATGAATAAGGATTAATGGTCAATCACGAATGAACGATGAATAATGAACAAGGATCAATGATCAATGAAGAATGAACGATGAAGAATGAACAAGGATCAATGATCTATGACGAAGGAACGATGAAGAATGAACAAGGATCAATGATCAATGAAGAATGAACGATGAAGAATGAACAAGGATCAATGATCAATAAAGAATGAACGATGAAGAATGAACAAGGATCAATGATCAATGACGAATGAACGATGAATAATGAACAAGGATCAATGATCAATGAAGAATGAACGATGAAGAATGAACAAGGATCAATGGTCAATGACGAATGAACGATGAAAAATGAACAAGGATCAATGATCAATGAAGAATGAATCATGAAGAATGAACAAGGATTAATGGTCAATGACGAATGAACGATCAATAATGAACAAGGATCAATGATCAATGAAGAATGAACGATGAAGAATGAACAAGGATCAATGATCAATGAAGAATGAACGATGAAGAATGAACAAGGATTAATGGTCAATGACGAATGAACAATAATTAATGAACAAGGATCAATGATCAATGAAGAATGAACGATGAAGAATGAACAAGGATCAATGATCAATGAAGAATGAATAAGGATTAGTGGTCAATGACGAATGAACGATGAATAATGAACAAGGATCAATGATCAATGAAGAATGAACGATGAAGAATGAACAAGGATCAATGATCAATGAAGAATGAACGATAAAGAATGAACAAGGATCAATGATCAATGACGAAGGAACGATGAATAATGAACAAGGATCAATGATCAATGAAGAATGAACGATGAAGAATAAACAAGGATCAATGATCAATGAAGAATGAACGATGAAGAATGAACAAGGATCAATGATCAATGAAGAATGAACAATGAAGAATGAACAAGGATCAATGATCTATGACAAAGGAACGATGAAGAATGAACAAGGATCAATGATCAATGAAGAATGAACGATGAAGAATGAACAAGGATCAATGATCAATGAAGAATGAACGATGAAGAATGAATAAGGATTAATGGTCAATCACGAATGAACGATGAATAATGAACAAGGATCAATGATCAATGAAGAATGAACGATGAAGAATGAACAAGGATCAATGATCTATGACGAAGGAACGATGAAGAATGAACAAGGATCAATGATCAATGAAGAATGAACGATGAAGAATGAACAAGGATCAATGATCAATAAAGAATGAACGATGAAGAATGAACAAGGATCAATGATCAATGACGAATGAACGATGAATAATGAACAAGGATCAATGATCAATGAAGAATGAACGATGAAGAATGAATAAGGATCAATGGTCAATGACGAATGAACGATGAAAAATGAACAAGGATCAATGATCAATGAAGAATGAATCATGAAGAATGAACAAGGATTAATGGTCAATGACGAATGAACGATCAATAATGAACAAGGATCAATGATCAATGAAGAATGAACGATGAAGAATGAACAAGGATCAATGATCAATGAAGAATGAACGATGAAGAATGAACAAGGATTAATGGTCAATGACGAATGAACAATAATTAATGAACAAGGATCAATGATCAATGAAGAATGAACGATGAAGAATGAACAAGGATCAATGATCAATGAAGAATGAATAAGGATTAGTGGTCAATGACGAATGAACGATGAATAATGAACAAGGATCAATGATCAATGAAGAATGAACGATGAAGAATGAACAAGGATCAATGATCAATGAAGAATGAACGATAAAGAATGAACAAGGATCAATGATCAATGACGAAGGAACGATGAATAATGAACAAGGATCAATGATCAATGAAGAATGAACGATGAAGAATAAACAAGGATCAATGATCAATGAAGAATGAACGATGAAGAATGAACAAGGATCAATGATCAATGAAGAATGAACAATGAAGAATGAACAAGGATCAATGATCTATGACAAAGGAACGATGAAGAATGAACAAGGATCAATGATCAATGAAGAATGAACGATGAAGAATGAACAAGGATCAATGATCAATGAAGAATGAACGATGAAGAATGAATAAGGATTAATGGTCAATCACGAATGAACGATGAATAATGAACAAGGATCAATGATCAATGAAGAATGAACGATGAAGAATGAACAAGGATCAATGATCAATGAAGAATGAACAATGAAGAATGAACAAGGATCAATGATCAATGACGAATGAACGATGAAGAATGAACAAGGATCAATGATCAATGAAGAATGAACGATGAAGAATGAACAAGGATCAATGATCAATGAAGAATGAACGACAAAGAATGAACAAGGATCAATGATCAATGACGAATGAACGATGAAGAATGAACAAGGATTAATGATCAATGAAGAATAAACGATGAAGAATGAAGAAGGATCAATGGTCAATGACGAATGAACGATGAAAAATGATCAAGGATCAATGATCAATGAAGAATGAACGATGAAGAATGAACAAGGATCAATGATCAATGAAGAATGAACGATGAAGAATGAACAAGGATTAATGATCAATGAAGAATAAACAAGAATTATTGGTCAATGACGAATGAATGATGAAGAATGAACAAGGATCAATGATCTATGACAAAGGAACGATGAAGAATGAACAAGGATCAATGATCAATGAAGAATGAACGATGAAGAATGAACAAGGATCAATGATCAATGAAGAATGAACGATGAAGAATGAATAAGGATTAATGGTCAATCACGAATGAACGATGAATAATGAACAAGGATCAATGATCAATGAAGAATGAACGATGAAGAATGAACAAGGATCAATGATCTATGACGAAGGAACGATGAAGAATGAACAAGGATCAATGATCAATGAAGAATGAACGATGAAGAATGAACAAGGATCAATGATCAATAAAGAATGAACGATGAAGAATGAACAAGGATCAATGATCAATGACGAATGAACGATGAATAATGAACAAGGATCAATGATCAATGAAGAATGAACGATGAAGAATGAACAAGGATCAATGGTCAATGACGAATGAACGATGAAAAATGAACAAGGATCAATGATCAATGAAGAATGAATCATGAAGAATGAACAAGGATTAATGGTCAATGACGAATGAACGATCAATAATGAACAAGGATCAATGATCAATGAAGAATGAACGATGAAGAATGAACAAGGATCAATGATCAATGAAGAATGAACGATGAAGAATGAACAAGGATTAATGGTCAATGACGAATGAACAATAATTAATGAACAAGGATCAATGATCAATGAAGAATGAACGATGAAGAATGAACAAGGATCAATGATCAATGAAGAATGAATAAGGATTAGTGGTCAATGACGAATGAACGATGAATAATGAACAAGGATCAATGATCAATGAAGAATGAACGATGAAGAATGAACAAGGATCAATGATCAATGAAGAATGAACGATAAAGAATGAACAAGGATCAATGATCAATGACGAAGGAACGATGAATAATGAACAAGGATCAATGATCAATGAAGAATGAACGATGAAGAATAAACAAGGATCAATGATCAATGAAGAATGAACGATGAAGAATGAACAAGGATCAATGATCAATGAAGAATGAACAATGAAGAATGAACAAGGATCAATGATCTATGACAAAGGAACGATGAAGAATGAACAAGGATCAATGATCAATGAAGAATGAACGATGAAGAATGAACAAGGATCAATGATCAATGAAGAATGAACGATGAAGAATGAATAAGGATTAATGGTCAATCACGAATGAACGATGAATAATGAACAAGGATCAATGATCAATGAAGAATGAACGATGAAGAATGAACAAGGATCAATGATCTATGACGAAGGAACGATGAAGAATGAACAAGGATCAATGATCAATGAAGAATGAACGATGAAGAATGAACAAGGATCAATGATCAATAAAGAATGAACGATGAAGAATGAACAAGGATCAATGATCAATGACGAATGAACGATGAATAATGAACAAGGATCAATGATCAATGAAGAATGAACGATGAAGAATGAATAAGGATCAATGGTCAATGACGAATGAACGATGAAAAATGAACAAGGATCAATGATCAATGAAGAATGAATCATGAAGAATGAACAAGGATTAATGGTCAATGACGAATGAACGATCAATAATGAACAAGGATCAATGATCAATGAAGAATGAACGATGAAGAATGAACAAGGATCAATGATCAATGAAGAATGAACGATGAAGAATGAACAAGGATTAATGGTCAATGACGAATGAACAATAATTAATGAACAAGGATCAATGATCAATGAAGAATGAACGATGAAGAATGAACAAGGATCAATGATCAATGAAGAATGAATAAGGATTAGTGGTCAATGACGAATGAACGATGAATAATGAACAAGGATCAATGATCAATGAAGAATGAACGATGAAGAATGAACAAGGATCAATGATCAATGAAGAATGAACGATAAAGAATGAACAAGGATCAATGATCAATGACGAAGGAACGATGAATAATGAACAAGGATCAATGATCAATGAAGAATGAACGATGAAGAATAAACAAGGATCAATGATCAATGAAGAATGAACGATGAAGAATGAACAAGGATCAATGATCAATGAAGAATGAACAATGAAGAATGAACAAGGATCAATGATCTATGACAAAGGAACGATGAAGAATGAACAAGGATCAATGATCAATGAAGAATGAACGATGAAGAATGAACAAGGATCAATGATCAATGAAGAATGAACGATGAAGAATGAATAAGGATTAATGGTCAATCACGAATGAACGATGAATAATGAACAAGGATCAATGATCAATGAAGAATGAACGATGAAGAATGAACAAGGATCAATGATCAATGAAGAATGAACAATGAAGAATGAACAAGGATCAATGATCAATGACGAATGAACGATGAAGAATGAACAAGGATCAATGATCAATGAAGAATGAACGATGAAGAATGAACAAGGATCAATGATCAATGAAGAATGAACGACAAAGAATGAACAAGGATCAATGATCAATGACGAATGAACGATGAAGAATGAACAAGGATTAATGATCAATGAAGAATAAACGATGAAGAATGAAGAAGGATCAATGGTCAATGACGAATGAACGATGAAAAATGATCAAGGATCAATGATCAATGAAGAATGAACGATGAAGAATGAACAAGGATCAATGATCAATGAAGAATGAACGACGAAGGATGAACAAGGATCAATGATCAATGAAGAATGAACGATGAAGAATGAACAAGGATCAATGATCAATGAAGAATGAACGACGAAGAATGAACAAGGATTAATGATCAATGACGAATGAACGATGAAGAATGAAGAAGGATCAATGATCAATGAAGAATGAACGATGAAGAATGAACAAGGATCAATGATCAATGAAGAATGAAGGATGAAGAATGAATAAGGATTAGTGGTCAATGACGAATGAACGATGAATAATGAACAAGGATCAATGATCAATGAAGAATGAACGATGAAGAATGAACAAGGATCAATGATCAATGAAGAATGAACGATAAAGAATGAACAAGGATCAATGATCAATGACGAATGAACGATGAATAATGAACAAGGATCAATGATCAATGAAGAATGAACGATGAATAATAAACAAGGATCAATGATCAATGAAGAATGAACGATGAAGAATGAACAAGGATCAATGATCAATGAAGAATGAACGATGAAGAATGAACAAGGATCAATGATCTATGACGAAGGAACGATGAAGAATGAACAAGGATCAATGATCAATGAAGAATGAATGATGAAGAATGAACAAGGATCAATGATCAATGAAGAATGAACGATGAAGAATGAATAAGGATTAATGGTCAATGACGAATGAACGATGAAGAATGAACAAGGATCAATGATCAATGAAGAATGAACGATGAAGAATGAACAAGGATCAATGATCAATGAAGAATGAACGACAAAGAATGAACAAGGATCAATGATCAATGACGAATGAACGATGAAGAATGAACAAGGATTAATGATCAATGAAGAATGAACGATGAAGAATGAACAAGGATCAATGGTCAATGACGAATGAACGATGAAAAATGATCAACGATCAATGATCAATGAAGAATGAACGATGAAGAATGAACAAGGATCAATGATCAATGAAGAATGAACGACGAAGGATGAACAAGGATCAATGATCAATGAAGAATGAACGATGAAGAATGAACAAGGATCAATGATCAATGAAGAATGAACGACGAAGAATGAACAAGGATCAATGATCAATGAAGAATGAACGATGAAGAATGAACAAGGATCAATGATAAATGAAGAATGAACGATGAAAAATGAACTAGGATCAATGATCAATGAAGAATGAACGACGAAGAATGAACAAGGATTAATGGTCATTGACGAATGAACGATGAAGAATGAACAAGGATCAATGATCAATGAAGAATGAACGATGAAGAATGAACAAGGATCAATGATCAATAAAGAATGAACGATGAAGAATGAACAAGGATCAATGATCTATGACGAAGGAATGATGAAGAATGAACAAGGATCAATGATCAATGAAGAATTAACGATGAAGAATGAACAAGGATCAATGATCAATGAAGAATGAACGATGAAGAATGAACAAGGATCAATGATCAATGAAGAATGAACGATGAAGAATGAACAAGGATCAATGATCAATGACGAATGAACGATGAAGAATGAACAAGGATCAATGATCAATGAAGAATGAACGATGAAGAATGAACAAAGATCAATGATCTATGACGAAGGAACGATGAAGAATGAACAAGGATCAATGATCAATGAAGAATGAACGATGAAGAATGAACAAGGATCAATGATCAATGAAGAATGAACGATGAAGAATGAATAAGGATTAATGGTCAATGACGAATGAACGATGAATAATGAACAAGGATCAATGATCAATGAAGAATGAACGATGAAGAATGAACAAGGATCAATGATCAATGAAGAATGAACGATGAAGAATGAACAAGGATCAATGATCTATGACGAAGGAACAATGAAGAATGAACAAGGATCAATGATCAATGAAGAATGAACGATGAAGAATGAACAAGGATCAATGATCAATGAAGAATGAACGATGAAGAATGAATAAGGATTAATGGTCAATGACGAATGAACGATGAATAATGAACAAGGATCAATGATCAATGAAGAATGAACGATGAAGAATGAACAAGGATCAATGATCAATGAAGAATAAACGATGAAGAATGAACAAGGATCAATGATCAATGACGAATGAACGATGAAGAATGAACAAGGATCAATGATCTATGACGAAGGAACGATGAAGAATGAACAAGGATCAATGATCAATGAAGAATGAATGATGAAGAATGAACAAGGATCAATGATCAATGAAGAATGAACGATGAAGAATGAATAAGGATTAATGGTCAATGACGAATGAACGATGAAGAATGAACAAGGATCAATGATCAATGAAGAATGAACGATGAAGAATGAACAAGGATCAATGATCAATGAAGAATGAACGACAAAGAATGAACAAGGATCAATGATCAATGACGAATGAACGATGAAGAATGAACAAGGATTAATGATCAATGAAGAATGAACGATGAAGAATGAACAAGGATCAATGGTCAATGACGAATGAACGATGAAAAATGATCAACGATCAATGATCAATGAAGAATGAACGATGAAGAATGAACAAGGATCAATGATCAATGAAGAATGAACGACGAAGGATGAACAAGGATCAATGATCAATGAAGAATGAACGATGAAGAATGAACAAGGATCAATGATCAATGAAGAATGAACGACGAAGAATGAACAAGGATCAATGATCAATGAAGAATGAACGATGAAGAATGAACAAGGATCAATGATAAATGAAGAATGAACGATGAAAAATGAACTAGGATCAATGATCAATGAAGAATGAACGACGAAGAATGAACAAGGATTAATGGTCATTGACGAATGAACGATGAAGAATGAACAAGGATCAATGATCAATGAAGAATGAACGATGAAGAATGAACAAGGATCAATGATCAATAAAGAATGAACGATGAAGAATGAACAAGGATCAATGATCTATGACGAAGGAATGATGAAGAATGAACAAGGATCAATGATCAATGAAGAATTAACGATGAAGAATGAACAAGGATCAATGATCAATGAAGAATGAACGATGAAGAATGAACAAGGATCAATGATCAATGAAGAATGAACGATGAAGAATGAACAAGGATCAATGATCAATGACGAATGAACGATGAAGAATGAACAAGGATCAATGATCAATGAAGAATGAACGATGAAGAATGAACAAAGATCAATGATCTATGACGAAGGAACGATGAAGAATGAACAAGGATCAATGATCAATGAAGAATGAACGATGAAGAATGAACAAGGATCAATGATCAATGAAGAATGAACGATGAAGAATGAATAAGGATTAATGGTCAATGACGAATGAACGATGAATAATGAACAAGGATCAATGATCAATGAAGAATGAACGATGAAGAATGAACAAGGATCAATGATCAATGAAGAATGAACGATGAAGAATGAACAAGGATCAATGATCTATGACGAAGGAACAATGAAGAATGAACAAGGATCAATGATCAATGAAGAATGAACGATGAAGAATGAACAAGGATCAATGATCAATGAAGAATGAACGATGAAGAATGAATAAGGATTAATGGTCAATGACGAATGAACGATGAATAATGAACAAGGATCAATGATCAATGAAGAATGAACGATGAAGAATGAACAAGGATCAATGATCAATGAAGAATAAACGATGAAGAATGAACAAGGATCAATGATCAATGACGAATGAACGATGAAGAATGAACAAGGATCAATGATCTATGACGAAGGAACGATGAAGAATGAACAAGGATCAATGATCAATGAAGAATGAATGATGAAGAATGAACAAGGATCAATGATCAATGAAGAATGAACGATGAAGAATGAATAAGGATTAATGGTCAATGACGAATGAACGATGAAGAATGAACAAGGATCAATGATCAATGAAGAATGAACGATGAAGAATGAACAAGGATCAATGATCAATGAAGAATGAACGACAAAGAATGAACAAGGATCAATGATCAATGACGAATGAACGATGAAGAATGAACAAGGATTAATGATCAATGAAGAATGAACGATGAAGAATGAACAAGGATCAATGGTCAATGACGAATGAACGATGAAAAATGATCAACGATCAATGATCAATGAAGAATGAACGATGAAGAATGAACAAGGATCAATGATCAATGAAGAATGAACGACGAAGGATGAACAAGGATCAATGATCAATGAAGAATGAACGATGAAGAATGAACAAGGATCAATGATCAATGAAGAATGAACGACGAAGAATGAACAAGGATCAATGATCAATGAAGAATGAACGATGAAGAATGAACAAGGATCAATGATAAATGAAGAATGAACGATGAAAAATGAACTAGGATCAATGATCAATGAAGAATGAACGACGAAGAATGAACAAGGATTAATGGTCATTGACGAATGAACGATGAAGAATGAACAAGGATCAATGATCAATGAAGAATGAACGATGAAGAATGAACAAGGATCAATGATCAATAAAGAATGAACGATGAAGAATGAACAAGGATCAATGATCTATGACGAAGGAATGATGAAGAATGAACAAGGATCAATGATCAATGAAGAATTAACGATGAAGAATGAACAAGGATCAATGATCAATGAAGAATGAACGATGAAGAATGAACAAGGATCAATGATCAATGAAGAATGAACGATGAAGAATGAACAAGGATCAATGATCAATGAAGAATGAACGATGAAGAATGAACAAGGATCAATGATCAATGACGAATGAACGATGAAGAATGAACAAGGATCAATGATCAATGAAGAATGAACGATGAAGAATGAACAAAGATCAATGATCTATGACGAAGGAACGATGAAGAATGAACAAGGATCAATGATCAATGAAGAATGAACGATGAAGAATGAACAAGGATCAATGATCAATGAAGAATGAACGATGAAGAATGAATAAGGATTAATGGTCAATGACGAATGAACGATGAATAATGAACAAGGATCAATGATCAATGAAGAATGAACGATGAAGAATGAACAAGGATCAATGATCAATGAAGAATGAACGATGAAGAATGAACAAGGATCAATGATCTATGACGAAGGAACAATGAAGAATGAACAAGGATCAATGATCAATGAAGAATGAACGATGAAGAATGAACAAGGATCAATGATCAATGAAGAATGAACGATGAAGAATGAATAAGGATTAATGGTCAATGACGAATGAACGATGAATAATGAACAAGGATCAATGATCAATGAAGAATGAACGATGAAGAATGAACAAGGATCAATGATCAATGAAGAATAAACGATGAAGAATGAACAAGGATCAATGATCAATGACGAATGAACGAGGAAGAATGAACAAGGATTAATGATCAATGAAGAATGAACGATGAAGAATGAACAAGGATCAATGATCAATGAAGAATGAACGACAAAGAATGAACAAGGATCAATGATCAATGACGAATGAACGATGAAGAATGAACAAGGATCAATGATCAATGAAGAATGAACGATGAAGAATAAACAAGGATCAATGGTCAATGACGAATGAGCGATGCAAAATGAACAAGGATCAATGATCAATGAAGAATGAACGATGAAGAATGAACAAGGATCAATGATCAATGAAGAATAAACGAGGAAGAATGAACAAGGATCAATGATCAATGAAGAATGAACGATGAAAAATGAACAAGGATCAATGATCAATGAAGAATGAACGGCGAAGAATGAACAAGGATCAATGATCAATGAAGAATGAACGATGAAGAATGAACAAGGATCAATGGTCAATGACGAATGAGCGATGAAGAATGAACAAGGATCAATGATAACTGAAGAATGAACGATGAAAAATGAACTAGGATCAATGATCAATGAAGAATGAACGATGAAGAATGAACAAGGATCAATGATCTATGACGAAGGAACGATGAAGAATGAACAAGGATCAATGATCAATGAAGAATGAACGATTAAGAATGAACAAGGATCAATGATCAATGAAGAATGAACGATGAAGAATGAACAAGGATCAATGATCAATGAAGAATGAACGATGAAGAATGAACAAGGATCAATGATCAATGACGAATGAACGATGAAGAATGAACAAGGATCAATGATCAATGAAAAATGAACGATGTAGAATGAACAAAGATCAATGATCTATGACGAAGGAACGATGAAGAATGAACAAGGATCAATGATCAATGAAGAATGAACGATGAAGAATGAACAAGGATCAATGATCAATGAAGAATGAACGATGAAGAATGAATAAGGATTAATGGTCAATGACGAATGAACGATGAATAATGAACAAGGATCAATGATCAGTGAAGAATGAACGATGAAGAATGAACAAGGATCAATGATCAATGAAGAATGAACGATGAAGAATGAACAAGGATCAATGATCTATGACGAAGGAACAATGAAGAATGAACAAGGATCAATGATCAATGAAGAATGAACGATGAAGAATGAACAAGGATAAATGATCAATGAAGAATGAACGATGAAGAATGAATAAGGATTAATGGTCAATGACGAATGAACGATGAATAATGAACAAGGATCAATGATCAATGAAGAATGAACGATGAAGAATAAACAAGGATCAATGATCAATGAAGAATAAACGATGAAGAATGAACAAGGATCAATGATCAATGACGAATGAACGAGGAAGAATGAACAAGGATTAATGATCAATGAAGAATGAACGATGACGAATGAACAAGGATCAATGATCAATGAAGAATGAACGACAAAGAATGAACAAGGATCAATGATCAATGACGAATGAACGATGAAGAATGAACAAGGATCAATGATCAATGAAGAATGAACGATGAAGAATAAACAAGGATCAATGGTCAATGACGAATGAGCGATGAAAAATGAACAAGGATCAATGATCAATGAAGAATGAACGATGAAGAATGAACAAGGATCAATGATCAATGAAGAATAAACGATGAAGAATGAACAAGGATCAATGATCAATGAAGAATGAACGATGAAAAATGAACAAGGATCAATGATCAATGAAGAATGAACGGCGAAGAATGAACAAGGATCAATGATCAATGAAGAATGAACGATGAAGAATGAACAAGGATCAATGGTCAATGACGAATGAGCGATGAAGAATGAACAAGGATTAATGATAACTGAAGAATGAACGATGAAAAATGAACTAGGATCAATGATCAATGAAGAATAAACGATGAAGAATGAACAAGGATCAATGATCTATGACGAAGGAACGATGAAGAATGAACAAGGATCAATGATCAATGAAGAATGAACGATTAAGAATGAACAAGGATCAATGATCAATGAAGAATGAACGATGAAGAAAGAATAAGGATTAATGGTCAATGACGAATGAACGATGAATAATGAACAAGGATCAATGATCAATGAAGAATGAACGATGAAGAATGAATAAGGATCAATGATCAATGAAGAATGAACGATGAAGAATGAACAAGGATCAATGATCAATGACGAATGAACGATGAAGAATGAACAAGGATCAATGATCAATGAAGAATGAACGATGAAGAATGAACAAGGATCAATGATCAATGACGAATGAACGATGAAGAATGAACAAGGATCAATGATCAATGAAGAATGAACGATGAAGAATGAACAAGGATCAATGATCAATGAAGAATGAACGATGAAGAATGAACAAGGATCAATGATCAATGACGAATGAACGATGAATAATGAACAAGGATCAATGATCAATGAAGAATGAACGATGAAGAATGAACAAGGAACAATGGTCAATGACGAATGAACGATGAAAAATGAACAAGGATCAATGATCAATGAAGAATGAATGATGAAGAATGAACAAGGATTAATTGTCAATGACGAATGAACGATCAATAATGAACAATGATCAATGATCAATGAAGAATGAACGATGAAGAATGAACAAGGATCAATGGTCAATGACGAATGAGCGATGAAGAATGAACAAGGATCAATGATAACTTAAGAATGAACGATGAAAAATGAACTAGGATCAATGATCAATGAAGAATGAACGATGAAGAATGAACAAGGATTAATGGTCATTGACGAATGAACGATGAAGAATGAACAAGGATCAATGATCAACGAAGAATGAACAATGAAGAATGAACAAGGATCAATGATCAATAAAGAATGAACGATGAAGAATGAACAAGGATCAAAGATCTATGACGAAGGAACGATGAAGAATGAACAAGGATCAATGATCAATGAAGAATGAACGATGAAGAATGAACAAGGATCAATGATCAATGAAGAATGAACGATGAAGAAAGAATAAGGATTAATGGTCAATGACGAATGAACGATGAATAATGAACAAGGATCAATGATCAATGAAGAATGAACGATGAAGAATGAATAAGGATCAATGATCAATGAAGAATGAACGATGAAGAATGAACAAGGATCAATGATCAATGACGAATGAACGATGAAGAATGAACAAGGATCAATGATCAATGAAGAATGAACGATGAAGAATGAACACGGATCAATGATCAATGAAGAATGAACGACGAAGAATGAACAAGGATCAATGATCAATGACGAATGAACGATGAATAATGAACAAGGATCAATGATCAATGAAGAATGATCGATGAAGAATGAACAAGGATCAATGGTCAATGACGAATGAACGATGAAAAATGAACAAGGATCAATGATCAATGAAGAATGAATGATGAAGAATGAACAAGGATTAATGGTCAATGACGAATGAACGATCAATAATGAACAAGGATCAATGATCAATGAAGAATGAACGATGAAGAATGAACAAGGATCAATGATCAATGAAGAATGAACGATGAAGAATGAACAAGGATTAATGGTCAATGACGAATGAACAATAATTAATGAACAAGGATCAATGATCAATGAAGAATGAACGATGAAGAATGAACAAGGATCAATGATCAATGAAGAATGAAGGATGAAGAATGAATAAGGATTAGTGGTCAATGACGAATGAACGATGAATAATGAACAAGGATCAATGATCAATGAAGAATGAACGATGAAGAATGAACAAGGATCAATGATCAATGAAGAATGAACGATAAAGAATGAACAAGGATCAATGATCAATGACGAATGAACGATGAAGAATGAACAAGGATCAATGATCAATGAAGAATGAACGATGAAGAATAAACAAGGATCAATGATCAATGAAGAATGAACGATGAAGAATGAACAAGGATCAATGATCAATGAAGAATGAACGATGAAGAATGAACAAGGATCAATGATCTATGACGAAGGAACGATGAAGAATGAACAAGGATCAATGATCAATGAAGAATGAACGATGAAGAATGAACAAGGATCAATGATAAATGAAGAATGAACGATGAAGAATGAATAAGGATTAATGGTCAATGACGAATGAACGATGAATAATGAACAACGATCAATGATCAATGAAGAATGAACGATGAAGAATGAACAAGGATCAATGATCAATGAAGAATGAACGATGAAGAATGAACAAGGATCAATGATCAATGACGAATGAACGATGAAGAATGAACAAGGAACAATGATCAATGAAGAATGAACGATTAAGAATGAACAAGGATCAATGATCAATGAAGAATGAACGACAAAGAATGAACAAGGATCAATGATCAATGACGAATGAACGATGAAGAATGAACAAGGATTAATGATCAATGAAGAATGAACGATGAAGAATGAACAAGGATCAATGGTCAATGACGAATGAACGATGAAGAATGAACAAGGATCAATGATCTATGACGAAGGAACAATGAAGAATGAACAAGGATCAATGATCAATGAAGAATGAACGACGAAGGATGAACAAGGATCAATGATCAATGAAGAATGAACGATGAAGAATGAACAAGGATCAATGATCAATGAAGAATGAACGACGAAGAATGAACAAGGATTAATGATCAATGACGAATGAACGATGAAGAATGAAGAAGGATCAATGATCAATGAAGAATGAACGATCAAGAATGAACAAGGATCAATGATCAATGAAGAATGAACGATGAAGAATGAACAAGGATCAATGGTCAATGACGAATGAACGATGAAGAATGAACAAGGATCAATGATCAATGAAGAATGAACGACGAAGAATGAACAAGGATCAATGATCAATGAAGAATGTACGATGAAGAATGAACAAGGATCAATGATAAATGAAGAATGAACGATGAAAAATGAACTAGGATCAATGATCAATGAAGAATGAACGACGAAGAATGAACAAGGATTAATGGTCATTGACGAATGAACGATGAAGAATGAACAAGGATCAATGATCAATGAAGAATGAACGATGAAGAATGAACAAGGATCAATGATCAATAAAGAATGAACGATGAAGAATGAACAAGGATCAATGATCTATGACGAAGGAACGATGAAGAATGAACAAGGATCAATGATCAATGAAGAATGAACGATGAAGAATGAACAAGGATCAATGATCAATGAAGAATGAACGATGAAGAATGAACAAGGATCAATGATCAATGAAGAATGAACGATGAAGAATGAACAAGGATCAATGATCAATGACGAATGAACGATGAAGAATGAACAAGGATCAATGATCAATGAAGAATGAACGATGAAGAATGAACAAGGATCAATGATCTATGACGAAGGAACGATGAAGAATGAACAAGGATCAATGATCAATGAAGAATGAACGATGAAGAATGAACAAGGATCAATGATCAATGAAGAATGAACGATGAAGAATGAATAAGGATTAATGGTCAATGACGAATGAACGATGAATAATGAACAAGGATTAATGATCAATGAAGAATGAACGATGAAGAATGAACAAGGATCAATGATCAATGAAGAATGAACGATGAAGAATGAACAAGGATCAATGATCTATGACGAAGGAACAATGAAGAATGAACAAGGATCAATGATCAATGAAGAATGAACGATGAAGAATGAACAAGGATCAATGATCAATGAAGAATGAACGATGAAGAATGAACAAGGATCAATGATCAATGAAGAATGAAGGATGAAGAATGAATAAGGATTAGTGGTCAATGACGAATGAACGATGAATAATGAACAAGGATCAATGATCAATGAAGAATGAACGATGAAGAATGAACAAGGATCAATGATCAATGAAGAATGAACGATAAAGAATGAACAAGGATCAATGATCAATGACGAATGAACGATGAATAATGAACAAGGATCAATGATCAATGAAGAATGAACGATGAAGAATAAACAAGGATCAATGATCAATGAAGAATGAACGACGAAGGATGAACAAGGATCAATGATCAATGAAGAATGAACGATGAAGAATGAACAAGGATCAATGATCAATGAAGAATGAACGACGAAGAATGAACAAGGATTAATGATCAATGACGAATGAACGATGAAGAATGAAGAAGGATCAATGATCAATGAAGAATGAACGATGAAGAATGAACAAGGATCAATGATCAATGAAGAATGAACGATGAAGAATGAACAAGGATCAATGGTCAATGACGAATGAACGATGAAGAATGAACAAGGATCAATGATCAATGAAGAATGAACGACGAAGAATGAACAAGGATCAATGATCAATGAAGAATGTACGATGAAGAATGAACAAGGATCAATGATAAATGAAGAATGAACGATGAAAAATGAACTAGGATCAATGATCAATGAAGAATGAACGACGAAGAATGAACAAGGATTAATGGTCATTGACGAATGAACGATGAAGAATGAACAAGGATCAATGATCAATGAAGAATGAACGATGAAGAATGAACAAGGATCAATGATCAATAAAGAATGAACGATGAAGAATGAACAAGGATCAATGATCTATGACGAAGGAACGATGAAGAATGAACAAGGATCAATGATCAATGAAGAATGAACGATGAAGAATGAACAAGGATCAATGATCAATGAAGAATGAACGATGAAGAATGAACAAGGATCAATGATCAATGAAGAATGAACGATGAAGAATGAACAAGGATCAATGATCAATGACGAATGAACGATGAAGAATGAACAAGGATCAATGATCAATGAAGAATGAACGATGAAGAATGAACAAGGATCAATGATCTATGACGAAGGAACGATGAAGAATGAACAAGGATCAATGATCAATGAAGAATGAACGATGAAGAATGAACAAGGATCAATGATCAATGAAGAATGAACGATGAAGAATGAATAAGGATTAATGGTCAATGACGAATGAACGATGAATAATGAACAAGGATTAATGATCAATGAAGAATGAACGATGAAGAATGAACAAGGATCAATGATCAATGAAGAATGAACGATGAAGAATGAACAAGGATCAATGATCTATGACGAAGGAACAATGAAGAATGAACAAGGATCAATGATCAATGAAGAATGAACGATGAAGAATGAACAAGGATCAATGATCAATGAAGAATGAACGATGAAGAATGAACAAGGATCAATGATCAATGAAGAATGAAGGATGAAGAATGAATAAGGATTAGTGGTCAATGACGAATGAACGATGAATAATGAACAAGGATCAATGATCAATGAAGAATGAACGATGAAGAATGAACAAGGATCAATGATCAATGAAGAATGAACGATAAAGAATGAACAAGGATCAATGATCAATGACGAATGAACGATGAATAATGAACAAGGATCAATGATCAATGAAGAATGAACGATGAGGAATAAACAAGGATCAATGATCAATGAAGAATGAACGACGAAGGATGAACAAGGATCAATGATCAATGAAGAATGAACGATGAAGAATGAACAAGGATCAATGATCAATGAAGAATGAACGACGAAGAATGAACAAGGATTAATGATCAATGACGAATGAACGATGAAGAATGAAGAAGGATCAATGATCAATGAAGAATGAACGATGAAGAATGAACAAGGATCAATGATCAATGAAGAATATATAATTATCAATGTTATTGTATAAAATAGTTTCGTCTGTATTTATCAGTAATGGACAATATATAATTTATCAGTAATGTTATTGTATAAATTATATCCACAAAATTGATAATTGTATAAGTTATCAGTAATGGACAATATCAGTAATGGACAATATATAGAGAAAATTATTATATCCACAAAATTTTATACCAAGAATAAACGATGAAGAATGAACAAGGATCAATGGTCAATGACGAATGAACGATGAAGAATGAACAAGGATCAAGGATCAATGAAAAATGAACGATGAAGAATGAACAAGGATCAATGGTCAATGACGAATGTACGATGAAGAATGAACAAGGATCAATGATCAATGAAGAATGAACGATAAAGAATGAACAAGGATCAATGCTCAATGACGAATGAACGGTGAAGAATGAACAAGGATCAATGATCAATGAAGAATGAACGACGAAGAATGAAAAAGGATCAATGATCAATGAAGAATAAACGATGAAGAATGAACAAGGATCAATGATCAATGACGAATGAACGATGAAGAATGAACAAGGATCAATGATCAATGAAGAATTAACGATGAAGAATGAACAAGGATCAATGATCAATGAAGAATGAACAATGAAGAATGAACAAGGATCAATGATAAATGAAGAATAAACAAGAATTATTGGTCAATGACGAATGAACGATGAAGAATGAACAAGGATCAATGATCAATGAATAATGAACGATGAAGAATGAATAAGGAGCAATGATCAATGAAGAATGAACGATGAAGAATGAACAAGGATCAATGATCAATGAAGAATGAACAAGGATCAATGATCAATGACGAATGAACGATGAAGAATGAACAAGGATCAATGATCAATGAAGAATTAACGATGAAGAAAGAACAAGGATCAATGATCAATGAAGAATAAACGATGAAGAATGAACAAGGATCAATGGTTAATGACGAATGAACGATGAAAAATGAACAAGGATCAATGATCAATGAATAATGAACGATCAAGAATGAACAAGGATTAATGATAAATGAAGAATAAACAAGAATTATTGGTCAATGACGAATGAACGATGAAGAATGAACAAGGATCAATCATCAATGAATAATGAATGATGAAGAATGAACAAGGATCAATGATCAATGAAGAATGAACGATGAAGAATGAACAAGGATAATTGATCAATGAAGAATGAACAAGGATCAATGATCAATGAAGAATGAACAAGAATTAATGGTCAGTAACGAGTGAACGATGAAGAATGAACAAGGATCAAAGATCAATGAAGAATGAACGATGAAGAATGAACAAGGATCAATGATCAATGAAGAATGAACGATGATCAATGAACAATGACGAATGAACAATGAAGAATGAACAAGGATCAATGATCAATGAAGAATGAACGACGAAGAATGAACAAGGATCAATGATCAATGAAGAATGAACGATGAAGAATGAACAAGGGTCAATGATCAATGACGAATGAACGATGAAGAATGAACAAGGATCAATGATCAATGACGAACGAACGATGAAGAATGAACAAGGATCAATGATCATTGAAGAATGAACGATGAAGAATGAACAAGGATCAATGATCAATGCAGAATAAACGATGAAGAATGAACAAGGATCAATGGTCAATGACGAATGAACGATGAAGAATGAACAAGGATCAAGGATCAATGAAAAATGAACGATGAAGAATGAACAAGGATCAATGGTCAATGACGAATGTACGATGAAGAATGAACAAGGATCAATGATCAATGAAGAATGAACGATAAAGAATGAACAAGGATCAATGCTCAATGACGAATGAACGGTGAAGAAATGAACAAGGATCAATGATCAATGAAGAATGAACGACGAAGAATGAAAAAGGATCAATGATCAATGAAGAATAAACGATGAAGAATGAACAAGGATCAATGATCAATGACGAATGAACGATGAAGAATGAACAAGGATCAATGATCAATGAAGAATTAACGATGAAGAATGAACAAGGATCAATGATCAATGAAGAATGAACAATGAAGAATGAACAAGGATCAATGATAAATGAAGAATAAACAAGAATTATTGGTCAATGACGAATGAACGATGAAGAATGAACAAGGATCAATGATCAATGAAGAATGAACGATGAAGAATGAACAAGGATCAATGATCAATGACGAATGAACGATGAAGAATGAACAAGGATCAATGATCAATGAAGAATGAACGATGAAGAATGAACAAGGATCAATGATCAATGACGAACGAACGATGAAGAATGAACAAGGATCAATGATCATTGAAGAATGAACGATGAAGAATGAACAAGGATCAATGATCAATGCAGAATAAACGATGAAGAATGAACAAGGATCAATGGTCAATGACGAATGAACGATGAAGAATGAACAAGGATCAAGGATCAATGAAAAATGAACGATGAAGAATGAACAAGGATCAATGGTCAATGACGAATGTACGATGAAGAATGAACAAGGATCAATGATCAATGAAGAATGAACGATAAAGAATGAACAAGGATCAATGCTCAATGACGAATGAACGGTGAAGAATGAACAAGGATCAATGATCAATGAAGAATGAACGACGAAGAATGAAAAAGGATCAATGATCAATGAAGAATAAACGATGAAGAATGAACAAGGATCAATGATCAATGACGAATGAACGATGAAGAATGAACAAGGATCAATGATCAATGAAGAATTAACGATGAAGAATGAACAAGGATCAATGATCAATGAAGAATGAACAATGAAGAATGAACAAGGATCAATGATAAATGAAGAATAAACAAGAATTATTGGTCAATGACGAATGAACGATGAAGAATGAACAAGGATCAATGATCAATGAATAATGAACGATGAAGAATGAATAAGGAGCAATGATCAATGAAGAATGAACGATGAAGAATGAACAAGGATCAATGATCAATGAAGAATGAACAAGGATCAATGATCAATGACGAATGAACGATGAAGAATGAACAAGGATCAATGATCAATGAAGAATTAACGATGAAGAAAGAACAAGGATCAATGATCAATGAAGAATAAACGATGAAGAATGAACAAGGATCAATGGTTAATGACGAATGAACGATGAAAAATGAACAAGGATCAATGATCAATGAATAATGAACGATGAAGAATGAACAAGGATCAATGATAAATGAAGAATAAACAAGAATTATTGGTCAATGACGAATGAACGATGAAGAATGAACAAGGATCAATGATCAATGAATAATGAATGATGAAGAATGAACAAGGATCAATGATCAATGAAGAATGAACGATGAAGAATGAACAAGGATAATTGATCAATGAAGAATGAACAAGGATCAATGATCAATGAAGAATGAACAAGAATTAATGGTCAGTAACGAGTGAACGATGAAGAATGAACAAGGATCAAAGATCAATGAAGAATGAACGATGAAGAATGAACAAGGATCAATGATCAATGAAGAATGAACGATGATCAATGAACAATGACGAATGAACAATGAAGAATGAACAAGGATCAATGATCAATGAAGAATGAACGACGAAGAATGAACAAGGATCAATGATCAATGAAGAATGAACGATGAAGAATGAACAAGGGTCAATGATCAATGACGAATGAACGATGAAGAATGAACAAGGATCGATGATCAATGAAGAATGAACGATGAAGAATGAGCGAGCATCAATGATCAATGACGAATGAACGATGAAGAATGAATAAGGATCAATGATCAATGAAGAATGAACGATGAAGAATGAACAAGGATCAATGATCAATGAAGAATAAACGATGAAGAATGAACAAGGATCAATGGTCAATGACGAATGAACGATGAAGAATGAACAAGGATCAAGGATCAATGAAAAATGAACGATGAAGAATGAACAAGGATCAATGGTCAATGACGAATGAACGATGAAGAATGAACAAGGATCAATGATCAATGAAGAATGAACGATAAAGAATGAACAAGGATCAATGCTCAATGACGAATGAACGGTGAAGAATGAACAAGGATCAATGATCAATGAAGAATGAACGACGAAGAATGAACAAGGATCAACGATCAATGAAGAATGAACGATGAAGAATGAACAAGGATCAATGATCAATGACGAATGAACGATGAAGAATGAACAAGGATCAATGATCAATGAAGAATTAACGATGAAGAAAGAACAAGGATCAATGATCAATGAAGAATAAACGATGAAGAATGAACAAGGATCAATGGTTAATGACGAATGAACGATGAAAAATGAACAAGGATCAATGATCAATGAATAATGAACGATGAAGAATGAACAAGGATCAATGATAAATGAAGAATAAACAAGAATTATTGGTCAATGACGAATGAACGATGAAGAATGAACAAGGATCAATGATCAATGAATAATGAATGATGAAGAATGAACAAGGATCAATGATCAATGAAGAATGAACGATGAAGAATGAACAAGGATCAATGATCAATGAAGAATGAACGATGAAGAATGAACAAGGATCAATGATCAATGAAGAATGAACAAGAATTAATGGTCAGTAATGAGTGAACGATAAAGAATGAACAAGGATCAATGATCAATGAAGAATGAACGATGAAGAATGAACAAGGATCAATGATCAATGAAGAATGAACAAGGATCAATGATCAATGAAGAATAAACGATGAAGAATGAACAAGGATCAATGATCAATGACGAATGAACGATGAAGAATGAACAAGGATCAATGATCAATGAAGAATTAACGATGAAGAATGAACAAGGATCAATGATCAATGAAGAATGAACAATGAAGAATGAACAAGGATCAATGATAAATGAAGAATAAACAAGAATTATTGGTCAATGACGAATGAACGATGAAGAATGAACAAGGATCAATGATCAATGAAGAATGAACGATGAAGAATGAA
Organism: Amaranthus tricolor; assembly: GCF_026212465.1. Classification (NCBI taxonomy): domain Eukaryota; kingdom Viridiplantae; phylum Streptophyta; class Magnoliopsida; order Caryophyllales; family Amaranthaceae; genus Amaranthus; species Amaranthus tricolor. Next base: position 1,508,638 of record NC_080063.1, read on the forward strand.
CAAGGATCAATGATCAATGACGAATGAACGATGAAGAATGAACAAGGATCAATGATCAATGAAGAATGAACGATGAAGAATGAACAAGGATCAATGATCAATGACGAACGAACGATGAAGAATGAACAAGGATCAATGATCATTGAAGAATGAACGATGAAGAATGAACAAGGATCAATGATCAATGCAGAATAAACGATGAAGAATGAACAAGGATCAATGGTCAATGACGAATGAACGATGAAGAATGAACAAGGATCAAGGATCAATGAAAAATGAACGATGAAGAATGAACAAGGATCAATGGTCAATGACGAATGTACGATGAAGAATGAACAAGGATCAATGATCAATGAAGAATGAACGATAAAGAATGAACAAGGATCAATGCTCAATGACGAATGAACGGTGAAGAATGAACAAGGATCAATGATCAATGAAGAATGAACGACGAAGAATGAAAAAGGATCAATGATCAATGAAGAATAAACGATGAAGAATGAACAAGGATCAATGATCAATGACGAATGAACGATGAAGAATGAACAAGGATCAATGATCAATGAAGAATTAACGATGAAGAATGAACAAGGATCAATGATCAATGAAGAATGAACAATGAAGAATGAACAAGGATCAATGATAAATGAAGAATAAACAAGAATTATTGGTCAATGACGAATGAACGATGAAGAATGAACAAGGATCAATGATCAATGAATAATGAACGATGAAGAATGAATAAGGAGCAATGATCAATGAAGAATGAACGATGAAGAATGAACAAGGATCAATGATCAATGAAGAATGAACAAGGATCAATGATCAATGACGAATGAACGATGAAGAATGAACAAGGATCAATGATCAATGAAGAATTAACGATGAAGAAAGAACAAGGATCAATGATCAATGAAGAATAAACGATGAAGAATGAACAAGGATCAATGGTTAATGACGAATGAACGATGAAAAATGAACAAGGATCAATGATCAATGAATAATGAACGATGAAGAATGAACAAGGATCAATGATAAATGAAGAATAAACAAGAATTATTGGTCAATGACGAATGAACGATGAAGAATGAACAAGGATCAATGATCAATGAATAATGAATGATGAAGAATGAACAAGGATCAATGATCAATGAAGAATGAACGATGAAGAATGAACAAGGATAATTGATCAATGAAGAATGAACAAGGATCAATGATCAATGAAGAATGAACAAGAATTAATGGTCAGTAACGAGTGAACGATGAAGAATGAACAAGGATCAAAGATCAATGAAGAATGAACGATGAAGAATGAACAAGGATCAATGATCAATGAAGAATGAACGATGATCAATGAACAATGACGAATGAACAATGAAGAATGAACAAGGATCAATGATCAATGAAGAATGAACGACGAAGAATGAACAAGGATCAATGATCAATGAAGAATGAACGATGAAGAATGAACAAGGGTCAATGATCAATGACGAATGAACGATGAAGAATGAACAAGGATCAATGATCAATGAAGAATGAACGATGAAGAATGAGCGAGCATCAATGATCAATGACGAATGAACGATGAAGAATGAATAAGGATCAATGATCAATGAAGAATGAACGATGAAGAATGAACAAGGATCAATGATCAATGAAGAATAAACGATGAAGAATGAACAAGGATCAATGGTCAATGACGAATGAACGATGAAGAATGAACAAGGATCAAGGATCAATGAAAAATGAACGATGAAGAATGAACAAGGATCAATGGTCAATGACGAATGAACGATGAAGAATGAACAAGGATCAATGATCAATGAAGAATGAACGATAAAGAATGAACAAGGATCAATGCTCAATGACGAATGTACGGTGAAGAATGAACAAGGATCAATGATCAATGAAGAATGAACGACGAAGAATGAACAAGGATCAACGATCAATGAAGAATGAACGATGAAGAATGAACAAGGATCAATGATCAATGACGAATGAACGATGAAGAATGAACAAGGATCAATGATCAATGAAGAATAAACGATGAAGAAAGAACAAGGATCAATGATCAATGAAGAATAAACGATGAAGAATGAACAAGGATCAATGGTTAATGACGAATGAACGATGAAAAATGAACAAGGATCAATGATCAATGAATAATGAACGATGAAGAATGAACAAGGATCAATGATAAATGAAGAATAAACAAGAATTATTGGTCAATGACGAATGAACGATGAAGAATGAACAAGGATCAATGATCAATGAATAATGAATGATGAAGAATGAACAAGTATCAATGATCAATGAAGAATGAACGATGAAGAATGAACAAGGATCAATGATCAATGAAGAATGAACGATGAAGAATGAACAAGGATCAATGATCAATGAAGAATGAACAAGAATTAATGGTCAGTAATGAGTGAACGATAAAGAATGAACAAGGATCAATGATCAATGAAGAATGAACGATGAAGAATGAACAAGGATCAATGATCAATGAAGAATGAACAAGGATCAATGATCAATGAAGAATGAACAAGAATTAATGGTCAGTAACGAGTGAACGATGAAGAATGAACAAGGATCAAAGATCAATGAAGAATGAACGATGAAGAATGAACAAGGATCAATGATCAATGAAGAATGAACGATGATCAATGAACAATGACGAATGAACAATGAAGAATGAACAAGGATCAATGATCAATGAAGAATGAACGACGAAGAATGAACAAGGATCAATGATCAATGAAGAATGAACGATGAAGAATGAACAAGGGTCAATGATCAATGACGAATGAACGATGAAGAATGAACAAGGATCAATGATCAATGAAGAATGAACGATGAAGAATGAGCGAGCATCAATGATCAATGACGAATGAACGATGAAGAATGAATAAGGATCAATGATCAATGAAGAATGAACGATGAAGAATGAACAAGGATCAATGATCAATGAAGAATAAACGATGAAGAATGAACAAGGATCAATGGTCAATGACGAATGAACGATGAAGAATGAACAAGGATCAAGGATCAATGAAAAATGAACGATGAAGAATGAACAAGGATCAATGGTCAATGACGAATGAACGATGAAGAATGAACAAGGATCAATGATCAATGAAGAATGAACGATAAAGAATGAACAAGGATCAATGCTCAATGACGAATGAACGGTGAAGAATGAACAAGGATCAATGATCAATGAAGAATGAACGACGAAGAATGAACAAGGATCAATGATCAATGAAGAATGAACGATGAAGAATGAACAAGGATCAATGATCAATGACGAATGAACGATGAAGAATGAACAAGGATCAATGATCAATGAAGAATTAACGATGAAGAAAGAACAAGGATCAATGATCAATGAAGAATAAACGATGAAGAATGAACAAGGATCAATGGTTAATGACGAATGAACGATGAAAAATGAACAAGGATCAATGATCAATGAATAATGAACGATGAAGAATGAACAAGGATCAATGATAAATGAAGAATAAACAAGAATTATTGGTCAATGACGAATGAACGATGAAGAATGAACAAGGATCAATGATCAATGAATAATGAATGATGAAGAATGAACAAGGATCAATGATCAATGAAGAATGAACGATGAAGAATGAACAAGGATCAATGATCAATGAAGAATGAACGATGAAGAATGAACAAGGATCAATGATCAATGAAGAATGAACAAGAATTAATGGTCAGTAATGAGTGAACGATAAAGAATGAACAAGGATCAATGATCAATGAAGAATGAACGATGAAGAATGAACAAGGATCAATGATCAATGAAGAATGAACGATGATCAATGAACAATGACGAATGAACAATGAAGAATGAACAAGGATCAATGATAAATGAAGAATGAACGATTAAGAATGAACAAGGATCAATGATCGATGACGAATGAACGATGAAGAATGAACAAGGATCAATGATCAATGAACAATGAACGATGAAGAATGAACAAGGATAATTGATCAATGAAGAATGAACGATGAAGAATGAACAAGGATTAATGATCAATGAAGAATAAACAAGAATTATTGGTCAATGACGAATGAACGATGAAGAATGAACAAGGATCAATGATCAATGAAGAATGAACGATGAAGAATGAACAAGGATCAATGATCAATGACGAATGAACGATGAAGAATGAACAAGGATCAATGATCAATGAAGAATTAACGATGAAGAATGAACAACGATCAATGATCAATGAAGAATAAACGATGAAGAATGAACAAGGATCAATGGTTAATGACGAATGAACGATGAAAAATGAACATGGGTCAATGATCAATGAAGAATGAACGATGAAGAATGAACAAGGATCAATGGTCAATGACGAATGAACGATGAAGAATGAACAAGGATCAATGATCAATGAAGAATGAACGATAAAGAATGAACAAGGATCAATGCTCAATGACGAATGAACGGTGAAGAATGAACAAGGATCAATGATCAATGAAGAATGAACGACGAAGAATGAACAAGGATCAATGATCAATGAAGAATGAACGATGAAGAATGAACAAGGATCAATGATCAATGACGAATGAACGATGAAGAATGAACAAGGATCAATGATCAATGAAGAATTAACGATGAAGAAAGAACAAGGATCAATGATCAATGAAGAATAAACGATGAAGAATGAACAAGGATCAATGGTTAATGACGAATGAACGATGAAAAATGAACAAGGATCAATGATCAATGAATAATGAACGATGAAGAATGAACAAGGATCAATGATAAATGAAGAATAAACAAGAATTATTGGTCAATGACGAATGAACGATGAAGAATGAACAAGGATCAATGATCAATGAATAATGAATGATGAAGAATGAACAAGGATCAATGATCAATGAAGAATGAACGATGAAGAATGAACAAGGATCAATGATCAATGAAGAATGAACGATGAAGAATGAACAAGGATCAATGATCAATGAAGAATGAACAAGAATTAATGGTCAGTAATGAGTGAACGATAAAGAATGAACAAGGATCAATGATCAATGAAGAATGAACGATGAAGAATGAACAAGGATCAATGATCAATGAAGAATGAACGATGATCAATGAACAATGACGAATGAACAATGAAGAATGAACAAGGATCAATGATAAATGAAGAATGAACGATTAAGAATGAACAAGGATCAATGATCGATGACGAATGAACGATGAAGAATGAACAAGGATCAATGATCAATGAACAATGAACGATGAAGAATGAACAAGGATAATTGATCAATGAAGAATGAACGATGAAGAATGAACAAGGATTAATGATCAATGAAGAATAAACAAGAATTATTGGTCAATGACGAATGAACGATGAAGAATGAACAAGGATCAATGATCAATGAAGAATGAACGATGAAGAATGAACAAGGATCAATGATCAATGACGAATGAACGATGAAGAATGAACAAGGATCAATGATCAATGAAGAATTAACGATGAAGAATGAACAACGATCAATGATCAATGAAGAATAAACGATGAAGAATGAACAAGGATCAATGGTTAATGACGAATGAACGATGAAAAATGAACATGGGTCAATGATCAATGAAGAATGAACGATGAAGAATGAACAAGGATCAATGATAAATGAAGAATAAACAAGAATTATTGGTCAATGACGAATGAACGATGAAGAATGAACAAGGATCAATGATCAATGAATAATGAATGATGAAGAATGAACAAGGATCAATGATCAATGAAGAATGAACGATGAAGAATGAACAAGGATCAATGGTCAATGACGAATGAACGATGAAGAATGAACAAGGATCAATGATCAATGAAGAATGAACGATAAAGAATGAACAAGGATCAATGCTCAATGACGAATGAACGGTGAAGAATGAACAAGGATCAATGATCAATGAAGAATGAACGACGAAGAATGAAAAAGGATCAATGATCAATGAAGAATAAACGATGAAGAATGAACAAGGATCAATGATCAATGACGAATGAACGATGAAGAATGAACAAGGATCAATGATCAATGAAGAATTAACGATGAAGAATGAACAAGGATCAATGATCAATGAAGAATAAACGATGAAGAAAGAACAAGGATCAATGATCAATGACGAATGAACGATGAAAAATGAACAAGGATCAATGATCAATGAAGAATGAACAATGAAGAATGAACAAGGATCAATGATAAATGAAGAATAAACAAGAATTATTGGTCAATGACGAATGAACGATGAAGAATGAACAAGGATCAATGATCAATGAATAATGAACGATGAAGAATGAATAAGGATCAATGATCAATGAAGAATGAACGATGAAGAATGAACAAGGATCAATGATCAATGAAGAATGAACAAGGATCAATGATCAATGACGAATGAACGATGAAGAATGAACAAGGATCAATGATCAATGAAGAATTAACGATGAAGAAAGAACAAGGATCAATGATCAATGAAGAATAAACGATGAAGAATGAACAAGGATCAATGGTTAATGACGAATAAACGATGAAAAATGAACAAGGATCAATGATCAATGAATAATGAACGATGAAGAATGAACAAGGATCAATGATAAATGAAGAATAAACAAGAATTATTGGTCAATGACGAATGAACGATGAAGAATGAACAAGGATCAATGATCAATGAATAATGAATGATGAAGAATGAACAAGGATCAATGATCAATGAAGAATGAACGATGAAGAATGAACAAGGATCAATGATCAATGAAGAATGAACGATGAAGAATGAACAAGGATCAATGATCAATGAAGAATGAACAAGAATTAATGGTCAGTAATGAGTGAACGATAAAGAATGAACAAGGATCAATGATCAATGAAGAATGAACGATGAAGAATGAACAAGGATCAATGATCAATGAAGAATGAACGATGATCAATGAACAATGACGAATGAACAATGAAGAATGAACAAGGATCAATGATAAATGAAGAATGAACGATGAAGAAAGAACAAGGATCAATGATCAATGAAGAATAAACGATGAAGAATGAACAAGGATCAATGGTTAATGACGAATGAACGATGAAAAATGAACAAGGATCAATGATCAATGAATAATGAACGATGAAGAATGAACAAGGATCAATGATAAATGAAGAATAAACAAGAATTATTGGTCAATGACGAATGAACGATGAAGAATGAACAAGGATCAATGATCAATGAATAATGAATGATGAAGAATGAACAAGGATCAATGATCAATGAAGAATGAACGATGAAGAATGAACAAGGATCAATGATCAATGAAGAATGAACGATGAAGAATGAACAAGGATCAATGATCAATGAAGAATGAACAAGAATTAATGGTCAGTAATGAGTGAACGATAAAGAATGAACAAGGATCAATGATCAATGAAGAATGAACGATGAAGAATGAACAAGGATCAATGATCAATGAAGAATGAACGATGATCAATGAACAATGACGAATGAACAATGAAGAATGAACAAGGATCAATGATAAATGAAGAATGAACGATTAAGAATGAACAAGGATCAATGATCGATGACGAATGAACGATGAAGAATGAACAAGGATCAATGATCAATGAACAATGAACGATGAAGAATGAACAAGGATAATTGATCAATGAAGAATGAACGATGAAGAATGAACAAGGATTAATGATCAATGAAGAATAAACAAGAATTATTGGTCAATGACGAATGAACGATGAAGAATGAACAAGGATCAATGATCAATGAAGAATGAACGATGAAGAATGAACAAGGATCAATGATCAATGACGAATGAACGATGAAGAATGAACAAGGATCAATGATCAATGAAGAATTAACGATGAAGAATGAACAACGATCAATGATCAATGAAGAATAAACGATGAAGAATGAACAAGGATCAATGGTTAATGACAAATGAACGATGAAAAATGAACAAGGGTCAATGATCAATGAAGAATGAACGATGAAGAATGAACAAGGATCAATGATAAATGAAGAATAAACAAGAATTATTGGTCAATGACGAATGAACGATGAAGAATGAACAAGGATCAATGATCAATGAATAATGAATGATGAAGAATGAACAAGGATCAATGATCAATGAAGAATGAACGATGAAGAATGAACAAGGATCAATTGTCAATGACGAATGAACGATGAAGAATGAACAAGGATCAATGATCAATGAAGAATGAACGATAAAGAATGAACAAGGATCAATGCTCAATGACGAATGAACGGTGAAGAATGAACAAGGATCAATGATCAATGAAGAATGAACGACGAAGAATGAAAAAGGATCAATGATCAATGACGAATGAACGATGAAGAATGAACAAGGATCAATGATCAATGAAGAATTAACGATGAAGAATGAACAAGGATCAATGATCAATGAAGAATAAACGATGAAGAAAGAACAAGGATCAATGATCAATGACGAATGAACGATGAAAAATGAACAAGGATCAATGATCAATGAAGAATGAACAATGAAGAATGAACAAGGATCAATGATAAATGAAGAATAAACAAGAATTATTGGTCAATGACGAATGAACGATGAAGAATGAACAAGGATCAATGATCAATGAATAATGAACGATGAAGAATGAATAAGGATCAATGATCAATGAAGAATGAACGATGAAGAATGAACAAGGATCAATGATCAATGAAGAATGAACAAGGATCAATGATCAATGACGAATGAACGATGAAGAATGAACAAGGATCAATGATCAATGAAGAATTAACGATGAAGAAAGAACAAGGATCAATGATCAATGAAGAATAAACGATGAAGAATGAACAAGGATCAATGGTTAATGACGAATGAACGATGAAAAATGAACAAGGATCAATGATCAATGAATAATGAACGATGAAGAATGAACAAGGATCAATGATAAATGAAGAATAAACAAGAATTATTGGTCAATGACGAATGAACGATGAAGAATGAACAAGGATCAATGATCAATGAATAATGAATGATGAAGAATGAACAAGGATCAATGATCAATGAATAATGAACGATGAAGAATGAACAAGGATCAATGATCAATGAAGAATGAACAAGGATCAATGATCAATGAAGAATGAACAAGAATTTATGGTCAGTAACGAGTGAACGATGAAGAATGAACAAGGATCAAAGATCAATGAAGAATGAACGATGAAGAATGAACAAGGATCAATGATCAATGAAGAATGAACGATGATCAATGAAAAATGACGAATGAACAATGAAGAATGAACAAGGATCAATGATCAATGAAGAATGAACGACGAAGAATGAACAAGGATCAATGATCAATGAAGAATGAACGATGAAGAATGAACAAGGGTCAATGATCAATGACGAATGAACGATGAAGAATGAACAAGGATCAATGATCAATGAAGAATGAACGATGAAGAATGAGCGAGCATCAATGATCAATGACGAATGAACGATGAAGAATGAACAAGGATCAATGATCAATGAAGAATGAACGATGAAGAATGAACAAGGATCAATGATCAATGAAGAATAAACAATGAAGAATGAACAAGGATCAATGGTCAATGACGAATGAACGATGAAGAATGAACAAGGATCAAGGATCAATGAAAAATGAACGATGAAGAATGAACAAGGATCAATGGTCAATGACGAATGAACGATGAAGAATGAACAAGGATCAATGATCAATGAAGAATGAACGATAAAGAATGAACAAGGATCAATGCTCAATGACGAATGAACGGTGAAGAATGAACAAGGATCAATGATCAATGAAGAATGAACGACGAAGAATGAACAAGGATCAATGATCAATGAAGAATGAACGATGAAGAATGAACAAGGATTAATGATCAATGAAGAATGAACGATGAAGAATCAACAAGGATCAATGATCAATGACGAATGAACGATGAAAAATGAACAAGGATCAATGATCAATGAAGAATGAACGACGAAGAATGAACAAGGATGAATGATCAATGACGAATGAACGATGAAGAATGAACAAGGATCAATGATCAATGACGAATGAACGATGAAGAATGAACAAGGATCAATGATCAATGAAGAATTAACGATGAAGAAAGAACAAGGATCAATGATCAATGAAGAATAAACGATGAAGAATGAACAAGGATCAATGGTTAATGACGAATGAACGATGAAAAATGAACAAGGATCAATGATCAATGAATAATGAACGATGAAGAATGAACAAGGATCAATGATAAATGAAGAATAAACAAGAATTATTGGTCAATGACGAATGAACGATGAAGAATGAACAAGGATCAATGATCAATGAATAATGAATGATGAAGAATGAACAAGGATCAATGATCAATGAAGAATGAACGATGAAGAATGAACAAGGATCAATGATCAATGAAGAATGAACGATGAAGAATGAACAAGGATCAATGATCAATGAAGAATGAACAAGAATTAATGGTCAGTAATGAGTGAACGATAAAGAATGAACAAGGATCAATGATCAATGAAGAATGAACGATGAAGAATGAATAAGGATCAATGATCAATGAAGAATGAACGATGATCAATGAACAATGACGAATGAACAATGAAGAATGAACAAGGATCAATGATAAATGAAGAATGAACGATTAAGAATGAACAAGGATCAATGATCGATGACGAATGAACGATGAAGAATGAACAAGGATCAATGATCAATGAACAATGAACGATGAAGAATGAACAAGGATAATTGATCAATGAAGAATGAACGATGAAGAATGAACAAGGATTAATGATCAATGAAGAATAAACAAGAATTATTGGTCAATGACGAATGAACGATGAAGAATGAACAAGGATCAATGATCAATGAAGAATGAACGATGAAGAATGAACAAGGATCAATGATCAATGACGAATGAACGATGAAGAATGAACAAGGATCAATGATCAATGAAGAATTAACGATGAAGAATGAACAACGATCAATGATCAATGAAGAATAAACGATGAAGAATGAACAAGGATCAATGGTTAATGACGAATGAACGATTGAAAATGAACAAGGGTCAATGATCAATGAAGAATGAACGATGAAGAATGAACAAGGATCAATGATAAATGAAGAATAAACAAGAATTATTGGTCAATGACGAATGAACGATGAAGAATGAACAAGGATCAATGATCAATGAATAATGAATGATGAAGAATGAACAAGGATCAATGATTAATGAAGAATGAACGATGAAGAATGAACAAGGATCAATGATCAATGAAGAATGAACGATGAAGAATGAACAAGGATCAATGATCAATGAAGAATGAACAAGAATTAATGGTCCGTAACGAATGAACGATGAAGAATGAACAAGGATCAATGATCAATGAAGAATGAACGATGAAGAATGAACAAGGATCAATGATCAATGAAGAATGAACGATGAAGAATGAACAAGGATCAATGATCAATGACGAATGAACGATGAAGAATGAACAAGGATAATTGATCAATGAAGAATGAACGTTGAAGAATGAACAAGGATTAATGATCAATGAAGAATAAACAAGAATTATTGGTCAATGACGAATGAACGATGAAGAATGAACAAGGATCAATGATCAATGAAGAATGAACGATGAAGAATGAACGAGCATCAATGATCAATGACGAATGAACGGTGAAGAATGAACAAGGATCAATGACCAATGAAGAATGAACGATGAAGAATGAACAAGTATCAATGATCAATGAAGAATAAACGATGAAGAATGAACAAGGATCAATGCTCAAATGACGAATGAACGGTCAAGAATGAACAAGGATAATTGATCAATGAAGAATGAACGATTAAGAATGAACAAGGATCAATGATCAATGAAGAATGAACGATGAAGAATGAACAAGGATCAATGATCAATGACGAATGAACGATGAAGAATGAACAAGGATCAATGATCAATGACGAATGAACGATGAAGAATGAACAAGGATCAATGATCAATGAAGAATTAACGATGAAGAAAGAACAAGGATCAATGATCAATGAAGAATAAACGATGAAGAATGAACAAGGATCAATGGTTAATGACGAATGAACGATGAAAAATGAACAAGGATCAATGATCAATGAATAATGAACGATGAAGAATGAACAAGGATCAATGATAAATGAAGAATAAACAAGAATTATTGGTCAATGACGAATGAACGATGAAGAATGAACAAGGATCAATGATCAATGAATAATGAATGATGAAGAATGAACAAGGATCAATGATCAATGAAGAATGAACGATGAAGAATGAACAAGGATCAATGATCAATGAAGAATGAACGATGAAGAATGAACAAGGATCAATGATCAATGAAGAATGAACAAGAATTAATGGTCAGTAATGAGTGAACGATAAAGAATGAACAAGGATCAATGATCAATGAAGAATGAACGATGAAGAATGAACAAGGATCAATGATCAATGAAGAATGAACGATGATCAATGAACAATGACGAATGAACAATGAAGAATGAACAAGGATCAATGATAAATGAAGAATGAACGATGAAGAAAGAACAAGGATCAATGATCAATGAAGAATAAACGATGAAGAATGAACAAGGATCAATGGTTAATGACGAATGAACGATGAAAAATGAACAAGGATCAATGATCAATGAATAATGAACGATGAAGAATGAACAAGGATCAATGATAAATGAAGAATAAACAAGAATTATTGGTCAATGACGAATGAACGATGAAGAATGAACAAGGATCAATGATCAATGAATAATGAATGATGAAGAATGAACAAGGATCAATGATCAATGAAGAATGAACGATGAAGAATGAACAAGGATCAATGATCAATGAAGAATGAACGATGAAGAATGAACAAGGATCAATGATCAATGAAGAATGAACAAGAATTAATGGTCAGTAATGAGTGAACGATAAAGAATGAACAAGGATCAATGATCAATGAAGAATGAACGATGAAGAATGAATAAGGATCAATGATCAATGAAGAATGAACGATGATCAATGAACAATGACGAATGAACAATGAAGAATGAACAAGGATCAATGATAAATGAAGAATGAACGATTAAGAATGAACAAGGATCAATGATCGATGACGAATGAACGATGAAGAATGAACAAGGATCAATGATCAATGAACAATGAACGATGAAGAATGAACAAGGATAATTGATCAATGAAGAATGAACGATGAAGAATGAACAAGGATTAATGATCAATGAAGAATAAACAAGAATTATTGGTCAATGACGAATGAACGATGAAGAATGAACAAGGATCAATGATCAATGAAGAATGAACGATGAAGAATGAACAAGGATCAATGATCAATGACGAATGAACGATGAAGAATGAACAAGGATCAATGATCAATGAAGAATTAACGATGAAGAATGAACAACGATCAATGATCAATGAAGAATAAACGATGAAGAATGAACAAGGATCAATGGTTAATGACGAATGAACGATTGAAAATGAACAAGGGTCAATGATCAATGAAGAATGAACGATGAAGAATGAACAAGGATCAATGATAAATGAAGAATAAACAAGAATTATTGGTCAATGACGAATGAACGATGAAGAATGAACAAGGATCAATGATCAATGAATAATGAATGATGAAGAATGAACAAGGATCAATGATTAATGAAGAATGAACGATGAAGAATGAACAAGGATCAATGATCAATGAAGAATGAACGATGAAGAATGAACAAGGATCAATGATCAATGAAGAATGAACAAGAATTAATGGTCCGTAACGAATGAACGATGAAGAATGAACAAGGATCAATGATCAATGAAGAATGAACGATGAAGAATGAACAAGGATCAATGATCAATGAAGAATGAACGATGAAGAATGAACAAGGATCAATGATCAATGACGAATGAACGATGAAGAATGAACAAGGATAATTGATCAATGAAGAATGAACGTTGAAGAATGAACAAGGATTAATGATCAATGAAGAATAAACAAGAATTATTGGTCAATGACGAATGAACGATGAAGAATGAACAAGGATCAATGATCAATGAAGAATGAACGATGAAGAATGAACGAGCATCAATGATCAATGACGAATGAACGGTGAAGAATGAACAAGGATCAATGACCAATGAAGAATGAACGATGAAGAATGAACAAGTATCAATGATCAATGAAGAATAAACGATGAAGAATGAACAAGGATCAATGCTCAAATGACGAATGAACGGTCAAGAATGAACAAGGATAATTGATCAATGAAGAATGAACGATTAAGAATGAACAAGGATCAATGATCAATGAAGAATGAACGATGAAGAATGAACAAGGATCAATGATCAATGACGAATGAACGATGAAGAATGAACAAGGATCAATGATCAATGACGAATGAACGATGAAGAATGAACAAGGATCAATGATCAATGAAGAATTAACGATGAAGAAAGAACAAGGATCAATGATCAATGAAGAATAAACGATGAAGAATGAACAAGGATCAATGGTTAATGACGAATGAACGATGAAAAATGAACAAGGATCAATGATCAATGAATAATGAACGATGAAGAATGAACAAGGATCAATGATAAATGAAGAATAAACAAGAATTATTGGTCAATGACGAATGAACGATGAAGAATGAACAAGGATCAATGATCAATGAATAATGAATGATGAAGAATGAACAAGGATCAATGATCAATGAAGAATGAACGATGAAGAATGAACAAGGATCAATGATCAATGAAGAATGAACGATGAAGAATGAACAAGGATCAATGATCAATGAAGAATGAACAAGAATTAATGGTCAGTAATGAGTGAACGATAAAGAATGAACAAGGATCAATGATCAATGAAGAATGAACGATGAAGAATGAACAAGGATCAATGATCAATGAAGAATGAACGATGATCAATGAACAATGACGAATGAACAATGAAGAATGAACAAGGATCAATGATAAATGAAGAATGAACGATGAAGAAAGAACAAGGATCAATGATCAATGAAGAATAAACGATGAAGAATGAACAAGGATCAATGGTTAATGACGAATGAACGATGAAAAATGAACAAGGATCAATGATCAATGAATAATGAACGATGAAGAATGAACAAGGATCAATGATAAATGAAGAATAAACAAGAATTATTGGTCAATGACGAATGAACGATGAAGAATGAACAAGGATCAATGATCAATGAATAATGAATGATGAAGAATGAACAAGGATCAATGATCAATGAAGAATGAACGATGAAGAATGAACAAGGATCAATGATCAATGAAGAATGAACGATGAAGAATGAACAAGGATCAATGATCAATGAAGAATGAACAAGAATTAATGGTCAGTAATGAGTGAACGATAAAGAATGAACAAGGATCAATGATCAATGAAGAATGAACGATGAAGAATGAACAAGGATCAATGATCAATGAAGAATGAACGATGATCAATGAACAATGACGAATGAACAATGAAGAATGAACAAGGATCAATGATAAATGAAGAATGAACGATTAAGAATGAACAAGGATCAATGATCGATGACGAATGAACGATGAAGAATGAACAAGGATCAATGATCAATGAACAATGAACGATGAAGAATGAACAAGGATAATTGATCAATGAAGAATGAACGATGAAGAATGAACAAGGATTAATGATCAATGAAGAATAAACAAGAATTATTGGTCAATGACGAATGAACGATGAAGAATGAACAAGGATCAATGATCAATGAAGAATGAACGATGAAGAATGAACAAGGATCAATGATCAATGACGAATGAACGATGAAGAATGAACAAGGATCAATGATCAATGAAGAATTAACGATGAAGAATGAACAACGATCAATGATCAATGAAGAATAAACGATGAAGAATGAACAAGGATCAATGGTTAATGACGAATGAACGATGAAAAATGAACAAGGGTCAATGATCAATGAAGAATGAACGATGAAGAATGAACAAGGATCAATGATAAATGAAGAATAAACAAGAATTATTGGTCAATGACGAATGAACGATGAAGAATGAACAAGGATCAATGATCAATGAATAATGAATGATGAAGAATGAACAAGGATCAATGATCAATGAAGAATGAACGATGAAGAATGAACAAGGATCAATGGTCAATGACGAATGAACGATGAAGAATGAACAAGGATCAATGATCAATGAAGAATGAACGATAAAGAATGAACAAGGATCAATGCTCAATGACGAATGAACGGTGAAGAATGAACAAGGATCAATGATCAATGAAGAATGAACGACGAAGAATGAAAAAGGATCAATGATCAATGACGAATGAACGATGAAGAATGAACAAGGATCAATGATCAATGAAGAATTAACGATGAAGAATGAACAAGGATCAATGATCAATGAAGAATAAACGATGAAGAAAGAACAAGGATCAATGATCAATGACGAATGAACGATGAAAAATGAACAAGGATCAATGATCAATGAAGAATGAACAATGAAGAATGAACAAGGATCAATGATAAATGAAGAATAAACAAGAATTATTGGTCAATGACGAATGAACGATGAAGAATGAACAAGGATCAATGATCAATGAATAATGAACGATGAAGAATGAATAAGGATCAATGATCAATGAAGAATGAACGATGAAGAATGAACAAGGATCAATGATCAATGAAGAATGAACAAGGATCAATGATCAATGACGAATGAACGATGAAGAATGAACAAGGATCAATGATCAATGAAGAATTAACGATGAAGAAAGAACAAGGATCAATGATCAATGAAGAATAAACGATGAAGAATGAACAAGGATCAATGGTTAATGACGAATGAACGATGAAAAATGAACAAGGATCAATGATCAATGAATAATGAACGATGAAGAATGAACAAGGATCAATGATAAATGAAGAATAAACAAGAATTATTGGTCAATGACGAATGAACGATGAAGAATGAACAAGGATCAATGATCAATGAATAATGAATGATGAAGAATGAACAAGGATCAATGATCAATGAAGAATGAACGATGAAGAATGAACAAGGATCAATGATCAATGAAGAATGAACAAGGATCAATGATCAATGAAGAATGAACAAGAATTTATGGTCAGTAACGAGTGAACGATGAAGAATGAACAAGGATCAAAGATCAATGAAGAATGAACGATGAAGAATGAACAAGGATCAATGATCAATGAAGAATGAACGATGATCAATGAACAATGACGAATGAACAATGAAGAATGAACAAGGATCAATGATCAATGAAGAATGAACGACGAAGAATGAACAAGGATCAATGATCAATGAAGAATGAACGATGAAGAATGAACAAGGGTCAATGATCAATGACGAATGAACGATGAAGAATGAACAAGGATCAATGATCAATGAAGAATGAACGATGAAGAATGAGCGAGCATCAATGATCAATGACGAATGAACGATGAAGAATGAACAAGGATCAATGATCAATGAAGAATGAACGATGAAGAATGAACAAGGATCAATGATCAATGAAGAATAAACAATGAAGAATGAACAAGGATCAATGGTCAATGACGAATGAACGATGAAGAATGAACAAGGATCAAGGATCAATGAAAAATGAACGATGAAGAATGAACAAGGATCAATGGTCAATGACGAATGAACGATGAAGAATGAACAAGGATCAATGATCAATGAAGAATGAACGATAAAGAATGAACAAGGATCAATGCTCAATGACGAATGAACGGTGAAGAATGAACAAGGATCAATGATCAATGAAGAATGAACGACGAAGAATGAACAAGGATCAATGATCAATGAAGAATGAACGATGAAGAATGAACAAGGATTAATGATCAATGAAGAATGAACGATGAAGAATCAACAAGGATCAATGATCAATGACGAATGAACGATGAAAAATGAACAAGGATCAATGATCAATGAAGAATGAACGACGAAGAATGAACAAGGATGAATGATCAATGACGAATGAACGATGAAGAATGAACAAGGATCAATGATCAATGACGAATGAACGATGAAGAATGAACAAGGATCAATGATCAATGAAGAATTAACGATGAAGAAAGAACAAGGATCAATGATCAATGAAGAATAAACGATGAAGAATGAACAAGGATCAATGGTTAATGACGAATGAACGATGAAAAATGAACAAGGATCAATGATCAATGAATAATGAACGATGAAGAATGAACAAGGATCAATGATAAATGAAGAATAAACAAGAATTATTGGTCAATGACGAATGAACGATGAAGAATGAACAAGGATCAATGATCAATGAATAATGAATGATGAAGAATGAACAAGGATCAATGATCAATGAAGAATGAACGATGAAGAATGAACAAGGATCAATGATCAATGAAGAATGAACGATGAAGAATGAACAAGGATCAATGATCAATGAAGAATGAACAAGAATTAATGGTCAGTAATGAGTGAACGATAAAGAATGAACAAGGATCAATGATCAATGAAGAATGAACGATGAAGAATGAACAAGGATCAATGATCAATGAAGAATGAACGATGATCAATGAACAATGACGAATGAACAATGAAGAATGAACAAGGATCAATGATAAATGAAGAATGAACGATTAAGAATGAACAAGGATCAATGATCGATGACGAATGAACGATGAAGAATGAACAAGGATCAATGATCAATGAACAATGAACGATGAAGAATGAACAAGGATAATTGATCAATGAAGAATGAACGATGAAGAATGAACAAGGATTAATGATCAATGAAGAATAAACAAGAATTATTGGTCAATGACGAATGAACGATGAAGAATGAACAAGGATCAATGATCAATGAAGAATGAACGATGAAGAATGAACAAGGATCAATGATCAATGACGAATGAACGATGAAGAATGAACAAGGATCAATGATCAATGAAGAATTAACGATGAAGAATGAACAACGATCAATGATCAATGAAGAATAAACGATGAAGAATGAACAAGGATCAATGGTTAATGACGAATGAACGATTGAAAATGAACAAGGGTCAATGATCAATGAAGAATGAACGATGAAGAATGAACAAGGATCAATGATAAATGAAGAATAAACAAGAATTATTGGTCAATGACGAATGAACGATGAAGAATGAACAAGGATCAATGATCAATGAATAATGAATGATGAAGAATGAACAAGGATCAATGATTAATGAAGAATGAACGATGAAGAATGAACAAGGATCAATGATCAATGAAGAATGAACGATGAAGAATGAACAAGGATCAATGATCAATGAAGAATGAACAAGAATTAATGGTCCGTAACGAATGAACGATGAAGAATGAACAAGGATCAATGATCAATGAAGAATGAACGATGAAGAATGAACAAGGATCAATGATCAATGAAGAATGAACGATGAAGAATGAACAAGGATCAATGATCAATGACGAATGAACGATGAAGAATGAACAAGGATAATTGATCAATGAAGAATGAACGTTGAAGAATGAACAAGGATTAATGATCAATGAAGAATAAACAAGAATTATTGGTCAATGACGAATGAACGATGAAGAATGAACAAGGATCAATGATCAATGAAGAATGAACGATGAAGAATGAACGAGCATCAATGATCAATGACGAATGAACGGTGAAGAATGAACAAGGATCAATGACCAATGAAGAATGAACGATGAAGAATGAACAAGTATCAATGATCAATGAAGAATAAACGATGAAGAATGAACAAGGATCAATGCTCAAATGACGAATGAACGGTCAAGAATGAACAAGGATAATTGATCAATGAAGAATGAACGATTAAGAATGAACAAGGATCAATGATCAATGAAGAATGAACGATGAAGAATGAACAAGGATCAATGATCAATGACGAATGAACGATGAAGAATGAACAAGGATCAATGATCAATGAACAATGAACGATGAAGAATGAACAAGGATCAATGATCAATGAAGAATGAACGATGAAGAATGAACAAGGATTAATTGTCAATGACGAATGAACGATGAAGAATGAACAAGGATCAATGATCAACGAAGAATAAACGATGAAGAATGAACAAGGATCAATGATCGATGAAGAATGAACAAGGATCAATGATCAATGACGAATGAACTATGAAGAATGAACAAGGATCAATGAAGAATGAACGATGAATAATGAACAAGCATCAATGATCAATGACGAATGAACGATGAAGAATGAACAAGGATCAATGATCAATGAAGAATGAACAAGGATCATTGATCAATGAAAAATGAACGATGAAGTATGAACATGGATCAAAGATCAATGACGAATGAACGATGAAGAATGAACAAGGATCAATGATCAATGAAGAATGAACGATGAAGAATGAACGAGCATCAATGATCAATGACGAATGAACGATGAAGAATGAACAAGGATCAATGATCAATGAAGAATGAACGATGAAGAATGAACAAGGATCAATGATCAATGAAGAATAAACGATGAAGAATGAACAACGATCAATGGTCAATGACGAATGAACGATGAAGAATGAACAAGGATCAATGATCAATGAAGAATGAACGATGAAAAATGAACAAGGATCAATGGTCAATGACGATTGAACGATGAAGAATGAACAAGGATCAATGATCAATGAAGAATGAACGATGAAGAATGAACATGGATCAATGCTCAATGACGAATGAACGGTGAAGAATGAACAAGGATCAATGATCAATGAAGAATGAACGACGAAGAATGAACAAGGATCAATGATCAATGAAGAAACAACGATGAAGAATGAACACGGATCAAGGATCAATGACGAATGAATGATGAAGAATGAACAAGGATCAATGATCAATGAAGAATTAACGATGAAGAATGAACAAGGATCAATGATCAATGAAGAATAAACGATGAAGAATGAACAAGGATCAATGGTTAATGACGAATGAACGATGAAAAATGAACAAGGATCAATGATCAATGAACGATGAAGAATGAACAAGGATCAATGATCAATGAAGAATAAACAAGAATTATTGGTAATTGACGAATGAACGATGAAGAATGAACAACGATCAATGATCAATGAATAATGAACGATGAAGAATGAACAAGGATCAATGATCAATGAAGAATCAACGATGAAGAATGAACAAGGATCAATGATCAATGAAGAATGAACGATGAAGAATGAACAAGGATCAATGATCAATGAAGAATGAACAAGAATTAATGGTCAGTAACGAATGAACGATGAAGAATGAACAAGGATCAATGATCAATGAAGAATGAACGATGAAGAATGAACAAGGATCAATGATCAATGAAGAATGAACGATGAAGAATGAACGATGAAGAATAATCAAGGATCAATGATCAATGAAGAATGAAAGATTAAGAATGAACAAGGATCAATGATCAATGACGAATGAACGATGAAGAATGAACAAGGATCAATGATCAATGAACAATGAACGATGAAGAATGAACAAGGATAATTGATCAATGAAGAATGAACGATGAAGAATGAACAAGGATTAATGATCAATGAAGAATAAAAAAGAATTATTGGTCAATGACGAATGAACGATGAAGAATGAACAAGGATCAATGATCAATGAAGAATGAACGATGAAGAATGAACGAGCATCAATGATGAATGACGAATGAACGATGAAGAATGAACAAGGATCAATGATCAATGAAGAATGAACGATGAAGAATGAACAAGGATCAATGCTCAAATGACGAATGAACGGTGAAGAATGAACAAGGATAATTGATCAATGAAGAATGAACGATGAAGAATGAACAAGGATCAATGATCAATGAATAATGAACGATGAAGAATGAACA
The DNA here is from genome assembly GCF_026212465.1 of Amaranthus tricolor. Classification (NCBI taxonomy): domain Eukaryota; kingdom Viridiplantae; phylum Streptophyta; class Magnoliopsida; order Caryophyllales; family Amaranthaceae; genus Amaranthus; species Amaranthus tricolor. Next base: position 1,530,638 of record NC_080063.1, read on the forward strand.
AGGATCAATGATCAATGACGAATGAACGATGAAGAATGAACAAGGATCAATGATCAATGAACAATGAACGATGAAGAATGAACAAGGATCAATGATCAATGAAGAATGAACGATGAAGAATGAACGAGCATCAATGATCAATGACGAATGAACGATGAAGAATGAACAAGGATCAATGATCAATGAAGAATGAACGATGAAGAATGAACAAGGATCAATGATCAATGAAGAATAAACGATGAAGAATGAACAACGATCAATGGTCAATGACGAATGAACGATGAAGAATGAACAAGGATCAATGATCAATGAAGAATGAACGATGAAAAATGAACAAGGATCAATGGTCAATGACGAATGAACGATGAAGAATGAACAAGGATCAATGATCAATGAAGAATGAACGATGAAGAATGAACATGGATCAATGCTCAATGACGAATGAACGGTGAAGAATGAACAAGGATCAATGATCAATGAAGAATGAACGACGAAGAATGAACAAGGATCAATGATCAATGAAGAAACAACGATGAAGAATGAACACGGATCAAGGATCAATGACGAATGAATGATGAAGAATGAACAAGGATCAATGATCAATGAAGAATTAACGATGAAGAATGAACAAGGATCAATGATCAATGAAGAATAAACGATGAAGAATGAACAAGGATCAATGGTTAATGACGAATGAACGATGAAAAATGAACAAGGATCAATGATCAATGAAGAATGAACGATGAAGAATGAACAAGGATCAATGATCAATGAAGAATAAACAAGAATTATTGGTAATTGACGAATGAACGATGAAGAATGAACAACGATCAATGATCAATGAATAATGAACGATGAAGAATGAACAAGGATCAATGATCAATGAAGAATCAACGATGAAGAATGAACAAGGATCAATGATCAATGAAGAATGAACGATGAAGAATGAACAAGGATCAATGATCAATGAAGAATGAACAAGAATTAATGGTCAGTAACGAATGAACGATGAAGAATGAACAAGGATCAATGATCAATGAAGAATGAACGATGAAGAATGAACAAGGATCAATGATCAATGAAGAATGAACGATGAAGAATGAACGATGAAGAATAATCAAGGATCAATGATCAATGAAGAATGAAAGATTAAGAATGAACAAGGATCAATGATCAATGACGAATGAACGATGAAGAATGAACAAGGATCAATGATCAATGAACAATGAACGATGAAGAATGAACAAGGATAATTGATCAATGAAGAATGAACGATGAAGAATGAACAAGGATTAATGATCAATGAAGAATAAAAAAGAATTATTGGTCAATGACGAATGAACGATGAAGAATGAACAAGGATCAATGATCAATGAAGAATGAACGATGAAGAATGAACGAGCATCAATGATGAATGACGAATGAACGATGAAGAATGAACAAGGATCAATGATCAATGAAGAATGAACGATGAAGAATGAACAAGGATCAATGCTCAAATGACGAATGAACGGTGAAGAATGAACAAGGATAATTGATCAATGAAGAATGAACGATGAAGAATGAACAAGGATCAATGATCAATGACGAATGAACGATGAAGAATGAACAAGGATCAATGATCAATGAACAATGAACGATGAAGAATGAACAAGGATCAATGATCAATGAAGAATGAACGATGAAGAATGAAGAAGGATTAATGGTCAATGACGAATGAACGATGAAGAATGAACAAGGATCAATGATCAATGAAGAATAAACGATGAAGAATGAACAAGGATCAATGATCAATGAAGAACGAACGATGAAGAATGAACAAGGATCAATGATCAATGACGAATGAACTATGAAGAATGAACAAGGATCAATGATCAATGAAGAATGAACGATGAATAATGAACAAGGATCAATGATCAATGACGAATGAACGATGAAGAATGAACAAGGATCAATGATCAAAGAAGAATGAACAAGGATCATTGATCAATGAAAAATGAACGATGAAGAATGAACAAGGATCAATGATCAATGACGAATGAACGATGAAGAATGAACAAGGATCAATGATCAAAGAAGAATGAACAAGGATCATTGATCAATGAAAAATGAACGATGAAGAATGAACAAGGATCAATGATCAATGACGAATGAACGATGAAGAATGAACAAGGATCAATGATCAATGACGAATCAACGATGAAGAATGAACAAGGATAAATGATCAATGAAGAATGAACGATTAAGAATGAACAAGGATCAAAGATCAATGACGAATGAACGATGAAGAATGAACAAGGATCAATGATCAATGAACAATGAACGATGAAGAATGAACAAGGATCAATGATCAATGAAGAATGAATGATGAAGAATGAAAAAGGATCAATGATCAATGAAGAATGAACGATGAAGAATGAACAAGGATCAATGCTCAATGATGAATGAACGGTGAAGAATGAACAAGGATCAATGATCAATGAAGAATGAACGACGAAGAATGAACAAGGATCAATGATCAATGAAGAAACAACGATGAAGAATGAACAAGGATCAATGATCAATGACGAATGAACGATGAAGAATGAACAAGGATCAATGATCAATGAAGAATTAACGATGAAGAATGAACAAGGATCAATGATCAATGAAGAATAAACGATGAAGAATGAACAAGGATCAATGGGTAATGACGAATGAACAATGAAAAATGAACAAGGATCAATGATCAATGAAGAATGAAGAATGAACGATGAAGAATGAACAAGGATCAATGATCATTGAAGAATAAACGATGAAGAATGAACAAGGATCAATGGGTAATGACGAATGAACAATGAAAAATGAACAAGGATCAATGATCAATGAAGAATGAAGAATGAACGATGAAGAATGAACAAGGATCAATGATCATTGAAGAATAAACAAGAATTATTGGTCAATGACGAATGAACGATGAAGAATGAACAAGGATCAATGATCAATGAATAATGAACGATGAAGAATGAACGAGCATCAATGATGAATGACGAATGAACGATGAAGAATGAACAAGGATCAATGATCAATGAAGAATGAACGATGAAGAATGAACAAGGATCAATGCTCAAATGACGAATGAACGGTGAAGAATGAACAAGGATAATTGATCAATGAAGAATGAACGATGAAGAATGAACAAGGATCAATGATCAATGAATAATGAACGATGAAGAATGAACAAGGATCAATGATCAATGACGAATGAACGATGAAGAATGAACAAGGATCAATGATCAATGAACAATGAACGATGAAGAATGAACAAGGATCAATGATCAATGAAGAATGAACGATGAAGAATGAAGAAGGATTAATGGTCAATGACGAATGAACGATGAAGAATGAACAAGGATCAATGATCAATGAAGAATAAACGATGAAGAATGAACAAGGATCAATGATCAATGAAGAATGAACGATGAAGAATGAACAAGGATCAATGATCAATGACGAATGAACTATGAAGAATGAACAAGGATCAATGATCAATGAAGAATGAACGATGAATAATGAACAAGGATCAATGATCAATGACGAATGAACGATGAAGAATGAACAAGGATCAATGATCAAAGAAGAATGAACAAGGATCATTGATCAATGAAAAATGAACGATGAAGAATGAACAACGATCAATGATCAATGACGAATGAACGATGAAGAATGAACAAGGATCAATGATCAATGAAGAATGAACGATGAAGAATGAACGAGCATCAATGATCAATGACGAATCAACGATGAAGAATGAACAAGGATAAATGATCAATGAAGAATGAACGATTAAGAATGAACAAGGATCAAAGATCAATGACGAATGAACGATGAAGAATGAACAAGGATCAATGATCAATGAACAATGAACGATGAAGAATGAACAAGGATCAATGATCAATGAAGAATGAACGATGAAGAATGAAAAAGGATCAATGATCAATGAAGAATGAACGATGAAGAATGAACAAGGATCAATGCTCAATGATGAATGAACGGTGAAGAATGAACAAGGATCAATGATCAATGAAGAATGAACGACGAAGAATGAACAAGGATCAATGATCAATGAAGAAACAACGATGAAGAATGAACAAGGATCAATGATCAATGACGAATGAACGATGAAGAATGAACAAGGATCAATGATCAATGAAGAATTAACGATGAAGAATGAACAAGGATCAATGATCAATGAAGAATAAACGATGAAGAATGAACAAGGATCAATGGGTAATGACGAATGAACAATGAAAAATGAACAAGGATCAATGATCAATGAAGAATGAAGAATGAACGATGAAGAATGAACAAGGATCAATGATCATTGAAGAATAAACGATGAAGAATGAACAAGGATCAATGGGTAATGACGAATGAACAATGAAAAATGAACAAGGATCAATGATCAATGAAGAATGAAGAATGAACGATGAAGAATGAACAAGGATCAATGATCATTGAAGAATAAACAAGAATTATTGGTCAATGACGAATGAACGATGAAGAATGAACAAGGATCAATGATCAATGAATAATGAACGATGAAGAATGAACAAGGATCAATGATCAATGAAGAATTAACGATGAAGAATGAACAACGATCAATGATCAATGAAGAATAAACGATGAAGAATGAACAAGGATCAATGGTTAATGACGAATGAACGATTAAAAATGAACAAGGGTCAATGATCAATGAAGAATGAACGATGAAGAATGAACAAGGATCAATGATAAATGAAGAATAAACAAGAATTATTGGTCAATGACGAATGAACGATGAAGAATGAACAAGGATCAATGATCAATGAATAATGAATGATGAAGAATGAACAAGGATCAATGATTAATGAAGAATGAACGATGAAGAATGAACAAGGATCAATGATCAATGAAGAATGAACGATGAAGAATGAACAAGGATCAATGATCAATGAAGAATGAACAAGAATTAATGGTCCGTAACGAATGAACGATGAAGAATGAACAAGGATCAATGATCAATGAAGAATGAACGATGAAGAATGAACAAGGATCAATGATCAATGAAGAATGAACGATGAAGAATGAACAAGGATCAATGATCAATGACGAATGAACGATGAAGAATGAACAAGGATAATTGATCAATGAAGAATGAACGTTGAAGAATGAACAAGGATTAATGATCAATGAAGAATAAACAAGAATTATTGGTCAATGACGAATGAACGATGAAGAATGAACAAGGATCAATGATCAATGAAGAATGAACGATGAAGAATGAACGAGCATCAATGATCAATGACGAATGAACGGTGAAGAATGAACAAGGATCAATGACCAATGAAGAATGAACGATGAAGAATGAACAAGTATCAATGATCAATGAAGAATAAACGATGAAGAATGAACAAGGATCAATGCTCAAATGACGAATGAACGGTCAAGAATGAACAAGGATAATTGATCAATGAAGAATGAACGATTAAGAATGAACAAGGATCAATGATCAATGAAGAATGAACGATGAAGAATGAACAAGGATCAATGATCAATGACGAATGAACGATGAAGAATGAACAAGGATCAATGATCAATGAACAATGAACGATGAAGAATGAACAAGGATCAATGATCAATGAAGAATGAACGATGAAGAATGAACAAGGATTAATTGTCAATGACGAATGAACGATGAAGAATGAACAAGGATCAATGAGCAACGAAGAATAAACGATGAAGAATGAACAAGGATCAATGATCGATGAAGAATGAACAAGGATCAATGATCAATGACGAATGAACTATGAAGAATGAACAAGGAACAATGAAGAATGAACGATGAATAATGAACAAGCATCAATGATCAATGACGAATGAACGATGAAGAATGAACAAGGATCAATGATCAATGAAGAATGAACAAGGATCATTGATCAATGAAAAATGAACGATGAAGTATGAACATGGATCAAAGATCAATGACGAATGAACGATGAAGAATGAACAAGGATCAATGATCAATGAAGAATGAACGATGAAGAATGAACGAGCATCAATGATCAATGACGAATGAACGATGAAGAATGAACAAGGATCAATGATCAATGAAGAATGAACGATGAAGAATGAACAAGGATCAATGATCAATGAAGAATAAACGATGAAGAATGAACAACGATCAATGGTCAATGACGAATGAACGATGAAGAATGAACAAGGATCAATGATCAATGAAGAATGAACGATGAAAAATGAACAAGGATCAATGGTCAATGACGAATGAACGATGAAGAATGAACAAGGATCAATGATCAATGAAGAATGAACGATGAAGAATGAACATGGATCAATGCTCAATGACGAATGAACGGTGAAGAATGAACAAGGATCAATGATCAATGAAGAATGAACGACGAAGAATGAACAAGGATCAATGATCAATGAAGAAACAACGATGAAGAATGAACACGGATCAAGGATCAATGACGAATGAATGATGAAGAATGAACAAGGATCAATGATCAATGAAGAATTAACGATGAAGAATGAACAAGGATCAATGATCAATGAAGAATAAACGATGAAGAATGAACAAGGATCAATGGTTAATGACGAATGAACGATGAAAAATGAACAAGGATCAATGATCAATGAAGAATGAACGATGAAGAATGAACAAGGATCAATGATCAATGAAGAATAAACAAGAATTATTGGTAATTGACGAATGAACGATGAAGAATGAACAACGATCAATGAACAATGAATAATGAACGATGAAGAATGAACAAGGATCAATGATCAATGAAGAATCAACGATGAAGAATGAACAAGGATCAATGATCAATGAAGAATGAACGATGAAGAATGAACAAGGATCAATGATCAATGAAGAATGAACAAGAATTAATGGTCAGTAACGAATGAACGATGAAGAATGAACAAGGATCAATGATCAATGAAGAATGAACGATGAAGAATGAACAAGGATCAATGATCAATGAAGAATGAACGATGAAGAATGAACGATGAAGAATAATCAAGGATCAATGATCAATGAAGAATGAAAGATTAAGAATGAACAAGGATCAATGATCAATGACGAATGAACGATGAAGAATGAACAAGGATCAATGATCAATGAACAATGAACGATGAGGAATGAACAAGGATAATTGATCAATGAAGAATGAACGATGAAGAATGAACAAGGATTAATGATCAATGAAGAAATAAAAAGAATTATTGGTCAATGACGAATGAACGATGAAGAATGAACAAGGATCAATGATCAATGAAGAATGAACGATGAAGAATGAACGAGCATCAATGATGAATGACGAATGAACGATGAAGAATAAACAAGGATCAATGATCAATGAAGAATGAACGATGAAGAATGAACAAGGATCAATGCTCAAATGACGAATGAACGGTGAAGAATGAACAAGGATAATTGATCAATGAAGAATGAACGATGAAGAATGAACAAGGATCAATGATCAATGAATAATGAACGATGAAGAATGAACAAGGATCAATGATCAATGACGAATGAACGATGAAGAATGAACAAGGATCAATGATCAATGAAGAATGAACGATGAAGAATGAACAAGGATCAATGATCAATGACGAATGAACTATGAAGAATGAACAAGGATCAATGATCAATGAAGAATGAACGATGAATAATGAACAAGGATCAATGATCAATGACGAATGAACGATGAAGAATGAACAAGGATCAATGATCAAAGAAGAATGAACAAGGATCATTGATCAATGAAAAATGAACGATGAAGAATGAACAAGGATCAATGATCAATGACGAATGAACGATGAAGAATGAACAAGGATCAATGATCAATGAAGAATGAACGATGAAGAATGAACGAGCATCAATGATCAATGACGAATCAACGATCAAGAATGAACAAGGATAAATGATCAATGAAGAATGAACGATTAAGAATGAACAAGGATCAAAGATCAATGACGAATGAACGATGAAGAATGAACAAGGATCAATGATCAATGAACAATGAACGATGAAGAATGAACAAGGATCAATGATCAATGAAGAATGAACGATGAAGAATGAAAAAGGATCAATGATCAATGAAGAATGAAGGATGAAGAATGAACAAGGATCAATGATCAATGAAGAATCAACGATGAAGAATGAACAAGGATCAATGATCAATGAAGAATGAACGATGAAGAATGAACAAGGATCAATGATCAATGAAGAATGAACAAGAATTAATGGTCAGTAACGAATGAACGATGAAGAATGAACAAGGATCAATGATCAATGAAGAATGAACGATGAAGAATGAACAAGGATCAATGATCAATGAAGAATGAACGATGAAGAATAATCAAGGATCAATGATCAATGAAGAATGAAAGATTAAGAATGAACAAGGATCAATGATCAATGACGAATGAACGATGAAGAATGAACAAGGATCAATGATCAATGAACAATGAACGATGAAGAATGAACAAGGAAAATTGATCAATGAAGAATGAACGATGAAGAATGAACAAGGATTAATGATCAATGAAGAATAAAAAAGAATTATTGGTCAATGACGAATGAACGATGAAGAATGAACAAGGATCAATGATCAATGAAGAATGAACGATGAAGAATGAACGAGCATCAATGATGAATGACGAATGAACGATGAAGAATGAACAAGGATCAATGATCAATGAAGAATGAACGATGAAGAATGAACAAGGATCAATGCTCAAATGACGAATGAACGGTGAAGAATGAACAAGGATAATTGATCAATGAAGAATGAACGATGAAGAATGAACAAGGATCAATGATCAATGAATAATGAACGATGAAGAATGAACAAGGATCAATGATCAATGACGAATGAACGATGAAGAATGAACAAGGATCAATGATCAATGAACAATGAACGATGAAGAATGAACAAGGATCAATGATCAATGAAGAATAAACGATGAAGAATGAACAAGGATCAATGATCAATGAAGAATGAACGATGAAGAATGAACAAGGATCAATGATCAATGACGAATGAACTATGAAGAATGAACAAGGATCAATGATCAATGAAGAATGAACGATGAATAATGAACAAGGATCAATGATCAATGACGAATGAACGATGAAGAATGAACAAGGATCAATGATCAAAGAAGAATGAACAAGGATCATTGATCAATGAAAAATGAACGATGAAGAATGAACAAGGATCAATGATCAATGACGAATGAACGATGAAGAATGAACAAGGATCAATGATCAATGAAGAATGAACGATGAAGAATGAACGAGCATCAATGATCAATGACGAATCAACGATGAAGAATGAACAAGGATAAATGATCAATGAAGAATGAACGATTAAGAATGAACAAGGATCAAAGATCAATGACGAATGAACGATGAAGAATGAACAAGGATCAATGATCAATGAACAATGAACGATGAAGAATGAACAAGGATCAATGATCAATGAAGAATGAACGATGAAGAATGAAAAAGGATCAATGATCAATGAAGAATGAACGATGAAGAATGAACAAGGATCAATGCTCAATGATGAATGAACGGTGAAGAATGAACAAGGATCAATGATCAATGAAGAATGAACGACGAAGAATGAACAAGGATCAATGATCAATGAAGAAACAACGATGAAGAATGAACAAGGATCAATGATCAATGACGAATGAACGATGAAGAATGAACAAGGATCAATGATCAATGAAGAATTAACGATGAAGAATGAACAAGGATCAATGATCAATGAAGAATAAACGATGAAGAATGAACAAGGATCAATGGGTAATGACGAATGAACAATGAAAAATGAACAAGGATCAATGATCAATGAAGAATGAAGAATGAACGATGAAGAATGAACAAGGATCAATGATCATTGAAGAATAAACGATGAAGAATGAACAAGGATCAATGGGTAATGACGAATGAACAATGAAAAATGAACAAGGATCAATGATCAATGAAGAATGAAGAATGAACGATGAAGAATGAACAAGGATCAATGATCATTGAAGAATAAACAAGAATTATTGGTCAATGACGAATGAACGATGAAGAATGAACAAGGATCAATGATCAATGAATAATGAACGATGAAGAATGAACAAGGATCAATGATCAATGAAGAATGAACGATGAAGAATGAACAAGGATCAATGATCAATGAAGAATGAACGATGAAGAATGAACAAGGATCAATGATCAATGAAGAATGAACAAGAATTAATGGTCAATAACGAATGAACGATGAAGAATGAACAAGGATCAATGATGAATGAAGAATGAACGATGAAGAATGAACAAGGATCTATGATCAATGAAGAATGAACGATGAAGAATGAACAAGGATCAATGATCAATGATCAATGACGAATGAACGATGAAGAATGAACAAGGATAAATGAACAATGAAGAATGAACGATGAAGAATGAACAAGGATCAATGATCAATGACGAATGAACGATGAAGAATGAACAAGGATCAATGATCAATGAACAATGAACGATGAAGAATGAACAAGGATCAATGATCAATGAAGAATGAACGATGAAAAATGAACAAGGATTAATGATCAATGAAGAAAAAACAAGAATTATTAGTCAATGACGAATGAACGATGAAGAATGAACAAGGATCAATGATCAATGAAGAATGAACGATGAAGAATGAACGAGCATCAATGATCAATGACGAATGAACGATGAAGAATGAACAAGGATCAATGATCAATGAAGAATGAACGATGAAGAATGAACAAGGATCAATGATCAATGAAGAATAAATGATGAAGAATGAACAAGGATCAATGGTCAATGACGAATGAACGATGAAGAATGAACAAGGATCAATGATCAATGAAGAATGAACGATGAAGAATTAACAAGGATCAATGATCAATGAAGAATGAACGATGAAGAATGAACAACGATCAATGATCAATGAAGAATGAACGATGAAGAATGAACAAGGATCAATGGTTAATGACGAATGAACGATGATAAATGAACAAGGATCAATGATCAATGAAGAATGAACGATGAAGAATGAACAAGGATCAATGACCATTGAAGAATAAACAAGAATTATTGGTCAATGACGAATGAACGATGAAGAATGAACAAGGATCAATGATCAATGAATAATGAACGATGAAGAATGAACAAGGATCAATGATCAATAAAGAATGAACGATGAAGAATGAACAAGGATCAATGATCAATGACGAATGAACGATGAAGAATAAATAAGGATCAATGATCAATGAAGAATGAACGATGAATAATGAACAAGGATCAATGATCAATGACGAATGAACGATGAAGAATGAACAAGGATCAATGATCAATGAAGAATGAACAAGGATCATTGATCAATGAAAAATGAACGATGAAGTATGAACAAGGATCAATGATCAATGACGAATGAACGATGAAGAATGAACAAGGATCAATGATCAATGAAGAATGAACGATGAAGAATGAACGAGCATCAATGATCAATAACGAATGAACGATGAAGAATGAACAAGGATCAATGATCAATGAAGAATGAACGATGAAGAATGAACAAGGATCAATGATCAATGAAGAATAAACGATGAAGAATGAACAACGATCAATGGTCAATGACGAATGAACGATGAAGAATGAACAAGGATCAATGATCAATGAAGAATGAACGATGAAGAATGAACAAGGATCAATAGTCAATGACGAATGAACGATGAAGAATGAACAAGGATCAATAATCAATGAAGAAGGAACGATGAAGAATGAACAAGGATCAATGCTCAATGACGAATGAACGGCGAAGAATGAACAAGGATCAATGATCAATGAAGAATGAACGACGAAGAATGAACAAGGATCCATGATCAATGAAGAAACAACGATGAAGAATGAACAAGGATCAATGATCAATGACGAATGAACGATGAAGAATGAACAAGGATCAATGATCAATGAAGAATTAACGATGAAGAATGAACAAGGATCAATGATCAATGAAGAATAAACGAAGAAGAATGAACAAGGATCAATGGTTAATGACGAATGAACGATGAAAAATGAACAAGGATCAATGATCAATGAAGAATGAACGATGAAGAATGAACAAGGATCAATGATCAATGAAGAATAAACAAGAATTATTGGTCAATGACGAATGAACGATGAAGAATGAACAAGGATCAATGATCAATGAATAATGAACGATGAAGAATGAACAAGGATCAATGATCAATGAAGAATCAACGATGAAGAATGAACAAGGATCAATGATCAATGAAGAATGAACGATGAAGAATGAACAAGGAGGACAATATTTGTCAAATATAAAAAACCATGAATGATCAAATGGTCTGAATAAAAATGCTCTATACCAGGCCATTTTGTAATCATAGTATGAGTAATTTTGAGGGAAAAATCTTTTTGAAAAAATTCGTTCTGCATAAGGGTCTCCCCATTCTACAGACGAAATAATTTTCTTAAAAATACATTTTGAATAAATTATTTTTTCTGAAGAATCCTTGATATGTTGGATTTCAACAGAGTTTGAATCTACTAAAATAAATTCATAAAACCTTTGAGTTTTAAAACGATTTTCTGGTATCCATTCGCAACCTTTTGGAAAAGTTTTTTGATTGATTGAATTAATAATTTGTGGGCTTTGAGGAATTGTAAAATTAGTGAGATATACATTTTCTATTTCGGTTTTTGTAATGTATGCAGATTTGGTAAAGCTTTGTGTTGGTATTTTTGTAGTTGGTTCTTTTTGTTTTGAATTTGAAATAATATTTTGTGAAGTAGGCTCTTGAACAATTTGTGAATATGGAAGTGGGGGAAAATCATTTAGTTGAGTAAATTTGTTTGAAATGGATAGGGTAGTTTGAAGATTTTTGGAGGATGAAAATTTATTTTGTTCTGTTTTGTTTGGTTTTGGATCTGGTTCCATTTCGTAATCATCTGAACTCTGGAACCCTTTGAGTTTTTCTTGCTGATTCTTCTTCCTTGGCATTATGATGTCCCTGTAGAAATTCTCTGGTTAAGAAATCAGGGAGAGAGTTACTTTCGCCTCTTATATGCTCTATTTGAAAATCAAATACTGATAAAATTGCTTGCCATCTTGCAAAAATTTGTTTAGAAACAATGTTTTTGACATCCTTTTCTAGAACCTCTTTTGCAGATTTGCAGTCGATCCTTATCAAAAATTTTTTGTTGTAAAGATCATCTTGAAATTTTGAAACGCATAGTACTATAGATAAAATTTCCTTTTTAATGGTAGAATAATTTTTTTGAGGTCCGAGCCAGAGACCTGAATGAAATCTAACTAATTGTTCTTTTGTATCTATTCTTTGTTTTAATATGCCACCATATCCTATTTCTGATGCATCTGTTTCTACTATCATGAATGCAGATGGATCTGGAATGCCTAGACATGGAAGTGATTTGATTTTTTGTTTTAATTCAATAATAGTCTTAGTATGAATTTCTGACCAGGGAGGCGGATTTTTTTGAAGTCTTTGAAAGAGGGGCATGCAAATTTGTCTGAGCTTTGGGAAAAAATCTGATATATAATTTAGACATCCCAAAAATCTTTGTAACTGGGTTTTGTCTTTAATTTCGTTAGGGAATTTTTCTGCAAATTCTAAAGACCTTGTAATTGGCTTGATTGTTCCTTTATAAATGTCATGTCCCAAAAATCTAATTTTTGTTTGAAATAATTTCATTTTAGTGGCAGAAACTACTAAACCATTTTTTTCAACAGTGTTTAGAAATATATGTAAATGTTTGAAATGTTGATCAATATCATGAGAAAAAATTAAAACATCATCTATATAAACAATTATGAATGAAGAAAATTGATTGAAAATATCATTCATTATATGTTGAAATTCAGAAGGAGCATTTTTAAGTCCAAAAGGCATTACATTCCACTCATAATGTCCAAATGGTACCGTGAATGCAGTTTTATACCTATCTTCTTTAGCAATTTGTATTTGCCAGAAACCAGATTTCATATCAAATTTTGAAAATATTTTGGCTTTATATAAGCGATTAATTAAATCTCTTTTATTTGGGATTGGATATCTTATCCATTGAAGAACTTTGTTTAAAGGTTTGTAATTAATAACTAATCTAGGAACTCCTCTTTCTTTTTCTGCTGCATTCATAACATAAAATGCTGCACAGCTCCAAGGAGATTTGGATGGAGTTATTAATTTTTTATCTAAAAGAGTTTGAATTTCTTTCTTGCAGAATTCAAGATGCTCAGAATTCATTTGGATGGGTCTAGCTTTTGTAGGAATATTTTTTTCAGAGAAATCTTTTTCATATGGCAATGTGACAATATGCCTTTTTCTATCCCAAAAGGCATTTGGAATATCAGCACAAACTTTTGATTTAAAAATATTTTCTAAATTAAAAATTTTTTGTTGCAATTTTGATTGTTGTAATTGTTCTTCAATCCTTTGAAAAGAAATTTCTTCTTTTAAAGAAGAAATTTGAAATTCTTTTTGTTTTATTAAATTTATACTTTGTATTACTGAAGAATTTTGTAATAAATTAATATCTTTTTGTAACATGGGACTTAAAAAAGGAAATGATAATTGTTTCCCTAAAATTTTTGTATGAACACCTTTGTCATCAACCCAAAAAGGATAAATTTGTGTTAAAAAGGGAGTGCCTAATATTATTTCTTCCTTAATATCATTAATAATAATGAAAGTATTAGTAAAACTATAATTTTCATTTATGATCTTTCCTTTTGAAATTTTATATTTAATATCCATGGGTGAACTATTTGCACTATATAACCGAGTTTTTGTTTTTTCATAAAATTTAGTTGGGACTAATCCTTCCCTTAAGCAATTTTGATCCGCTCCACTATCAATTAAAGCAATATAGGTTTTTTGAAAATCTCCAATTTGAAAAGTAACTGGTGCATACCATTTTTGAAAATTAATTTTATTAATAACAGTGATAAAATCATCATCATCCCCATTAACTTTCTCTTTTCCCAAAGAAAGATTTTCTTTATAGATGGGGTTTTCTAAAATAGATAATTTTGTTTCAAGTTCGAAATCTTTGATTTCTAAATGCTTTAAACTATTTTTGATAGAAATGATGTCTTCTTTGATTTTATTTATTTCAAGTTGAAGATCTTTGACCGAAAGAGTTTGATTCTTAATAGGAATTAATTTAGAAGTCATTTCTTTGGAAGAGTATTTTTCTAATAATTTTGAAATATTGAAAGGTTCAATTTGAGGAATTGGAATACTTTCTTTGTTTTTAGAGGTAGAGGTTTCACCCAAAACCATAGTTTTGAGTTTCAAAAGGGTTTCTCTTTTGATCTCTTTATCTTGGATTTTGTCAACGAGATCAAAAAGAAATTCCACATTTTTCTCTTTATCTGTTAAAACATTAATGCATTTGATAGGAGAGGAAGAAATCGAAGATTCAGAATCAGAAGTTTGATCATTAATTTGTAAAATTTCGTCATCTTCCTTTTCTGAAGAAGAAGAAGAAGTAGACTCAGGGGTTTGTAATAATATTTTGGATATTTTATCTCCTAGCTCAGAGTCGTTAATAAATAATTCTTGAATCTTTTTCTTTGTGGTACAAGCATTTGCTTTATGTCCAGGTTTTCCACACGAATAACAAAAGATTTTGAAAGCTTTGTTTGATTTTCGGAAATTTCCGAAATTTTTCTTTCCTCGTTTCTTTCGATAATAAGAAGGATAAGAATTTTTATTTTTATCTTTTGAAAATTTAGAAAATTGTTTTTTAATTTTCTTTTTTGTAGAGGGAGCTCTAATAGCTTCCATACCAAATGCTTCACAGAAACATCCAATTTCTTTCCTAGATTGTTTCTTTTCAGAGGTATATTTGGCTTGGAGTTTGAGTTCTTCACATAAAGAAAGACCTTCCTTTTTAATGAAAGCGAAAAGTCCTCCATAAGTAGTATTATTAAGAGCTTGTTCTTTATCTGTATCATGTTCAGCTATTTTTCTAAAAATTCTTTGAGCAAATAATTTTGGTAGTCCTGATATAAATTTTTCTTTCCAAAAACTTTGATTGCAATCTTGTCTTTGTAAAACATAACTAAAGAAGGTATCTTTATACCATCTATAGTCACTTAATGTTGGGCAACGTAAATTTTGTAAAATCGTTTCTCCAGAAGAAAGAGTTTGAGTAGGGTTACCGACAAAATGAAAGGCAATAACTATGATTAAGAAATCACAGCAGTCAGATTTTTGAAATACATTTCCTTGATCATCCATGATGTCAGTAACGTGATTCAAAATTTCTAATCTGTCTTGTAAAGTGAGAAGATTATCCCACCAGTTTTTTAATTGCCCAGTAAAACCTGATATAATAAAACCAAAAATTATTTGTTCATCCAAAGGTTTTGCCTTGTAAGCTACAATAGCCATTCCCATATTTTGAAGAGTATTAAGAATTTCATAATCAGATTTTCCATCTATGTTCCATTCATGGATCATATCTGGGGAAAAGGATTTGGAGGTAAATGTAGACCTTTCTTCATATTGAAGATCAACAGGAGTAGGCCTAGGATAATAGTTTTTTGTAGGGATATTCTTCCAAGATGATCGTATTTTATTAATTTGATGAGGATCATTATCAGATTCTTGAAATTGCTTTGCAACTTTTGAAATGATTAAAGACTCAGAATTTTCTTCATCAGAAGATATCTCTGAACTTTGATATTTACTCAAAACCTTAATATGACTTGGACTATCTGCTAATTTTTGTAAAGATTTTTGAATTTTATCTAACACTGCAGAATTAGAGTTAGAAGAAGTAAAACCATTTTTTGGAAACATTTGAGTCATAGGTATAGTTAATCCTGGTGGTTTGAAATGCGGTGCAGAAACCTTATTAGATCCTAATGATGCAATCGTATTAGGGGCTATGGATCTAGAGGTTTCTTTTTGTAAATTATCAACCTTATTTGAAAGTTGATCTACTTGTGTAGCAACGGTATGAAGGATTTGATTTGTAAAATTATTTTGATGATAAATTTTAATGATGTCTTCTACATTTGGAGTTTTATCTGTTTGATCTACTCTTCCTTCTTTAAAAGGACTAGCCTTTATTTCACGGTCATAATAGGGAAAAGTAATATTTTGTAATGGTGGATGAACTGAACTAATTGTTTGTCCATCCTTCAAAACCCAATTTTTTTGAAGTTTGGTTTGTACAAATATGTGATTTTGAGAATATGGATTAGCAATACCTTGTTTTTCACAAAACAATAAAAACCATGTAAAAAACGGGATATTAATTTGAATAGTATTCATATCTTTATACCATACATCTCTTATTGAGTCTTTAAAGGAGCGAGAAAAAGATCTAAACCAATCTCGATGTTCAGCATTGTGAGAGGAATTAAATTCATCTCTTAGATAGTTTTTATCTATTTCAAAATCTTTAGTAATTGTATTGATAGAGTCAAAATTTTGCATATCAGACATTGTGGGAGATGCAGGTCTAGATGAAGAGATTTGAGAAGTTTGAGAAGCATTTGCTTCATATTCAGGAATAGGAGATTTATATCTGACTTTGATTGGTTCAGAAATGACTGAAGTTGTTTTTTGAGGAAAAGAAAAAGATCTTCGTGGATAGTTGGAAGAAGAAGTACAAGGAGAACTAGATAATTCTCTCATAGACCCAAACCTTATAAGAACTTTATTTTCGTCTTCCTCAATGCATTCTATTTCTTGTCTTATGTTTCTAGGAGGCATTGGATTTGAGAATTGAAATGTCTCAGGAATAGAAATTTGATCCCATCTCAAGGTTTTTGCTGTAGAAACTATTGATTTAGTATTCTCAGCATGAACCTCTATAAAAATAGTTTCTTCTTTTGAAGAAGCCTCATGTATGAATTTTGGATTAACTGTGGAATTCATTAATCTAAAATAAACACGGAAAACAATTGCAAAATTTCTAGCAAACTCTTTAAATTTATTATTTAAAATTTGAATATCTAAAATTAATGAAGATAAGATTAATGGGTCTTGAAGATCTACTGTAAAGTTTGGAAAACAATTGAAATATATTGGGCCATTACAGATATTAGTTTGAATCATAGCCAAAACAGAATCTTTATAATTATTAAGTCGATCGTCTCTGAGAGCTAGGAAAATTGGACAATCAACTCCTTTATGAACTAATGGTTTTATTCCTATTTGAACAAGGCCAAAATGAATGAATCTAAATCTGTGTTTGAGATAAGCTTTAATGCTGGATTCTGAAAGTAAATGCATAGTTTCAGATTCTTTTTGAATGCTTCTAGTCTCTTCATGAGTTTTGATGCTAAATGCAGTCTTAAAATCAGTAATGCCTATATGATAAATTTTTGTAAGATTTTCTTTTGGAATTTCCCAATTTGAAAAGTTCTTTTCTATATGAACTTCACTACTTTGAATTATATTATTAGGTGATCCTAAACTAATAGCTTTCCTTAACCAGTTTGCCATTAATAAATTAAATGTTGCATAAACTAAATATGACTGAATTGAATGGGAACAGTGGGACCACCTAACCGAGAACACCAAGACTTAAAATGGCTTACCAACAACTTAATTAGGCTGACCAAGCACTTTACCAACACTCAATACAAATGCAATTTAATAAATGCACAATTAATCAATTTAATAACTTACTGGCTCTGATACCAATAGGGAGTACAGGATCGATAGAGAAAATAATTTAATAATTTTGTATTTTTAAGAAAATTATTTCGTCTGTAGAATGGGGAGACCCTTATGCAGAACGAATGAACAATTAATTTGGATCCTTGTTCATTCTTTAAATAAATGTATTTGAGTTGTTGTTTGAGCTCCTTTAAATAAATTTTCTTAATTTTAGATATCCTGTATTTATTTAAAAGACTAAAGGATCAATGATTCTAGTCTCTTTTTAAAATTAATGAATTAAAACATTGATCATTGATGCTAAGACTATTATTGAATTAAAACAAAATTTATGCTTTAGGGAGTACAACAGTAAGTTATTAAACTTTATGCTTCTAGTCTTAGCATCAAAAATAAATTTATCCTTTAAATGAATTAATTTAGTTATCCACAATAATACTAAGACTATTATTGAATCTTTATGCTTCTAGTTATCCACAATAAATTTATTGAATTCTGCAAGAAAGAAATTCAATAAATTTAATTTTTTGTGGATAACTAAATTAATACTAAGACTAGAAATTTAGCATCAATAGTTATCCACAAAATTAATAAATTTTTTGTGGATAACTAAATTAATACTAAGACTAGAAGCATTTAAACTTTATTGTGGATAATTAATTTAGAATTAAAGCATTATTGTGGATAACTAAATTAATACTAAGACTAGAAATTAATTTAATTCATTTAGTTATCCACAAAAAATTAAATTTAATAATTTAGTTATCCACAATAATGCTTTAATAATTTAGTTTTAATTTTGTTATCCACAATTTAGAATTATCCACAATAATGCTTTAATTTTTTATAATAATTTAATTTAGTTATCCACAATAATGCTTTAAATTAAATTATTGTGGATAATTAATTTAGAATTAAATTTAATAATAGTTTTATAATAATGCTTTAAATTAAATTATTAATTTAATTTAGTTATCCACAATAATGCAATCAAAATTAAATTAATAAAATTTAGTTATTAATTTAATTTAGTTATCCACAATAACTAAATTATTAATTTAATTTAGTTATCCACAATAACTAAATTAATAATTTTTAATTTAAAGCATTATTGTGGATAACTAAATTTAATAATAGTTTTATAATAATGCTTTAAATTGTGGATAACTAAATTAAATTATTAATTTAGAATTAAAGCATTATTGTGGATAACTAAATTTAAATTTAGTTTTAATGCATTATTGTGGATAACAAAAAATTAAATTTAATAATTTAGTTATCCACAATAACTAAATTATTAAAGCATTTAGTTATCCACAAAAAATTAAATTTATTGAATTTCTTTAGTATTAATTTAGTTATTAAAGCATTATTGTGGATAATTAATTTAAATAAAAATTTAATTTTTTGTGGATAACTAAATTTAATTTTGTGGATAACTAAATAAATGAATTAATTTAATAACTCTCCTTTAGTTATCCACAATTAAAGCATTATTGTGGATAACTATTAGTTATTAAACTTTATTGTGGATAACTAAATAAATTCAATAAATTATTGTGGATAAATTTAATTTTGTGGATAACTATTAGTTATCCACAATAATGCTTTATTTAACTAGAAGCATAAATTTAATTTTTTGTGGATAACTAAATTTAATTTTGTGGATAACAATTCAATAAATTTATTGTGGATAACTAAATTTAATAACTTTAGTTTATTTAATTTTTTATCTAAAAGCATTATTGTGGATAACTAAATTTATGCTTTAATTCATTTAGCAACAAACTAAATTAAACTATTTTTGTGGATAACTAAATTTTTTGTGGATAACTAAATAAATGAATTAAAACAACAACAGTAAGTTATTAAACTTTATGCTTCTAGTCTCTTAGCATCAAAATTTATCCTTGTTGATTCTTGTTGAAGATTAAAATTTATCCACAATAACATTTGAAGATTAAAATTTATCCACAACAACAACATTAATGCATTTGAAGATTAAAATTAATAACTAAATGTATTTAATCAAAATTTATCCTTGTTGATTCTTTTAAAAATTAAACAACAACAAACTAGTCTCTTCAAGGATCAATGTGTCTAAAATTAATTTTTTATCTAAAAGAGTTTGAATTTCTTTCTTGCAGAATTCAAGATGCTCAGAATTCATTTGGATGGGTCTAGCTTTTGTAGGAATATTTTTTTCAGAGAAATCTTTTTCATATGGCAATGTGACAATATGCCTTTTTCTATCCCAAAAGGCATTTGGAATATCAGCACAAACTTTTGATTTAAAAATATTTTCTAAATTAAAAATTTTTTGTTGCAATTTTGATTGTTGTAATTGTTCTTCAATCCTTTGAAAAGAAATTTCTTCTTTTAAAGAAGAAATTTGAAATTCTTTTTGTTTTATTAAATTTATACTTTGTATTACTGAAGAATTTTGTAATAAATTAATATCTTTTTGTAACATGGGACTTAAAAAAGGAAATGATAATTGTTTCCCTAAAATTTTTGTATGAACACCTTTGTCATCAACCCAAAAAGGATAAATTTGTGTTAAAAAGGGAGTGCCTAATATTATTTCTTCCTTAATATCATTAATAATAATGAAAGTATTAGTAAAACTATAATTTTCATTTATGATCTTTCCTTTTGAAATTTTATATTTAATATCCATGGGTGAACTATTTGCACTATATAACCGAGTTTTTGTTTTTTCATAAAATTTAGTTGGGACTAATCCTTCCCTTAAGCAATTTTGATCCGCTCCACTATCAATTAAAGCAATATAGGTTTTTTGAAAATCTCCAATTTGAAAAGTAACTGGTGCATACCATTTTTGAAAATTAATTTTATTAATAACAGTGATAAAATCATCATCATCCCCATTAACTTTCTCTTTTCCCAAAGAAAGATTTTCTTTATAGATGGGGTTTTCTAAAATAGATAATTTTGTTTCAAGTTCGAAATCTTTGATTTCTAAATGCTTTAAACTATTTTTGATAGAAATGATGTCTTCTTTGATTTTATTTATTTCAAGTTGAAGATCTTTGACCGAAAGAGTTTGATTCTTAATAGGAATTAATTTAGAAGTCATTTCTTTGGAAGAGTATTTTTCTAATAATTTTGAAATATTGAAAGGTTCAATTTGAGGAATTGGAATACTTTCTTTGTTTTTAGAGGTAGAGGTTTCACCCAAAACCATAGTTTTGAGTTTCAAAAGGGTTTCTCTTTTGATCTCTTTATCTTGGATTTTGTCAACGAGATCAAAAAGAAATTCCACATTTTTCTCTTTATCTGTTAAAACATTAATGCATTTGATAGGAGAGGAAGAAATCGAAGATTCAGAATCAGAAGTTTGATCATTAATTTGTAAAATTTCGTCATCTTCCTTTTCTGAAGAAGAAGAAGAAGTAGACTCAGGGGTTTGTAATAATATTTTGGATATTTTATCTCCTAGCTCAGAGTCGTTAATAAATAATTCTTGAATCTTTTTCTTTGTGGTACAAGCATTTGCTTTATGTCCAGGTTTTCCACACGAATAACAAAAGATTTTGAAAGCTTTGTTTGATTTTCGGAAATTTCCGAAATTTTTCTTTCCTCGTTTCTTTCGATAATAAGAAGGATAAGAATTTTTATTTTTATCTTTTGAAAATTTAGAAAATTGTTTTTTAATTTTCTTTTTTGTAGAGGGAGCTCTAATAGCTTCCATACCAAATGCTTCACAGAAACATCCAATTTCTTTCCTAGATTGTTTCTTTTCAGAGGTATATTTGGCTTGGAGTTTGAGTTCTTCACATAAAGAAAGACCTTCCTTTTTAATGAAAGCGAAAAGTCCTCCATAAGTAGTATTATTAAGAGCTTGTTCTTTATCTGTATCATGTTCAGCTATTTTTCTAAAAATTCTTTGAGCAAATAATTTTGGTAGTCCTGATATAAATTTTTCTTTCCAAAAACTTTGATTGCAATCTTGTCTTTGTAAAACATAACTAAAGAAGGTATCTTTATACCATCTATAGTCACTTAATGTTGGGCAACGTAAATTTTGTAAAATCGTTTCTCCAGAAGAAAGAGTTTGAGTAGGGTTACCGACAAAATGAAAGGCAATAACTATGATTAAGAAATCACAGCAGTCAGATTTTTGAAATACATTTCCTTGATCATCCATGATGTCAGTAACGTGATTCAAAATTTCTAATCTGTCTTGTAAAGTGAGAAGATTATCCCACCAGTTTTTTAATTGCCCAGTAAAACCTGATATAATAAAACCAAAAATTATTTGTTCATCCAAAGGTTTTGCCTTGTAAGCTACAATAGCCATTCCCATATTTTGAAGAGTATTAAGAATTTCATAATCAGATTTTCCATCTATGTTCCATTCATGGATCATATCTGGGGAAAAGGATTTGGAGGTAAATGTAGACCTTTCTTCATATTGAAGATCAACAGGAGTAGGCCTAGGATAATAGTTTTTTGTAGGGATATTCTTCCAAGATGATCGTATTTTATTAATTTGATGAGGATCATTATCAGATTCTTGAAATTGCTTTGCAACTTTTGAAATGATTAAAGACTCAGAATTTTCTTCATCAGAAGATATCTCTGAACTTTGATATTTACTCAAAACCTTAATATGACTTGGACTATCTGCTAATTTTTGTAAAGATTTTTGAATTTTATCTAACACTGCAGAATTAGAGTTAGAAGAAGTAAAACCATTTTTTGGAAACATTTGAGTCATAGGTATAGTTAATCCTGGTGGTTTGAAATGCGGTGCAGAAACCTTATTAGATCCTAATGATGCAATCGTATTAGGGGCTATGGATCTAGAGGTTTCTTTTTGTAAATTATCAACCTTATTTGAAAGTTGATCTACTTGTGTAGCAACGGTATGAAGGATTTGATTTGTAAAATTATTTTGATGATAAATTTTAATGATGTCTTCTACATTTGGAGTTTTATCTGTTTGATCTACTCTTCCTTCTTTAAAAGGACTAGCCTTTATTTCACGGTCATAATAGGGAAAAGTAATATTTTGTAATGGTGGATGAACTGAACTAATTGTTTGTCCATCCTTCAAAACCCAATTTTTTTGAAGTTTGGTTTGTACAAATATGTGATTTTGAGAATATGGATTAGCAATACCTTGTTTTTCACAAAACAATAAAAACCATGTAAAAAACGGGATATTAATTTGAATAGTATTCATATCTTTATACCATACATCTCTTATTGAGTCTTTAAAGGAGCGAGAAAAAGATCTAAACCAATCTCGATGTTCAGCATTGTGAGAGGAATTAAATTCATCTCTTAGATAGTTTTTATCTATTTCAAAATCTTTAGTAATTGTATTGATAGAGTCAAAATTTTGCATATCAGACATTGTGGGAGATGCAGGTCTAGATGAAGAGATTTGAGAAGTTTGAGAAGCATTTGCTTCATATTCAGGAATAGGAGATTTATATCTGACTTTGATTGGTTCAGAAATGACTGAAGTTGTTTTTTGAGGAAAAGAAAAAGATCTTCGTGGATAGTTGGAAGAAGAAGTACAAGGAGAACTAGATAATTCTCTCATAGACCCAAACCTTATAAGAACTTTATTTTCGTCTTCCTCAATGCATTCTATTTCTTGTCTTATGTTTCTAGGAGGCATTGGATTTGAGAATTGAAATGTCTCAGGAATAGAAATTTGATCCCATCTCAAGGTTTTTGCTGTAGAAACTATTGATTTAGTATTCTCAGCATGAACCTCTATAAAAATAGTTTCTTCTTTTGAAGAAGCCTCATGTATGAATTTTGGATTAACTGTGGAATTCATTAATCTAAAATAAACACGGAAAACAATTGCAAAATTTCTAGCAAACTCTTTAAATTTATTATTTAAAATTTGAATATCTAAAATTAATGAAGATAAGATTAATGGGTCTTGAAGATCTACTGTAAAGTTTGGAAAACAATTGAAATATATTGGGCCATTACAGATATTAGTTTGAATCATAGCCAAAACAGAATCTTTATAATTATTAAGTCGATCGTCTCTGAGAGCTAGGAAAATTGGACAATCAACTCCTTTATGAACTAATGGTTTTATTCCTATTTGAACAAGGCCAAAATGAATGAATCTAAATCTGTGTTTGAGATAAGCTTTAATGCTGGATTCTGAAAGTAAATGCATAGTTTCAGATTCTTTTTGAATGCTTCTAGTCTCTTCATGAGTTTTGATGCTAAATGCAGTCTTAAAATCAGTAATGCCTATATGATAAATTTTTGTAAGATTTTCTTTTGGAATTTCCCAATTTGAAAAGTTCTTTTCTATATGAACTTCACTACTTTGAATTATATTATTAGGTGATCCTAAACTAATAGCTTTCCTTAACCAGTTTGCCATTAATAAATTAAATGTTGCATAAACTAAATATGACTGAATTGAATGGGAACAGTGGGACCACCTAACCGAGAACACCAAGACTTAAAATGGCTTACCAACAACTTAATTAGGCTGACCAAGCACTTTACCAACACTCAATACAAATGCAATTTAATAAATGCACAATTAATCAATTTAATAACTTACTGGCTCTGATACCAATAGGGAGTACAGGATCGATAGAGAAAATAATTTAATAATTTTGTATTTTTAAGAAAATTATTTCGTCTGTAGAATGGGGAGACCCTTATGCAGAACGAATGAACAATTAATTTGGATCCTTGTTCATTCTTTAAATAAATGTATTTGAGTTGTTGTTTGAGCTCCTTTAAATAAATTTTCTTAATTTTAGATATCCTGTATTTATTTAAAAGACTAAAGGATCAATGATTCTAGTCTCTTTTTAAAATTAATGAATTAAAACATTGATCATTGATGCTAAGACTATTATTGAATTAAAACAAAATTTATGCTTTAGGGAGTACAACAGTAAGTTATTAAACTTTATGCTTCTAGTCTTAGCATCAAAAATAAATTTATCCTTTAAATGAATTAATTTAGTTATCCACAATAATACTAAGACTATTATTGAATCTTTATGCTTCTAGTTATCCACAATAAATTTATTGAATTCTGCAAGAAAGAAATTCAATAAATTTAATTTTTTGTGGATAACTAAATTAATACTAAGACTAGAAATTTAGCATCAATAGTTATCCACAAAATTAATAAATTTTTTGTGGATAACTAAATTAATACTAAGACTAGAAGCATTTAAACTTTATTGTGGATAATTAATTTAGAATTAAAGCATTATTGTGGATAACTAAATTAATACTAAGACTAGAAATTAATTTAATTCATTTAGTTATCCACAAAAAATTAAATTTAATAATTTAGTTATCCACAATAATGCTTTAATAATTTAGTTTTAATTTTGTTATCCACAATTTAGAATTATCCACAATAATGCTTTAATTTTTTATAATAATTTAATTTAGTTATCCACAATAATGCTTTAAATTAAATTATTGTGGATAATTAATTTAGAATTAAATTTAATAATAGTTTTATAATAATGCTTTAAATTAAATTATTAATTTAATTTAGTTATCCACAATAATGCAATCAAAATTAAATTAATAAAATTTAGTTATTAATTTAATTTAGTTATCCACAATAACTAAATTATTAATTTAATTTAGTTATCCACAATAACTAAATTAATAATTTTTAATTTAAAGCATTATTGTGGATAACTAAATTTAATAATAGTTTTATAATAATGCTTTAAATTGTGGATAACTAAATTAAATTATTAATTTAGAATTAAAGCATTATTGTGGATAACTAAATTTAAATTTAGTTTTAATGCATTATTGTGGATAACAAAAAATTAAATTTAATAATTTAGTTATCCACAATAACTAAATTATTAAAGCATTTAGTTATCCACAAAAAATTAAATTTATTGAATTTCTTTAGTATTAATTTAGTTATTAAAGCATTATTGTGGATAATTAATTTAAATAAAAATTTAATTTTTTGTGGATAACTAAATTTAATTTTGTGGATAACTAAATAAATGAATTAATTTAATAACTCTCCTTTAGTTATCCACAATTAAAGCATTATTGTGGATAACTATTAGTTATTAAACTTTATTGTGGATAACTAAATAAATTCAATAAATTATTGTGGATAAATTTAATTTTGTGGATAACTATTAGTTATCCACAATAATGCTTTATTTAACTAGAAGCATAAATTTAATTTTTTGTGGATAACTAAATTTAATTTTGTGGATAACAATTCAATAAATTTATTGTGGATAACTAAATTTAATAACTTTAGTTTATTTAATTTTTTATCTAAAAGCATTATTGTGGATAACTAAATTTATGCTTTAATTCATTTAGCAACAAACTAAATTAAACTATTTTTGTGGATAACTAAATTTTTTGTGGATAACTAAATAAATGAATTAAAACAACAACAGTAAGTTATTAAACTTTATGCTTCTAGTCTCTTAGCATCAAAATTTATCCTTGTTGATTCTTGTTGAAGATTAAAATTTATCCACAATAACATTTGAAGATTAAAATTTATCCACAACAACAACATTAATGCATTTGAAGATTAAAATTAATAACTAAATGTATTTAATCAAAATTTATCCTTGTTGATTCTTTTAAAAATTAAACAACAACAAACTAGTCTCTTCAAGGATCAATGTGTCTAAAATTAATTTTTTATCTAAAAGAGTTTGAATTTCTTTCTTGCAGAATTCAAGATGCTCAGAATTCATTTGGATGGGTCTAGCTTTTGTAGGAATATTTTTTTCAGAGAAATCTTTTTCATATGGCAATGTGACAATATGCCTTTTTCTATCCCAAAAGGCATTTGGAATATCAGCACAAACTTTTGATTTAAAAATATTTTCTAAATTAAAAATTTTTTGTTGCAATTTTGATTGTTGTAATTGTTCTTCAATCCTTTGAAAAGAAATTTCTTCTTTTAAAGAAGAAATTTGAAATTCTTTTTGTTTTATTAAATTTATACTTTGTATTACTGAAGAATTTTGTAATAAATTAATATCTTTTTGTAACATGGGACTTAAAAAAGGAAATGATAATTGTTTCCCTAAAATTTTTGTATGAACACCTTTGTCATCAACCCAAAAAGGATAAATTTGTGTTAAAAAGGGAGTGCCTAATATTATTTCTTCCTTAATATCATTAATAATAATGAAAGTATTAGTAAAACTATAATTTTCATTTATGATCTTTCCTTTTGAAATTTTATATTTAATATCCATGGGTGAACTATTTGCACTATATAACCGAGTTTTTGTTTTTTCATAAAATTTAGTTGGGACTAATCCTTCCCTTAAGCAATTTTGATCCGCTCCACTATCAATTAAAGCAATATAGGTTTTTTGAAAATCTCCAATTTGAAAAGTAACTGGTGCATACCATTTTTGAAAATTAATTTTATTAATAACAGTGATAAAATCATCATCATCCCCATTAACTTTCTCTTTTCCCAAAGAAAGATTTTCTTTATAGATGGGGTTTTCTAAAATAGATAATTTTGTTTCAAGTTCGAAATCTTTGATTTCTAAATGCTTTAAACTATTTTTGATAGAAATGATGTCTTCTTTGATTTTATTTATTTCAAGTTGAAGATCTTTGACCGAAAGAGTTTGATTCTTAATAGGAATTAATTTAGAAGTCATTTCTTTGGAAGAGTATTTTTCTAATAATTTTGAAATATTGAAAGGTTCAATTTGAGGAATTGGAATACTTTCTTTGTTTTTAGAGGTAGAGGTTTCACCCAAAACCATAGTTTTGAGTTTCAAAAGGGTTTCTCTTTTGATCTCTTTATCTTGGATTTTGTCAACGAGATCAAAAAGAAATTCCACATTTTTCTCTTTATCTGTTAAAACATTAATGCATTTGATAGGAGAGGAAGAAATCGAAGATTCAGAATCAGAAGTTTGATCATTAATTTGTAAAATTTCGTCATCTTCCTTTTCTGAAGAAGAAGAAGAAGTAGACTCAGGGGTTTGTAATAATATTTTGGATATTTTATCTCCTAGCTCAGAGTCGTTAATAAATAATTCTTGAATCTTTTTCTTTGTGGTACAAGCATTTGCTTTATGTCCAGGTTTTCCACACGAATAACAAAAGATTTTGAAAGCTTTGTTTGATTTTCGGAAATTTCCGAAATTTTTCTTTCCTCGTTTCTTTCGATAATAAGAAGGATAAGAATTTTTATTTTTATCTTTTGAAAATTTAGAAAATTGTTTTTTAATTTTCTTTTTTGTAGAGGGAGCTCTAATAGCTTCCATACCAAATGCTTCACAGAAACATCCAATTTCTTTCCTAGATTGTTTCTTTTCAGAGGTATATTTGGCTTGGAGTTTGAGTTCTTCACATAAAGAAAGACCTTCCTTTTTAATGAAAGCGAAAAGTCCTCCATAAGTAGTATTATTAAGAGCTTGTTCTTTATCTGTATCATGTTCAGCTATTTTTCTAAAAATTCTTTGAGCAAATAATTTTGGTAGTCCTGATATAAATTTTTCTTTCCAAAAACTTTGATTGCAATCTTGTCTTTGTAAAACATAACTAAAGAAGGTATCTTTATACCATCTATAGTCACTTAATGTTGGGCAACGTAAATTTTGTAAAATCGTTTCTCCAGAAGAAAGAGTTTGAGTAGGGTTACCGACAAAATGAAAGGCAATAACTATGATTAAGAAATCACAGCAGTCAGATTTTTGAAATACATTTCCTTGATCATCCATGATGTCAGTAACGTGATTCAAAATTTCTAATCTGTCTTGTAAAGTGAGAAGATTATCCCACCAGTTTTTTAATTGCCCAGTAAAACCTGATATAATAAAACCAAAAATTATTTGTTCATCCAAAGGTTTTGCCTTGTAAGCTACAATAGCCATTCCCATATTTTGAAGAGTATTAAGAATTTCATAATCAGATTTTCCATCTATGTTCCATTCATGGATCATATCTGGGGAAAAGGATTTGGAGGTAAATGTAGACCTTTCTTCATATTGAAGATCAACAGGAGTAGGCCTAGGATAATAGTTTTTTGTAGGGATATTCTTCCAAGATGATCGTATTTTATTAATTTGATGAGGATCATTATCAGATTCTTGAAATTGCTTTGCAACTTTTGAAATGATTAAAGACTCAGAATTTTCTTCATCAGAAGATATCTCTGAACTTTGATATTTACTCAAAACCTTAATATGACTTGGACTATCTGCTAATTTTTGTAAAGATTTTTGAATTTTATCTAACACTGCAGAATTAGAGTTAGAAGAAGTAAAACCATTTTTTGGAAACATTTGAGTCATAGGTATAGTTAATCCTGGTGGTTTGAAATGCGGTGCAGAAACCTTATTAGATCCTAATGATGCAATCGTATTAGGGGCTATGGATCTAGAGGTTTCTTTTTGTAAATTATCAACCTTATTTGAAAGTTGATCTACTTGTGTAGCAACGGTATGAAGGATTTGATTTGTAAAATTATTTTGATGATAAATTTTAATGATGTCTTCTACATTTGGAGTTTTATCTGTTTGATCTACTCTTCCTTCTTTAAAAGGACTAGCCTTTATTTCACGGTCATAATAGGGAAAAGTAATATTTTGTAATGGTGGATGAACTGAACTAATTGTTTGTCCATCCTTCAAAACCCAATTTTTTTGAAGTTTGGTTTGTACAAATATGTGATTTTGAGAATATGGATTAGCAATACCTTGTTTTTCACAAAACAATAAAAACCATGTAAAAAACGGGATATTAATTTGAATAGTATTCATATCTTTATACCATACATCTCTTATTGAGTCTTTAAAGGAGCGAGAAAAAGATCTAAACCAATCTCGATGTTCAGCATTGTGAGAGGAATTAAATTCATCTCTTAGATAGTTTTTATCTATTTCAAAATCTTTAGTAATTGTATTGATAGAGTCAAAATTTTGCATATCAGACATTGTGGGAGATGCAGGTCTAGATGAAGAGATTTGAGAAGTTTGAGAAGCATTTGCTTCATATTCAGGAATAGGAGATTTATATCTGACTTTGATTGGTTCAGAAATGACTGAAGTTGTTTTTTGAGGAAAAGAAAAAGATCTTCGTGGATAGTTGGAAGAAGAAGTACAAGGAGAACTAGATAATTCTCTCATAGACCCAAACCTTATAAGAACTTTATTTTCGTCTTCCTCAATGCATTCTATTTCTTGTCTTATGTTTCTAGGAGGCATTGGATTTGAGAATTGAAATGTCTCAGGAATAGAAATTTGATCCCATCTCAAGGTTTTTGCTGTAGAAACTATTGATTTAGTATTCTCAGCATGAACCTCTATAAAAATAGTTTCTTCTTTTGAAGAAGCCTCATGTATGAATTTTGGATTAACTGTGGAATTCATTAATCTAAAATAAACACGGAAAACAATTGCAAAATTTCTAGCAAACTCTTTAAATTTATTATTTAAAATTTGAATATCTAAAATTAATGAAGATAAGATTAATGGGTCTTGAAGATCTACTGTAAAGTTTGGAAAACAATTGAAATATATTGGGCCATTACAGATATTAGTTTGAATCATAGCCAAAACAGAATCTTTATAATTATTAAGTCGATCGTCTCTGAGAGCTAGGAAAATTGGACAATCAACTCCTTTATGAACTAATGGTTTTATTCCTATTTGAACAAGGCCAAAATGAATGAATCTAAATCTGTGTTTGAGATAAGCTTTAATGCTGGATTCTGAAAGTAAATGCATAGTTTCAGATTCTTTTTGAATGCTTCTAGTCTCTTCATGAGTTTTGATGCTAAATGCAGTCTTAAAATCAGTAATGCCTATATGATAAATTTTTGTAAGATTTTCTTTTGGAATTTCCCAATTTGAAAAGTTCTTTTCTATATGAACTTCACTACTTTGAATTATATTATTAGGTGATCCTAAACTAATAGCTTTCCTTAACCAGTTTGCCATTAATAAATTAAATGTTGCATAAACTAAATATGACTGAATTGAATGGGAACAGTGGGACCACCTAACCGAGAACACCAAGACTTAAAATGGCTTACCAACAACTTAATTAGGCTGACCAAGCACTTTACCAACACTCAATACAAATGCAATTTAATAAATGCACAATTAATCAATTTAATAACTTACTGGCTCTGATACCAATAGGGAGTACAGGATCGATAGAGAAAATAATTTAATAATTTTGTGGATATAAATCTTATTATATAATTGATAATAATAAGATAAGTAAAGAAAGTTAGATTTATTTGAGATAAGACTTAAACAAAAGAAAATTACAGGATGCTCTCATCTTAGAGCTAGACACTTTATTTATACACAAAGGAAGAGATAAGGTGCAATCTGCTCTTCCAATAAGAAATTAAAGAGAAATAGTACAAACATAATTATTAAAGTTACACTATAATACTGTAGAAGATGCTTTGAATTACTATTGAAGATGCTTTACTGTTGAAGATGCTTTGAATCACTGTTGGAGATGCTTTACTGTTGAAGATGCTTTGAATTACTGTTGGAGATGCTTTTGATTTCGTCATTGCTTACGTTTGTGCTTCCGGATGAATTAATTTGAGTTGTTGAACATTTGAATGATACTTTTGATTTCGTCATTGCTTACGTTTGTGCTTTCGGATGAATTAATTTGAGTTGTTGAACATTTGAATTGAACTTTTGTGAACTCAATATTAAAAGTCGTATGGATCTTGAGCAAATGGGCCACCAAATGTTGGATCATAAGACTCATTTGAAAACTCCGATAAAATCTCATCAGAGGATTCTTCTGATAATATTTTCTTTGCATATTGTGGATCTTCAAGAATCTTTTTGAGAATAGCTTTCTGGACTTTAGATAATGATTCTGAATTTGGACTTTCTACTTTGGGATTTTTATTGTGTTGAGGAGAGTTTGAATTTGATGTTGCTTTTGAGGGTGAAGGTTTGTTGGTGGTTGATGGAGATTGGTATTCCATTTTTATACCGGTTTGAAAAAAGGAGATAACATTTTTTGTTGAACAAATTTCTAAGGTAAATTTGTCCCACCATTTAATTTTGAATTCTCTTATTAATGAATATGGATATGGACGTGGAAGGTGTTGTTTGAGACAGTAACTCCAACATAGAATCCATGGAATTTTAAATTCTGCATGAAACATGACTGGAGTTTCATAAGCTTGATAATTTGAATTGGCAACAAAAGTTGTGAAACCCTCATTGCATTCTTTTGGATAAATTTGAGGAGTTGGTCCAAATAAATACCACCAATGATAAAACCACATAGGATATTTCTTTGGACAATATTTGTCAAATATAAAAAACCATGAATGATCAAATGGTCTGAATAAAAATGCTCTATACCAGGCCATTTTGTAATCATAGTATGAGTAATTTTGAGGGAAAAATCTTTTTGAAAAAATTCGTTCTGCATAAGGGTCTCCCCATTCTACAGACGAAATAATTTTCTTAAAAATACATTTTGAATAAATTATTTTTTCTGAAGAATCCTTGATATGTTGGATTTCAACAGAGTTTGAATCTACTAAAATAAATTCATAAAACCTTTGAGTTTTAAAACGATTTTCTGGTATCCATTCGCAACCTTTTGGAAAAGTTTTTTGATTGATTGAATTAATAATTTGTGGGCTTTGAGGAATTGTAAAATTAGTGAGATATACATTTTCTATTTCGGTTTTTGTAATGTATGCAGATTTGGTAAAGCTTTGTGTTGGTATTTTTGTAGTTGGTTCTTTTTGTTTTGAATTTGAAATAATATTTTGTGAAGTAGGCTCTTGAACAATTTGTGAATATGGAAGTGGGGGAAAATCATTTAGTTGAGTAAATTTGTTTGAAATGGATAGGGTAGTTTGAAGATTTTTGGAGGATGAAAATTTATTTTGTTCTGTTTTGTTTGGTTTTGGATCTGGTTCCATTTCGTAATCATCTGAACTCTGGAACCCTTTGAGTTTTTCTTGCTGATTCTTCTTCCTTGGCATTATGATGTCCCTGTAGAAATTCTCTGGTTAAGAAATCAGGGAGAGAGTTACTTTCGCCTCTTATATGCTCTATTTGAAAATCAAATACTGATAAAATTGCTTGCCATCTTGCAAAAATTTGTTTAGAAACAATGTTTTTGACATCCTTTTCTAGAACCTCTTTTGCAGATTTGCAGTCGATCCTTATCAAAAATTTTTTGTTGTAAAGATCATCTTGAAATTTTGAAACGCATAGTACTATAGATAAAATTTCCTTTTTAATGGTAGAATAATTTTTTTGAGGTCCGAGCCAGAGACCTGAATGAAATCTAACTAATTGTTCTTTTGTATCTATTCTTTGTTTTAATATGCCACCATATCCTATTTCTGATGCATCTGTTTCTACTATCATGAATGCAGATGGATCTGGAATGCCTAGACATGGAAGTGATTTGATTTTTTGTTTTAATTCAATAATAGTCTTAGTATGAATTTCTGACCAGGGAGGCGGATTTTTTTGAAGTCTTTGAAAGAGGGGCATGCAAATTTGTCTGAGCTTTGGGAAAAAATCTGATATATAATTTAGACATCCCAAAAATCTTTGTAACTGGGTTTTGTCTTTAATTTCGTTAGGGAATTTTTCTGCAAATTCTAAAGACCTTGTAATTGGCTTGATTGTTCCTTTATAAATGTCATGTCCCAAAAATCTAATTTTTGTTTGAAATAATTTCATTTTAGTGGCAGAAACTACTAAACCATTTTTTTCAACAGTGTTTAGAAATATATGTAAATGTTTGAAATGTTGATCAATATCATGAGAAAAAATTAAAACATCATCTATATAAACAATTATGAATGAAGAAAATTGATTGAAAATATCATTCATTATATGTTGAAATTCAGAAGGAGCATTTTTAAGTCCAAAAGGCATTACATTCCACTCATAATGTCCAAATGGTACCGTGAATGCAGTTTTATACCTATCTTCTTTAGCAATTTGTATTTGCCAGAAACCAGATTTCATATCAAATTTTGAAAATATTTTGGCTTTATATAAGCGATTAATTAAATCTCTTTTATTTGGGATTGGATATCTTATCCATTGAAGAACTTTGTTTAAAGGTTTGTAATTAATAACTAATCTAGGAACTCCTCTTTCTTTTTCTGCTGCATTCATAACATAAAATGCTGCACAGCTCCAAGGAGATTTGGATGGAGTTATTAATTTTTTATCTAAAAGAGTTTGAATTTCTTTCTTGCAGAATTCAAGATGCTCAGAATTCATTTGGATGGGTCTAGCTTTTGTAGGAATATTTTTTTCAGAGAAATCTTTTTCATATGGCAATGTGACAATATGCCTTTTTCTATCCCAAAAGGCATTTGGAATATCAGCACAAACTTTTGATTTAAAAATATTTTCTAATTTAATAATTTTGTTCTGTTTTGTTTGGTTTTGGATCTGGTTCCATTTCGTAATCATCTGAACTCTGGAACCCTTTGAGTTTTTCTTGCTGATTCTTCTTCCTTGGCATTATGATGTCCCTGTAGAAATTCTCTGGTTAAGAAATCAGGGAGAGAGTTACTTTCGCCTCTTATATGCTCTATTTGAAAATCAAATACTGATAAAATTGCTTGCCATCTTGCAAAAATTTGTTTAGAAACAATGTTTTTGACATCCTTTTCTAGAACCTCTTTTGCAGATTTGCAGTCGATCCTTATCAAAAATTTTTTGTTGTAAAGATCATCTTGAAATTTTGAAACGCATAGTACTATAGATAAAATTTCCTTTTTAATGGTAGAATAATTTTTTTGAGGTCCGAGCCAGAGACCTGAATGAAATCTAACTAATTGTTCTTTTGTATCTATTCTTTGTTTTAATATGCCACCATATCCTATTTCTGATGCATCTGTTTCTACTATCATGAATGCAGATGGATCTGGAATGCCTAGACATGGAAGTGATTTGATTTTTTGTTTTAATTCAATAATAGTCTTAGTATGAATTTCTGACCAGGGAGGCGGATTTTTTTGAAGTCTTTGAAAGAGGGGCATGCAAATTTGTCTGAGCTTTGGGAAAAAATCTGATATATAATTTAGACATCCCAAAAATCTTTGTAACTGGGTTTTGTCTTTAATTTCGTTAGGGAATTTTTCTGCAAATTCTAAAGACCTTGTAATTGGCTTGATTGTTCCTTTATAAATGTCATGTCCCAAAAATCTAATTTTTGTTTGAAATAATTTCATTTTAGTGGCAGAAACTACTAAACCATTTTTTTCAACAGTGTTTAGAAATATATGTAAATGTTTGAAATGTTGATCAATATCATGAGAAAAAATTAAAACATCATCTATATAAACAATTATGAATGAAGAAAATTGATTGAAAATATCATTCATTATATGTTGAAATTCAGAAGGAGCATTTTTAAGTCCAAAAGGCATTACATTCCACTCATAATGTCCAAATGGTACCGTGAATGCAGTTTTATACCTATCTTCTTTAGCAATTTGTATTTGCCAGAAACCAGATTTCATATCAAATTTTGAAAATATTTTGGCTTTATATAAGCGATTAATTAAATCTCTTTTATTTGGGATTGGATATCTTATCCATTGAAGAACTTTGTTTAAAGGTTTGTAATTAATAACTAATCTAGGAACTCCTCTTTCTTTTTCTGCTGCATTCATAACATAAAATGCTGCACAGCTCCAAGGAGATTTGGATGGAGTTATTAATTTTTTATCTAAAAGAGTTTGAATTTCTTTCTTGCAGAATTCAAGATGCTCAGAATTCATTTGGATGGGTCTAGCTTTTGTAGGAATATTTTTTTCAGAGAAATCTTTTTCATATGGCAATGTGACAATATGCCTTTTTCTATCCCAAAAGGCATTTGGAATATCAGCACAAACTTTTGATTTAAAAATATTTTCTAAATTAAAAATTTTTTGTTGCAATTTTGATTGTTGTAATTGTTCTTCAATCCTTTGAAAAGAAATTTCTTCTTTTAAAGAAGAAATTTGAAATTCTTTTTGTTTTATTAAATTTATACTTTGTATTACTGAAGAATTTTGTAATAAATTAATATCTTTTTGTAACATGGGACTTAAAAAAGGAAATGATAATTGTTTCCCTAAAATTTTTGTATGAACACCTTTGTCATCAACCCAAAAAGGATAAATTTGTGTTAAAAAGGGAGTGCCTAATATTATTTCTTCCTTAATATCATTAATAATAATGAAAGTATTAGTAAAACTATAATTTTCATTTATGATCTTTCCTTTTGAAATTTTATATTTAATATCCATGGGTGAACTATTTGCACTATATAACCGAGTTTTTGTTTTTTCATAAAATTTAGTTGGGACTAATCCTTCCCTTAAGCAATTTTGATCCGCTCCACTATCAATTAAAGCAATATAGGTTTTTTGAAAATCTCCAATTTGAAAAGTAACTGGTGCATACCATTTTTGAAAATTAATTTTATTAATAACAGTGATAAAATCATCATCATCCCCATTAACTTTCTCTTTTCCCAAAGAAAGATTTTCTTTATAGATGGGGTTTTCTAAAATAGATAATTTTGTTTCAAGTTCGAAATCTTTGATTTCTAAATGCTTTAAACTATTTTTGATAGAAATGATGTCTTCTTTGATTTTATTTATTTCAAGTTGAAGATCTTTGACCGAAAGAGTTTGATTCTTAATAGGAATTAATTTAGAAGTCATTTCTTTGGAAGAGTATTTTTCTAATAATTTTGAAATATTGAAAGGTTCAATTTGAGGAATTGGAATACTTTCTTTGTTTTTAGAGGTAGAGGTTTCACCCAAAACCATAGTTTTGAGTTTCAAAAGGGTTTCTCTTTTGATCTCTTTATCTTGGATTTTGTCAACGAGATCAAAAAGAAATTCCACATTTTTCTCTTTATCTGTTAAAACATTAATGCATTTGATAGGAGAGGAAGAAATCGAAGATTCAGAATCAGAAGTTTGATCATTAATTTGTAAAATTTCGTCATCTTCCTTTTCTGAAGAAGAAGAAGAAGTAGACTCAGGGGTTTGTAATAATATTTTGGATATTTTATCTCCTAGCTCAGAGTCGTTAATAAATAATTCTTGAATCTTTTTCTTTGTGGTACAAGCATTTGCTTTATGTCCAGGTTTTCCACACGAATAACAAAAGATTTTGAAAGCTTTGTTTGATTTTCGGAAATTTCCGAAATTTTTCTTTCCTCGTTTCTTTCGATAATAAGAAGGATAAGAATTTTTATTTTTATCTTTTGAAAATTTAGAAAATTGTTTTTTAATTTTCTTTTTTGTAGAGGGAGCTCTAATAGCTTCCATACCAAATGCTTCACAGAAACATCCAATTTCTTTCCTAGATTGTTTCTTTTCAGAGGTATATTTGGCTTGGAGTTTGAGTTCTTCACATAAAGAAAGACCTTCCTTTTTAATGAAAGCGAAAAGTCCTCCATAAGTAGTATTATTAAGAGCTTGTTCTTTATCTGTATCATGTTCAGCTATTTTTCTAAAAATTCTTTGAGCAAATAATTTTGGTAGTCCTGATATAAATTTTTCTTTCCAAAAACTTTGATTGCAATCTTGTCTTTGTAAAACATAACTAAAGAAGGTATCTTTATACCATCTATAGTCACTTAATGTTGGGCAACGTAAATTTTGTAAAATCGTTTCTCCAGAAGAAAGAGTTTGAGTAGGGTTACCGACAAAATGAAAGGCAATAACTATGATTAAGAAATCACAGCAGTCAGATTTTTGAAATACATTTCCTTGATCATCCATGATGTCAGTAACGTGATTCAAAATTTCTAATCTGTCTTGTAAAGTGAGAAGATTATCCCACCAGTTTTTTAATTGCCCAGTAAAACCTGATATAATAAAACCAAAAATTATTTGTTCATCCAAAGGTTTTGCCTTGTAAGCTACAATAGCCATTCCCATATTTTGAAGAGTATTAAGAATTTCATAATCAGATTTTCCATCTATGTTCCATTCATGGATCATATCTGGGGAAAAGGATTTGGAGGTAAATGTAGACCTTTCTTCATATTGAAGATCAACAGGAGTAGGCCTAGGATAATAGTTTTTTGTAGGGATATTCTTCCAAGATGATCGTATTTTATTAATTTGATGAGGATCATTATCAGATTCTTGAAATTGCTTTGCAACTTTTGAAATGATTAAAGACTCAGAATTTTCTTCATCAGAAGATATCTCTGAACTTTGATATTTACTCAAAACCTTAATATGACTTGGACTATCTGCTAATTTTTGTAAAGATTTTTGAATTTTATCTAACACTGCAGAATTAGAGTTAGAAGAAGTAAAACCATTTTTTGGAAACATTTGAGTCATAGGTATAGTTAATCCTGGTGGTTTGAAATGCGGTGCAGAAACCTTATTAGATCCTAATGATGCAATCGTATTAGGGGCTATGGATCTAGAGGTTTCTTTTTGTAAATTATCAACCTTATTTGAAAGTTGATCTACTTGTGTAGCAACGGTATGAAGGATTTGATTTGTAAAATTATTTTGATGATAAATTTTAATGATGTCTTCTACATTTGGAGTTTTATCTGTTTGATCTACTCTTCCTTCTTTAAAAGGACTAGCCTTTATTTCACGGTCATAATAGGGAAAAGTAATATTTTGTAATGGTGGATGAACTGAACTAATTGTTTGTCCATCCTTCAAAACCCAATTTTTTTGAAGTTTGGTTTGTACAAATATGTGATTTTGAGAATATGGATTAGCAATACCTTGTTTTTCACAAAACAATAAAAACCATGTAAAAAACGGGATATTAATTTGAATAGTATTCATATCTTTATACCATACATCTCTTATTGAGTCTTTAAAGGAGCGAGAAAAAGATCTAAACCAATCTCGATGTTCAGCATTGTGAGAGGAATTAAATTCATCTCTTAGATAGTTTTTATCTATTTCAAAATCTTTAGTAATTGTATTGATAGAGTCAAAATTTTGCATATCAGACATTGTGGGAGATGCAGGTCTAGATGAAGAGATTTGAGAAGTTTG
Source organism: Amaranthus tricolor (assembly GCF_026212465.1). Taxonomy (NCBI): domain Eukaryota; kingdom Viridiplantae; phylum Streptophyta; class Magnoliopsida; order Caryophyllales; family Amaranthaceae; genus Amaranthus; species Amaranthus tricolor. Next base: position 1,570,437 of record NC_080063.1, read on the forward strand.
AGAAGCATTTGCTTCATATTCAGGAATAGGAGATTTATATCTGACTTTGATTGGTTCAGAAATGACTGAAGTTGTTTTTTGAGGAAAAGAAAAAGATCTTCGTGGATAGTTGGAAGAAGAAGTACAAGGAGAACTAGATAATTCTCTCATAGACCCAAACCTTATAAGAACTTTATTTTCGTCTTCCTCAATGCATTCTATTTCTTGTCTTATGTTTCTAGGAGGCATTGGATTTGAGAATTGAAATGTCTCAGGAATAGAAATTTGATCCCATCTCAAGGTTTTTGCTGTAGAAACTATTGATTTAGTATTCTCAGCATGAACCTCTATAAAAATAGTTTCTTCTTTTGAAGAAGCCTCATGTATGAATTTTGGATTAACTGTGGAATTCATTAATCTAAAATAAACACGGAAAACAATTGCAAAATTTCTAGCAAACTCTTTAAATTTATTATTTAAAATTTGAATATCTAAAATTAATGAAGATAAGATTAATGGGTCTTGAAGATCTACTGTAAAGTTTGGAAAACAATTGAAATATATTGGGCCATTACAGATATTAGTTTGAATCATAGCCAAAACAGAATCTTTATAATTATTAAGTCGATCGTCTCTGAGAGCTAGGAAAATTGGACAATCAACTCCTTTATGAACTAATGGTTTTATTCCTATTTGAACAAGGCCAAAATGAATGAATCTAAATCTGTGTTTGAGATAAGCTTTAATGCTGGATTCTGAAAGTAAATGCATAGTTTCAGATTCTTTTTGAATGCTTCTAGTCTCTTCATGAGTTTTGATGCTAAATGCAGTCTTAAAATCAGTAATGCCTATATGATAAATTTTTGTAAGATTTTCTTTTGGAATTTCCCAATTTGAAAAGTTCTTTTCTATATGAACTTCACTACTTTGAATTATATTATTAGGTGATCCTAAACTAATAGCTTTCCTTAACCAGTTTGCCATTAATAAATTAAATGTTGCATAAACTAAATATGACTGAATTGAATGGGAACAGTGGGACCACCTAACCGAGAACACCAAGACTTAAAATGGCTTACCAACAACTTAATTAGGCTGACCAAGCACTTTACCAACACTCAATACAAATGCAATTTAATAAATGCACAATTAATCAATTTAATAACTTACTGGCTCTGATACCAATAGGGAGTACAGGATCGATAGAGAAAATAATTTAATAATTTTGTATTTTTAAGAAAATTATTTCGTCTGTAGAATGGGGAGACCCTTATGCAGAACGAATTTTTTCAAAAAGATTTTTCCCTCAAAATTACTCATACTATGATTACAAAATGGCCTGGTATAGAGCATTTTTATTCAGACCATTTGATCATTCATGGTTTTTTATATTTGACAAATATTGTCCAAAGAAATATCCTATGTGGTTTTATCATTGGTGGTATTTATTTGGACCAACTCCTCAAATTTATCCAAAAGAATGCAATGAGGGTTTCACAACTTTTGTTGCCAATTCAAATTATCAAGCTTATGAAACTCCAGTCATGTTTCATGCAGAATTTAAAATTCCATGGATTCTATGTTGGAGTTACTGTCTCAAACAACACCTTCCACGTCCATATCCATATTCATTAATAAGAGAATTCAAAATTAAATGGTGGGACAAATTTACCTTAGAAATTTGTTCAACAAAAAATGTTATCTCCTTTTTTCAAACCGGTATAAAAATGGAATACCAATCTCCATCAACCACCAACAAACCTTCACCCTCAAAAGCAACATCAAATTCAAACTCTCCTCAACACAATAAAAATCCCAAAGTAGAAAGTCCAAATTCAGAATCATTATCTAAAGTCCAGAAAGCTATTCTCAAAAAGATTCTTGAAGATCCACAATATGCAAAGAAAATATTATCAGAAGAATCCTCTGATGAGATTTTATCGGAGTTTTCAAATGAGTCTTATGATCCAACATTTGGTGGCCCATTTGCTCAAGATCCATACGACTTTTAATATTGAGTTCACAAAAGTTCAATTCAAATGTTCAACAACTCAAATTAATTTTACAATTCCAAAAATTTGTCTAAAATCAATTTTTTATCTAAAATTTTTTGTGGATAACTTACTGGATCAATGTTTTAATTTATTCTTTTAAAAATTAAACAACAACAAACTAGTCTTTTAAAAAGATATCCTGTACTCCCTATTAGCATTTGTTTTAATTCATTTATTTATTGTTGATGCTAAGACTATTTTTGTGGATAACTAAATTAATTCATTTAATTCATTTAGCAACAAACTAAATTAAACTTTATGCTTTAGTTATCCACAATAATACTAAGACTATTATTGAATTATGCTTTATGCTTTATGCTTTAATTCATTTAGCATTAATTTAGTTATCCACAATAATTTAGTTATCCACAATAAAGTTTAATAACTAATAGTTGCTAAGACTAGAAATTTAATTTTGTGGATAACTATTGTGGATAAATTTCTAGTCTTAGTATTAATTTAGTTATCCACAAAAAATTAAATTTATTGAATTTCTTTAGTATTAATTTAGTTATTAAAGCATTATTGTGGATAACTAAATTATTAAATTATTGTTTTAATTTAGTTATCCACAATAACTAAATTATTAAAGCATTTAGTTATTGTGGATAACAAAAAATTAAATTTAATAATTATTGTGGATAATTAATTTAGAATTATTAAAGCATTATTGTGGATAACTAAATTGTGGATAACTAAATTAAAAAATTATTGTGGATAACTAAATTAAATTATTGTGGATAACTAAATTAAATTAATAATTTAATTCTTTGTTAATAATTTAATTTAAATTATTAATTATCCACAATAATTTAGTTATTAATAATTTAATTTAATTTAATTATTAATAAAATTTAGTTATTAATTTAATTTAGTTATCCACAATAATGCTTTAAATTATTAAATTATTAATAAAATTTAATTTAATTATTAATAAAATTTAGTTAAATTATTGATAAAATTTTATTAATAAAATTTAATTAAATTATTGATAAAATTATTAATAATTATTAATAAAATTTAATTAAATTATTGATAAAATTTAATTTTTTATTAATTATTAATAAAATTTAGTTATTAAATTTAATTAAATTAATAACTAAATGTATTTAATTAAAACATTAATGCATTTGAAGATTAAAATTAATTCTTTTAAAATTTTGATCAATGTGTCTAAAATTAATTTAGTTATTGTGGATAAATTTTGAAGATTAAAATTAATAACATTGATCATTGATCATTGATTTTTGATGCTCGTGAACGATGAAGAATGAACAAGGATCAATGATCAATGAAGAATGAACAATGAAGAATGAACAAGGATCAATGATCAATGAAGAATAAATGATGAAGAATGAACAAGGATCAATGGTCAATGACGAATGAACGATGAAGAATGAACAAGGATCAATGATCAATCAAGAATGAACGATGAAGAATGAACAAGGATCAATGATCAATGAAGAATGAACGATGAAGAATGAACAACGATAAATGATCAATGAAGAATAAACGATGAAGAATGAACAAGGATCAATGGTTAATGACGAATGAACGATGAAAAATGAACAAGGATCAATGATCAATGAAGAATGAACGATGAAGAATGAACAAGGATCAATGATCATTGAAGAATAAACAACAATTATTGGTCAATGACGAATGAACAATGAAGAATGAACAAGGATCAATGATCAATGAATAATGAACGATGAAGAATGAACAAGGATCAATGATCAATAAAGAATGAACGATGAAGAATGAACAAGGATCAATGATCAATGACGAATGAACGATGAAGAATAAATAAGGATCAATGATCAATGAAGAATGAACGATGAATAATGAACAAGGATCAATGATCAATGACGAATGAACGATGAAGAATGAACAAGGATCAATGATCAATGAAGAATGAACGATGAAGAATGAACGATGAAGAATATTCAAGGATCAATGATCAATGAAGAACGAACGATTAAGAATGAACAAGGATCAATGATCAATGACGAATGAACGATGAAGAATGAACAAGGATCAATGATCAATGAACAATGAACGATGAAGAATGAACAAGGATAATTGATCAATGAAGAATGAACGATGAAGAATGAACAAGGATTAATGATCAATGAAGAATAAAAAAGAATTATTGGTCAATGACGAATGAACGATGAAGAATGAACAAGGATCAATGATCAATGAAGAATGAACGAGCATCAAAGATCAATGACGAATGAACGATGAAGAATGAACAAGGATCAATGATCAATGAAGAATGAACGATGAAGAATGAACGAGCATCAATGATCAATGACGAATGAACGATGAAGAATGAACAAGGATCAATGATCAATGAAGAATGAACGATGAAGAATGAACAAGGATCAATGATCAATGAAGAATAAATGATGAAGAATGAACAAGGATCAATGGTCAATGACGAATGAACGATGAAGAATGAACAAGGATCAATGATCAATCAAGAATGAACGATGAAGAATGAACAAGGATCAATGATCAATGAAGAATGAACGATGAAGAATGAACAACGATCAATGATCAATGAAGAATAAACGATGAAGAATGAACAAGGATCAATGGTTAATGAGGAATGAACGATGAAAAATGAACAAGGATCAATGATCAATGAAGAATGAACGATGAAGAATGAACAAGGATCAATGATCATTGAAGAATAAACAAGAATTATTGGTCAATGACGAATGAACAATGAAGAATGAACAAGGATCAATGATCAATGAATAATGAACGATGAAGAATGAACAAGGATCAATGATCAATAAAGAATGAACGATGAAGAATGAACATGGATCAATGATCAATGACGAATGAACGATGAAGAATAAATAAGGATCAATGATCAATGAAGAATGAACGATGAATAATGAACAAGGATCAATGATCAATGACGAATGAACGATGAAGAATGAACAAGGATCAATGATCAATGAAGAATGAACAAGGATCATTGATCAATGAAAAATGAACGATGAAGTATGAACAAGGATGAATGATCAATGACGAATGAACGATGAAGAATGAACAAGGATCAATGATCAATGAAGAATGAACGATGAAGAATGAACGAGCATCAATGATCAATGACGAATGAACGATGAAGAATGAACAAGGATCAATGATCAATGAAGAATGAACGATGAAGAATGAACAAGGATCAATGATCAATGAAGAATAAACGATGAAGAATGAACATCGATCAATGGTCAATGACGAATGAACGATGAAGAATGAACAAGGATCAATGATCAATGAAGAATGAACGATGAAGAATGAACAAGGATCAATGGTCAATGACGAATGAACGATGAAGAATGAACAAGGATCAATAATCAATGAAGAAGGAACGATGAAGAATGAACAAGGATCAATGCTCAATGACGAATGAACGGTGAAGAATGAACAAGGATCAATGATCAATGAAGAATGAACGACGAAGAATGAACAAGGATCCATGATCAATGAAGAAATAACGATGAAGAATGAACAAGGATCAATGATCAATGACGAATGAACGATGAAGAATGAACAAGGATCAATGATCAATGAAGAAATAACGATGAAGAATGAACAAGGATCAATGATCAATGAAGAATAAACGATGAAGAATGAACAAGGATCAATGGTTAATGACGAATGAACGATGAAAAATGAACAAGGATCAATGATCAATGAAGAATGAACGATGAAGAATGAACAAGGATCAATGATCATTGAAGAATAAACAAGAATTATTGGTCAATGACGAATGAACAATGAAGAATGAACAAGGATCAATGATCAATGAATAATGAACGATGAAGAATGAACAAGGATCAATGATCAATAAAGAATGAACGATGAAGAATGAACAAGGATCAATGATCAATGACGAATGAACGATGAAGAATAAATAAGGATCAATGATCAATGAAGAATGAACGATGAATAATGAACAAGGATCAATGATCAATGACGAATGAACGATGAAGAATGAACAAGGATCAATGATCAATGAAGAATGAACAAGGATCATTGATCAATGAAAAATGAACGATGAAGTATGAACAAGGATCAATGATCAATGACGAATGAACGATGAAGAATGAACAAGGATCAATGATCAATGAAGAATGAACGATGAAGAATGAACGAGCATCAATGATCAATGACGAATGAACGATGAAGAATGAACAAGGATCAATGATCAATGAAGAATGAACGATGAAGAATGAACAAGGATCAATGATCAATGAAGAATAAACGATGAAGAATGAACAACGATCAATGGTCAATGACGAATGAACGATGAAGAATGAACAAGGATCAATGATCAATGAAGAATGAACGATGAAGAATGAACAAGGATCAATGGTCAATGACGAATGAACGATGAAGAATGAACAAGGATCAATAATCAATGAAGAAGGAACGATGAAGAATGAACAAGGATCAATGCTCAATGACAAATGAACGATGAAGAAGGAACAAGGATCAATGATCAATGAAGAATGAACGACGAAGAATGAACAAGGATCCATGATCAATGAAGAAACAACGATGAAGAATGAACAAGGATCAATGATCAATGACGAATGAACGATGAAGAATGAACAAGGATCAATGATCAATGAAGAATTAACGATGAAGAATGAACAAGGATCAATGATCAATGAAGAATAAACGATGAAGAATGAACAAGGATCAATGGTTAATGACGAATGAACGATGAAAAATGAACAAGGATCAATGATCAATGAAGAATGAACGATGAAGAATGAACAAGGATCAATGATCAATGAAGAATAAACAAGAATTATTGGTCAATGACGAATGAACGATGAAGAATGAACAAGGATCAATGAATAATGAACGATGAAGAATGAACAAGGATCAATGATCATTGAAGAATCAACGATGAAGAATGAACAAGGATCAATGATCAATGAAGAATGAACGATGAAGAATGAACAAGGATCAATGATCAATGAAGAATAAACAAGAATTAATGGTCAGTAACGAATGAACGATGAAGAATGAACAAGGATCAATGATCAATGAAGAATGAACGATGAAGAATGAACAAGGATCAATGATCAATGAAGAATGAACGATGAAGAATGAACGATGAAGAATATTCAAGGATCAATGATCAATGAAGAACGAACGATTAAGAATGAACAAGGATCAATGATCAATGACGAATGAACGATGAAGAATGAACAAGGATCAATGATCAATGAACAATGAACGATGAAGAATGAACAAGGATAATTGATCAATGAAGAATGAACGATGAAGAATGAACAAGGATTAATGATCAATGAAGAATAAAAAAGAATTATTGGTCAATGACGAATGAACGATGAAGAATGAACAAGGATCAATGATCAATGAAGAATGAACGATGAAGAATGAACAAGGATCAATGGTCAATGACGAATGAACGATGAAGAATGAACAAGGATCAATAATCAATGAAGAAGGAACGATGAAGAATGAACAAGGATCAATGCTCAATGACGAATGAACGGTGAAGAATGAACAAGGATCAATGATCAATGAAGAATGAACGACGAAGAATGAACAAGGATCCATGATCAATGAAGAAACAACGATGAAGAATGAACAAGGATCAATGATCAATGACGAATGAACGATGAAGAATGAACAAGGATCAATGATCAATGAAGAATTAACGATGAAGAATGAACAAGGATCAATGATCAATGAAGAATAAACGATGAAGAATGAACAAGGATCAATGGTTAATGACGAATGAACGATGAAAAATGAACAAAGATCAATGATCAATGAAGAATGAACGATGAAGAATGAACAAGGATCAATGATCAATGAAGAATAAACAAGAATTATTGGTCAATGACGAATGAACGATGAAGAATGAACAAGGATCAATGATCAATGAATAATGAACGATGAAGAATGAACAAGGATCAATGATCAATGAAGAATCAACGATGAAGAATGAACAAGGATCAATGATCAATGAAGAATGAACGATGAAGAATGAACAAGGATCAATGATCAATGAAGAATAAACAAGAATTAATGGTCAGTAACGAATGAACGATGAAGAATGAACAAGGATCAATGATCAATGAAGAATGAACGATGAAGAATGAACAAGGATCAATGATCAATGAAGAATGAACGATGAAGAATATTCAAGGATCAATGATCAATAAAGAATGAACGATTAAGAATGAACAAGGATCAATGATCAATGACGAATGAACGATGAAGAATGAACAAGGATCAATGATCAATGAACAATGAACGATGAAGAATGAACAAGGATAATTGATCAATGAAGAATGAACGATGAAGAATGAACAAGGATTAATGATCAATGAAGAATAAAAAAGAATTATTGGTCAATGACGAATGAACGATGAAGAATGAACAAGGATCAATGATCAATGAAGAATGAACGAGCATCAATGATCAATGACGAATGAACGATGAAGAATGAACAAGGATCAATGATCAATGAAGAATGAACGATGAAGAATGAACAAGGATCAATGCTCAAATGACGAATGAACGGTGAAGAATGAACAAGGATAATTGATCAATGAAGAATGAACGATGAAGAATGAACAAGGATCAATGATCAATGAATAATGAACGATGAAGAATGAACAAGGATCAATGATCAATGACGAATGAACGATGAAGAATGAACAAGGATCAAAGATCAATGAACAATGAACGATGAAGAATGAACAAGGATCAATGATCAATGAAGAATGAACGATGAAGAATGAACAAGGATTAATGGTCAATGACGAATGAACGATGAAGAATGAACAAGGATCAATGATCAATGAAGAATAAACGATGAAGAATTAACAAGGATCAATGATCAATGAAGAATGAACGATGAAGAATGAACAAGGATCAATGATCAATGACGAATGAACTATGAAGAATGAACATGGATCAATGATCAATGAAGAATGAACGATGAATAATGAACAAGGATCAATGATCAATGACGAATGAACGATGAAGAATGAAAAAGGATCAATGATCAAAGAAGAATGAACAAGGATCATTGATCAAGGAAAAATGAACGATGAAGAATGAAGAAGGATCAATGATCAATGACGAATGAACGATGAAGAATGAACAAGGATCAATGATCAATGAAGAATGAACGATGAAGAATAAACGAGCATCAATGATCAATGACGAATCAACGATGAAGAATGAACAAGGATCAATGATCAATGAAGAATGAACGATGAAGATTGAACAAGGATCAATGATCAATGAAGAATAAACGATGAAGAATGAACAAGGATCAATGGTCAATGACGAATGAACGATGAAGAATGAACAAGGATCGATGGTCAATGACGAATGAACGATGAAGAATGAACAAGGATAAATGATCAATGAAGAATGAAAGATTAAGAATGAACAAGGATCAATGATCAATGACGAATGAACGATGAAGAATGAACAAGGATCAATGATCAATGAACAATGAACGATGAAGAATGAACAAGGATCAATGATCAATGATCAATGAACGATGAATAATGAAAAAGGATCAATGATCAATGAAGAATGAACGATGAAGAATGAACAAGGATCAATGCTCAATGATGAATGAACGGTGAAGAATGAACAAGGATCAATGATCAATGAAGAATGAACGACGAAGAATGAACAAGGATCAATGATCAATGAAGAAACAACGATGAAGAATGAACAAGGATCAATGAACAATGACGAATGAACGATGAAGAATGAACAAGGATCAATGAACAATGACGAATGAACGATGAAGAATAAACAAGGATCAATGATCAATGAAGAATAAACGATGAAGAATGAACAAGGATCAATGGGTAATGACGAATGAACAATGAAAAATGAACAAGGATCAATGATCAATGAAGAATGAACGATGAAGAATGAACGATGAAGAATGAACAAGGATCAATGATCAATGAAGAATAAACAAGAATTATTGGTCAATGACGAATGAACGATGAAGAATGAACAAGGATCAATGATCAATGAATAATGAACGATGAAGAATGAACAAGGATGAATGATCAATGAAGAATGAACGATGAAGAATGAACAAGGATCAATGATCAATGAAGAATGAACGATGAAGAATGAACAAGGATCAATGAAGAATGAACAAGAATTAATGGTCAATAACGAATGAACGATGAAGAATGAACAAGGATCAATGATGAATGAAGAATGAACGATGAAGAATGAACAAGGATCAATGATCAATGAAGAATGAACGATGAAGAATGAACAAGGATCAATGATCAATGACGAATGAACGATGAAGAATGAACAAGGATAAATGAACAATGAAGAATGAATGATTAAGAATGAACAAGGATCAATGATCAATGACGAATGAACGATGAAGAATGAACAAGGATCAATGATCAATGAACAATGAACGATGAAGAATGAACAAGGATCAATGATCAATGAAGAATGAACGATGAAGAATGAACAAGGATTAATGATCAATGAAGAATAAACAAGAATTATTGGTCAATGACGAATGAATGATGAAGAATGAACAAGGATCAATGATCAATGAAGAATGAACGATGAAGAATGAACGAGCATCAATGATCAATGACGAATGAACGATGAAGAATGAACAAGGATCAATGATCAATGAAGAATGAACGATGAAGAATGAACAAGGATCAATGATCAATGAAGAATAAATGATGAAGAATGAACAAGGATCAATGGTCAATGACGAATGAACGATGAAGAATGAACAAGGATCAATGATCAATGAAGAATGAACGATGAAGAATGAACAAGGATCAATGATCAATGAAGAATGAACGATGAAGAATGAACAACGATCAATGATCAATGAAGAATAAACGATGAAGAATGAACAAGGATCAATGGTTAATGACGAATGAACGATGAAAAATGAACAAGGATCAATGATCAATGAAGAATGAACGATGAAGAATGAACAAGGATCAATGATCATTGAAGAATAAACAAGAATTATTGGTTAATGACGAATGAACGATGAAGAATGAACAAGGATCAATGATCAATGAATAATGAACGATGAAGAATGAACAAGGATCAATGATCAATAAAGAATGAACGATGAAGAATGAACAAGGATCAATGATCAATGACGAATGAACGATGAAGAATAAATAAGGATCAATGATCAATGAAGAATGAACGATTAAGAATGAACAAGGATCAATGATCAATGACGAATGAACGATGAAGAATGAACAAGGATCAATGATCAATGAACAATGAACGATGAAGAATGAACAAGGATAATTGATCAATGAAGAATGAACGATGAAGAATGAACAAGGATTAATGATCAATGAAGAATAAACAAGAATTATTGGTCAATGACGAATGAACGATGAAGAATGAACAAGATCAATGATCAATGAAGAATGAACGATGAAGAATGAACGAGCATCAATGATCAATGACGAATGAACGATGAAGAATGAATAAGGATCAATGATCAATGAAGAATGAACGATGAAGTATGAACAAGGATCAATGCTCAAATGACGAATGAACGGTGAAGAATGAACAAGGATAATTGATCAATGAAGAACGAACGATGAAGAATGAACAAGGATCAATGATCAATGAAGAATGAACGATGAAGAACTAATAAGGATCAATGATCAATGAAGAATGAACGATGAAGAATGAACAAGGATCAATGATCAATGAACAATGAACGATGAAGAATGAACAAAGATCAATGCTCAAATGACGAATGAACGGTGAAGAATGAACAAGGATAATTGATCAATGAAGAATGAATGATGAAGAATGAACAAGGATCAATGATCAATGAAGAATGAAAGATGAAGAATGAATAAGGATCAATGATCAATGACGATTGAACGATGAAGAATGAACAAGGATCAATGATCAATGAAGAATAAACGATGAAGAATGAACAAGGATCAATGATCAATGAAGAATGAACGATGAAGAATGAACAAGGATCAATGATCAATGACGAATGAACTTTGAAGAATGAACAAGGATCAATGATCAATGAAGAATGACCGATGAATAATGAACAAGGATCAATGATCAATGACAAATGAACGATGAAGAATGAACAAGGATCAATGATCAATGAAGAATGAAAAGGAATCATTGATCAATGAAAAATGAACGATGAAGAATGAACAAGGATTAATGATCAATGACGAATGAACGATGAAGAATGAACAAGGATCAATGATCAATGAAGAATGAACGATGATGAATGAACGAGCATCAATGATCAATGACGAATCAACGATGAAGAATGAACAAGGATCAATGATCAATGAAGAATGAACGATGAAGAATGAACAAGGATCAATGCTCAAATGACGAATGAACGGTGAAGAATGAACAAGGATCAATGATCAATGAAGAATGAACGATGAAGAATGAATAAGGATCAATGATCAATGAAGAATGAACGATGAAGAATGAACAAGGATCAATGATCAATGAACAATGAACGATGAAGAATGAACAAAGATCAATGCTCAAATGACGAATGAACGGTGAAGAATGAACAAGGATAATTGATCAATGAAGAATGAACGATGAAGAATGAACAAGGATCAATGATCAATGAAGAATGAACGATGAAGAATGAATAAGGATCAATGATCAATGACGATTGAACGATGAAGAATGAACAAGGATCAATGATCAATGAAGAATAAACGATGAAGAATGAACAAGGATCAATGATCAATGAAGAATGAACGATGAAGAATGAACAAGGATCAATGATCAATGACGAATGAACTTTGAAGAATGAACAAGGATCAATGATCAATGAAGAATGACCGATGAATAATGAACAAGGATCAATGATCAATGACGAATGAACGATGAAGAATGAACAAGGATCAATGATCAATGAAGAATGAACAAGGATCATTGATCAATGAAAAATGAACGATGAAGAATGAACGATGAAGAATGAACAAGGATTAATGATCAATGACGAATGAACGATGAAGAATGAACAAGGATCAATGATCAATGAAGAATGAACGATGATGAATGAACGAGCATCAATGATCAGTGACGAATCAACGATGAAGAATGAACAAGGATCAATGATCAATGAAGAATGAACGATGAAGAATGAACAAGGATTAATGATCAATGAAGAATAAACGATGAAGAATGAACAAGGATCAATGGTCAATGACGAATGAACGATGAAGAATGAACAAGGATCAATGATCAATGAAGAATGAACGATGAAGAATGAACAAGGATCAATGGTCAATGACGAATGAACGATGAAGAATGAACAAGGATAAATGATCAATGAAGAATGAACGATTAAGAATGAACTAGGATCAATGATCAATGATCAATGACGAATGAACGATGAAGAATGAACAAGGATCAATGATCAATGAACAATGAACGATGAAGAATGAACAAGGATCAATGATCAATGAAGAATGAACGATGAAGAATGAACAAGGATCAATGATCAATGAAGAATGAACGATGAAGAATGAACAAGGATCAATGCTCAATGACGAATGAACGGTGAAGAATGAACAAGGATCAATGATCAATGAAGAATGAACGACGAAGAATGAACAAGGATCAATGATCAATGAAGAATTAACGATGAAGAATAAACAAGGATCAATGATCAATGAAGAATAAACGATGAAGAATGAACAAGGATCAATGGGTAATGACGAATGAACAATGAAAAATGAACAAGGATCAATGATCAATGAAGAATGAACGATGAAGAATGAACGATGAAGAATGAACAAGGATAAATGATCAATGAAGAATAAACAAGAATTATTGGTCAATGACGAATGAACGATGAAGAATGAACAAGGATCAATGATCAATGAATAATGAACGATGAAGAATGAACAAGGATCAATGATCAATGAAGAATGAACGATGAAGAATGAACAAGGATCAATGATCAATGAAGAATGAACGATGAAGAATGAACAAGGATCAATGATCAATGAAGAATGAACAAGAATTAATGGTCAATAACGAATGAACGATGAAGAATGAACAAGGATCAATGATGAATGAAGAATGAACGATGAAGAATGAACAAGGATCAGTGATCAATGAAGAATGAACGATGAAGAATGAACAAGGATCAATGAACAATGACGAATGAACGATGAAGAATGAACAAGGATAAATGAACAATGAAGAATGAACGATTAAGAATGAACAAGGATCAATGATCAATGACGAATGAACGATGAAGAATGAACAAGGATCAATGATCAATGAACAATGAACGATGAAGAATGAACAAGGATCAATGATCAATGAAGAATGAACGATGAAGAATGAACAAGGATTAATGATCAATGAAGAATAAACAAGAATTATTGGTCAATGACGAATGAATGATGAAGAATGAACAAGGATCAATGATCAATGAAGAATGAACGATGAAGAATGAACGAGCATCAATGATCAATGACGAATGAATGATGAAGAATGAACAAGGATCAATGATCAATGAAGAATGAACGATGAAGAATGAACAAGGATCAATGATCAATGAAGAATAAATGATGAAGAATGAACAAGGATCAATGGTCAATGACGAATGAACGATGAAGAATGAACAAGGATCAATGATCAATGAAGAATGAACGATGAAGAATGAACAAGGATCAATGATCAATGAAGAATGAACGATGAAGAATGAACAACGATCAATGATCAATGAAGAATAAACGATGAAGAATGAACAAGGATCAATGGTTAATGACGAATGAACGATGAAAAATGAACAAGGATCAATGATCAATGAAGAATGAACGATGAAGAATGAACAAGGATCAATGATCATTGAAGAATAAACAAGAATTATTGGTTAATGACGAATGAACGATGAAGAATGAACAAGGATCAATGATCAATGAATAATGAACGATGAAGAATGAACAAGGATCAATGATCAATAAAGAATGAACGATGAAGAATGAACAAGGATCAATGATCAATGACGAATGAACGATGAAGAATAAATAAGGATCAATGATCAATGAAGAATGAACGATTAAGAATGAACAAGGATCAATGATCAATGACGAATGAACGATGAAGAATGAACAAGGATCAATGATCAATGAAGAATGAACGATGAAGAATGAACAAGGATCAATGCTCAATGACGAATGAACGGTGAAGAATGAACAAGGATCAATGATCAATGAAGAATGAACGACGAAGAATGAACAAGGATCAATGATCAATGAAGAATTAACGATGAAGAATAAACAAGGATCAATGATCAATGAAGAATAAACGATGAAGAATGAACAAGGATCAATGGGTAATGACGAATGAACAATGAAAAATGAACAAGGATCAATGATCAATGAAGAATGAACGATGAAGAATGAACGATGAAGAATGAACAAGGATCAATGATCAATGAAGAATAAACAAGAATTATTGGTCAATGACGAATGAACGATGAAGAATGAACAAGGATCAATGATCAATGAATAATGAACGATGAAGAATGAACAAGGATCAATGATCAATGAAGAATGAACGATGAAGAATGAACAAGGATCAATGATCAATGAAGAATGAACGATGAAGAATGAACAAGGATCAATGATCAATGAAGAATGAACAAGAATTAATGGTCAATAACGAATGAACGATGAAGAATGAACAAGGATCAATGATGAATGAAGAATGAACGATGAAGAATGAACAAGGATCAATGATCAATGAAGAATGAACGATGAAGAATGAACAAGGATCAATGATCAATGACGAATGAACGATGAAGAATGAACAAGGATAAATGAACAATGAAGAATGAACGATTAAGAATGAACAAGGATCAATGATCAATGACGAATGAACGATGAAGAATGAACAAGGATCAATGATCAATGAACAATGAACGATGAAGAATGAACAAGGATCAATGATCAATGAAGAATGAACGATGAAGAATGAACAAGGATTAATGATCAATGAAGAATAAACAAGAATTATTGGTCAATGACGAATGAATGATGAAGAATGAACAAGGATCAATGATCAATGAAGAATGAACGATGAAGAATGAACGAGCATCAATGATCAATGACGAATGAACGATGAAGAATGAACAAGGATCAATGATCAATGAAGAATGAACGATGAAGAATGAACAAGGATCAATGATCAATGAAGAATAAATGATGAAGAATGAACAAGGATCAATGGTCAATGACGAATGAACGATGAAGAATGAACAAGGATCAATGATCAATGAAGAATGAACGATGAAGAATGAACAAGGATCAATGATCAATGAAGAATGAACGATGAAGAATGAACAACGATCAATGATCAATGAAGAATAAACGATGAAGAATGAACAAGGATCAATGGTTAATGACGAATGAACGATGAAAAATGAACAAGGATCAATGATCAATGAAGAATGAACGATGAAGAATGAACAAGGATCAATGATCATTGAAGAATAAACAAGAATTATTGGTTAATGACGAATGAACGATAAAGAATGAACAAGGATCAATGATCAATGAATAATGAACGATGAAGAATGAACAAGGATCAATGATCAATAAAGAATGAACGATGAAGAATGAACAAGGATCAATGATCAATGACGAATGAACGATGAAGAATAAATAAGGATCAATGATCAATGAAGAATGAACGATTAAGAATGAACAAGGATCAATGATCAATGACGAATGAACGATGAAGAATGAACAAGGATCAATGATCAATGAACAATGAACGATGAAGAATGAACAAGGATAATTGATCAATGAAGAATGAACGATGAAGAATGAACAAGGATTAATGATCAATGAAGAATAAACAAGAATTATTGGTCAATGACGAATGAACGATGAAGAATGAACAAGGATCAATGATCAATGAAGAATGAACGATGAAGAATGAACGAGCATCAATGATCAATGACGAATGAACGATGAAGAATGAATAAGGATCAATGATCAATGAAGAATGAACGATGAAGAATGAACAAGGATCAATGCTCAAATGACGAATGAACGGTGAAGAATGAACAAGGATAATTGATCAATGAAGAACGAACGATGAAGAATGAACAAGGATCAATGATCAATGAAGAATGAACGATGAAGAATGAATAAGGATCAATGATCAATGAAGAATGAACGATGAAGAATGAACAAGGATCAATGATCAATGAACAATGAACGATGAAGAATGAACAAAGATCAATGCTCAAATGACGAATGAACGGTGAAGAATGAACAAGGATAATTGATCAATGAAGAATGAATGATGAAGAATGAACAAGGATCAATGATCAATGAAGAATGAAAGATGAAGAATGAATAAGGATCAATGATCAATGACGATTGAACGATGAAGAATGAACAAGGATCAATGATCAATGAAGAATAAACGATGAAGAATGAACAAGGATCAATGATCAATGAAGAATGAACGATGAAGAATGAACAAGGATCAATGATCAATGACGAATGAACTTTGAAGAATGAACAAGGATCAATGATCAATGAAGAATGACCGATGAATAATGAACAAGGATCAATGATCAATGACGAATGAACGATGAAGAATGAACAAGGATCAATGATCAATGAAGAATGAACAAGGATCATTGATCAATGAAAAATGAACGATGAAGAATGAACAAGGATTAATGATCAATGACGAATGAACGATGAAGAATGAACAAGGATCAATGATCAATGAAGAATGAACGATGATGAACGAACGAGCATCAATGATCAATGACGAATCAACGATGAAGAATGAACAAGGATAAATGATCAATGAAGAATGAACGATGAACAATGAACAAGGATCAATGCTCAAATGACGAATGAACGATGAAGAATGAACAAGGATAATTGATCAATGAAGAACGAACGATGAAGAATGAACAAGGATCAATGATCAATGAAGAATGAACGATGAAGAATGAATAAGGATCAATGATCAATGAAGAATGAACGATGAAGAATGAACAAGGATCAATGATCAATGAACAATGAACGATGAAGAATGAACAAAGATCAATGCTCAAATGACGAATGAACGGTGAAGAATGAACAAGGATAATTGATCAATGAAGAATGAACGATGAAGAATGAACAAGGATCAATGATCAATGAAGAATGAACGATGAAGAATGAATAAGGATCAATGATCAATGACGATTGAACGATGAAGAATGAACAAGGATCAATGATCAATGACAAATGAACTTTGAAGAATGAACAAGGATCAATGATCAATGAAGAATGACCGATGAATAATGAACAAGGATCAATGATCAATGACGAATGAACGATGAAGAATGAACAAGGATCAATGATCAATGAAGAATGAACAAGGATCATTGATCAATGAAAAATGAACGATGAAGAATGAACAAGGATTAATGATCAATGACGAATGAACGATGAAGAATGAACAAGGATCAATGATCAATGAAGAATGAACGAGCATCAATGATCAGTGACGAATCAACGATGAAGAATGAACAAGGATCAATGATCAATGAAGAATGAACGACGAAGAATGAACAAGGATTAATGATCAATGAAGAATAAACGATGAAGAATGAACAAGGATCAATGGTCAATGACGAATGAACGATGAAGAATGAACAAGGATCAATGATCAATGAAGAATGAACGATGAAGAATGAACAAGGATCAATGGTCAATGACGAATGAACGATGAAGAATGAACAAGGATAAATGATCAATGAAGAATGAACGATTAAGAATGAACTAGGATCAATGATCAATGATCAATGACGAATGAACGATGAAGAATGAACAAGGATCAATGATCAATGAACAATGAACGATGAAGAATGAACAAGGATCAATGATCAATGAAGAATGAACGATGAAGAATGAACAAGGATCAATGATCAATGAAGAATGAACGATGAAGAATGAACAAGGATCAATGCTCAATGACGAATGAACGGTGAAGAATGAACAAGGATCAATGATCAATGAAGAATGAACGACGAAGAATGAACAAGGATCAATGATCAATGAAGAAACAACGATGAAGAATGAACAAGGATCAATGATCAATGACGAATGAATGATGAACAATGAACAAGGATCAATGATCAATAAAGAATTAACGATGAAAAATGAATAAGGATCAATGATCAATGAAGAATAAACGATGAAGAATGAACAAGGATCAATGGTTAATGACGAATAAACGATGAAAAATGAACAAGGATCAATGATCTATGAAGAATGAACGATGAAGAATGAACAAGTATCAATGATCATTGAAGAATAAACAAGAATTATTGGTCAATGACGAATGAACGATGAAGAATGAACAAGGATCAATGATCAATGAATAATGAACGATGAAGAATGAACGAGGATCAATGATCAATGAAGAATGAACGATGAAGAATGAACAAGGATCAATGATCAATGAAGAATGAACGATGAAGAATGAACAAGGATCAATGATCAATGAAGAATGAACAAGAATTAATGGTCAATAACGAATGAACGATGAAGAATGAACAACGATCAATGATCAATGAAGAATGAACGATGAAGAATGAACAAGGGTCGATGATCAATGACGAATGAACGATAAAGAATGATAGAGGATCAATGATCAATGAAGAATGAACGATGAAGAATGAACGAGCATCAATGATCAATGACGAATGAACGATGAAGAATGAACAAGGATCAATGATCAATGAAGAATGAACGATGAAGAATGAACAAGGATCAATGATCATTGAAGAATAAACGATGAAGAATGAACAAGCATCAATGGTCAATGACGAATGAACGATGAAGAATGAACAAGGATCAATGATCAATGAAGAATGAACGATGAAGAATGAACAAGGATCAATGGTCAATGACGAATGAACGATGAAGAATGAACAAGGGTCAATGATTAATGAAGAATGAACGATGAAGAATCACAAAGGATCAATGCTCAATGACGAATGAACGGTGAAGAATGAACAAGGATCAATGATCAATGAAGAATGAACGATGAAGAATGAACAAGGATCAAGGATCAATGAAGAATGAACGATTAAGAATGAACAAGGATCAATGATCAATGACGAATGAACTATGAAGAATGAACAAGGATCAATGATCGATGAAGAATGAACAAGGATCAATGATCAATGACGAATGAACGATGAAGAATGAACAAGGATCAATGAACAATGAAGAATGAACGATTAAGAATGAACAAGGATCAATGATCAATGACGAATGAACGATGAAGAATGAACAAGGATCAATGATCAATGAAGAATGAACGATGAAGAATGAACAAGGATCAATGATCAATGAAGAATGAACAAGAATTAATGGTCAATAACGAATGAACGATGAAGAATGAACAACGATCAATGATCAATGAAGAATGAACGATGAAGAATGAACAAGGATCAATGATCAATGAAGAATGAACGATGAAGAATGAACAAGGGTCGATGATCAATGACGAATGAACGATAAAGAATGATAGAGGATCAATGATCAATGAAGAATGAACGATGAAGAATGAACGAGCATCAATGATCAATGACGAATGAACGATGAAGAATGAACAAGGATCAATGATCAATGAAGAATGAACGATGAAGAATGAACAAGGATCAATGATCATTGAAGAATAAACGATGAAGAATGAACAAGCATCAATGGTCAATGACGAATGAACGATGAAGAATGAACAAGGATCAATGATCAATGAAGAATGAACGATGAAGAATGAACAAGGATCAATGGTCAATGACGAATGAACGATGAAGAATGAACAAGGGTCAATGATTAATGAAGAATGAACGATGAAGAATCACAAAGGATCAATGCTCAATGACGAATGAACGGTGAAGAATGAACAAGGATCAATGATCAATGAAGAATGAACGATGAAGAATGAACAAGGATCAAGGATCAATGAAGAATGAACGATTAAGAATGAACAAGGATCAATGATCAATGACGAATGAACTATGAAGAATGAACAAGGATCAATGATCAATGAAGAATGAACAAGGATCAATGATCAATGACGAATGAACGATGAAGAATGAACAAGGATCAATGAACAATGAAGAATGAACGATTAAGAATGAACAAGGATCAATGATCAATGACGAATGAACGATGAAGAATGAACAAGGATCAATGATCAATGAACAATGAACGATGAAGAATGAACAAGGATCAATGATCAATGAAGAATGAACGATGAAGAATGAACAAGGATTAATGATCAATGAAGAATAAACAGGAATTATTGGTCAATGACGAATGAACGATGAAGAATGAACAAGGATCAATGATCAATGAAGAATGAACGATGAAGAATGAACGAGCATCAATGATCAATGACGAATGAACGATGAAGAATGAACAAGGATCAATGATCAATGAAGAATGAACGATGAAGAATGAACAAGGATCAATGATCAATGAAGAATAAACGATGAAGAATGAACAAGGATCAATGGTCAATGAAGAATGAACGATGAAGAATGAACAAGGATCAATGATCAATGAAGAATGAACGATGAAGAATGAACAAGGATCAATGCTCAATGACGAATGAACGATGATGAATGAACAAGGATCAATGATCAATGAAGAATGAACGATGAAGAATGAACAAGGATCAATGATCAATGACGAATAAACGATGAAGAATGAACAAGGATCAATGATCAATGAAGAATGAACGATGAAGAATGAACAAGGATCAATGATCAATGAAGAATGAACGATGAAGAATGAACAAGGATCAATGATCAATGAAGAATGAACGATGAAGAATGAACAAGGATCAATGATCAATGACGAATGAACGATGAAGAATGAACAAGGATTATTGGTCAATGACAAATGAACGATGAAGAATGAACAAGGATCAATGATCAATGAAGAATAAACGATGAAGAATGAACAAGGATCAATGATCAATGAAGAATGAACGATGAAGAATGAACAAGGATCAATGATCGATGAATAATGAACGATGAAGAATGAACAAAGCTCAATGATCAATGACGAATGAACGATGAAAAATGAACAAGGATCAATGATCAATGAAGAATGAACGATGAAGAATGAACAAGGATCAATGATCAATGAAGAATAAACAAGAATTATTGGTCAATGACGAATGAACGATGAAGAATGAACAAGGATCAATGATCAATGAAGAATGAACGATGAAGAATGAACAAGGATCAATGCTCAAATGACGAATGAACGGTGAAGAATGAACAAGGATAATTGATCAATGAAGAATGAACGATGAAGAATGAACAAGGATCAATGATCAATGAAGAATGAACGATGAAGAATAAACAAGGATCAATGATCAATGACGAATGAACGATGAAGAATGAACAAGGATCAATGATCAATGAACAATGAACGATGAAGAATGAACAAGGATCAATGATCAATGAAGAATGAACGATGAAGAATGAACAAGGATTAATGGTCAATGACGAATGAACGATGAAGAATGAACAAGGATCAATGATCAATGAAGAATAAACGATGAAGAATGAACAAGGATCAATGATCAATGAAGAATGAACGATGAAGAATGAACAAGGATCAATGATCAATGACGAATGAACTATGAAGAATGAACAAGGATCAATGATCAATGAAGAATGAACGATGAAGAATGAACAAGGATCAATGATCAATGAAGAATGAACGATGAAGAATGAACAAGGATCAATGATCAATGAAGAATGAACGATGAAGAATGAACAAGGATCAATGATCAATGACGAATGAACGATGAAGAATGAACAAGGATTATTGGTCAATGACAAATGAACGATGAAGAATGAACAAGGATCAATGATCAATGAAGAATAAACGATGAAGAATGAACAAGGATCAATGATCAATGAAGAATGAACGATGAAGAATGAACAAGGATCAATGATCGATGACGAATGAACGATGAAGAATGAACAAGGATCAATGATCAATGAACAATGAACGATGAAGAATGAACAAGGATCGATGATCAATGAAGAATGAACGATGAAGAATGAACAAGGATTAATGGTCAATGACGAATGTACGATGAAGAATGAACAAGGATCAATGATCAATGAAGAATGAACAATGAAGAATGAACAAGGATCAATGATAAATGACGAAGGAACGATAAAGAATGAACAAAGATCAATGATCAATGAAGAATGAACGATGAAGAATGAACAAGGATCAATGATCAATGACGAATGAACGATGAAGAATGAACAAGGATCAATGATCAATGAAGAATGAACGATGAAGAATGAACAAGGATCAATGATCAATGAAGAATGAACGATGAAGAATGAACAAGGATCAATGATCCATGACGAATGAACAATGAAGAATGAACAAGGATTATTGGTCAATGACAAATGAACGATGAAGAATGAACAAGGATCAATGATCAATGAAGAATGAACGATGAAGAATGAACAAGGATTCATGGTCAATGACGAATGTACGATGAAGAATGAACAAGGATTAATGATCAATGAAGAATGAACAATGAAGAATGAACAAGGATCAATGATAAATGACGAAGGAACGATAAAGAATGAACAAAGATCAATGATCAATGAAGAATGAACGATGAAGAATGAACAAGGATCAATGATCAATGAAGAATGAACGATGAAGAATGAACAAGGATCAATGATCAATGAAGAATAAACGATGAAGAATGAACAAGGGTCAATGATCAATGAAGAATGAACGATGAAGAATGAACAAGGATCAATGATCGATGAATAATGAACGATGAAGAATGAACAAAGCTCAATGATCAATGACGAATGAACGATGAAAAATGAACAAGGATCAATGATCAATGAAGAATGAACGATGAAGAATGAACAAGGATCAATGATCAATGAAGAATAAACAAGAATTATTGGTCAATGACGAATGAACGATGAAGAATGAACAAGGATCAATGATCAATGAAGAATGAACGATGAAGAATGAACAAGGATCAATGCTCAAATGACGAATGAACGGTGAAGAATGAACAAGGATAATTGATCAATGAAGAATGAACGATGAAGAATGAACAAGGATCAATGATCAATGAAGAATGAACGATGAAGAATGAACAAGGATCAATGATCAATGACGAATGAACGATGAAGAATGAACAAGGATCAATGATCAATGAACAATGAACGATGAAGAATGAACAAGGATCAATGATCAATGAAGAATGAACGATGAAGAATGAACAAGGATTAATGGTCAATGACGAATGAACGATGAAGAATGAACAAGGATCAATGATCAATGAAGAATAAACGATGAAGAATGAACAAGGATCAATGATCAATGAAGAATGAACAAGGATCAATGATCAATGACGAATGAACTATGAAGAATGAACAAGGATCAATGATCAATGAAGAATGAACGATGAATAATGAACAAGGATCAATGATCAATGACGAATGAACGATGAAGAATAAACAAGGATCAATGATCAATGAAGAATGAACAAGGATCATTGATCAATGAAAAATGAACGATGAAGAATGAACAAGGATCAATGATCAATGACGAATGAACGATGAAGAATGAACAAGGATCAATGATCAATGAACAATGAATGATGAAGAATGAACAAGGATCAATGGTCAAGGACGAATGAACGATGAAGAATGAACAAGGATAAATGATCAATGAAGAATGAACAATTAAGAATGAACAAGGATCAATGATCAATGATCAATGACGAATGAACGATGAAGAATGAACAAGGATCAATGATCAATGAACAATGAACGATGAAGAATGAACAAGGATCAATGATTAATGAAGAATGAACGATGAAGAATGAACAAGGATCAATGATCAATGAAGAATGAACGATGAAGAATGAACAAGGATCAATGATAAATGACGAAGGAACGATAAAGAATGAACAAAGATCAATGATCAATGAAGAATGAACGATGAAGAATGACCAAGGATCAATGATCAATGACGAATGAACGATGAAGAATGAACAAGGATCAATGATCAATGAAGAATGAACGATGAAGAATGAACAAGGATCAATGATCAATGAAGAATGAACGATGAAGAATGAGCAAGGATCAATGATCAATGATGAATGAACGATGAAGAATGAACAAGGATTATTGGTCAATGACAAATGAACGATGAAGAATGAACAAGGATCAATGATCAATGAAGAATAAACGATGAAGAATGAACAAGGATCAATGATCAATGAAGAATCAACGATGAAGAATGAACAAGGATCAATGATCGATGAATAATGAACGATGAAGAATGAACAAGGATCAATGATCAATGAAGAATGAACGATGAAGAATGAACAAGGATCAATGATCAATGACGAATGAACGATGAAGAATGAACAAGGATTATTGGTCAATGACAAATGATTGATGAAGAATGAACAAGGATCAATGATCAATGAAGAATGAACGATGAAGAATGAACAAGGATTCATGGTCAATGACGAATGTACGATGAAGAATGAACAAGGATCAATGATCAATGAAGAATGAACGATGAAGAATGAACAAGGATCAATGCTCAATGACGAAGGAACGATAAAGATTGAACAAGGATAATTGATCAATGAAGAATGAACGATGAAGAACGAACAAGGATCAATGATCAATGAAGAATGAACGATGAAGAATGAACAAGGATCAATGATCAATGAAGAATAAACGATGAAGAATGAACAAGGGTCAATGATCAATGAAGAATGAACGATGAAGAATGAACAAGGATCAATGATCGATGAATAATGAACGATGAAGAATGAACAAAGCTCAATGATCAATGACGAATGAACGATGAAAAATGAACAAGGAACAATGATCAATGAAGAATGAACGATGAAGAATGAACAAGGATCAATGATCAATGAAGAATAAACAAGAATTATTGGTCAATGACGAATTAACGATGAAGAATGAACAAGGATAAATGATCAATGAAGAATGAACGATGAAGAATGAACAAGGATCAATGCTCAAATGACGAATGAACGGTGAAGAATGAACAAGGATAATTGATCAATGAAGAATGAACGATGAAGAATGAACAAGGATCAATGATCAATGAAGAATGAACGATGAAGAATGAACAAGGATCAATGATCAATGACGAATGAACGATGAAGAATGAACAAGGATCAATGATCAATGAACAATGAACGATGAAGAATGAACAAGGATCAATGATCAATGATCAATGAAGAATCAACGATGAAGAATGAACAAGGATTAATGGTCAATGACGAATGAACGATGAAGAATGAACAAGGATCAATGATCAATGAAGAATAAACGATGAAGAATGAACAAGGATCAATGATCAATGAAGAATGAACAAGGATCAATGATCAATGACGAATGAACTATGAAGAATGAACAAGGATCAATGATCAATGAAGAATGAACGATGAATAATGAACTAGGATCAATGATCAATGACGAATGAACGATGAAGAATGAACAAGGATCAATGATCAATGAAGAATGAACAAGGATCGTTGATCAATGAAAAATGAACGATGAAGAATGAACAAGGATCAATGATCAATGACGAATGAACGATGAAGAATGAACAAGGATCAATGATCAATGAAGAATGAATGATGAAGAATGAACAAGGATCAATGGTCAATGACGAATGAACGATGAAGAATGAACAAGGATAAATGATCAATGAAGAATGAACGATTAAGAATGAACAAGGATCAATGATCAATGACGAATGAACGATGAAGAATGAACAAGGATCAATGATCACTGAACAATGAACGATGAAGAATGAACAAGGATCAATGATTAATGAAGAATGAACGATGAAGAATGAACAAGGATCAATGATCAATGAAAAATGAACGATGAAGAATGAACAAGGATCAATGATAAATGACGAAGGAACGATAAAGAATGAACAAAGATCAATGATCAATGAAGAATGAACGATGAAGAATGACCAAGGATCAATGATCAATGACGAATGAACGATGAAGAATGAACAAGGATCAATGATCAATGAAGAATGAACGATGAAGAATGAACAAGGATCAATGATCAATGAAGAATGAACGATGAAGAATGAGCAAGGATCAATGATCAATGACGAATGAACGATGAAGAATGAACAAGGATTATTGGTCAATGACAAATGAACGATGAAGAATGAACAAGGATCAATGATCAATGAAGAATAAACGATGAAGAATGAACAAGGATCAATGATCAATGAAGAATGAACGATGAAGAATGAACAAGGATCAATGATCGATGAATAATGAACGATGAAGAATGAACAAAGCTCAATGATCAATGACGAATGAACGATGAAAAATGAACAAGGATCAATGATCAATGAAGAATGAACGATGAAGAATGAACAAGGATCAATGATCAATGAAGAATAAACAATAATTATTGGTCAATGACGAATGAACGATGAAGAATGAACAAGGATCAATGATCAATGAAGAATGAACGATGAAGAATGAACAAGGATTCATGGTCAATGACGAATGTACGATGAAGAATGAACAAGGATCAATGATCAATGAAGAATGAACAATGAAGAATGAACAAGGATCAATGATCAATGACGAAGGAACGATAAAGAATGAACAAAGATCAATGATCAATGAAGAATGAACGATGAAGAATGAACAAGGATCAATGATCAATGAAGAATGAACGATGAAGAATGAACAAGGATCAATGATCAATGAAGAATAAACGATGAAGAATGAACAAGGGTCAATGATCAATGAAGAATCAACGATGAAGAATGAACAAGGATCAATGATCGATGAATAATGAACGATGAAGAATGAACAAAGCTCAATGATGAATGACGAATGAACGATGAAAAATGAACAAGGAACAATGATCAATGAAGAATGAACGATGAAGAATGAACAAGGATCAATGATCAATGAAGAATAAACAAGAATTATTGGTCAATGACGAATTAACGATGAAGAATGAACAAGGATCAATGATCAATGAAGAATGAACGATGAAGAATGAACAAGGATCAATGCTCAAATGACGAATGAACGGTGAAGAATGAACAAGGATAATTGATTAATGAAGAATGAACGATGAAGAATGAACATGGATCAATGATCAATGAAGAATGAACGATGAAGAATGAACAAGGTTCAATGATCAATGAAGAATGAACGATGAAGAATGAACAAGGATTAATGGTCAATGACGAATGAACGATGAAGAATGAACAAGGATCAATGATCAATGAAGAATAAACGATGAAGAATGAACAAGGATCAATGATCAATGAAGAATGAACAAGGATCAATGATCAATGACGAATGAACGATGAAGAATGAACAAGGATCAATGATCAATGAACAATGAACGATGAAGAATGAACAAGGATCAATGATCAATGAAGAATGAACGATGAAGAATGAACAAGGATTAATGGTCAATGACGAATGAACGATGAAGAATGAACAAGGATCAATGATGAATGAAGAATAAACGATGAAGAATGAACAAGGATCAATGATCAATGAAGAATGAACAAGGATCGATGATCAATGACGAATGAACTATGAAGAATGAACAAGGATCAATGATCAATGAAGAATGAACGATGAATAATGAACAAGGATCAATGATCAATGACGAATGAACGATGAAGAATGAACAAGGATCAATGATCAATGAAGAATGAACAAGGATCATTGATGAATGAAAAACGAACGATGAAGAATGAACAAGGATCAATGATCAATGACGAATGAACGATGAAGAATGAACAAGGATCAATGATCAATGAAGAATGAATGATGAAGAATGAACAAGGATCAATGGTCAATGACGAATGAACGATGAAGAATGAACAAGGATAAATGATCAATGAAGAATGAACGATTAAGAATGAACAAGGATCAATGATCAATGACGAATGAACGATGAAGAATGAACAAGGATTATTGGTCAATGACAAATGAACGATGAAGAATGAACAAGGATCAATGATCAATGAAGAATAAACGATGAAGAATGAACAAGGATCAATGATCAATGAAGAATGAACGATGAAGAATGAACAAGGATCAATGATCGATGAATAATGAACGATGAAGAATGAACAAAGCTCAATGATCAATGACGAATGAACGATGAAAAATGAACAAGGATCAATGATCAATGAAGAATGAACGATGAAGAATGAACAAGGATCAATGATCAATGAAGAATAAACAATAATTATTGGTCAATGACGAATGAACGATGAAGAATGAACAAGGATCAATGATCAATGAAGAATGAACGATGAAGAATGAACAAGGATTCATGGTCAATGACGAATGTACGATGAAGAATGAACAAGGATCAATGATCAATGAAGAATGAACAATGAAGAATGAACAAGGATCAATGATCAATGACGAAGGAACGATAAAGAATGAACAAAGATCAATGATCAATGAAGAATGAACGATGAAGAATGAACAAGGATCAATGATCAATGAAGAATGAACGATGAAGAATGAACAAGGATCAATGATCAATGAAGAATAAACGATGAAGAATGAACAAGGGTCAATGATCAATGAAGAATCAACGATGAAGAATGAACAAGGATCAATGATCGATGAATAATGAACGATGAAGAATGAACAAAGCTCAATGATGAATGACGAATGAACGATGAAAAATGAACAAGGAACAATGATCAATGAAGAATGAACGATGAAGAATGAACAAGGATCAATGATCAATGAAGAATAAACAAGAATTATTGGTCAATGACGAATTAACGATGAAGAATGAACAAGGATCAATGATCAATGAAGAATGAACGATGAAGAATGAACAAGGATCAATGCTCAAATGACGAATGAACGGTGAAGAATGAACAAGGATAATTGATTAATGAAGAATGAACGATGAAGAACGAACATGGATCAATGATCAATGAAGAATGAACGATGAAGAATGAACAAGGTTCAATGATCAATGAAGAATGAACGATGAAGAATGAACAAGGATTAATGGTCAATGACGAATGAACGATGAAGAATGAACAAGGATCAATGATCAATGAAGAATAAACGATGAAGAATGAACAAGGATCAATGATCAATGAAGAATGAACAAGGATCAATGATCAATGACGAATGAACGATGAAGAATGAACAAGGATCAATGATCAATGAACAATGAACGATGAAGAATGAACAAGGATCAATGATCAATGAAGAATGAACGATGAAGAATGAACAAGGATTAATGGTCAATGACGAATGAACGATGAAGAATGAACAAGGATCAATGATGAATGAAGAATAAACGATGAAGAATGAACAAGGATCAATGATCAATGAAGAATGAACAAGGATCGATGATCAATGACGAATGAACTATGAAGAATGAACAAGGATCAATGATCAATGAAGAATGAACGATGAATAATGAACAAGGATCAATGATCAATGACGAATGAACGATGAAGAATGAACAAGGATCAATGATCAATGAAGAATGAACAAGGATCATTGATGAATGAAAAACGAACGATGAAGAATGAACAAGGATCAATGATCAATGACGAATGAACGATGAAGAATGAACAAGGATCAATGATCAATGAAGAATGAATGATGAAGAATGAACAAGGATCAATGGTCAATGACGAATGAACGATGAAGAATGAACAAGGATAAATGATCAATGAAGAATGAACGATTAAGAATGAACAAGGATCAATGATCAATGACGAATGAACGATGAAGAATGAACAAGGATCAATGATCAATGAACAATGAACGATGAAGAATGAACAAGGATCAATGATTAATGAAGAATGAACGATGAACAATGAACAAGGATCAATGATCAATGAAGAATGAACGATGAAGAATGAACAAGGATCAATGATAAATGACGAAGGAACGATAAAGAATGAACAAAGATCAATGATCAATGAAGAATGAACGATGAAGAATGACCAAGGATCAATGATCAATGACGAATGAACGATGAAGAATGAACAAGGATCAATGATCAATGAAGAATGAACGATGAAGAATGAACAAGGATCAATGATCAATGAAGAATGAACGATGAAGAATGAGCAAGGATCAATGATCAATGACGAATGAACGATGAAGAATGAACAAGGATCAATGATCAATGAAGAATGAACAAGGATCATTGATCAATGAAAAATGAACGATGAAGAATGAACAAGGATCAATGATCAATGACGAATGAACGATGAAGAATGAACAAGGATCAATGATCAATGAAGAATGAATGATGAAGAATGAACAAGGATCAATGGTCAATGACGAATGAACGATGAAGAATGAACAAGGATAAATGATCAATGAAGAATGAACGATTAAGAATGAACAAGGATCAATGATCAATGACGAATGAACGATGAAGAATGAACAAGGATCAATGATCAATGAAAAATGAACGATGAAGAATGAACAAGGATCAATGATTAATGAAGAATGAACGATGAAGAATGAACAAGGATCAATGATCAATGTAGAATGAACGATGAAGAATGAACAAGGATCAATGATAAATGACGAAGGAACGATAAAGAATGAACAAAGATCAATGATCAATGAAGAATGAACGATGAAGAATGACCAAGGATCAATGATCAATGACGAATGAACGATGAAGAATGAACAAGGATCAATGATCAATGAAGAATGAACGATGAAGAATGAACAAGGATCAATGATTAATGAAGAATGAACGATGAAGAATGAGCAAGGATCAATGATCAATGACGAATGAACGATGAAGAATGAACAAGGATTATTGGTCAATGACAAATGAACGATGAAGAATGAACAAGGATCAATGATCAATGAAGAATAAACGATGAAGAATGAACAAGGATCAATGATCAATGAAGAATGAACGATGAAGAATGAACAAGGATCAATGATCGATGAATAATGAACGATGAAGAATGAACAAAGCTCAATGATCAATGACGAATGAACGATGAAAAATGAACAAGGATCAATGATCAATGAAGAATGAACGATGAAGAATGAACAAGGATCAATGATCAATGAAGAATAAACAAGAATTATTGGTCAATGACGAATGAACGATGAAGAATGAACAAGGATCAATGATCAATGAAGAATGAACGATGAAGAATGAACAAGGATCAATGCTCAAATGACGAATGAACGGTGAAGAATGAACAAGGATAATTGATCAATGAAGAATGAACGATGAAGAATGAACAAGGATCAATGATCAATGAAGAATGAACGATGAAGAATGAACAAGGATCAATGATCAATGACGACTGAACGATGAAGAATGAACAAGGATCAATGATCAATGAAAAATGAACGATGAAGAATGAACAAGGATCAATGATCAATGAAGAATGCACGATGAAGAATGAACAAGGATTAATGGTCAATGACGAATGAACGATGAAGAATGAACAAGGATCAATGATCAATGAAGAATAAACGATGAAGAATGAACAAGGATCAATGATCAATGAAGAATGAACAAGGATCAATGATCAATGACGAATGAACTATGAAGAATGAACAAGGATCAATGATCAATGAAGAATGAACGATGAATAATGAACAAGGATCAATGATCAATGAAGAATGAACGACGAAGAATGAACAAGGATCAATGATCAATGAAGAATGAACGATGAAGAATGAACAAGGATCAATGATCAATGAAGAATGAACGACGAAGAATGAACAAGCATCAATGATATATGACGAATGAACGATGAAGAATGAACAAGGATCAATGATCAATGAAGAATGAACAAGGATCATTGATCAATGAAAAATGAACGATGAAGAATGAACAAGGATCAATGATCAATGACGAATGAACGATGAAGAATGAACAAGGATCAATGATCAATGAAGAATGAATGATGAAGAATGAACAAGGATCAATGGTCAATGACGAATGAACGATGAAGAATGAACAAGGATAAATGATCAATGAAGAATGAACGATTAAGAATGAACAAGGATCAATGATCAATGATCAATGACGAACGAACGATGAAGAATGAACAAGGATCAATGATCAATGAACAATGAACGATGAAGAATGAACAAGGATCAATGATCAATGAAGAATGAACGATGAAGAATGAACAAGGATCAATGATCAATGAAGAATGAACGATGAAGAATGAACAAGGATCAATGCTCAACGACGAATGAACGGTGAAGAATGAACAAGGATCAATGATCAATGAAGAATGAACGACGAAGAATGAACAAGCATCAATGATCAATGAAAAAACAACGATGAAGAATGAACAAGGATCAATGATCAATGACGAATGAACGATGAAGAATGAACAAGGATCAATGATCAATGAAGAATTAACGATGAAAAATGAACAAGGATCAATGATCAATGAAGAATAAACGATGAAGAATGAACAAGGATCAATGGTTAATGACGAATGAACGATGAAAAATGAACAAGGATCAATGATCTATGAAGAATGAACGATGAAGAATGAACAAGGATCAATGATCAATGAAGAATAAACAAGAATTATTGGTCAATGACGAATGAACGATGAAGAATGAACCAGGATCAATGATCAATGAATAATGAACGATGAAGAATGAACAAGGATCAATGATCAATGAAGAATGAACGATGAAGAATGAAGAAGGATCAATGATCAATCAAGAAAGAACGATGAAGAATGAACAAGGATCAATGATCAATGAAGAATGAACAAGAATTAATAGTCAATAACGAATGAACGATGAAGAATGAACAAGGATCAATGATCAATGAAGAATGAACGATGAAGAATGAACAAGGATCAATGATCAATGAAGAATGAACGATGAAGAATGAACAAGGATCAATGATCAATGACGAATGAACGATGAAGAATGAACAAGGATCAATGAACAATGAAGAATGAACGATTAAGAATGAACAAGGATCAATGATCAATGACGAATGAACGATGAAGAATGAACAAGGATCAATGATCAATGAACAATGAACGATGAAGAATGAACAAGGATCAATGATCAATGAAGAATGAACGGTGAAGAATGAACATGGATTAATGGTCAATGACGAATGTACGATGAAGAATGAACAAGGATCAATGATCAATGAAGAATGAACAATGAAGAATGAACAAGGATCAATGATAAATGACGAATGAACGATGAAGAATGAACAAGGATCAATGATCAATGAAGAATGAACGATGAAGAATGAATAAGGATCAATGATCAATGAAGAATGAACAAGGATCAATGATCAATGACGAATGAACTATGAAGAATGAACAAGGATCAATGATCAATGAAGAATGAACGATGAATAATGAACAAGGATCAATGATCAATGACGAATGAACGATGAAGAATGAACAAGGATCAATGATCAATGAAGAATAAACGATGAAGAATGAACAAGGGTCAATGATCAATGAAGAATGAACGATGAAGAATGAACAAGGATCAATGATCGATGAATAATGAACGATGAAGAATGAACAAGGATCAATGATCAATGACGAATGAACTATGAAGAATGAACAAGGATCAATGATCAATGAAGAATGAACGATGAAGAATGAACAAGGATCAATGATCAATGAAGAATGCACGATGAAGAATGAACAAGGATTAATGGTCAATGAAGAATGAACGATGAAGAATGAATAAGGATCAATGATCAATGAAGAATGAACAAGGATCAATGATCAATGACGAATGAACTATGAAGAATGAACAAGGATCAATGATCAATGAAGAATGAACGATGAATAATGAACAAGGATCAATGATCAATGACGAATGAACGATGAAGAATGAACAAGGTTCAATGATCAATGAAGAATGAACGATGAAGAATGAACAAGGATTAATGGTCAATGACGAATGAACGATGAAGAATGAACAAGGATCAATGATCAATGAAGAATAAACGATGAAGAATGAACAAGGATCAATGATCAATGAAGAATGAACAAGGATCAATGATCAATGACGAATGAACGATGAAGAATGAACAAGGATCAATGATCAATGAACAATGAACGATGAAGAATGAACAAGGATCAATGATCAATGAAGAATGAACGATGAAGAATGAACAAGGATTAATGGTCAATGACGAATGAACGATGAAGAATGAACAAGGATCAATGATCAATGAAGAATAAACGATGAAGAATGAACAAGGATCAATGATCAATGAAGAATGAACAAGGATCAATGATCAATGACGAATGAACTATGAAGAATGAACAAGGATCAATGATCAATGAAGAATGAACGATGAATAATGAACAAGGATCAATGATCAATGACGAATGAACGATGAAGAATGAACAAGGATCAATGATCAATGAAGAATGAACAAGGATCATTGATGAATGAAAAATGAACGATGAAGAATGAACAAGGATCAATGATCAATGACGAATGAACGATGAAGAATGAACAAGGATCAATGATCAATGAAGAATGAATGATGAAGAATGAACAAGGATCAATGGTCAATGACGAATGAACGATGAAGAATGAACAAGGATAAATGATCAATGAAGAATGAACGATTAAGAATGAACAAGGATCAATGATCAATGACGAATGAACGATGAAGAATGAACAAGGATCAATGATCAATGAAAAATGAACGATGAAGAATGAACAAGGATCAATGATTAATGAAGAATGAACGATGAAGAATGAACAAGGATCAATGATCAATGAAGAATAAACGATGAAGAATGAACAAGGATCAATGATAAATGACGAAGGAACGATAAAGAATGAACAAAGATCAATGATCAATGAAGAATGAACGATGAAGAATGACCAAGGATCAATGATCAATGACGAATGAACGATGAAGAATGAACAAGGATCAATGATCAATGAAGAATGAACGATGAAGAATGAACAAGGATCAATGATTAATGAAGAATGAACGATGAAGAATGAGCAAGGATCAATGATCAATGACGAATGAACGATGAAGAATGAACAAGGATTATTGGTCAATGACAAATGAACGATGAAGAATGAACAAGGATCAATGATCAATGAAGAATAAACGATGAAGAATGAACAAGGATCAATGATCAATGAAGAATGAACGATGAAGAATGAACAAGGATCAATGATCGATGAATAATGAACGATGAAGAATGAACAAAGCTCAATGATCAATGACGAATGAACGATGAAAAATGAACAAGGATCAATGATCAATGAAGAATGAACGATGAAGAATGAACAAGGATCAATGATCAATGAAGAATAAACAAGAATTATTGGTCAATGACGAATGAACGATGAAGAATGAACAAGGATCAATGATCAATGAAGAATGAACGATGAAGAATGAACAAGGATCAATGCTCAAATGACGAATGAACGGTGAAGAATGAACAAGGATAATTGATCAATGAAGAATGAACGATGAAGAATGAACAAGGATCAATGATCAATGAAGAATGAACGATGAAGAATGAACAAGGATCAATGATCAATGACGACTGAACGATGAAGAATGAACAAGGATCAATGATCAATGAAAAATGAACGATGAAGAATGAACAAGGATCAATGATCAATGAAGAATGCACGATGAAGAATGAACAAGGATTAATGGTCAATGACGAATGAACGATGAAGAATGAACAAGGATCAATGATCAATGAAGAATAAACGATGAAGAATGAACAAGGATCAATGATCAATGAAGAATGAACAAGGATCAATGATCAATGACGAATGAACTATGAAGAATGAACAAGGATCAATGATCAATGAAGAATGAACGATGAATAATGAACAAGGATCAATGATCAATGAAGAATGAACGACGAAGAATGAACAAGGATCAATGATCAATGAAGAATGAACGATGAAGAATGAACAAGGATCAATGATCAATGAAGAATGAACGACGAAGAATGAACAAGCATCAATGATCAATGACGAATGAACGATGAAGAATGAACAAGGATCAATGATCAATGAAGAATGAACAAGGATCATTGATCAATGAAAAATGAACGATGAAGAATGAACAAGGATCAATGATCAATGACGAATGAACGATGAAGAATGAACAAGGATCAATGATCAATGAAGAATGAATGATGAAGAATGAACAAGGATCAATGGTCAATGACGAATGAACGATGAAGAATGAACAAGGATAAATGATCAATGAAGAATGAACGATTAAGAATGAACAAGGATCAATGATCAATGATCAATGACGAATGAACGATGAAGAATGAACAAGGATCAATGATCAATGAACAATGAACGATGAAGAATGAACAAGGATCAATGATCAATGAAGAATGAACGATGAAGAATGAACAAGGATCAATGATCAATGAAGAATGAACGATGAAGAATGAACAAGGATCAATGCTCAACGACGAATGAACGGTGAAGAATGAACAAGGATCAATGATCAATGAAGAATGAACGACGAAGAATGAACAAGGATCAATGATCAATGAAAAAACAACGATGAAGAATGAACAAGGATCAATGATCAATGACGAATGAACGATGAAGAATGAACAAGGATCAATGATCAATGAAGAATTAACGATGAAAAATGAACAAGGATCAATGATCAATGAAGAATAAACGATGAAGAATGAACAAGGATCAATGGTTAATGACGAATGAACGATGAAAAATGAACAAGGATCAATGATCTATGAAGAATGAACGATGAAGAATGAACAAGGATCAATGATCAATGAAGAATAAACAAGAATTATTGGTCAATGACGAATGAACGATGAAGAATGAACCAGGATCAATGATCAATGAATAATGAACGATGAAGAATGAACAAGGATCAATGATCAATGAAGAATGAACGATGAAGAATGAAGAAGGATCAATGATCAATCAAGAAAGAACGATGAAGAATGAACAAGGATCAATGATCAATGAAGAATGAACAAGAATTAATAGTCAATAACGAATGAACGATGAAGAATGAACAAGGATCAATGATCAATGAAGAATGAACGATGAAGAATGAACAAGGATCAATGATCAATGAAGAATGAACGATGAAGAATGAACAAGGATCAATGATCAATGACGAATGAACGATGAAGAATGAACAAGGATCAATGAACAATGAAGAATGAACGATTAAGAATGAACAAGGATCAATGATCAAAGACGAATGAACGATGAAGAATGAACAAGGATCAATGATCAATGAACAATGAACGATGAAGAATGAACAAGGATCAATGATCAATGAAGAATGAACGGTGAAGAATGAACATGGATTAATGGTCAATGACGAATGTACGATGAAGAATGAACAAGGATCAATGATCAATGAAGAATGAACAATGAAGAATGAACAAGGATCAATGATAAATGACGAATGAACGATGAAGAATGAACAAGGATCAATGATCAATGAAGAATGAACGATGAAGAATGAATAAGGATCAATGATCAATGAAGAATGAACAAGGATCAATGATCAATGACGAATGAACTATGAAGAATGAACAAGGATCAATGATCAATGAAGAATGAACGATGAATAATGAACAAGGATCAATGATCAATGACGAATGAACGATGAAGAATGAACAAGGATCAATGATCAATGAAGAATAAACGATGAAGAATGAACAAGGGTCAATGATCAATGAAGAATGAACGATGAAGAATGAACAAGGATCAATGATCGATGAATAATGAACGATGAAGAATGAACAAGGATCAATGATCAATGACGAATGAACTATGAAGAATGAACAAGGATCAATGATCAATGAAGAATGAACGATGAAGAATGAACAAGGATCAATGATCAATGAAGAATGCACGATGAAGAATGAACAAGGATTAATGGTCAATGAAGAATGAACGATGAAGAATGAATAAGGATCAATGATCAATGAAGAATGAACAAGGATCAATGATCAATGACGAATGAACTATGAAGAATGAACAAGGATCAATGATCAATGAAGAATGAACGATGAATAATGAACAAGGATCAATGATCAATGACGAATGAACGATGAAGAATGAACAAGGATCAATGATCAATGAAGAATAAACGATGAAGAATGAACAAGGGTCAATGATCAATGAAGAATGAACGATGAAGAATGAACAAGGATCAATGATCGATGAATAATGAACGATGAAGAATGAACAATGCTCAATGATCAATGACGAATGAACGATGAAAAATGAACAAGGATCAATGATCAATGAAGAATGAACGATGAAGAATGAACAAGGATCAATGATCAATGAAGAATAAACAAGAATTATTGGTCAATGACGAATGAACGATGAAGAATGAACAAGGATCAATGATCAATGAAGAATGAACGATGAAGAATGAACAAGGATCAATGCTCAAATGACGAATGAACGGTGAAGAATGAACAAGGATAATTGATCAATGAAGAATGAACGATGAAGAATGAACAAGGATCAATGATCAATGAAGAATGAACGATGAAGAATGAACAAGGATCAATGATCAATGACGACTGAACGATGAAGAATGAACAAGGATCAATGATCAATGAAAAATGAACGATGAAGAATGAACAAGGATCAATGATCAATGAAGAATGCACGATGAAGAATGAACAAGGATTAATGGTCAATGACGAATGAACGATGAAGAATGAACAAGGATCAATGATCAATGAAGAATAAACGATGAAGAATGAACAAGGATCAATGATCAATGAAGAATGAACAAGGATCAATGATCAATGACGAATGAACTATGAAGAATGAACAAGGATCAATGATGAATGAAGAATGAACGATGAATAATGAACAAGGATCAATGATCAATGACGAATGAACGATGAAGAATGAACAAGGATCAATGATCAATGAAGAATGAACAAGGATCATTGATCATTGAAAAATGAACGATGAAGAATGAACAAGGATCAATGATCAATGACGAATGAACGATGAAGAATGAACAAGGATCAATGATCAATGAAGAATGAATGATGAAGAATGAACAAGGATCAATGGTCAATGACGAATGAACGATGAAGAATGAACAAGGATAAATGATCAATGAAGAATGAACGATTAAGAATGAACAAGGATCAATGATCAATGATCAATGACGAATGAACGATGAAGAATGAACAAGGATCAATGATCAATGAACAATGAACGATGAAGAATGAACAAGGATCAATGATCAATGAAGAATGAACGATGAAGAATGAACAAGGATCAATGATCAATGAAGAATGAACGATGAAGAAAATGAACAAGGATCAATGCTCAACGACGAATGAACGGTGAAGAATGAACAAGGATCAATGATCAATGAAGAATGAACGACGAAGAATGAACAAGGATCAATGATCAATGAAAAAACAACGATGAAGAATGAACAAGGATCAATGATCAATGACGAATGAACGATGAAGAATGAACAAGGATCAATGATCAATGAAGAATTAACGATGAAAAATGAACAAGGATCAATGATCAATGAAGAATAAACGATGAAGAATGAACAAGGATCAATGGTTAATGACGAATGAACGATGAAAAATGAACAAGGATCAATGATCTATGAAGAATGAACGATGAAGAATGAACAAGGATTAATGATCAATGAAGAATAAACAAGAATTATTGGTCAATGACGAATGAACGATGAAGAATGAACCAGGATCAATGATCAATGAATAATGAACGATGAAGAATGAACAAGGATCAATGATCAATGAAGAATGAACGATGAAGAATGAAGAAGGATCAATGATCAATCAAGAAAGAACGATGAAGAATGAACAAGGATCAATGATCAATGAAGAATGAACAAGAATTAATGGTCAATAACGAATGAACGATGAAGAATGAACAAGGATCAATGATCAATGAAGAATGAACGATGAAGAATGAACAAGGATCAATGATCAATGAAGAATGAACGATGAAGAATGAACAAGGATCAATGATCAATGACGAATGAACGATGAAGAATGAACAAGGATCAATGAACAATGAAGAATGAACGATTAAGAATGAACAAGGATCAATGATCAATGACGAATGAACGATGAAGAATGAACAAGGATCAATGATCAATGAACAATGAACGATGAAGAATGAACAAGGATCAATGATCAATGAAGAATGAACGGTGAAGAATGAACAAGGATTAATGGTCAATGACGAATGTACGATGAAGAATGAATAAGGATCAATGATCAATGAAGAATGAACAATGAAGAATGAACAAGGATCAATGATAAATGACGAAGGAACGATAAAGAATGAACAAAGATCAATGATCAATGAAGAATGAACGATGAAGAATGAACAAGGATCAATGATCAATGACGAATGAACGATGAAGATTGAACAAGGATCAATGATCAATGAAGAATGAACGATGAAGAATGAACAAGGATCAATGATCAATGAAGAATGAACGATGAAGAATGAACAAGGATCAATGATCAATGACGAATGAACGATGAAGAATGAACAAGTATTATTGGTCAATGACAAATGAACGATGATGAATGAACAAGGATCAATGATCAATGAAGAATGAACGATGAAGAATGAACAAGGATTCATGGTCAATGACGAATGTACGATGAAGAATGAACAAGGATCAATGATCAATGAAGAATGAACAATGAAGAATGAACAAGGATCAATGATAAATGACGAAGGAACGATAAAGAATGAACAAAGATCAATGATCAATGAAGAATGAACGATGAAGAATGAACAAGGATCAATGATCAAGGAAGAATGAACGATGAAGAATGAACAAGGATCAATGATCAATGAAGAATAAACGATGAAGAATGAACAAGGGTCAATGATCAATGAAGAATGAACGATGAAGAATGAACAAGGATCAATGATCGATGAATAATAAACGATGAAGAATGAACAAAGCTCAATGATCAATGACGAATGAACGATGAAAAATGAACAAGGATCAATGATCAATGAAGAATGAACGATGAAGAATGAACAAGGATCAATGATCAATGAAGAATAAACAAGAATTATTGGTCAATGACGAATGAACGATGAA
The DNA here is from genome assembly GCF_026212465.1 of Amaranthus tricolor. Classification (NCBI taxonomy): domain Eukaryota; kingdom Viridiplantae; phylum Streptophyta; class Magnoliopsida; order Caryophyllales; family Amaranthaceae; genus Amaranthus; species Amaranthus tricolor. Next base: position 1,612,809 of record NC_080063.1, read on the forward strand.
GAATGAACAAGGATCAATGATCAATGAAGAATGAACGATGAAGAATGAACAAGGATCAATGCTCAAATGACGAATGAACGGTGAAGAATGAACAAGGATCAATGATCAATGACGAATGAACGATGAAGAATGAACAAGTATTATTGGTCAATGACAAATGAACGATGATGAATGAACAAGGATCAATGATCAATGAAGAATGAACGATGAAGAATGAACAAGGATTCATGGTCAATGACGAATGTACGATGAAGAATGAACAAGGATCAATGATCAATGAAGAATGAACAATGAAGAATGAACAAGGATCAATGATAAATGACGAAGGAACGATAAAGAATGAACAAAGATCAATGATCAATGAAGAATGAACGATGAAGAATGAACAAGGATCAATGATCAATGAAGAATGAACGATGAAGAATGAACAAGGATCAATGATCAATGAAGAATAAACGATGAAGAATGAACAAGGGTCAATGATCAATGAAGAATGAACGATGAAGAATGAACAAGGATCAATGATCGATGAATAATGAACGATGAAGAATGAACAAAGCTCAATGATCAATGACGAATGAACGATGAAAAATGAACAAGGATCAATGATCAATGAAGAATGAACGATGAAGAATGAACAAGGATCAATGATCAATGAAGAATAAACAAGAATTATTGGTCAATGACGAATGAACGATGAAGAATGAACAAGGATCAATGATCAATGACGAATGAACGATGAAGAATGAACAAGGATCAATGATCAATGAACAATGAACGATGAAGAATGAACAAGGATCAATGATCAATGAAGAATGAACGGTGAAGAATGAACAAGGATTAATGGTCAATGACGAATGTACGATGAAGAATGAATAAGGATCAATGATCAATGAAGAATGAACAATGAAGAATGAACAAGGATCAATGATAAATGACGAAGGAACGATAAAGAATGAACAAAGATCAATGATCAATGAAGAATGAACGATGAAGAATGAACAAGGATCAATGATCAATGACGAATGAACGATGAAGAATGAACAAGGATCAATGATCAATGAAGAATTAACGATGAAGAATGAACAAGGATCAATGATCAATAAAGAATAAACGATGAAGAATGAACAAGGATCAATGGTTAATGACGAATGAACGATGAAGAATTAACAAGGATCAATGATCAATGAAGAATAAACAAGAATTATTGGTTAATGACGAATGAACGAGAAGAATGAACAAGGATCAATGATCAATGAATAATGAACGATGAATAATGAACAAGGATCAATGATCAATGAATAATGAACGATGAAGAATGAACAAGGATCATTTATCAATGAAGAATGAACGATGAAGAATGAACAAGGATCAATGATCAATAAAGAAAGAACGATGAAGAATGAACAAGGATCAATGATCAATGAAGAATGAACGATGAAGAGTGAACAAGGATCAATGATCAATGACGAATGAACGATGAAGAATGAACAAGGATTAATGGTCAATGACAAATGAACGATGAAGAATGAACAAGGATCAATGATCAATGAAGAATGAACGATGAAGAATGAAGAAGGATCAATGATCAATCAAGAAAGAACGATGAAGAATGAACAAGGATCAATGATCAATGAAGAATGAACAAGAATTAATGGTCAATAACGAATGAACGATGAAGAATGAACAAGGATCAATGATCAATGAAGAATGAACGATGAAGAATGAACAAGGATCAATGATCAATGAAGAATGAACGATGAAGAATGAACAAGGATCAATGATCAATGACGAATGAACGATGAAGAATGAACAAGGATCAATGAACAATGAAGAATGAACGATTAAGAATGAACAAGGATCAATGATCAATGACGAATGAACGATGAAGAATGAACAAGGATCAATGATCAATGAACAATGAACGATGAAGAATGAACAAGGATCAATGATCAATGAAGAATGAACGGTGAAGAATGAACAAGGATTAATGGTCAATGACGAATGTACGATGAAGAATGAATAAGGATCAATGATCAATGAAGAATGAACAATGAAGAATGAACAAGGATCAATGATAAATGACGAAGGAACGATAAAGAATGAACAAAGATCAATGATCAATGAAGAATGAACGATGAAGAATGAACAAGGATCAATGATCAATGACGAATGAACGATGAAGATTGAACAAGGATCAATGATCAATGAAGAATGAACGATGAAGAATGAACAAGGATCAATGATCAATGAAGAATGAACGATGAAGAATGAACAAGGATCAATGATCAATGACGAATGAACGATGAAGAATGAACAAGTATTATTGGTCAATGACAAATGAACGATGATGAATGAACAAGGATCAATGATCAATGAAGAATGAACGATGAAGAATGAACAAGGATTCATGGTCAATGACGAATGTACGATGAAGAATGAACAAGGATCAATGATCAATGAAGAATGAACAATGAAGAATGAACAAGGATCAATGATAAATGACGAAGGAACGATAAAGAATGAACAAAGATCAATGATCAATGAAGAATGAACGATGAAGAATGAACAAGGATCAATGATCAATGAAGAATGAACGATGAAGAATGAACAAGGATCAATGATCAATGAAGAATAAACGATGAAGAATGAACAAGGGTCAATGATCAATGAAGAATGAACGATGAAGAATGAACAAGGATCAATGGTCGATGAATAATAAACGATGAAGAATGAACAAAGCTCAATGATCAATGACGAATGAACGATGAAAAATGAACAAGGATCAATGATCAATGAAGAATGAACGATGAAGAATGAACAAGGATCAATGATCAATGAAGAATAAACAAGAATTATTGGTCAATGACGAATGAACGATGAAGAATGAACAAGGATCAATGATCAATGAAGAATGAACGATGAAGAATGAACAAGGATCAATGCTCAAATGACGAATGAACGGTGAAGAATGAACAAGGATAATTGATCAATGAAGAATGAACGATGAAGAATGAACAAGGATCAATAATCAATGAAAAATGAACGATGAAGAATGAACAAGGATCAATGATCAATGACGAATGAACGATGAAGAATGAACAAGGATCAATGATCAATGAACAATGAACAATGAAGAATGAACAAGGATCAATGATCAATGAAGAATGAACGATGAAGAATGAACAAGGATTAATGGTCAACGACGAATGAACGATGAAGAATGAGCAAGGATCAATGATCAATGACGAATGAACGATGCAGAATGAACAAGGATTATTGGTCAATGACAAATGAACGATGAAGAATGAACAAGGATCAATGATCAATGAAGAATAAACGATGAAGAATGAACAAGGATCAATGATCAATGAAGAATGAACGATGAAGAATGAACAAGGATCAATGATCGATGAATAATGAACGATGAAGAATGAACAAAGCTCAATGATCAATGACGAATGAACGATGAAAAATGAACAAGGATCAATGATCAATGAAGAATGAACGATGAAGAATGAACAAGGATCAATGATCAATGAAGAATAAACAAGAATTATTGGTCAATGACGAATGAACGATGAAGAATGAACAAGGATCAATGATCAATGAAGAATGAACGATGAAGAATGAACAAGGATCAATGCTCAAATGACGAATGAACGGTGAAGAATGAACAAGGATAATTGATCAATGAAGAATGAACGATGAAGAATGAACAAGGATCAATGATCAATGAAGAATGAACGATGAAGAACGAACAAGGATCAATGATCAATGACGACTGAACGATGAAGAATGAACAAAGATCAATGATCAATGAAAAATGAACGATGAAGAATGAACAAGGATCAATGATCAATGAAGAATGCACGATGAAGAATGAACAAGGATTAATGGTCAATGACGAATGAACGATGAAGAATGAACAAGGATCAATGATCAATGAAGAATAAACGATGAAGAATGAACAAGGATCAATGATCAATGAAGAATGAACAAGGATCAATGATCAATGACGAATGAACTATGAAGAATGAACAAGGATCAATGATCAATGAAGAATGAACGATGAATAATGAACAACGATCAATGATCAATGACGAATGAACGATGAAGAATGAACAAGGATCAATGATCAATGAAGAATGAACAAGGATCATTGATCAATGAAAAATGAACGATGAAGAATGAACAAGGATCAATGATCAATGACGAATGAACGATGAAGAATGAACAAGGATCAATGATCAATGAAGAATGAATGATGAAGAATGAACAAGGATCAATGGTCAATGACGAATGAACGATGAAGAATGAACAAGGATAAATGATCAATGAAGAATGAACGATTAAGAATGAACAAGGATCAATGATCAATGATCAATGGCGAATGAACGATGAAGAATGAACAAGGATCAATGATCAATGAACAATGAACGATGAAGAATGAACAAGGATCAATGATCAATGAAGAATGAACGACGAAGAATGAACAAGGATCAATGATCAATGAAAAAACAACGATGAAGAATGAACAAGGATCAATGATCAATGACGAATGAACGATGAAGAATGAACAAGGATCAATGATCAATGAAGAATTAACGATGAAAAATGAACAAGGATCAATGATCAATGAAGAATAAAAGATGAAGAATGAACAAGGATCAATGGTTAATGACGAATGAACGATGAAAAATGAACAAGGATCAATGATCTATGAAGAATGAACGATGAAGAATGAACAAGGATCAATGATCAATGAAGAATAAACAAGAATTATTGGTCAATGACGAATGAACGATGAAGAATGAACCAGGATCAATGATCAATGAATAATGAACGATGAAGAATGAACAAGGATCAATGATCAATGAAGAATGAACGATGAAGAATGAAAAAGGATCAATGATCAATCAAGAAAGAACGATGAAGAATGAACAAGGATCAATGATCAATGAAGAATGAACAAGAATTAATGGTCAATAACGAATGAACGATGAAGAATGAACAAGGATCAATGATCAATGAAGAATGAACGATGAAGAATGAACAAGGATCAATGATCAATGAAGAATGAACGATGAAGAATGAAAAAGGATCAATGATCAATCAAGAAAGAACGATGAAGAATGAACAAGGATCAATGATCAATGAAGAATGAACAAGAATTAATGGTCAATAACGAATGAACGATGAAGAATGAACAAGGATCAATGATCAATGAAGAATGAACGATGAAGAATGAACAAGGATCAATGATCAATGAAGAATGAACGATGAAGAATGAACAAGGATCAATGATCAATGACTAATGAATGATGAAGAATGAACAAGGATCAATGAACAATGAAGAATGAACGATTAAGAATCAACAAGGATCAATGATCAATGACGAATGAACGATGAAGAATGAACAAGGATCAATGATCAATGAAGAATGAACGATGAAGAATGAACAAGGATCAATGATCAATGAAGAATGAACGATGAAGAATGAACAAGGATCAATGATCAATGACGAATGAACGATGAAGAATGAACAAGGATCAATCAACAATGAAGAATGAACGATTAAGAATGAACAAGGATCAATGATCAATGACGAATGAACGATGAAGAATGAACAAGGATCACTGATCAATGAACAATGAACGACGAAGAATGAACAAGGATCAATGATCAATGAAGAATGAACGGTGAAGAATGAACAAGGATTAATGGTCAATGACGAATGTACGATGAAGAATGAACAAGGATCAATGATCAATGAAGAATGAACAATGAAGAATGAACAAGGATCAATGATAAATGACGAAGGAACGATAAAGAATGAACAAAGATCAATGATCAATGAAGAATGAACGATGAAGAATGAACAAGGATCAATGATCAATGACGAATGAACGATGAAGAATGAACAAGGATCAAGGATCAATGAAGAATGAACGATGAAGAATGAACAAGGATCAATGATCAATGAAGAATGAACGATGAAGAATGAACAAGGATCAATGATCAATGACGAATGAACGATGAAGAATGAACAAGGATTATTGGTCAATGACAAATGAACGATGATGAATGAACAAGGATCAATGATCAATGAAGAATGAACGATGAAGAATGAACAAGGATTCATGGTCAATGACGAATGTACGATGAAGAATGAACAAGGATCAATGATCAATGAAGAATGAACAAGGATCAATGATAAATGACGAAGGAACGATAAAGAATGAACAAAGATCAATGATCAATGAAGAATGAACGATGAAGAATGAACAAGGATCAATGATCAATGAAGAATGAACGATGAAGAATGAACAAGGATCAATGATCAATGAAGAATAAACGATGAAGAATGAACAAGGGTCAATGATCAATGAAGAATGAACGATGTAGAATGAACAAGGATCAATGATCGATGAATAATGAACGATGAAGAATGAACAAAGCTCAATGATCAATGACGAATGAACGATGAAAAATGAACAAGGATCAATGATCAATGAAGAATGAACGATGAAGAATGAACAAGGATCAATGATCAATGAAGAATAAACAAGAATTATTGGTCAATGACGAATGAACGATGAAGAATGAACAAGGATCAATGATCAATGAAGAATGAACGATGAAGAATGAACAAGGATCAATGCTCAAATGACGAATGAACGGTGAAGAATGAACAAGGATAATTGATCAATGAAGAATGAACGATGAAGAATGAACAAGGATCAATAATCAATGAAAAATGAACGATGAAGAATGAACAAGGATCAAAGATCAATGACGAATGAACGATGAAGAATGAACAAGGATCAATGATCAATGAACAATGAACGATGAAGAATGAACAAGGATCAATGATAAATGACGAAGGAACGATAAAGAATGAACAAAGATCAATGATCAATGAAGAATGAACGATGAAGAATGAACAAGGATCAATGATCAATGACGAATGAACGATGAAGAATGAACAAGGATCAAGGATCAATGAAGAATGAACGATGAAGAATGAACAAGGATCAATGATCAATGAAGAATGAACGATGAAGAATGAACAAGGATCAATGATCAATGACGAATGAACGATGAAGAATGAACAAGGATTATTGGTCAATGACAAATGAACGATGATGAATGAACAAGGATCAATGATCAATGAAGAATGAACGATGAAGAATGAACAAGGATTAATGGTCAATGACGAATGTACGATGAAGAATGAACAAGGATCAATGATCAATGAAGAATGAACAATGAAGAATGAACAAGGATCAATGATAAATGACGAAGGAACGATAAAGAATGAACAAAGATCAATGATCAATGAAGAATGAACGATGAAGAATGAACAAGGATCAATGATCAATGACGAATGAACGATGAAGAATGAACAAGGATCAAGGATCAATGAAGAATGAACGATGAAGAATGAACAAGGATCAATGATCAATGAAGAATGAACGATGAAGAATGAACAAGGATCAATGATCAATGACGAATGAACGATGAAGAATGAACAAGGATTATTGGTCAATGACAAATGAACGATGATGAATGAACAAGGATCAATGATCAATGAAGAATGAACGATGAAGAATGAACAAGGATTCATGGTCAATGACGAATGTACGATGAAGAATGAACAAGGATCAATGATCAATGAAGAATGAACAAGGATCAATGATAAATGACGAAGGAACGATAAAGAATGAACAAAGATCAATGATCAATGAAGAATGAACGATGAAGAATGAACAAGGATCAATGATCAATGAAGAATGAACGATGAAGAATGAACAAGGATCAATGATCAATGAAGAATAAACGATGAAGAATGAACAAGGGTCAATGATCAATGAAGAATGAACGATGTAGAATGAACAAGGATCAATGATCGATGAATAATGAACGATGAAGAATGAACAAAGCTCAATGATCAATGACGAATGAACGATGAAAAATGAACAAGGATCAATGATCAATGAAGAATGAACGATGAAGAATGAACAAGGATCAATGATCAATGAAGAATAAACAAGAATTATTGGTCAATGACGAATGAACGATGAAGAATGAACAAGGATCAATGATCAATGAAGAATGAACGATGAAGAATGAACAAGGATCAATGCTCAAATGACGAATGAACGGTGAAGAATGAACAAGGATAATTGATCAATGAAGAATGAACGATGAAGAATGAACAAGGATCAATAATCAATGAAAAATGAACGATGAAGAATGAACAAGGATCAAAGATCAATGACGAATGAACGATGAAGAATGAACAAGGATCAATGATCAATGAACAATGAACGATGAAGAATGAACAAGGATCAATGATCAATGAAGAATGAACAATGAAGAATGAACAAGGATTAATGGTCAATGACGAATGAACGATGAAGAATGAACAAGGATCAATGATCAATGAAGAATGAACGATGAAGAATGAACAAGGATCAATGATCAATGAAGAATGAACAAGGATCAATGATCAATGAAGAATGAACGATTAAGAATGAACAAGGATCAATGATCAATGATCAATGACGAATGAACGATGAAGAATGAACACGGATCAATGATCAATGAACAATGAACGATGAAGAATGAACAAGGATCAATGATCAATGAAGAATGAACGATGAAGAATGAACAAGGATCAATGATCAATGAAGAATGAACGATGAAGAATGAACAAGGATCAATGCTCAACGACGAATGAACGGTGAAGAATGAACAAGGATCAATGATCAATGAAGAATGAACGACGAAGAATGAACAAGGATCAATGATCAATGAAAAAACAACGATGAAGAATGAACAAGGATCAATGATCAATGACGAATGAACGATGAAGAATGAACAAGGATCAATGATCAATGAAGAATTAACGATGAAAAATGAACAAGGATCAATGATCAATGAAGAATAAAACATGAAGAATGAACAAGGTTCAATGGTTAATGACGAATGAACGATGAAAAATGAACAAGGATCAATGATCTATGAAGAATGAACGATGAAGAATGAACAAGGATCAATGATCAATGAAGAATAAACAAGAATTATTGGTCAATGACGAATGAACGATGAAGAATGAACCAGGATCAATGATCAATGAATAATGAACGATGAAGAATGAACAAGGATCAATGATCAATGAAGAATGAACGATGAAGAATGAAAAAGGATCAATGATCAATCAAGAAAGAACGATGAAGAATGAACAAGGATCAATGATCAATGAAGAATGAACAAGAATTAATGGTCAATAACGAATGAACGATGAAGAATGAACAAGGATCAATGATCAATGAAGAATGAACGATGAAGAATGAACAAGCATCAATGATCAATGAAGAATGAAAGATGAAGAATGAACAAGGATCAATGATCAATGACGAATGAACGATGAAGAATGAACAAGGATCAATGAACAATGAAGAATGAACGATTAAGAATGAACAAGGATCAATGATCAATGACGAATGAACGATGAAGAATGAACAAGGATCAATGATCAATGAAGAATGAACGATGAAGAATGAACAAGGATCAATGATCAATGAAGAATGAACGATGAAGAATGAACAAGGATCAATGATCAATGAAGAATGAACAAGGATCAATGATCAATGACGAATGAACTATGAAGAATGAACAAGGATCAATGATCAATGAAGAATGAACGATGAATAATGAACAAGGATCAATGATCAATGACGAATGAACGATGAAGAATGAACAAGGATCAATGATCAATGAAGAATGAACAAGGATCATTGATCAATGAAAAATGAACGATGAAGAATGAACAAGGATCAATGATCAATGACGAATGAACGATGAAGAATGAACAAGGATCAATGGTCAATGACGAATGAACGATGAAGAATGAACAAGGATAAATGATCAATGAAGAATGAACGATTAAGAATGAACAAGGATCAATGATCAATGATCAATGACGAATGAACGATGAAGAATGAACAAGGATCAATGATCAATGAACAATGAACGATGAAGAATGAACAAGGATCAATGATCAATGAAGAATGAACGATGAAGAATGAACAAGGATCAATGATCAATGAAGAATGAACGATGAAGAATGAACAAGGATCAATGCTCAACGACGAATGAACGGTGAAGAATGAACAAGGATCAATGATCAATGAAGAATGAACGACGAAGAATGAACAAGGATCAAAGATCAATGAAAAAACAACGATGAAGAATGAACAAGGATCAATGATCAATGACGAATGAACGATGAAGAATGAACAAGGATCAATGATCAATGAAGAATTAACGATGAAAAATGAACAAGGATCAATGATCAATGAAGAATAAAAGATGAAGAATGAACAAGGTTCAATGGTTAATGACGAATGAACGATGAAAAATGAACAAGGATCAATGATCTATGAAGAATGAACGATGAAGAATGAACAAGGATCAATGATCAATGAAGAATAAACAAGAATTATTGGTCAATGACGAATGAACGATGAAGAATGAACCAGGATCAATGATCAATGAATAATGAACGATGAAGAATGAACAAGGATCAATGATCAATGAAGAATGAACGATGAAGAATGAAAAAGGATCAATGATCAATCAAGAAAGAACGATGAAGAATGAACAAGGATCAATGATCAATGAAGAATGAACAAGAATTAATGGTCAATAACGAATGAACGATGAAGAATGAACAAGGATCAATGATCAATGAAGAATGAACGATGAAGAATGAACAAGGATCAATGATCAATGAAGAATGAAAGATGAAGAATGAACAAGGATCAATGATCAATGACGAATGAACGATGAAGAATGAACAAGGATCAATGAACAATGAAGAATGAACGATTAAGAATGAACAAGGATCAATGATCAATGACGAATGAACGATGAAGAATGAACAAGGATCAATGATCAATGAAGAATGAACGATGAAGAATGAACAAGGATCAATGATCAATGAAGAATGAACGATGAAGAATGAACAAGGATCTATGATCAATGACGAATGAACGATGAAGAATGAACAAGGATCAATCAACAATGAAGAATGAACGATTAAGAATGAACAAGGATCAATGATCAATGACGAATGAACGATGAAGAATGAACAAGGATCAATGATCAATGAACAATGAACGATGAAGAATGAACAAGGATCAATGAGCAATGAAGAATGAACGGTGAAGAATGAACAAGGATTAATGGTCAATGACGAATGTACGATGAAGAATGAACAAGGATCAATGATCAATGAAGAATGAACAATGAAGAATGAACAAGGATCAATGATAAATGACGAAGGAACGATAAAGAATGAAAAAAGATCAATGATCAATGAAGAATGAACGATGAAGAATGAACAAGGATCAATGATCAATGACGAATGAACGATGAAGAATGAACAAGGATCAATGATCAATGAAGAATGAACGATGAAGAATGAACAAGGATCAATGATCAATGAAGAATGAACGATGAAGAATGAACAAGGATCAATGATCAATGACGAATGAACGATGAAGAATGAACAAGGATCAATGCTTAATGACGAATGAACGATGATGAATGAACAAGGATCAATGATCAATGAAGAATGAACGATGAAGAATGAACAAGGATCAATGATCAATGACGAATGAACAAGGATCAATGATCAATGACGAATGAACTATGAAGAATGAACAAGGATCAATGATCAATGAAGAATGAACGATGAATAATGAACAAGGATCAATGATCAATGACGAATGAACGATGAAGAATGAACAAGGATCAATGATCAATGAAGAATGAACAAGGATCATTGATCAATGAAAAATGAACGATGAAGAATGAACAAGGATCAATGATCAATGACGAATGAACGATGAAGAATGAAAAAGGATCAATGATCAATGAAGAATGAATGATGAAGAATGAACAAGGATCAATGGTCAATGACGAATGAACGATGAAGAATGAACAAGGATAAATGATCAATGAAGAATGAACGATTAAGAATGAACAAGGATCAATGATCAATGATCAATGACGAATGAACGATGAAGAATGAACAAGGATCAATGATCAATGAACAATGAACGATGAAGAATGAACAAGGATCAATGATCAATGAAGAATGAACGATGAAGAATGTACAAGGATCAATGATCAATGAAGAATGAACGATGAAGAATGAACAAGGATCAATGCTCAACGACGAATGAACGGTGAAGAATGAACAAGGATCAATGATCAATGAAGAATGAACGACGAAGAATGAACAAGGATCAATGATCAATGAAAAAACAACGATGAAGAATGAACAAGGATCAATGATCAATGACGAATGAACGATGAAGAATGAACAAGGATCAATGATCAATGAAGAATTAACGATGAAAAATGAACAAGGATCAATGATCAATGAAGAATAAAAGATGAAGAATGAACAAGGATCAATGGTTAATGACGAATGAACGATGAAAAATGAACAAGGATCAATGATCTATCAAGAATGAACGATGAAGAATGAACAAGGATCAATGATCAATGAAGAATAAACAAGAATTATTGGTCAATGACGAATGAACGATGAAGAATGAACCAGGATCAATGATCAATGAATAATGAACGATGAAGAATGAACAAGGATCAATGATCAATGAAGAATGAACGATGAAGAATGAAAAAGGATCAATGATCAATCAAGAAAGAACGATGAAGAATGAACAAGGATCAATGATCAATGAAGAATGAACAAGAATTAATGGTCAATAACGAATGAACGATGAAGAATGAACAAGGATCAATGATCAATGAAGAATGAACGATGAAGAATGAACAAGGATCAATGATCAATGAAGAATGAACGATGAAGAATGAACAAGGATCAATGATCAATGACGAATGAACGATGAAGAATGAACAAGGATCAATGAACAATGAAGAATGAACGATTAAGAATGAACAAGGATCAATGATCAATGACGAATGAACGATGAAGAATGAACAAGGATCAATGATCAATGAAGAATGAACGATGAAGAATGAACAAGGATCAATGATCAATGAAGAATGAACGATGAAGAATGAACAAGGATCAATGATCAATGACGAATGAACGATGAAGAATGAACAAGGATTATTGGTCAATGACAAATGAACGATGATGAATGAACAAGGATCAATGATCAATGAAGAATGAACGATGAAGAATGAACAAGGATTCATGGTCAATGACGAATGTACGATGAAGAATGAACAAGGATCAATGATCAATGAAGAATGAACAATGAAGAATGAACAAGGATCAATGATAAATGACGAAGGAACGATAAAGAATGAACAAAGATCAATGATCAATGAAGAATGAACGATGAAGAATGAACAAGGATCAATGATCAATGAAGAATGAACGATGAAGAATGAACAAGGATCAATGATCAATGAAGAATAAACGATGAAGAATGAACAAGGGTCAATGATCAATGAAGAATGAACGATGTAGAATGAACAAGGATCAATGATCGATGAATAATGAACGATGAAGAATAAACAAAGCTCAATGATCAATGACGAATGAACGATGAAAAATGAACAAGGATCAATGATCAATGAAGAATGAACGATGAAGAATGAACAAGGATCAATGATCAATGAAGAATAAACAAGAATTATTGGTCAATGACGAATGAACGATGAAGAATGAACAAGGATCAATGATCAATGAAGAATGAACGATGAAGAATGAACAAGGATCAATGCTCAAATGACGAATGAACGGTGAAGAATGAACAAGGATAATTGATCAATGAAGAATGAAAGATGAAGAATGAACAAGGATCAATAATCAATGAAAAATGAACGATGAAGAATGAACAAGGATCAAAGATCAATGACGAATGAACGATGAACAATGAACAAGGATCAATGATCAATGAACAATGAACGATGAAGAATGAACAAGGATCAATGATCAATGAAGAATGAACGATGAAGAATGAACAAGGATTAATGGTCAATGACGAATGAACGATGAAGAATGAACAAGGATCAATGATCAATGAAGAATAAACGATGAAGAATGAACAAGGATCAATGATCAATGAAGAATGAACAAGGATCAATGATCAATGACGAATGAACTACGAAGAATGAACAAGGATCAATGATCAATGAAGAATGAACGATGAATAATGAACAAGGATCAATGTTCAATGACGAATGAACGATGAAGAATGAACAAGGATCAATGATCAATGAAGAATGAACAAGGATCATTGATCAATGAAAAATGAACGATGAAGAATGAACAAGGATCAATGATCAATGACGAATGAACGATGAAGAATGAATAAGAATCAATGATCAATGAAGAATGAATGATGAAGAATGAACAAGGATCAATGGTCAATGACGAATGAACGATGAAGAATGAACAAGGATAAATGATCAATGAAGAATGAACGATTAAGAATGAACAAGGATCAATGATCAATGATCAATGACGAATGAACGATGAAGAATGAACAAGGATCAATGATCAATGAACAATGAACGATGAAGAATGAACAAGGATCAATGATCAATGAAGAATGAACGATGAAGAATGAACGATGAAGAATGAACAAGGATCAATGATCAATGAAGAATGAACGATGAAGAATGAACAAGGATCAATGCTCAACGACGAATGAACGGTGAAGAATGAACAAGGATCAATGATCAATGAAGAATGAACGACGACGAATGAACAAGGATCAATGATCAATGAAAAAACAACGATGAAGGATGAACAAGGATCAATGATCAATGACGAATGAACGATGAAGAATGAACAAGGATCAATGATCAATGAAGAATTAACGATGAAAAATGAACAAGGATCAATGATCAATGAAGAATAAACGATGAAGAATGAACAAGGATCAATGGTTAATGACGAATGAACGATGAAAAATGAACAAGGATCAATGATCTATGAAGAATGAACGATGAAGAATGAACAAGGATCAATGATCAATGAAGAATAAACAAGAATTAAGTGTCAATGACGAATGAACGATGAAGAATGAACCAGGATCAATGATCAATGAATAATGAACGATGAAGAATGAACAAGGATCAATGATCAATGAAGAATGAACGATGAAGAATGAACAAGGATCAATGATCAATCAAGAAAGAACGATGAAGAATGAACAAGGATCAATGATCAATGAAGAATGAACAAGAATTAATGGTCAATAACGAATGAACGATGAAGAATGAACAAGGATCAATGATCAATGAAGAATGAACGATGAAGAATGAACAAGGATCAATGATCAATGAAGAATGAACGATGAAGAATGAACAAGGATCAATGATCAATGACGAATGAACGATGAAGAATGAACAAGGATCAATGAACAATGAAGAATGAACGATTAAGAATGAACAAGGATCAATGATCAATGACGAATGAACGATGAAGAATGAACAAGGATTATTGGTCAATGACAAATGAACGATGATGAATGAACAAGGATCAATGATCAATGAAGAATGAACGATGAAGAATGAACAAGGATTCATGGTCAATGACGAATGTACGATGAAGAATGAACAAGGATCAATGATCAATGAAGAATGAACAATGAAGAATGAACAAGGATCAATGATAAATGACGAAGGAACGATAAAGAATGAACAAAGATCAATGATCAATGAAGAATGAACGATGAAGAATGAACAAGGATCAATGATCAATGACGAATGAACGATGAAGAATGAACAAGGATCAATGATCAATGAAGAATGAACGATGAAGAATGAACAAGGATCAATGATCAATGAAGAATGAACGATGAAGAATGAACAAGGATCAATGATCAATGACGAATGAACGATGAAGAATGAACAAGGATCAATGCTCAATGACGAATGAACGATGATGAATGAACAAGGATCAATGATCAATGAAGAATGAACGATGAAGAATGAACAAGGATCAATGATCAATGACGAATGAACAAGGATCAATGATCAATGACGAATGAACTATGAAGAATGAACAAGGATCAATGATCAATGAAGAATGAACGATGAATAATGAACAAGGATCAATGATCAATGACGAATGAACGATGAAGAATGAACAAGGATCAATGATCAATGAAGAATGAACAAGGATCATTGATCAATGAAAAATGAACGATGAAGAATGAACAAGGATCAATGATCAATGACGAATGAACGATGAAGAATGAACAAGGATCAATGATCAATGAAGAATGAATGATGAAGAATGAACAAGGATCAATGGTCAATGACGAATGAACGATGAAGAATGAACAAGGATAAATGATCAATGAAGAATGAACGATTAAGAATGAACAAGGATCAATGATCAATGATCAATGACGAATGAACGATGAAGAATGAACAAGGATCAATGATCAATGAACAATGAACGATGAAGAATGAACAAGGATCAATGATCAATGAAGAATGAACGATGAAGAATGTACAAGGATCAATGATCAATGAAGAATGAACGATGAAGAATGAACAAGGATCAATGCTCAACGACGAATGAACGGTGAAGAATGAACAAGGATCAATGATCAATGAAGAATGAACGACGAAGAATGAACAAGGATCAATGATCAATGAAAAAACAACGATGAAGAATGAACAAGGATCAATGATCAATGACGAATGAACGATGAAGAATGAACAAGGATCAATGATCAATGAAGAATTAACGATGAAAAATGAACAAGGATCAATGATCAATGAAGAATAAAAGATGAAGAATGAACAAGGATCAATGGTTAATGACGAATGAACGATGAAAAATGAACAAGGATCAATGATCTATCAAGAATGAACGATGAAGAATGAACAAGGATCAATGATCAATGAAGAATAAACAAGAATTATTGGTCAATGACGAATGAACGATGAAGAATGAACCAGGATCAATGATCAATGAATAATGAACGATGAAGAATGAACAAGGATCAATGATCAATGAAGAATGAACGATGAAGAATGAAAAAGGATCAATGATCAATCAAGAAAGAACGATGAAGAATGAACAAGGATCAATGATCAATGAAGAATGAACAAGAATTAATGGTCAATAACGAATGAACGATGAAGAATGAACAAGGATCAATGATCAATGAAGAATGAACGATGAAGAATGAACAAGGATCAATGATCAATGAAGAATGAACGATGAAGAATGAACAAGGATCAATGATCAATGACTAATGAACGATGAAGAATGAACAAGGATCAATGAACAATGAAGAATGAACGATTAAGAATCAACAAGGATCAATGATCAATGACGAATGAACGATGAAGAATGAACAAGGATCAATGATCAATGAAGAATGAACGATGAAGAATGAACAAGGATCAATGATCAATGAAGAATGAACGATGAAGAATGAACAAGGATCAATGATCAATGACGAATGAACGATGAAGAATGAACAAGGATCAATCAACAATGAAGAATGAACGATTAAGAATGAACAAGGATCAATGATCAATGACGAATGAACGATGAAGAATGAACAAGGATCAATGATCAATGAACAATGAACGATGAAGAATGAACAAGGATCAATGATCAATGAAGAATGAACGGTGAAGAATGAACAAGGATTAATGGTCAATGACGAATGTACGATGAAGAATGAACAAGGATCAATGATCAATGAAGAATGAACAATGAAGAATGAACAAGGATCAATGATAAATGACGAAGGAACGATAAAGAATGAACAAAGATCAATGATCAATGAAGAATGAACGATGAAGAATGAACAAGGATCAATGATCAATGACGAATGAACGATGAAGAATGAACAAGGATCAATGATCAATGAAGAATGAACGATGAAGAATGAACAAGGATCAATGATCAATGAAGAATGAACGATGAAGAATGAACAAGGATCAATGATCAATGACGAATGAACGATGAAGAATGAACAAGGATTATTGGTCAATGACAAATGAACGATGATGAATGAACAAGGATCAATGATCAATGAAGAATGAACGATGAAGAATGAACAAGGATTCATGGTCAATGACGAATGTACGATGAAGAATGAACAAGGATCAATGATCAATGAAGAATGAACAATGAAGAATGAACAAGGATCAATGATAAATGACGAAGGAACGATAAAGAATGAACAAAGATCAATGATCAATGAAGAATGAACGATGAAGAATGAACAAGGATCAATGATCAATGAAGAATGAACGATGAAGAATGAACAAGGATCAATGATCAATGAAGAATAAACGATGAAGAATGAACAAGGGTCAATGATCAATGAAGAATGAACGATGTAGAATGAACAAGGATCAATGATCGATGAATAATGAACGATGAAGAATAAACAAAGCTCAATGATCAATGACGAATGAACGATGAAAAATGAACAAGGATCAATGATCAATGAAGAATGAACGATGAAGAATGAACAAGGATCAATGATCAATGAAGAATAAACAAGAATTATTGGTCAATGACGAATGAACGATGAAGAATGAACAAGGATCAATGATCAATGAAGAATGAACGATGAAGAATGAACAAGGATCAATGCTCAAATGACGAATGAACGGTGAAGAATGAACAAGGATAATTGATCAATGAAGAATGAACGATGAAGAATGAACAAGGATCAATAATCAATGAAAAATGAACGATGAAGAATGAACAAGGATCAAAGATCAATGACGAATGAACGATGAAGAATGAACAAGGATCAATGATCAATGAACAATGAACGATGAAGAATGAACAAGGATCAATGATCAATGAAGAATGAACGATGAAGAATGAACAAGGATTAATGGTCAATGACGAATGAACGATGAAGAATGAACAAGGATCAATGATCAATGAAGAATAAACGATGAAGAATGAACAAGGATCAATGATCAATGAAGAATGAACAAGGATCAATGATCAATGACGAATGAACTACGAAGAATGAACAAGGATCAATGATCAATGAAGAATGAACGTTGAATAATGAACAAGGATCAATGATCAATGACGAATGAACGATGAAGAATGAACAAGGATCAATGATCAATGAAGAATGAACAAGGATCATTGATCAATGAAAAATGAACGATGAAGAATGAACAAGGATCAATGATCAATGACGAATGAACGATGAAGAATGAATAAGAATCAATGATCAATGAAGAATGAATGATGAAGAATGAACAAGGATCAAT
The DNA here is from genome assembly GCF_026212465.1 of Amaranthus tricolor. NCBI lineage: Eukaryota > Viridiplantae > Streptophyta > Magnoliopsida > Caryophyllales > Amaranthaceae > Amaranthus > Amaranthus tricolor. The sequence goes on from NC_080063.1 coordinate 1,632,111, forward strand.
GGTCAATGACGAATGAACGATGAAGAATGAACAAGGATAAATGATCAATGAAGAATGAACGATTAAGAATGAACAAGGATCAATGATCAATGATCAATGACGAATGAACGATGAAGAATGAACAAGGATCAATGATCAATGAACAATGAACGATGAAGAATGAACAAGGATCAATGATCAATGAAGAATGAACGATGAAGAATGAACGATGAAGAATGAACAAGGATCAATGATCAATGAAGAATGAACGATGAAGAATGAACAAGGATCAATGCTCAACGACGAATGAACGGTGAAGAATGAACAAGGATCAATGATCAATGAAGAATGAACGACGACGAATGAACAAGGATCAATGATCAATGAAAAAACAACGATGAAGGATGAACAAGGATCAATGATCAATGACGAATGAACGATGAAGAATGAACAAGGATCAATGATCAATGAAGAATTAACGATGAAAAATGAACAAGGATCAATGATCAATGAAGAATAAACGATGAAGAATGAACAAGGATCAATGGTTAATGACGAATGAACGATGAAAAATGAACAAGGATCAATGATCTATGAAGAATGAACGATGAAGAATGAACAAGGATCAATGATCAATGAAGAATAAACAAGAATTAAGTGTCAATGACGAATGAACGATGAAGAATGAACCAGGATCAATGATCAATGAATAATGAACGATGAAGAATGAACAAGGATCAATGATCAATGAAGAATGAACGATGAAGAATGAACAAGGATCAATGATCAATCAAGAAAGAACGATGAAGAATGAACAAGGATCAATGATCAATGAAGAATGAACAAGAATTAATGGTCAATAACGAATGAACGATGAAGAATGAACAAGGATCAATGATCAATGAAGAATGAACGATGAAGAATGAACAAGGATCAATGATCAATGAAGAATGAACGATGAAGAATGAACAAGGATCAATGATCAATGACGAATGAACGATGAAGAATGAACAAGGATCAATGAACAATGAAGAATGAACGATTAAGAATGAACAAGGATCAATGATCAATGACGAATGAACGATGAAGAATGAACAAGGATTATTGGTCAATGACAAATGAACGATGATGAATGAACAAGGATCAATGATCAATGAAGAATGAACGATGAAGAATGAACAAGGATTCATGGTCAATGATGAATGTACGATGAAGAATGAACAAGGATCAATGATCAATGAAGAATGAACAATGAAGAATGAACAAGGATCAATGATAAATGACGAAGGAACGATAAAGAATGAACAAAGATCAATGATCAATGAAGAATGAACGATGAAGAATGAACAAGGATCAATGATCAATGACGAATGAACGATGAAGAATGAATAAGAATCAATGATCAATGAAGAATGAATGATGAAGAATGAACAAGGATCAATGGTCAATGACGAATGAACGATGAAGAATGAACAAGGATAAATGATCAATGAAGAATGAACGATTAAGAATGAACAAGGATCAATGATCAATGATCAATGACGAATGAACGATGAAGAATGAACAAGGATCAATGATCAATGAACAATGAACGATGAAGAATGAACAAGGATCAATGATCAATGAAGAATGAACGATGAAGAATGAACAAGGATCAATGATCAATGAAGAATGAACGATGAAGAATGAACAAGGATCAATGCTCAACGACGAATGAACGGTGAAGAATGAACAAGGATCAATGATCAATGAAGAATGAACGACGACGAATGAACAAGGATCAATGATCAATGAAAAAACAACGATGAAGGATGAACAAGGATCAATGATCAATGACGAATGAACGATGAAGAATGAACAAGGATCAATGATCAATGAAGAATTAACGATGAAAAATGAACAAGGATCAATGATCAATGAAGAATAAACGATGAAGAATGAACAAGGATCAATGGTTAATGACGAATGAACGATGAAAAATGAACAAGGATCAATGATCTATGAAGAATGAACGATGAAGAATGAACAAGGATCAATGATCAATGAAGAATAAACAAGAATTAAGTGTCAATGACGAATGAACGATGAAGAATGAACCAGGATCAATGATCAATGAATAATGAACGATGAAGAATGAACAAGGATCAATGATCAATGAAGAATGAACGATGAAGAATGAACAAGGATCAATGATCAATCAAGAAAGAACGATGAAGAATGAACAAGGATCAATGATCAATGAAGAATGAACAAGAATTAATGGTCAATAACGAATGAACGATGAAGAATGAACAAGGATCAATGATCAATGAAGAATGAACGATGAAGAATGAACAAGGATCAATGATCAATGAAGAATGAACGATGAAGAATGAACAAGGATCAATGATCAATGACGAATGAACGATGAAGAATGAACAAGGATCAATGAACAATGAAGAATGAACGATTAAGAATGAACAAGGATCAATGATCAATGACGAATGAACGATGAAGAATGAACAAGGATTATTGGTCAATGACAAATGAACGATGATGAATGAACAAGGATCAATGATCAATGAAGAATGAACGATGAAGAATGAACAAGGATTCATGGTCAATGACGAATGTACGATGAAGAATGAACAAGGATCAATGATCAATGAAGAATGAACAATGAAGAATGAACAAGGATCAATGATAAATGACGAAGGAACGATAAAGAATGAACAAAGATCAATGATCAATGAAGAATGAACGATGAAGAATGAACAAGGATCAATGATCAATGAAGAATGAACGATGAAGAATGAACAAGGATCAATGATCAATGAAGAATAAAGGATGAAGAATGAACAAGGGTCAATGATCAATGAAGAATGAACGATGAAGAATGAACAAGGATCAATGGTCGATGAATAATGAACGATGAAGAATGAACAAAGCTCAATGATCAATGACGAATGAACGATGAAAAATGAACAAGGATCAATGATCAATGAAGAATGAACGATGAAGAATGAACAAGGATCAATGATCAATGAAGAATAAACAAGAATTATTGGTCAATGACGAATGAACGATGAAGAATGAACAAGGATCAATGATCAATGAAGAATGAACGATGAAGAATGAACAAGGATCAATGCTCAAATGACGAATGAACGGTGAAGAATGAACAAGGATAATTGATCAATGAAGAATGAACGATGAAGAATGAACAAGGATCAATAATCAATGAAAAATGAACGATGAAGAATGAACAAGGATCAATGATTAATGACGAATGAACGATGAAGAATGAACAAGGATCAATGATCAATGAACAATGAACGATGAAGAATGAACAAGGATCAATGATCAATGAAGAATGAACGATGTAGAATGAACAAGGATCAATGATCGATGAATAATGAACGATGAAGAATAAACAAAGCTCAATGATCAATGACGAATGAACGGGGAAAAATGAACAAGGATCAATGATCAATGAAGAATGAACGATGAAGAATGAACAAGGATCAATGATCAATGAAGAATAAACAAGAATTATTGGTCAATGACGAATGAACGATGAAGAATGAACAAGGATCAATGATCAATGAAGAATGAACGATGAAGAATGAACAAGGATCAATGCTCAAATGACGAATGAACGGTGAAGAATGAACAAGGATAATTGATCAATGAAGAATGAACGATGAAGAATGAACAAGGATCAATAATCAATGAAAAATGAACGAATGAACAAGGATCAAAGATCAATGACGAATGAACGATGAAGAATGAACAAGGATCAATGATCAATGAACAATGAACGATGAAGAATGAACAAGGATCAATGATCAATGAAGAATGAACGATGAAGAATGAACAAGGATTAATGGTCAATGACGAATGAACGATGAAGAATGAACAAGGATCAATGATCAATGAAGAATAAACGATGAAGAATGAACAAGGATCAATGATCAATGAAGAATGAACAAGGATCAATGATCAATGACGAATGAACTACGAAGAATGAACAAGGATCAATGATCAATGAAGAATGAACGATGAATAATGAACAAGGATCAATGATCAATGACGAATGAACGATGAAGAATGAACAAGGATCTATGATCAATGAAGAATGAACAAGGATCATTGATCAATGAAAAATGAACGATGAAGAATGAACAAGGATCAATGATCAATGACGAATGAACGATGAAGAATGAACAAGAATCAATGATCAATGAAGAATGAATGATGAAGAATGAACAAGGATCAATGGTCAATGACGAATGAACGATGAAGAATGAACAAGGATAAATGATCAATGAAGAATGAACGATTAAGAATGAACAAGGATCAATGATCAATGATCAATGACGAATGAACGATGAAGAATGAACAAGGATCAATGATCAATGAACAATGAACGATGAAGAATGAACAAGGATCAATGATCAATGAAGAATGAACGATGAAGAATGATCAAGGATCAATGATCAATGAAGAATGAACGATGAAGAATGAACAAGGATCAATGCTCAACGACGAATGAACGGTGAAGAATGAACAAGGATCAATGATCAATGAAGAATGAACGACGACGAATGAACAAGGATCAATGATCAATGAAAAAACAACGATGAAGGATGAACAAGGATCAATGATCAATGACGAATGAACGATGAAGAATGAACAAGGATCAATGATCAATGAAGAATTAACGATGAAAAATGAACAAGGATCAATGATCAATGAAGAATAAACGATGAAGAATGAACAAGGATCAATGGTTAATGACGAATGAACGATGAAAAATGAACAAGGATCAATGATCTATGAAGAATGAACGATGAAGAATGAACAAGGATCAATGATCAATGAAGAATAAACAAGAATTAAGTGTCAATGACGAATGAACGATGAAGAATGAACCAGGATCAATGATCAATGAATAATGAACGATGAAGAATGAACAAGGATCAATGATCAATGAAGAATGAACGATGAAGAATGAACAAGGATCAATGATCAATCAAGAAAGAACGATGAAAAATGAACAAGGATCAATGATCAATGAAGAATGAACAAGAATTAATGGTCAATAACGAATGAACGATGAAGAATGAACAAGGATCAATGATCAATGAAGAATGAACGATGAAGAATGAACAAGGATCAATGATCAATGAAGAATGAACGATGAAGAATGAACAAGGATCAATGATCAATGACGAATGAACGATGAAGAATGAACAAGGATCAATGAACAATGAAGAATGAACGATTAAGAATGAACAAGGATCAATGATCAATGACGAATGAACGATGAAGAATGAACAAGGATTATTGGTCAATGACAAATGAACGATGATGAATGAACAAGGATCAATGATCAATGAAGAATGAACGATGAAGAATGAACAAGGATTCATGGTCAATGACGAATGTACGATGAAGAATGAACAAGGATCAATGATCAATGAAGAATGAACAATGAAGAATGAACAAGGATCAATGATAAATGACGAAGGAACGATAAAGAATGAACAAAGATCAATGATCAATGAAGAATGAACGATGAAGAATGAACAAGGATCAATGATCAATGAAGAATGAACGATGAAGAATGAACAAGGATCAATGATCAATGAAGAATAAAGGATGAAGAATGAACAAGGGTCAATGATCAATGAAGAATGAACGATGAAGAATGAACAAGGATCAATGATCGATGAATAATGAACGATGAAGAATGAACAAAGCTCAATGATCAATGACGAATGAACGATGAAAAATGAACAAGGATCAATGATCAATGAAGAATGAACGATGAAGAATGAACAAGGATCAATGATCAATGAAGAATAAACAAGAATTATTTGTCAATGACGAATGAACGATGAAGAATGAACAAGGATCAATGATCAATGAAGAATGAACGATGAAGAATGAACAAGGATCAATGCTCAAATGACGAATGAACGGTGAAGAATGAACAAGGATAATTGATCAATGAAGAATGAACGATGAAGAATAAACAAGGATCAATAATCAATGAAAAATGAACGATGAAGAATGAACAAGGATCAATGATTAATGACGAATGAACGATGAAGAATGAACAAGGATCAATGATCAATGAACAATGAACGATGAAGAATGAACAAGGATCAATGATCAATGAAGAATGAACGATGTAGAATGAACAAGGATCAATGATCGATGAATAATGAACGATGAAGAATAAACAAAGCTCAATGATCAATGACGAATGAACGGGGAAAAATGAACAAGGATCAATGATCAATGAAGAATGAACGATGAAGAATGAACAAGGATCAATGATCAATGAAGAATAAACAAGAATTATTGGTCAATGACGAATGAACGATGAAGAATGAACAAGGATCAATGATCAATGAAGAATGAACGATGAAGAATGAACAAGGATCAATGCTCAAATGACGAATGAACGGTGAAGAATGAACAAGGATAATTGATCAATGAAGAATGAACGATGAAGAATGAACAAGGATCAATAATCAATGAAAAATGAACGATGAAGAATGAACAAGGATCAAAGATCAATGACGAATGAACGATGAAGAATGAACAAGGATCAATGATCAATGAACAATGAACGATGAAGAATGAACAAGGATCAATGATCAATGAAGAATGAACGATGAAGAATGAACAAGGATTAATGGTCAATGACGAATGAACGATGAAGAATGAACAAGGATCAATGATCAATGAAGAATAAACGATGAAGAATGAACAAGGATCAATGATCAATGAAGAATGAACAAGGATCAATGATCAATGACGAATGAACTACGAAGAATGAACAAGGATCAATGATCAATGAAGAATGAACGATGAATAATGAACAAGGATCAATGATCAATGACGAATGAACGATGAAGAATGAACAAGGATCTATGATCAATGAAGAATGAACAAGGATCATTGATCAATGAAAAATGAACGATGAAGAATGAACAAGGATCAATGATCAATGACGAATGAACGATGAAGAATGAACAAGAATCAATGATCAATGAAGAATGAATGATGAAGAATGAACAAGGATCAATGGTCAATGACGAATGAACGATGAAGAATGAACAAGGATAAATGATCAATGAAGAATGAACGATTAAGAATGAACAAGGATCAATGATCAATGATCAATGACGAATGAACGATGAAGAATGAACAAGGATCAATGATCAATGAACAATGAACGATGAAGAATGAACAAGGATCAATGATCAATGAAGAATGAACGATGAAGAATGAACAAGGATCAATGATCAATGAAGAATGAACGATGAAGAATGAACAAGGATCAATGCTCAACGACGAATGAACGGTGAAGAATGAACAAGGATCAATGATCAATGAAGAATGAACGACGAAGAATGAACAAGGATCAATGATCAATGAAAAAACAACGATGAAGGATGAACAAGGATCAATGATCAATGACGAATGAACGATGAAGAATGAACAAGGATCAATGATCAATGAAGAATTAACGATGAAAAATGAACAAGGATCAATGATCAATGAAGAATAAACGATGAAGAATTAACAAGGATCAATGGTTAATGACGAATGAACGATGAAGAATGAACCAGGATCAATGATCAATGAATAATGAACGATGAAGAATGAACAAGGATCAATGATCAATGAAGAATGAACGATGAAGAATGAACAAGGATCAATGATCAATCAAGAAAGAACGATGAAGAATGAACAAGGATCAATGATAATTGAAGAATGAACAAGAATTAATGGTCAATAACGAATGAACGATGAAGAATGAACAAGGATCAATGATCAATGAAGAATGAATGATGAAGAATGAACAAGGATCAATGATCAATGAAGAATGAACGATGAAGAATGAACAAGGATCAATGATCAATGACGAATGAACGATGAAGAATGAACAAGGATCAATGAACAATGAAGAATGAACGATTAAGAATGAACAAGGATCAATGATCAATGACGAATGAACGATGAAGAATGAACAAGGATCAATGATCAATGAACAATGAACGATGAAGAATGAACAAGGATCAATGATCAATGAAGAATGAACGATGAAGAATGAACAAGGATTAATGGTCAATGACGAATGTACGATGAAGAATGAACAAGGATCAATGATCAATGAAGAATGAACAATGAAGAATGAACAAGGATCAATGATAAATGACGAAGGAACGATAAAGAATGAACAAAGATCAATGATCAATGAAGAATGAACGATGAAGAATGAACAAGGATCAATGATCAATGACGAATGAACGATGAAGAATGAACAAGGATCAATGATCAATGAAGAATGAACGATGAAGAATGAACAAGGATCAATGATCAATGAAGAATGAACGATGAAGAATGAACAAGGATCAATGATCAATGACGAATGAACGATGAAGAATGAACAAGGATTATTGGTCAATGACAAATGAACGATGAAGAATGAACAAGGATCAATGATCAATGAAGAATGAACGATGAAGAATGAACAAGGATTCATGGTCAATGACGAATGTACGATGAAGAATGAACAAGGATCAATGATCAATGAAGAATGAACAATGAAGAATGAACAAGGATCAATGATAAATGACGAAGGAACGATAAAGAATGAACAAAGATCAATGATCAATGAAGAATGAACGATGAAGAATGAACAAGGATCAATGATCAATGAAGAATGAACGATGAAGAATGAACAAGGATCAATGATCAATGACGAATGAACGATGAAGAATGAACAAGGATTAATGGTCAATGACGAATGAACGATGAAGAATGAACAAGGATCAATGATCAATGAAGAATAAACGATGAAGAATGAACAAGGATCAATGATCAATGAAGAATGAACGATGAAGAATGAACAAGGATCAATGATCAATGACGAATGAACGATGAAGAATGAACAAGGATTAATGGTCAATGACGAATGAACGATGAAGAATGAACAAGGATCAATGATCAATGAAGAATGAACGATGAAGAATAAACAAGGATCAATGCTCAAATGACGAATGAACGGTGAAGAATGAACAAGGATAATTGATCAATGAAGAATGAACGATGAAGAATGAACAAGGATCAATGATCAATGAAGAATGAACGATGAAGAATGAACAAGGATCAATGATCAATGACGAATGAACGATGAAGAATGAACAAGGATCAATGATCAATGAAGAATAAACGATGAAGAATGAACAAGGATCAATGATCAATGAAGAATGAACAAGGATCAATGATCAATGACGAATGAACTACGAAGAATGAACAAGGATCAATGATCAATGAAGAATGAACGATGAATAATGAACAAGGATCAATGATCAATGACGAATGAACGATGAAGAATGAACAAGGATCAATGATTAATGAAGAATGAACAAGGATCATTGATCAATGAAAAATGAACGATGAAGAATGAACAAGGATCAATGATCAATGACGAATGAACGATGAAGAATGAACAAGAATCAATGATCAATGAAGAATGAATGATGAAGAATGAACAAGGATCAATGGTCAATGACGAATGAACGATGAAGAATGAACAAGGATAAATGATCAATGAAGAATGAACGATTAAGAATGAACAAGGATCAATGATCAATGATCAATGACGAATGAACGATGAAGAATGAACAAGGATCAATGATCAATGAACAATGAACGATGAAGAATGAACAAGGATCAATGATCAATGAAGAATGAACGATGAAGAATGAACAAGGATCAATGATCAATGAAGAATGAACGATGAAGAATGAACAAGGATCAATGCTCAACGACGAATGAACGGTGAAGAATGAACAAGGATCAATGATCAATTAAGAATGAACGACGACGAATGAACAAGGATCAATGATCAATGAAAAAACAACGATGAAGGATGAACAAGGATCAATGATCAATGACGAATGAACGATGAAGAATGAACAAGGATCAATGATCAATGAAGAATTAACGATGAAAAATGAACAAGGATCAATGATCAATGAAGAATAAACGATGAAGAATGAACAAGGATCAATGGTTAATGACGAATGAACGATGAAAAATGAACAAGGATCAATGATCTATGAAGAATGAACGATGAAGAATGAACAAGGATCAATGATCAATGAAGAATAAACAAGAATTAAGTGTCAATGACGAATGAACGATGAAGAATGAACCAGGATCAATGATCAATGATTAATGAACGATGAAGAATGAACAAGGATCAATGATCAATGAAGAATGAACGATGAAGAATGAACAAGGATCAATGATCAATCAAGAAAGAACGATGAAGAATGAACAAGGATCAATGATCAATGAAGAATGAACAAGAATTAATGGTCAATAACGAATGAACGATGAAGAATGAACAAGGATCAATGATCAATGAAGAATGAACGATGAAGAATGAACAAGGATCAATGATCAATGAAGAATGAACGATGAAGAATGAACAAGGATCAATGATCAATGACGAATGAACGATGAAGAATGAACAAGGATCAATGAACAATGAAGAATGAACGATTAAGAATGAACAAGGATCAATGATCAATGACGAATGAACGATGAAGAATGAACAAGGATTATTGGTCAATGACAAATGAACGATGATGAATGAACAAGGATCAATGATCAATGAAGAATGAACGATGAAGAATGAACAAGGATTCATGGTCAATGACGAATGTACGATGAAGAATGAACAAGGATCAATGATCAATGAAGAATGAACAATGAAGAATGAACAAGGATCAATGATAAATGACGAAGGAACGATAAAGAATGAACAAAGATCAATGATCAATGAAGAATGAACGATGAAGAATGAACAAGGATCAATGATCAATGAAGAATGAACGATGAAGAATGAACAAGGATCAATGATCAATGAAGAATAAAGGATGAAGAATGAACAAGGGTCAATGATCAATGAAGAATGAACGATGAAGAATGAACAAGGATCAATGATCGATGAATAATGAACGATGAAGAATGAACAAAGCTCAATGATCAATGACGAATGAACGATGAAAAATGAACAAGGATCAATGATCAATGAAGAATGAACGATGAAGAATGAACAAGGATCAATGATCAATGAAGAATAAACAAGAATTATTGGTCAATGACGAATGAACGATGAAGAATGAACAAGGATCAATGATCAATGAAGAATGAACGATGAAGAATGAACAAGGATCAATGCTCAAATGACGAATGAACGGTGAAGAATGAACAAGGATAATTGATCAATGAAGAATGAACGATGAAGAATGAACAAGGATCAATAATCAATGAAAAATGAACGATGAAGAATGAACAAGGATCAATGATTAATGACGAATGAACGATGAAGAATGAACAAGGATCAATGATCAATGAACAATGAACGATGAAGAATGAACAAGGATCAATGATCAATGAAGAATGAACGATGAAGAATGAACAAGGATTAATGGTCAATGACGAATGAACGATGAAGAATGAACAAGGATCAATGATCAATGAAGAATAAACGATGAAGAATGAACAAGGATCAATGATCAATGAAGAATGAACAAGGATCAATGATCAATCACGAATGAACTATGAAGAATGAACAAGGATCAATGATCAATGAAGAATGAACGATGAATAATGAACAAGGATCAATGATCAATGACGAATGAACGATGAAGAATGAACAAGGATCAATGATCAATGAAGAATGAACAAGGATCATTGATCAATGAAGAATAAACGATGAAGAATGAACAAGGATCAATGATCAATGAAGAATGAACGATGAAGAATGAACAAGGATCAATGATCAATGACGAATGAACGATGAAGAATGAACAAGGATTAATGGTCAATGACAAATGAACGATGAAGAATGAACAAGGATCAATGATCAATGAAGAATGAACGATGAAGAATAAACAAGGATCAATGCTCAAATGACGAATGAACGGTGAAGAATGAACAAGGATAATTGATCAATGAAGAATGAACGATGAAGAATGAACAAGGATCAATGATCAATGAAGAATGAACGATGAAGAATGAACAAGGATCAATGATCAATGACGAATGAACGATGAAGAATGAACAAGGATCAATGATCAATGAAGAATAAACGATGAAGAATGAACAAGGATCAATGATCAATGAAGAATGAACAAGGATCAATGATCAATGACGAATGAACTACGTAGAATGAACAAGGATCAATGATCAATGAAGAATGAACGATGAATAATGAACAAGGATCAATGATCAATGACGAATGAACGATGAAGAATGAACAAGGATCAATGATCAATGAAGAATGAACAAGGATCATTGATCAATGAAAAATGAACGATGAAGAATGAACAAGGATCAATGATCAATGACGAATGAACGATGAAGAATGAACAAGAATCAATGATCAATGAAGAATGAATGATGAAGAATGAACAAGGATCAATGGTCAATGACGAATGAACGATGAAGAATGAACAAGGATAAATGATCAATGAAGAATGAACGATTAAGAATGAACAAGGATCAATGATCAATGATCAATGACGAATGAACGATGAAGAATGAACAAGGATCAATGATCAATGAACAATGAACGATGAAGAATGAACAAGGATCAATGATCAATGAAGAATGAACGATGAAGAATGAACAAGGATCAATGATCAATGAAGAATGAACGATGAAGAATGAACAAGGATCAATGCTCAACGACGAATGAACGGTGAAGAATGAACAAGGATCAATGATCAATGAAGAATGAACGACGACGAATGAACAAGGATCAATGATCAATGAAAAAACAACGATGAAGGATGAACAAGGATCAATGATCAATGACGAATGAACGATGAAGAATGAACAAGGATCAATGATCAATGAAGAATTAACGATGAAAAATGAACAAGGATCAATGATCAATGAAGAATAAACGATGAAGAATGAACAAGGATCAATGGTTAATGACGAATGAACGATGAAAAATGAACAAGGATCAATGATCTATGAAGAATGAACGATGAAGAATGAACAAGGATCAATGATCAATGAAGAATAAACAAGAATTAAGTGTCAATGACGAATGAACGATGAAGAATGAACCAGGATCAATGATCAATGAATAATGAACGATGAAGAATGAACAAGGATCAATGATCAATGAAGAATGAACGATGAAGAATGAACAAGGATCAATGATCAATCAAGAAAGAACGATGAAGAATGAACAAGGATCAATGATCAATGAAGAATGAACAAGAATTAATGGTCAATAACGAATGAACGATGAAGAATGAACAAGGATCAATGATCAATGAAGAATGAACGATGAAGAATGAACAAGGATCAATGATCAATGAAGAATGAACGATGAAGAATGAACAAGGATCAATGATCAATGACGAATGAACGATGAAGAATGAACAAGGATCAATGAACAATGAAGAATGAACGATTAAGAATGAACAAGGATCAATGATCAATGACGAATGAACGATGAAGAATGAACAAGGATTATTGGTCAATGACAAATGAACGATGATGAATGAACAAGAATCAATGATCAATGAAGAATGAACGATGAAGAATGAACAAGGATTCATGGTCAATGACGAATGTACGATGAAGAATGAACAAGGATCAATGATCAATGAAGAATGAACAATGAAGAATGAACAAGGATCAATGATAAATGACGAAGGAACGATAAAGAATGAACAAAGATCAATGATCAATGAAGAATGAACGATGAAGAATGAACAAGGATCAATGATCAATGAAGAATGAACGATGAAGAATGAACAAGGATCAATGATCAATGAAGAATAAAGGATGAAGAATGAACAAGGGTCAATGATCAATGAAGAATGAACGATGAAGAATGAACAAGAATCAATGATCGATGAATAATGAACGATGAAGAATGAACAAAGCTCAATGATCAATGACGAATGAACGATGAAAAATGAACAAGGATCAATGATCAATGAAGAATGAACGATGAAGAATGAACAAGGATCAATGATCAATGAAGAATAAACAAGAATTATTGGTCAATGACGAATGAACGATGAAGAATGAACAAGGATCAATGATCAATGAAGAATGAACGATGAAGAATGAACAAGGATCAATGCTCAAATGACGAATGAACGGTGAAGAATGAACAAGGATAATTGATCAATGAAGAATGAACGATGAAGAATGAACAAGGATCAATAATCAATGAAAAATGAACGATGAAGAATGAACAAGGATCAATGATTAATGACGAATGAACGATGAAGAATGAACAAGGATCAATGATCAATGAACAATGAACGATGAAGAATGAACAAGGATCAATGATCAATGAAGAATGAACGATGAAGAATGAACAAGGATTAATGGTCAATGACGAATGAACGATGAAGAATGAACAAGGATCAATGATCAATGAAGAATAAACGATGAAGAATGAACAAGGATCAATGATCAATGAAGAATGAACAAGGATCAATGATCAATCACGAATGAACTATGAAGAATGAACAAGGATCAATGATCAATGAAGAATGAACGATGAATAATGAACAAGGATCAATGATCAATGACGAATGAACGATGAAGAATGAACAAGGATCAATGATCAATGAAGAATGAACAAGGATCATTGATCAATGAAAAATGAACGATGAAGAATGAACAAGGATCAATGATCAATGACGAATGAACGATGAAGAATGAACAAGGATCAATGATCAATGAAAAATGAATGATGAAGAATGAACAAGGATCAATGGTCAATGACGAATGAACGATGAAGAATGAACAAGGATAAATGATCAATGAAGAATGAACGATTAAGAATGAACAAGGATCAATGATCAATGATCAATGACGAATGAACGATGAAGAATGAACAAGGATCAATGATCAATGAACAATGAACGATGAAGAATGAACAAGGATCAATGATCAATGAAGAATGAACGATGAAGAATGAACAAGGATCAATGATCAATGAAGAATGAACGATGAAGAATGAACAAGGATCAATGCTCAACGACGAATGAACGGTGAAGAATGAACAAGGATCAATGATCAATGAAGAATGAACGACGAAGAATGAACAAGGATCAATGATCAATGAAAAAACAACGATGAAGGATGAACAAGGATCAATGATCAATGACGAATGAACGATGAAGAATGAACAAGGATCAATGATCAATGAAGAATTAACGATGAAAAATGAACAAGGATCAATGATCAATGAAGAATAAACGATGAAGAATTAACAAGGATCAATGGTTAATGACGAATGAACGATGAAGAATGAACCAGGATCAATGATCAATGAATAATGAACGATGAAGAATGAACAAGGATCAATGATCAATGAAGAATGAACGATGAAGAATGAACAAGGATCAATGATCAATCAAGAAAGAACGATGAAGAATGAACAAGGATCAATGATCAATGAAGAATGAACAAGAATTAATGGTCAATAACGAATGAACGATGAAGAATGAACAAGGATCAATGATCAATGAAGAATGAATGATGAAGAATGAACAAGGATCAATGATCAATGAAGAATGAACGATGAAGAATGAACAAGTATCAATGATCAATGACGAATGAACGATGAAGAATGAACAAGGATCAATGAACAATGAAGAATGAACGATTAAGAATGAACAAGGATCAATGATCAATGACGAATGAACGATGAAGAATGAACAAGGATCAATGATCAATGAACAATGAACGATGAAGAATGAACAAGGATCAATGATCAATGAAGAATGAACGATGAATAATGAACAAGGATTAATGGTCAATGACGAATGTACGATGAAGAATGAACAAGGATCAATGATCAATGAAGAATGAACAATGAAGAATGAACAAGGATCAATGATAAATGACGAAGGAACGATAAAGAATGAACAAAGATCAATGATCAATGAAGAATGAACGATGAAGAATGAACAAGGATCAATGATCAATGACGAATGAACGATGAAGAATGAACAAGGATCAATGATCAATGAAGAATGAACGATGAAGAATGAACAAGGATCAATGATCAATGAAGAATGAACGATGAAGAATGAACAAGGATCAATGATCAATGACGAATGAACGATGAAGAATGAACAAGGATTATTGGTCAATGACAAATGAACGATGAAGAATGAACAAGGATCAATGATCAATGAAGAATGAACGATGAAGAATGAACAAGGATTCATGGTCAATGACGAATGTACGATGAAGAATGAACAAGGATCAATGATCAATGAAGAATGAACAATGAAGAATGAACAAGGATCAATGATAAATGACGAAGGAACGATAAAGAATGAACAAAGATCAATGATCAATGAAGAATGAACGATGAAGAATGAACAAGGATCAATGATCAATGAAGAATGAACGATGAAGAATGAACAAGGATCAATGATCAATGACGAATGAACGATGAAGAATGAACAAGGATTAATGGTCAATGACGAATGAACGATGAAGAATGAACAAGGATCAATGATCAATGAAGAATAAACGATGAAGAATGAACAAGGATCAATGATCAATGAAGAATGAACGATGAAGAATGAACAAGGATCAATGATCAATGACGAATGAACGATGAAGAATGAACAAGGATTAATGGTCAATGACGAATGAACGATGAAGAATGAACAAGGATCAATGATCAATGAAGAATAAACGATGAAGAATGAACAAGGATCAATGATCAATGAAGAATGAACAAGGATCAATGATCAATCACGAATGAACTATGAAGAATGAACAAGGATCAATGATCAATGAAGAATGAACGATGAATAATGAACAAGGATCAATGATCAATGACGAATGAACGATGAAGAATGAACAAGGATCAATGAACAATGAAGAATTAACGATTAAGAATGAACAAGGATCAATGATCAATGACGAATGAACGATGAAGAATGAACAAGGATCAATGATCAATGAACAATGAACGATGAAGAATGAACAAGGATCAATGATCAATGAAGAATGAACGATGAAGAATGAACAAGGATTAATGGTCAATGACGAATGTACGATGAAGAATGAACAAGGATCAATGATCAATGAAGAATGAACAATGAAGAATGAACAAGGATCAATGATAAATGACGAAGGAACGATAAAGAATGAACAAAGATCAATGATCAATGAAGAATGAACGATGAAGAATGAACAAGGATCAATGATCAATGACGAATGAACGATGAAGAATGAACAAGGATCAATGATCAATGAAGAATGAACGATGAAGAATGAACAAGGATCAATGATCAATGAAGAATGAACGATGAAGAATGAACAAGGATCAATGATCAATGACGAATGAACGATGAAGAATGAACAAGGATTATTGGTCAATGACAAATGAACGATGAAGAATGAACAAGGATCAAT
This sequence comes from Amaranthus tricolor, assembly GCF_026212465.1. NCBI lineage: Eukaryota > Viridiplantae > Streptophyta > Magnoliopsida > Caryophyllales > Amaranthaceae > Amaranthus > Amaranthus tricolor. Next base: position 1,649,592 of record NC_080063.1, read on the forward strand.
GATCAATGAAGAATGAACGATGAAGAATGAACAAGGATTCATGGTCAATGACGAATGTACGATGAAGAATGAACAAGGATCAATGATCAATGAAGAATGAACAATGAAGAATGAACAAGGATCAATGATAAGTGACGAAGGAACGATAAAGAATGAACAAAGATCAATGATCAATGAAGAATGAACGATGAAGAATGAACAAGGATCAATGATCAATGAAGAATGAACGATGAAGAATGAAAAAGGATCAATGATCAATGACGAATGAACGATGAAGAATGAACAAGGATTAATGGTCAATGACGAATGAACGATGAAGAATGAACAAGGATCAATGATCAATGAAGAATAAACGATGAAGAATGAACAAGGATCAATGATCAATGAAGAATGAACGATGAAGAATGAACAAGGATCAATGATCAATGACGAATGAACGATGAAGAATGAACAAGGATTAATGGTCAATGACGAATGAACGATGAAGAATGAACAAGGATCAATGATCAATGAAGAATAAACGATGAAGAATGAACAAGGATCAATGATCAATGAAGAATGAACAAGGATCAATGATCAATCACGAATGAACTATGAAGAATGAACAAGGATTAATGATCAATGAAGAATGAACGATGAATAATGAACAAGGATCAATGATCAATGACGAATGAACGATGAAGAATGAACAAGGATCAATGATCAATGAAGAATGAACAAGGATCATTGATCAATGAAAAATGAACGATGAAGAATGAACAAGGATCAATGATCAATGACGAATGAACGATGAAGAATGAACAAGGATCAATGATCAATGAAGAATGAATGATGAAGAATGAACAAGGATCAATGGTCAATGACGAATGAACGATGAAGAATGAACAAGGATAAATGATCAATGAAGAATGAACGATTAAGAATGAACAAGGATCAATGATCAATGATCAATGACGAATGAACGATGAAGAATGAACAAGGATCAATGATCAATGAACAATGAACGATGAAGAATGAACAAGGATCAATGATCAATGAAGAATGAACGATGAAGAATGAACAAGGATCAATGATCAATGAAGAATGAACGATGAAGAATGAACAAGGATCAATGCTCAACGACGAATGAACGGTGAAGAATGAACAAGGATCAATGATCAATGAAGAATGAACGACGAAGAATGAACAAGGATCAATGATCAATGAAAAAACAACGATGAAGGATGAACAAGGATCAATGATCAATGACGAATGAACGATGAAGAATGAACAAGGATCAATGATCAATGAAGAATTAACGATGAAAAATGAACAAGGATCAATGATCAATGAAGAATAAACGATGAAGAATTAACAAGGATCAATGGTTAATGACGAATGAACGATGAAAAATGAACAAGGATCAATGATCTATGAAGAATGAACGATGAAGAATGAACAAGGATCAATGATCAATGAAGAATAAACAAGAATTATTGGTCAATGACGAATGAACGATGAAGAATGAACCAGGATCAATGATCAATGAATAATGAACGATGAAGAATGAACAAGGATCAATGATCAATGAAGAATGAACGATGAAGAATGAACAAGGATCAATGATCAATCAAGAAAGAACGATGAAGAATGAACAAGGATCAATGATCAATGAAGAATGAACGATGAAGAATGAACAAGGATCAATGATCAATGAAGAATGAACGATGAAGAATGAACAAGGATCAATGATCAATGACGAATGAACGATGAAGAATGAACAAGGATCAATGAACAATGAAGAATGAACGATTAAGAATGAACAAGGATCAATGATCAATGACGAATGAACGATGAAGAATGAACAAGGATCAATGATCAATGAACAATGAACGATGAAGAATGAACAAGGATCAATGATCAATGAAGAATGAACGATGAAGAATGAACAAGGATTAATGGTCAATGACGAATGTACGATGAAGAATGAACAAGGATCAATGATCAATGAAGAATGAACAATGAAGAATGAACAAGGATCAATGATAAATGACGAAGGAACGATAAAGAATGAAGAAAGATCAATGATCAATGAAGAATGAACGATGAAGAATGAACAAGGATCAATGATCAATGACGAATGAACGATGAAGAATGAACAAGGATCAATGATCAATGAAGAATGAACGATGAAGAATGAACAAGGATCAATGATCAATGAAGAATGAACGATGAAGAATGAACAAGGATCAATGATCAATGACGAATGAACGATGAAGAATGAACAAGGATTATTGGTCAATGACAAATGAACGATGAAGAATGAACAAGGATCAATGATCAATGAAGAATGAACGATGAAGAATGAACAAGGATTCATGGTCAATGACGAATTTACGATGAAGAATGAATAAGGATCAATGATCAATGAAGAATGAACAATGAAGAATGAACAAGGATCAATGATAAATGACGAAGGAACGATAAAGAATGAACAAAGATCAATGATCAATGAAGAATGAACGATGAAGAATGAACAAGGATCAATGATCAATGAAGAATGAACGATGAAGAATGAACAAGGATCAATGATCAATGAAGAATAAACGATGAAGAATGAACAAGGGTCAATGATCAATGAAGAATGAACGATGAAGAATGAACAAGGATCAATGATCGATGAATAATGAACGATGAAGAATGAACAAAGCTCAATGATCAATGACGAATGAACGATGAAAAATGAACAAGGATCAATGATCAATGAAGAATGAACGATGAAGAATGAACAAGGATCAATGATCAATGAAGAATAAACAAGAATTATTGGTCAATGACGAATGAACGATGAAGAATGAACAAGGATCAATGATCAATGAAGAATGAACGATGAAGAATGAACAAGGATCAATGCTCAAATGACGAATGAACGGTGAAGAATGAACAAGGATAATTGATCAATGAAGAATGAACGATGAAGAATGAACAAGGATCAATGATCAACGAAGAATGAACGATGAAGAATGAACAAGTTTTAATGATCAATGACGAATGAACGATGAAGAATGAACAAGGATCAATGATCAATGAACAATGAACGATAAAGAATGAACAAGGATCAATGATCAATGAAGAATGAACGATGAAGAATGAACAAGGATTAATGGTCAATGACGAATGAACGATGAAGAATGAACAAGGACCAATGATCAATGAAGAATAAACGATGAAGAATGAACAAGGATCAATGATCAATGAAGAATGAACAAGGATCAATGATCAATGACGAATGAACTATGAAGAATGAACAAGGATCAATGATCAATGAAGAATGAACGATGAATAATGAACAAGGATCAATGATCAATGACGAATGAACGATGAAGAATGAACAAGGATCAATGATCAATGAAGAATGAACAAGGATCATTGATCAATGAAAAATGAACGATGAAGAATGAACAAGGATCAATGATCAATGACGAATGAACGATGAAGAATGAACAAGGATCAATGAACAATGAAGAATGAACGATTAAGAATGAACAAGGATCAATGATCAATGACGAATGAACGATGAAGAATGAACAAGGATCAATGATCAATGAACAATGAACGATGAAGAATGAACAAGGATCAATGATCAATGAAGAATGAACGATGAAGAATGAACAAGGATTAATGGTCAATGACGAATGTACGATGAAGAATGAACAAGGATCAATGATCAATGAAGAATGAACAATGAAGAATGAACAAGGATCAATGATAAATGACGAAGGAACGATAAAGAATGAACAAAGATCAATGATCAATGAAGAATGAACGATGAAGAATGAACAAGGATCAATGATCAATGACGAATGAACGATGAAGAATGAACAAGGATCAATGATCAATGAAGAATGAACGATGAAGAATGAACAAGGATCAATGATCAATGAAGAATGAACGATGAAGAATGAACAAGGATCAATGCTCAAATGACGAATGAACGGTGAAGAATGAACAAGGATAATTGATCAATGAAGAATGAACGATCAAGAATGAACAAGGATCAATGATCAATGAAGAATGAACGATGAAGAATGAACAAGTTTTAATGATCAATGACGAATGAACGATGAAGAATGAACAAGGATCAATGATCAATGAACAATGAACGATAAAGAATGAACAAGGATCAATGATCAATGAAGAATGAACGATGAAGAATGAACAAGGATCAATGATCAATGAAGAATGAACGATGAAGAATGAACAAGGATCAATGATCAATGAAGAATGAACGATGAAGAATGAACAAGGATCAATGATCAATGACGAATGAACGATGAAGAATGAACAAGGATTATTGGTCAATGACAAATGAACGATGAAGAATGAACAAGGATCAATGATCAATGAAGAATGAACGATGAAGAATGAACAAGGATTCATGGTCAATGACGAATTTACGATGAAGAATGAATAAGGATCAATGATCAATGAAGAATGAACAATGAAGAATGAACAAGGATCAATGATAAATGACGAAGGAACGATAAAGAATGAACAAAGATCAATGATCAATGAAGAATGAACGATCAAGAATGAACAAGGATCAATGATCAATGAAGAATGAACGATGAAGAATGAACAAGGATCAATGATCAATGAAGAATAAACGATGAAGAATGAACAAGGGTCAATGATCAATGAAGAATGAACGATGAAGAATGAACAAGGATCAATGATCGATGAATAATGAACGATGAAGAATGAACAAAGCTCAATGATCAATGACGAATGAACGATGAAAAATGAACAAGGATCAATGATCAATGAAGAATGAACGATGAAGAATGAACAAGGATCAATGATCAATGAAGAATAAACAAGAATTATTGGTCAATGACGAATGAACGATGAAGAATGAACAAGGATCAATGATCAATGAAGAATGAACGATGAAGAATGAACAAGGATCAATGCTCAAATGACGAATGAACGGTGAAGAATGAACAAGGATAATTGATCAATGAAGAATGAACGATGAAGAATGAACAAGGATCAATGATCAATGAAGAATGAACGATGAAGAATGAACAAGTTTTAATGATCAATGACGAATGAACGATGAAGAATGAACAAGGATCAATGATCAATGAACAATGAACGATAAAGAATGAACAAGGATCAATGATCAATGAAGAATGAACGATGAAGAATGAACAAGGATTAATGGTCAATGACGAATGAACGATGAAGAATGAACAAGGACCAATGATCAATGAAGAATAAACGATGAAGAATGAACAAGGATCAATGATCAATGAAGAATGAACAAGGATCAATGATCAATGACGAATGAACTATGAAGAATGAACAAGGATCAATGATCAATGAAGAATGAACGATGAATAATGAACAAGGATCAATGATCAATGACGAATGAACGATGAAGAATGAACAAGGATCAATGATCAATGAAGAATGAACAAGGATCATTGATCAATGAAAAATGAACGATGAAGAATGAACAAGGATCAATGATCAATGACGAATGAACGATGAAGAATGAACAAGGATCAATGAACAATGAAGAATGAACGATTAAGAATGAACAAGGATCAATGATCAATGACGAATGAACGATGAAGAATGAACAAGGATCAATGATCAATGAACAATGAACGATGAAGAATGAACAAGGATCAATGATCAATGAAGAATGAACGATGAAGAATGAACAAGGATTAATGGTCAATGACGAATGTACGATGAAGAATGAACAAGGATCAATGATCAATGAAGAATGAACAATGAAGAATGAACAAGGATCAATGATAAATGACGAAGGAACGATAAAGAATGAACAAAGATCAATGATCAATGAAGAATGAACGATGAAGAATGAACAAGGATCAATGATCAATGACGAATGAACGATGAAGAATGAACAAGGATCAATGATCAATGAAGAATGAACGATGAAGAATGAACAAGGATCAATGATCAATGAAGAATGAACGATGAAGAATGAACAAGGATCAATGCTCAAATGACGAATGAACGGTGAAGAATGAACAAGGATAATTGATCAATGAAGAATGAACGATGAAGAATGAACAAGGATCAATGATCAATGAAGAATGAACGATGAAGAATGAACAAGTTTTAATGATCAATGACGAATGAACGATGAAGAATGAACAAGGATCAATGATCAATGAAGAATGAACGATGAAGAATGAACAAGGATTAATGGTCAATGACGAATGTACGATGAAGAATGAACAAGGATCAATGATCAATGAAGAATGAACAATGAAGAATGAACAAGGATCAATGATAAATGACGAAGGAACGATAAAGAATGAACAAAGATCAATGATCAATGAAGAATGAACGATGAAGAATGAACAAGGATCAATGATCAATGACGAATGAACGATGAAGAATGAACAAGGATCAATGATCAATGAAGAATGAACGATGAAGAATGAACAAGGATCAATGATCAATGAAGAATGAACGATGAAGAATGAACAAGGATCAATGATCAATGACGAATGAACGATGAAGAATGAACAAGGATTATTGGTCAATGACAAATGAACGATGATGAATGAACAAGGATCAATGATCAATGAAGAATGAACGATAAAGAATGAACAAGGATTCATGGTCAATGACGAATGTACGATGAAGAATGAACAAGGATCAATGATCAATGAAGAATGAACAATGAAGAATGAACAAGGATCAATGATAAATGACGAAGGAACGATAAAGAATGAACAAAGATCAATGATCAATGAAGAATGAACGATGAAGAATGAACAAGGATCAATGATCAATGAAGAATGAACGATGAAGAATGAACAAGGATCAATGATCAATGAAGAATAAACGATGAAGAATGAACAAGGGTCAATGATCAATGAAGAATGAACGATGAAGAATGAACAAGGATCAATGATCGATGAATAATGAACGATGAAGAATGAACAAAGCTCAATGATCAATGACGAATGAACGATGAAAAATGAACAAGGATCAATGATCAATGAAGAATGAACGATGAAGAATGAACAAGGATCAATGATCAATGAAGAATAAACAAGAATTATTGGTCAATGACGAATGAACGATGAAGAATGAACAAGGATCAATGATCAATGAAGAATGAACGATGAAGAATGAACAAGGATCAATGCTCAAATGACGAATGAACGGTGAAGAATGAACAACGATAATTGATCAATGAAGAATGAACGATGAAGAATGAACAAGGATCAATAATCAATGAAAAATGAACGATGAAGAATGAACAAGGATCAATGATCAATGACGAACGAACGATGAAGAATGAACAAGGATCAATGATCAATGAACAATGAACGATGAAGAATGAACAAGGATCAATGATCAATGAAGAATGAACGATGAAGAATGAACAAGGATTAATGGTCAATGACGAATGAACGATGAAGAATGAACAAGGATCAATGATCAATGAAGAATAAACGATGAAGAATGAACAAGGATCAATGATCAATGAAGAATGAACAAGGATCAATGATCAATGACGAATGAACTATGAAGAATGAACAAGGATCAATGATCAATGACGAATGAACGATGAAGAATGAACAAGGATCAATGATCAATGAAGAATGAATGATGAAGAATGAACAAGGATCAATGGTCAATGACGAATGAACGATGAAGAATGAACAAGGATAAATGATCAATGAAGAATGAACGATTAAGAATGAACAAGGATCAATGATCAATGATCAATGACGAATGAACGATGAAGAATGAACAAGGATCAATGATCAATGAACAATGAACGATGAAGAATGAACAAGGATCAATGATCAATGAAGAATGAACGATGAAGAATGAACAAGGATCAATGATCAATGAAGAATGAACGATGAAGAATGAACAAGGATCAATGCTCAACGACGAATGAACGGTGAAGAATGAACAAGGATCAATGATCAATGAAGAATGAACGACGAAGAATGAACAAGGATCAATGATCAATGAAAAAACAACGATGAAGGATGAACAAGGATCAATGATCAATGACGAATGAACGATGAAGAATGAACAAGGATCAATGATCAATGAAGAATTAACGATGAAAAATGAACAAGGATCAATGATCAATGAAGAATAAACGATGAAGAATGAACAAGGATCAATGGTTAATGACGAATGAACGATGAAAAATGAACAAGGATCAATGATATATGAAGAATGAACGATGAAGAATGAACAAGGATCAATGATCAATGAAGAATAAACAAGAATTATTGGTCAATGACGAATGAACGATGAAGAATGAACCAGGATCAATGATCAATGAATAATGAACGATGAAGAATGAACAAGGATCAATGATCAATGAAGAATGAACGATGAAGAATGAACAAGGATCAATGATCAATCAAGAAAGAACGATGAAGAATGAACAAGGATCAATGATCAATGAAGAATGAACAAGAATTAATGGTCAATAACGAATGAACGATGAAGAATGAACAAGGATCAATGATCAATGAAGAATGAACGATGAAGAATGAACAAGGATCAATGATCAATGAAGAATGAACGATGAAGAATGAACAAGGATCAATGATCAATGACGAATGAACGATGAAGAATGAACAAGGATCAATGATCAATGAAGAATGAACAAGGATCATTGATCAATGAAAAATGAACGATGAAGAATGAACAAGGATCAATGATCAATGACGAATGAACGATGAAGAATGAACAAGGATCAATGAACAATGAAGAATGAACGATTAAGAATGAACAAGGATCAATGATCAATGACGAATGAACGATGAAGAATGAACAAGGATCAATGATCAATGAACAATGAACGATGAAGAATGAACAAGGATCAATGATCAATGAAGAATGAACGATGAAGAATGAACAAGGATTAATGGTCAATGACGAATGTACGATGAAGAATGAACAAGGATCAATGATCAATGAAGAATGAACAATGAAGAATGAACAAGGATCAATGATAAATGACGAAGGAACGATAAAGAATGAACAAAGATCAATGATCAATGAAGAATGAACGATGAAGAATGAACAAGGATCAATGATCAATGACGAATGAACGATGAAGAATGAACAAGGATCAATGATCAATGAAGAATGAACGATGAAGAATGAACAAGGATCAATGATCAATGAAGAATGAACGATGAAGAATGAACAAGGATCAATGCTCAAATGACGAATGAACGGTGAAGAATGAACAAGGATAATTGATCAATGAAGAATGAACGATGAAGAATGAACAAGGATCAATGATCAATGAAGAATGAACGATGAAGAATGAACAAGTTTTAATGATCAATGACGAATGAACGATGAAGAATGAACAAGGATCAATGATCAATGAAGAATGAACGATGAAGAATGAACAAGGATTAATGGTCAATGACGAATGTACGATGAAGAATGAACAAGGATCAATGATCAATGAAGAATGAACAATGAAGAATGAACAAGGATCAATGATAAATGACGAAGGAACGATAAAGAATGAACAAAGATCAATGATCAATGAAGAATGAACGATGAAGAATGAACAAGGATCAATGATCAATGACGAATGAACGATGAAGAATGAACAAGGATCAATGATCAATGAAGAATGAACGATGAAGAATGAACAAGGATCAATGATCAATGAAGAATGAACGATGAAGAATGAACAAGGATCAATGATCAATGACGAATGAACGATGAAGAATGAACAAGGATTATTGGTCAATGACAAATGAACGATGATGAATGAACAAGGATCAATGATCAATGAAGAATGAACGATAAAGAATGAACAAGGATTCATGGTCAATGACGAATGTACGATGAAGAATGAACAAGGATCAATGATCAATGAAGAATGAACAATGAAGAATGAACAAGGATCAATGATAAATGACGAAGGAACGATAAAGAATGAACAAAGATCAATGATCAATGAAGAATGAACGATGAAGAATGAACAAGGATCAATGATCAATGAAGAATGAACGATGAAGAATGAACAAGGATCAATGATCAATGAAGAATAAACGATGAAGAATGAACAAGGGTCAATGATCAATGAAGAATGAACGATGAAGAATGAACAAGGATCAATGATCGATGAATAATGAACGATGAAGAATGAACAAAGCTCAATGATCAATGACGAATGAACGATGAAAAATGAACAAGGATCAATGATCAATGAAGAATGAACGATGAAGAATGAACAAGGATCAATGATCAATGATCAATGACGAATGAACGATGAAGAATGAACAAGGATCAATGATCAATGAACAATGAACGATGAAGAATGAACAAGGATCAATGATCAATGAAGAATGAACGATGAAGAATGAACAAGGATCAATGATCAATGAAGAATGAACGATGAAGAATGAACAAGGATCAATGCTCAACGACGAATGAACGGTGAAGAATGAACAAGGATCAATGATCAATGAAGAATGAACGACGAAGAATGAACAAGGATCAATGATCAATGAAAAAACAACGATGAAGGATGAACAAGGATCAATGATCAATGACGAATGAACGATGAAGAATGAACAAGGATCAATGATCAATGAAGAATTAACGATGAAAAATGAACAAGGATCAATGATCAATGAAGAATAAACGATGAAGAATGAACAAGGATCAATGGTTAATGACGAATGAACGATGAAAAATGAACAAGGATCAATGATATATGAAGAATGAACGATGAAGAATGAACAAGGATCAATGATCAATGAAGAATAAACAAGAATTATTGGTCAATGACGAATGAACGATGAAGAATGAACCAGGATCAATGATCAATGAATAATGAACGATGAAGAATGAACAAGGATCAATGATCAATGAAGAATGAACGATGAAGAATGAACAAGGATCAATGATCAATCAAGAAAGAACGATGAAGAATGAACAAGGATCAATGATCAATGAAGAATGAACAAGAATTAATGGTCAATAACGAATGAACGATGAAGAATGAACAAGGATCAATGATCAATGAAGAATGAACGATGAAGAATGAACAAGGATCAATGATCAATGAAGAATGAACGATGAAGAATGAACAAGGATCAATGATCAATGACGAATGAACGATGAAGAATGAACAAGGATCAATGATCAATGAAGAATGAACAAGGATCATTGATCAATGAAAAATGAACGATGAAGAATGAACAAGGATCAATGATCAATGACGAATGAACGATGAAGAATGAACAAGGATCAATGAACAATGAAGAATGAACGATTAAGAATGAACAAGGATCAATGATCAATGACGAATGAACGATGAAGAATGAACAAGGATCAATGATCAATGAACAATGAACGATGAAGAATGAACAAGGATCAATGATCAATGAAGAATGAACGATGAAGAATGAACAAGGATTAATGGTCAATGACGAATGTACGATGAAGAATGAACAAGGATCAATGATCAATGAAGAATGAACAATGAAGAATGAACAAGGATCAATGATAAATGACGAAGGAACGATAAAGAATGAACAAAGATCAATGATCAATGAAGAATGAACGATGAAGAATGAACAAGGATCAATGATCAATGACGAATGAACGATGAAGAATGAACAAGGATCAATGATCAATGAAGAATGAACGATGAAGAATGAACAAGGATCAATGATCAATGAAGAATGAACGATGAAGAATGAACAAGGATCAATGCTCAAATGACGAATGAACGGTGAAGAATGAACAAGGATAATTGATCAATGAAGAATGAACGATGAAGAATGAACAAGGATCAATGATCAATGAAGAATGAACGATGAAGAATGAACAAGTTTTAATGATCAATGACGAATGAACGATGAAGAATGAACAAGGATCAATGATCAATGAAGAATGAACGATGAAGAATGAACAAGGATTAATGGTCAATGACGAATGTACGATGAAGAATGAACAAGGATCAATGATCAATGAAGAATGAACAATGAAGAATGAACAAGGATCAATGATAAATGACGAAGGAACGATAAAGAATGAACAAAGATCAATGATCAATGAAGAATGAACGATGAAGAATGAACAAGGATCAATGATCAATGACGAATGAACGATGAAGAATGAACAAGGATCAATGATCAATGAAGAATGAACGATGAAGAATGAACAAGGATCAATGATCAATGAAGAATGAACGATGAAGAATGAACAAGGATCAATGATCAATGACGAATGAACGATGAAGAATGAACAAGGATTATTGGTCAATGACAAATGAACGATGATGAATGAACAAGGATCAATGATCAATGAAGAATGAACGATAAAGAATGAACAAGGATTCATGGTCAATGACGAATGTACGATGAAGAATGAACAAGGATCAATGATCAATGAAGAATGAACAATGAAGAATGAACAAGGATCAATGATAAATGACGAAGGAACGATAAAGAATGAACAAAGATCAATGATCAATGAAGAATGAACGATGAAGAATGAACAAGGATCAATGATCAATGAAGAATGAACGATGAAGAATGAACAAGGATCAATGATCAATGAAGAATAAACGATGAAGAATGAACAAGGGTCAATGATCAATGAAGAATGAACGATGAAGAATGAACAAGGATCAATGATCGATGAATAATGAACGATGAAGAATGAACAAAGCTCAATGATCAATGACGAATGAACGATGAAAAATGAACAAGGATCAATGATCAATGAAGAATGAACGATGAAGAATGAACAAGGATCAATGATCAATGAAGAATAAACAAGAATTATTGGTCAATGACGAATGAACGATGAAGAATGAACAAGGATCAATGATCAATGAAGAATGAACGATGAAGAATGAACAAGGATCAATGCTCAAATGACGAATGAACGGTGAAGAATGAACAACGATAATTGATCAATGAAGAATGAACGATGAAGAATGAACAAGGATCAATAATCAATGAAAAATGAACGATGAAGAATGAACAAGGATCAATGATCAATGACGAACGAACGATGAAGAATGAACAAGGATCAATGATCAATGAACAATGAACGATGAAGAATGAACAAGGATCAATGATCAATGAAGAATGAACGATGAAGAATGAACAAGGATTAATGGTCAATGACGAATGAACGATGAAGAATGAACAAGGATCAATGATCAATGAAGAATAAACGATGAAGAATGAACAAGGATCAATGATCAATGAAGAATTAACAAGGATCAATGATCAATGACGAATGAACTATGAAGAATGAACAAGGATCAATGATCAATGACGAATGAACGATGAAGAATGAACAAGGATCAATGATCAATGAAGAATGAATGATGAAGAATGAACAAGGATCAATTGTCAATGACGAATGAACGATGAAGAATGAACAAGGATAAATGATCAATGAAGAATGAACGATTAAGAATGAACAAGGATCAATGATCAATGATCAATGACGAATGAACGATGAAGAATGAACAAGGATCAATGATCAATGAACAATGAACGATGAAGAATGAACAAGGATCAATGATCAATGAAGAATGAACGATGAAGAATGAACAAGGATCAATGATCAATGAAGAATGAACGATGAAGAATGAACAAGGATCAATGCTCAACGACGAATGAACGGTGAAGAATGAACAAGGATCAATGATCAATGAAGAATGAACGACGAAGAATGAACAAGGATCAATGATCAATGAAAAAACAACGATGAAGGATGAACAAGGATCAATGATCAATGACGAATGAACGATGAAGAATGAACAAGGATCAATGATCAATGAAGAATTAACGATGAAAAATGAACAAGGATCAATGATCAATGAAGAATAAACGATGAAGAATGAACAAGGATCAATGGTTAATGACGAATGAACGATGAAAAATGAACAAGGATCAATGATATATGAAGAATGAACGATGAAGAATGAACAAGGATCAATGATCAATGAAGAATAAACAAGAATTATTGGTCAATGACGAATGAACGATGAAGAATGAACCAGGATCAATGATCAATGAATAATGAACGATGAAGAATGAACAAGGATCAATGATCAATGAAGAATGAACGATGAAGAATGAACAAGGATCAATGATCAATCAAGAAAGAACGATGAAGAATGAACAAGGATCAATGATCAATGAAGAATGAACAAGAATTAATGGTCAATAACGAATGAACGATGAAGAATGAACAAGGATCAATGATCAATGAAGAATGAACGATGAAGAATGAACAAGGATCAATGATCAATGAAGAATGAACGATGAAGAATGAACAAGGATCAATGATCAATGACGAATGAACGATGAAGAATGAACAAGGATCAATGAACAATGAAGAATGAACGATTAAGAATGAACAAGGATCAATGATCAATGACGAATGAACGATGAAGAATGAACAAGGATTATTGGTCAATGACAAATGAACGATAATGAATGAACAAGGATCAATGATCAATGAAGAATGAACGATGAAGAATGAACAAGGATTCATGGTCAATGACGAATGTACGATGAAGAATGAACAAGGATCAATGATCAATGAAGAATGAACAATGAAGAATGAACAAGGATCAATGATAAATGACGAAGGAACGATAAAGAATGAACAAAGATCAATGATCAATGAAGAATGAACGATGAAGAATGAACAAGGATCAATGATCAATGAAGAATGAACGATGAAGAATGAACAAGGATCAATGATCAATGAAGAATAAACGATGAAGAATGAACAAGGGTCAATGATCAATGAAGAATGAACGATGAAGAATGAACAAGGATCAATGATCGATGAATAATGAACGATGAAGAATGAACAAAGCTCAATGATCAATGACGAATGAACGATGAAAAATGAACAAGGATCAATGATAAATGAAGAATGAACGATGAAGAATGAACAAGGATCAATGATCAATGAAGAATAAACAAGAATTATTGGTCAATGACGAATGAACGATGAAGAATGAACAAGGATCAATGATCAATGAAGAATGAACGATGAAGAATGAACAAGGATCAATGCTCAAATGACGAATGAACGGTGAAGAATGAACAACGATAATTGATCAATGAAGAATGAACGATGAAGAATGAACAAGGATCAATAATCAATGAAAAATGAACGATGAAGAATGAACAAGGATCAATGATCAATGACGAACGAACGATGAAGAATGAACAAGGATCAATGATCAATGAACAATGAACGATGAAGAATGAACAAGGATCAATGATCAATGAAGAATGAACGATGAAGAATGAACAAGGATTAATGGTCAATGACGAATGAACGATGAAGAATGAACAAGGATCAATGATCAATGAAGAATAAACGATGAAGAATGAACAAGGATCAATGATCAATGAAGAATGAACAAGGATCAATGATCAATGACGAATGAACTATGAAGAATGAACAAGGATCAATGATCAATGACGAATGAACGATGAAGAATGAACAAGGATCAATGATCAATGAAGAATGAATGATGAAGAATGAACAAGGATCAATGGTCAATGACGAATGAACGATGAAGAATGAACAAGGATAAATGATCAATGAAGAATGAACGATTAAGAATGAACAAGGATCAATGATCAATGATCAATGACGAATGAACGATGAAGAATGAACAAGGATCAATGATCAATGAACAATGAACGATGAAGAATGAACAAGGATCAATGATCAATGAAGAATGAACGATGAAGAATGAACAAGGATCAATGATCAATGAAGAATGAACGATGAAGAATGAACAAGGATCAATGCTCAACGACGAATGAACGGTGAAGAATGAACAAGGATCAATGATCAATGAAGAATGAACGACGAAGAATGAACAAGGATCAATGATCAATGAAAAAACAACGATGAAGGATGAACAAGGATCAATGATCAATGACGAATGAACGATGAAGAATGAACAAGGATCAATGATCAATGAAGAATTAACGATGAAAAATGAACAAGGATCAATGATCAATGAAGAATAAACGATGAAGAATGAACAAGGATCAATGGTTAATGACGAATGAACGATGAAAAATGAACAAGGATCAATGATATATGAAGAATGAACGATGAAGAATGAACAAGGATCAATGATCAATGAAGAATAAACAAGAATTATTGGTCAATGACGAATGAACGATGAAGAATGAACCAGGATCAATGATCAATGAATAATGAACGATGAAGAATGAACAAGGATCAATGATCAATGAAGAATGAACGATGAAGAATGAACAAGGATCAATGATCAATCAAGAAAGAACGATGAAGAATGAACAAGGATCAATGATCAATGAAGAATGAACAAGAATTAATGGTCAATAACGAATGAACGATGAAGAATGAACAAGGATCAATGATCAATGAAGAATGAACGATGAAGAATGAACAAGGATCAATGATCAATGAAGAATGAACGATGAAGAATGAACAAGGATCAATGATCAATGACGAATGAACGATGAAGAATGAACAAGGATCAATGAACAATGAAGAATGAACGATTAAGAATGAACAAGGATCAATGATCAATGACGAATGAACGATGAAGAATGAACAAGGATTATTGGTCAATGACAAATGAACGATAATGAATGAACAAGGATCAATGATCAATGAAGAATGAACGATGAAGAATGAACAAGGATTCATGGTCAATGACGAATGTACGATGAAGAATGAACAAGGATCAATGATCAATGAAGAATGAACAATGAAGAATGAACAAGGATCAATGATAAATGACGAAGGAACGATAAAGAATGAACAAAGATCAATGATCAATGAAGAATGAACGATGAAGAATGAACAAGGATCAATGATCAATGAAGAATGAACGATGAAGAATGAACAAGGATCAATGATCAATGAAGAATAAACGATGAAGAATGAACAAGGGTCAATGATCAATGAAGAATGAACGATGAAGAATGAACAAGGATCAATGATCGATGAATAATGAACGATGAAGAATGAACAAAGCTCAATGATCAATGACGAATGAACGATGAAAAATGAACAAGGATCAATGATCAATGAAGAATGAACGATGAAGAATGAACAAGGATCAATGATCAATGAAGAATAAACAAGAATTATTGGTCAATGACGAATGAACGATGAAGAATGAAAAAGGATCAATGATCAATGAAGAATGAACGATGAAGAATGAACAAGGATCAATGCTCAAATGACGAATGAACGGTGAAGAATGAACAAGGATAATTGATCAATGAAGAATGAACGATGAAGAATGAACAAGGATCAATAATCAATGAAAAATGAACGATGAAGAATGAACAAGGATCAATGATCAATGACGAATGAACGATGAAGAATGAACAAGGATCAATGATCAATGAACAATGAGCGATGAAGAATGAACAAGGATCAATGATCAATGAAGAATGAACGATGAAGAATGAACAAGGATTAATGGTCAATGACGAATGAACGATGAAGAATGAACAAGGATCAATGATCAATGAAGAATAAACAAGAATTATTGGTCAATGACGAATGAACGATGAAGAATGAACAAGGATCAATGATTAATGAAGAATGAACGATGAAGAATGAACAAGGATCAATGCTCAAATGACGAATGAACGGTGAAGAATGAACAAGGATAATTGATCAATGAAGAATGAACGATGAAGAATGAACAAGGATCAATAATCAATGAAAAATGAACGATGAAGAATGAACAAGGATCAATGATCAATGACGAACGAACGTTGAAGAATGAACAAGGATCAATGATCAATGAACAATGAACGATGAAGAATGAACAAGGATCAATGATCAATGAAGAATAAACGATGAAGAATGAACAAGGATCAATGATCAATGAAGAATGAACAAGGATCAATAATCAATGACGAATGAACTCTGAAGAATGAACAAGGATCAATGATCAATGAAGAATGAACGATGAATAATGAACAAGGATCAATGATCAATGACGAATGAACGATGAAGAATGAACAAGGATCAATGATCAATGAAGAATGAACAAGGATCATTGATCAATGAAAAATGAACGATGAAGAATGAACAAGGATCAATGATCAATGACGAATGAACGATGAAGAATGAACAAGGATCAATGATCAATGAAGAATGAATGATGAAGAATGAACAAGGATCAATGGTCAATGACGAATGAACGATGAAGAATGAACAAGGATAAATGATCAATGAAGAATGAACGATTAAGAATGAACAAGGATCAATGATCAATGATCAATGACGAATGAACGATGAAGAATGAACAAGGATCAATGATCAATGAACAATGAACGATGAAGAATGAACAAGGATCAATGATCAATGAAGAATGAACGATGAAGAATGAACAAGGATCAATGATCAATGAAGAATGAACGATGAAGAATGAACAAGGATCAATGCTCAACGACGAATGAACGGTGAAGAATGAACAAGGATCAATGATCAATGAAGAATGAACGACGAAGAATGAACAAGGATCAATGATCAATGAAAAAACAACGATGAATGATGAACAAGGATCAATGATCAATGACGAATGAACGATGAAGAATGAACAAGGATCAATGATCAATGAAGAATTAACGATGAAAAATGAACAAGGATCAATGATCAATGAAGAATAAACGATGAAGAATGAACAAGGATCAATGGTTAATGACGAATGAACGATGAAAAATGAACAAGGATCAATGATATATGAAGAATGAACGATGAAGAATGAACAAGGATCAATGATCAATGAAGAATAAACAAGAATTATTGGTCAATGACGAATGAACGATGAAGAATGAACCAGGATCAATGATCAATGAATAATGAACGATGAAGAATGAACAAGGATCAATGATCAATGAAGAATGAACGATGAAGAATGAACAAGGATCAATGATCAATCAAGAAAGAACGATGAAGAATGAACAAGGATCAATGATCAATGAAGAATGAACAAGAATTAATGGTCAATAACGAATGAACGATGAAGAATGAACAAGGATCAATGATCAATGAAGAATGAACGATGAAGAATGAACAAGGATCAATGATCAATGAAGAATGAACGATGAAGAATGAACAAGGATCAATGATCAATGATGAATGAACGATGAAGAATGAACAAGGATCAATGAACATTGAAGAATGAACGATTAAGAATGAACAAGGATCAATGATCAATGACGAATGAACGATGAAGAATGAACAAGGATTATTGGTCAATGACAAATGAACGATAATGAATGAACAAGGATCAATGATCAATGAAGAATGAACGATGAAGAATGAACAAGGATTCATGGTCAATGACGAATGTACGATGAAGAATGAACAAGGATCAATGATCAATGAAGAATGAACAATGAAGAATGAACAAGGATCAATGATAAATGACGAAGGAACGATAAAGAATGAACAAAGATCAATGATCAATGAAGAATGAACGATGAAGAATGAACAAGGATCAATGATCAATGAAGAATGAACGATGAAGAATGAACAAGGATCAATGATCAATGAAGAATAAACGATGAAGAATGAACAAGGGTCAATGATCAATGAAGAATGAACGATGAAGAATGAACAAGGATCAATGATCGATGAATAATGAACGATGAAGAATGAACAAAGCTCAATGATCAATGACGAATGAACGATGAAAAATGAACAAGGATCAATGATCAATGAAGAATGAACGATGAAGAATGAACAAGGATCAATGATCAATGAAGAATAAACAAGAATTATTGGTCAATGACGAATGAACGATGAAGAATGAAAAAGGATCAATGATCAATGAAGAATGAACGATGAAGAATGAACAAGGATCAATGCTCAAATGACGAATGAACGGTGAAGAATGAACAAGGATAATTGATCAATGAAGAATGAACGATGAAGAATGAACAAGGATCAATAATCAATGAAAAATGAACGATGAAGAATGAACAAGGATCAATGATCAATGACGAATGAACGATGAAGAATGAACAAGGATCAATGATCAATGAACAATGAGCGATGAAGAATGAACAAGGATCAATGATCAATGAAGAATGAACGATGAAGAATGAACAAGGATTAATGGTCAATGACGAATGAACGATGAAGAATGAACAAGGATCAATGATCAATGAAGAATAAACAAGAATTATTGGTCAATGACGAATGAACGATGAAGAATGAACAAGGATCAATGATCAATGAAGAATGAACGATGAAGAATGAACAAGGATCAATGCTCAAATGACGAATGAACGGTGAAGAATGAACAAGGATAATTGATCAATGAAGAATGAACGATGAAGAATGAACAAGGATCAATAATCAATGAAAAATGAACGATGAAGAATGAACAAGGATCAATGATCAATGACGAATGAACGATGAAGAATGAACAAGGATCAATGATCAATGAACAATGAACGATGAAGAATGAACAAGGATCAATGATCAATGAAGAATAAACGATGAAGAATGAACAAGGATCAATGATCAATGAAGAATGAACAAGGATCAATAATCAATGACGAATGAACTCTGAAGAATGAACAAGGATCAATGATCAATGAAGAATGAACGATGAATAATGAACAAGGATCAATGATCAATGACGAATGAACGATGAAGAATGAACAAGGATCAATGATCAATGAAGAATGAACAAGGATCATTGATCAATGAAAAATGAACGATGAAGAATGAACAAGGATCAATGATCAATGACGAATGAACGATGAAGAATGAACAAGGATCAATGATCAATGAAGAATGAATGATGAAGAATGAACAAGGATCAATGGTCAATGACGAATGAACGATGAAGAATGAACAAGGATAAATGATCAATGAAGAATGAACGATTAAGAATGAACAAGGATCAATGATCAATGATCAATGACGAATGAACGATGAAGAATGAACAAGGATCAATGATCAATGAACAATGAACGATGAAGAATGAACAAGGATCAATGATCAATGAAGAATGAACGATGAAGAATGAACAAGGATCAATGATCAATGAAGAATGAACGATGAAGAATGAACAAGGATCAATGCTCAACGACGAATGAACGGTGAAGAATGAACAAGGATCAATGATCAATGAAGAATGAACGACGAAGAATGAACAAGGATCAATGATCAATGAAAAAACAACGATGAAGGATGAACAAGGATCAATGATCAATGACGAATGAACGATGAAGAATGAACAAGGATCAATGATCAATGAAGAATTAACGATGAAAAATGAACAAGGATCAATGATCAATGAAGAATAAACGATGAAGAATGAACAAGGATCAATGGTTAATGACGAATGAACGATGAAAAATGAACAAGGATCAATGATATATGAAGAATGAACGATGAAGAATGAACAAGGATCAATGATCAATGAAGAATAAACAAGAATTATTGGTCAATGACGAATGAACGATGAAGAATGAACCAGGATCAATGATCAATGAATAATGAACGATGAAGAATGAACAAGGATCAATGATCAATGAAGAATGAACGATGAAGAATGAACAAGGATCAATGATCAATCAAGAAAGAACGATGAAGAATGAACAAGGATCAATGATCAATGAAGAATGAACAAGAATTAATGGTCAATAACAAATGAACGATGAAGAATGAACAAGGATCAATGATCAATGAAGAATAAACAAGAATTATTGGTCAATGACGAATGAACGATGAAGAATGAACAAGGATCAATGATCAATGAAGAATGAACGATGAAGAATGAACAAGGATCAATGCTCAAATGACGAATGAACGGTGAAGAATGAACAAGGATAATTGATCAATGAAGAATGAACGATGAAGAATGAACAAGGATCAATAATCAATGAAAAATGAACGATGAAGAATGAACAAGGATCAATGATCAATGACGAATGAACGATGAAGAATGAACAAGGATCAATGATCAATGAACAATGAACGATGAAGAATGAACAAGGATCAATGATCAATGAAGAATAAACGATGAAGAATGAACAAGGATCAATGATCAATGAAGAATGAACAAGGATCAATAATCAATGACGAATGAACTCTGAAGAATGAACAAGGATCAATGATCAATGAAGAATGAACGATGAATAATGAACAAGGATCAATGATCAATGACGAATGAACGATGAAGAATGAACAAGGATCAATGATCAATGAAGAATGAACAAGGATCATTGATCAATGAAAAATGAACGATGAAGAATGAACAAGGATCAATGATCAATGACGAATGAACGATGAAGAATGAACAAGGATCAATGATCAATGAAGAATGAATGATGAAGAATGAACAAGGATCAATGGTCAATGACGAATGAACGATGAAGAATGAACAAGGATAAATGATCAATGAAGAATGAACGATTAAGAATGAACAAGGATCAATGATCAATGATCAATGACGAATGAACGATGAAGAATGAACAAGGATCAATGATCAATGAACAATGAACGATGAAGAATGAACAAGGATCAATGATCAATGAAGAATGAACGATGAAGAATGAACAAGGATCAATGATCAATGAAGAATGAACGATGAAGAATGAACAAGGATCAATGCTCAACGACGAATGAACGGTGAAGAATGAACAAGGATCAATGATCAATGAAGAATGAACGACGAAGAATGAACAAGGATCAATGATCAATGAAAAAACAACGATGAAGGATGAACAAGGATCAATGATCAATGACGAATGAACGATGAAGAATGAACAAGGATCAATGATCAATGAAGAATTAACGATGAAAAATGAACAAGGATCAATGATCAATGAAGAATAAACGATGAAGAATGAACAAGGATCAATGGTTAATGACGAATGAACGATGAAAAATGAACAAGGATCAATGATATATGAAGAATGAACGATGAAGAATGAACAAGGATCAATGATCAATGAAGAATAAACAAGAATTATTGGTCAATGACGAATGAACGATGAAGAATGAACCAGGATCAATGATCAATGAATAATGAACGATGAAGAATGAACAAGGATCAATGATCAATGAAGAATGAACGATGAAGAATGAACAAGGATCAATGATCAATCAAGAAAGAACGATGAAGAATGAACAAGGATCAATGATCAATGAAGAATGAACAAGAATTAATGGTCAATAACGAATGAACGATGAAGAATGAACAAGGATCAATGATCAATGAAGAATGAACGATGAAGAATGAACAAGGATCAATGATCAATGAAGAATGAACGATGAAGAATGAACAAGGATCAATGATCAATGACGAATGAACGATGAAGAATGAACAAGGATCAATGAACAATGAAGAATGAACGATTAAGAATGAACAAGGATCAATGATCAATGACGAATGAACGATGAAGAATGAACAAGGATTATTGGTCAATGACAAATGAACGATAATGAATGAACAAGGATCAATGATCAATGAAGAATGAACGATGAAGAATGAACAAGGATTCATGGTCAATGACGAATGTACGATGAAGAATGAACAACGATCAATGATCAATGAAGAATGAACAATGAAGAATGAACAAGGATCAATGATAAATGACGAAGGAACGATAAAGAATGAACAAAGATCAATGATCAATGAAGAATGAACGATGAAGAATGAACAAGGATCAATGATCAATGAAGAATGAACGATGAAGAATGAACAAGGATCAATGATCAATGAAGAATAAACGATGAAGAATGAACAAGGGTCAATGATCAATGAAGAATGAACGATGAAGAATGAACAAGGATCAATGATCGATGAATAATGAACGATGAAGAATGAACAAAGCTCAATGATCAATGACGAATGAACGATGAAAAATGAACAAGGATCAATGATCAATGAAGAATGAACGATGAAGAATGAACAACGATCAATGATCAATGAAGAATAAACAAGAATTATTGGTCAATGACGAATGAACGATGAAGAATGAACAAGGATCAATGATCAATGAAGAATGAACGATGAAGAATGAACAAGGATCAATGCTCAAATGACGAATGAACGGTGAAGAATGAACAAGGATAATTGATCAATGAAGAATGAACGATGAAGAATGAACAAGGATCAATAATCAATGAAAAATGAACGATGAAGAATGAACAAGGATCAATGATCAATGACGAATGAACGATGAAGAATGAACAAGGATCAATGATCAATGAACAATGAACGATGAAGAATGAACAAGGATCAATGATCAATGAAGAATGAACGATGAAGAATGAACAAGGATTAATGGTCAATGACGAATGAACGATGAAGAATGAACAAGGATCAATGATCAATGAAGAATAAACGATGAAGAATGAACAAGGATCAATGATCAATGAAGAATGAACAAGGATCAATAATCAATGACGAATGAACTATGAAGAATGAACAAGGATCAATGATCAATGAAGAATGAACGATGAATAATGAACAAGGATCAATGATCAATGACGAATGAACGATGAAGAATGAACAAGGATCAATGATCAATGAAGAATGAACAAGGATCATTGATCAATGAAAAATGAACGATGAAGAATGAACAAGGATCAATGATCAATGACGAATGAACGATGAAGAATGAACAAGGATCAATGATCAATGAAGAATGAATGATGAAGAATGAACAAGGATCAATGGTCAATGACGAATGAACGATGAAGAATGAACAAGGATAAATGATCAATGAAGAATGAACGATTAAGAATGAACAAGGATCAATGATCAATGATCAATGACGAATGAACGATGAAGAATGAACAAGGATCAATGATCAATGAACAATGAACGATGAAGAATGAACAAGGATCAATGATCAATGAAGAATGAACGATGAAGAATGAACAAGGATCAATGATCAATGAAGAATGAACGATGAAGAATGAACAAGGATCAATGCTCAACGACGAATGAACGGTGAAGAATGAACAAGGATCAATGATCAATGAAGAATGAACGACGAAGAATGAACAAGGATCAATGATCAATGAAAAAACAACGATGAAGGATGAACAAGGATCAATGATCAATGACGAATAAACGATGAAGAATGAACAAGGATCAATGATCAATGAAGAATTAACGATGAAAAATGAACAAGGATCAATGATCAATGAAGAATAAACGATGAAGAATGAACAAGGATCAATGGTTAATGACGAATGAACGATGAAAAATGAACAAGGATCAATGATCTATGAAGAATGAACGATGAAGAATGAACAAGGATCAATGATCAATGAAGAATAAACAAGAATTATTGGTCAATGACGAATGAACGATGAAGAATGAACCAGGATCAATGATCAATGAATAATGAACGATGAAGAATGAACAAGGATCAATGATCAATGAAGAATGAACGATGAAGAATAAACAAGGATCAATGATAAATCAAGAAAGAACGATGAAGAATGAACAAGGATCAATGATCAATGAAGCATGAACAAGAATTAATGGTCAATAACGAATGAACAATGAAGAATGAACAAGGATCAATGATCAATGTAGAATGAACGATGAAGAATGAACAAGGATCAATGATCAATGAAGAATGAACGATGAAGAATGAACAAGGATCAATGATCAATGACGAATGAACGATGAAGAATGAACAAGGATCAATGAACAATGAAGAATGAACGATTAAGAATGAACAAGGATCAATGATCAATGACGAATGAACGATGAAGAATGAACAAGGATTATTGGTCAATGACAAATGAACGATGATGAATGAACAAGGATCAATGATCAATGAAGAATGAACGATGAAGAATGAACAAGGATTCATGGTCAATGACGAATGTACGATGAAGAATGAACAAGGATCAATGATCAATGAAGAATGAACAATGAAGAATGAACAAGGATCAATGATAAATGACGAAGGAACGATAAAGAATGAACAAGGATCAATGATCAATGAAGAATGAACGATGAAGAATGAACAAGGATCAATGATCAATGAAGAATGAACGATGAAGAATGAACAAGGATCAATGATCAATGAAGAATAAACGATGAAGAATGAACAAGGGTCAATGATCAATGAAGAATGAACGATGAAGAATGAACAAGGATCAATGATCGATGAATAATGAACGATGAAGAATGAACAAAGCTCAATGATCAATGACGAATGAACGATGAAAAATGAACAAGGATCAATGATCAATGAAGAATGAACGATGAAGAATGAACAAGGATCAATGATCAATGAAGAATAAACAAGAATTATTGGTCAATGACGAATGAACGATGAAGAATGAACAAGGATCAATGATCAATGAAGAATGAACGATGAAGAATGAACAAGGATCAATGCTCAAATGACGAATGAACGGTGAAGAATGAACAAGGATAATTGATCAATGAAGAATGAACGATGAAGAATGAACAAGGATCAATAATCAATGAAAAATGAACGATGAAGAATGAACAAGGATCAATGATCAATGACGAATGAACGATGAAGAATGAACAAGGATCAATGATCAATGAACAATGAACGATGAAGAATGAACAAGGATCAATGATCAATGAAGAATGAACGATGAAGAATGAACAAGGATTAATGGTCAATGACGAATGAACGATGAAGAATGAACAAGGATCAATGATCAATGAAGAATAAACGATGAAGAATGAACAAGGATCAATGATCAATGAAGAATGAACAAGGATCAATAATCAATGACGAATGAACTATGAAGAATGAGCAAGGATCAATGATCAATGAAGAATGAACGATGAATAATGAACAAGGATCAATGATCAATGACGAATGAACGATGAAGAATGAACAAGGATCAATGATCAATGAAGAATGAACAAGGATCATTGATCAATGAAAAATGAACGATGAAGAATGAACAAGGATCAATGATCAATGACGAATGAACGATGAAGAATGAACAAGGATCAATGATCAATGAAGAATGAATGATGAAGAATGAACAAGGATCAATGGTCAATGACGAATGAACGATGAAGAATGAACAAGGATAAATGATCAATGAAGAATGAACGATTAAGAATGAACAAGGATCAATGATCAATGATCAATGACGAATGAACGATGAAGAATGAACAAGGATCAATGATCAATGAACAATGAACGATGAAGAATGAACAAGGATCAATGATCAATGAAGAATGAACGATGAAGAATGAACAAGGATCAATGATCAATGAAGAATGAACGATGAAGAATGAACAAGGATCAATGCTCAACGACGAATGAACGGTGAAGAATGAACAAGGATCAATGATCAATGAAGAATGAACGACGAAGAATGAACAAGGATCAATGATCAATGAAAAAACAACGATGAAGGATGAACAAGGATCAATGATCAATGACGAATGAACGATGAAGAATGAACAAGGATCAATGATCAATGAAGAATTAACGATGAAAAATGAACAAGGATCAATGATCAATGAAGAATAAACGATGAAGAATGAACAAGGATCAATGGTTAATGACGAATGAACGATGAAAAATGAACAAGGATCAATGATCTATGAAGAATGAACGATGAAGAATGAACAAGGATCAATGATCAATGAAGAATAAACAAGAATCATTGGTCAATGACGAATGAACGATGAAGAATGAACCAGGATCAATGATCAATGAATAATGAACGATGAAGAATGAACAAGGATCAATGATCAATGAAGAATGAACGATGAAGAATGAACAAGGATCAATAATCAATGAAAAATGAACGATGAAGAATGAACAAGGATCAATGATCAATGACGAATGAACGATGAAGAATGAACAAGGATCAATGATCAATGAACAATGAACGATGAAGAATGAACAAGGATCAATGATCAATGAAGAATGAACGATGAAGAATGAACAAGGATTAATGGTCAATGACGAATGAACGATGAAGAATGAACAAGGATCAATGATCAATGAAGAATAAACGATGAAGAATGAACAAGGATCAATGATCAATGAAGAATGAACAAGGATCAATAATCAATGACGAATGAACTATGAAGAATGAACAAGGATCAATGATCAATGAAGAATGAACGATGAATAATGAACAAGGATCAATGATCAATGACGAATGAACGATGAAGAATGAACAAGGATCAATGATCAATGAAGAATGAACAAGGATCATTGATCAATGAAAAATGAACGATGAAGAATGAACAAGGATCAATGATCAATGACGAATGAACGATGAAGAATGAACAAGGATCAATGATCAATGAAGAATGAATGATGAAGAATGAACAAGGATCAATGGTCAATGACGAATGAACGATGAAGAATGAACAAGGATAAATGATCAATGATGAATGAACGATTAAGAATGAACAAGGATCAATGATCAATGATCAATGACGAATGAACGATGAAGAATGAACAAGGATCAATGATCAATGAACAATGAACGATGAAGAATGAACAAGGATCAATGATCAATGAAGAATGAACGATGAAGAATGAACAAGGATCAATGATCAATGAAGAATGAACGATGAAGAATGAACAAGGATCAATGCTCAACGACGAATGAACGGTGAAGAATGAACAAGGATCAATGATCAATGAAGAATGAACGACGAAGAATGAACAAGGATCAATGATCAATGAAAAAACAACGATGAAGGATGAACAAGGATCAATGATCAATGACGAATAAACGATGAAGAATGAACAAGGATCAATGATCAATGAAGAATTAACGATGAAAAATGAACAAGGATCAATGATCAATGAAGAATAAACGATGAAGAATGAACAAGGATCAATGGTTAATGACGAATGAACGATGAAAAATGAACAAGGATCAATGATCTATGAAGAATGAACGATGAAGAATGAACAAGGATCAATGATCAATGAAGAATAAACAAGAATTATTGGTCAATGACGAATGAACGATGAAGAATGAACCAGGATCAATGATCAATGAATAATGAACGATGAAGAATGAACAAGGATCAATGATCAATGAAGAATGAACGATGAAGAATAAACAAGGATCAATGATAAATCAAGAAAGAACGATGAAGAATGAACAAGGATCAATGATCAATGAAGCATGAACAAGAATTAATGGTCAATAACGAATGAACAATGAAGAATGAACAAGGATCAATGATCAATGTAGAATGAACGATGAAGAATGAACAAGGATCAATGATCAATGAAGAATGAACGATGAAGAATGAACAAGGATCAATGATCAATGACGAATGAACGATGAAGAATGAACAAGGATCAATGAACAATGAAGAATGAACGATTAAGAATGAACAAGGATCAATGATCAATGACGAATGAACGATGAAGAATGAACAAGGATTATTGGTCAATGACAAATGAACGATGATGAATGAACAAGGATCAATGATCAATGAAGAATGAACGATGAAGAATGAACAAGGATTCATGGTCAATGACGAATGTACGATGAAGAATGTACAAGGATCAATGATCAATGAAGAATGAACAATGAAGAATGAACAAGGATCAATGATAAATGACGAAGGAACGATAAAGAATGAACAAGGATCAATGATCAATGAAGAATGAACGATGAAGAATGAACAAGGATCAATGATCAATGAAGAATGAACGATGAAGAATGAACAAGGATCAATGATCAATGAAGAATAAACGATGAAGAATGAACAAGGGTCAATGATCAATGAAGAATGAACGATGAAGAATGAACAAGGATCAATGATCGATGAATAATGAACGATGAAGAATGAACAAAGCTCAATGATCAATGACGAATGAACGATGAAAAATGAACAAGGATCAATGATCAATGAAGAATGAACGATGAAGAATGAACAAGGATCAATGATCAATGAAGAATAAACAAGAATTATTGGTCAATGACGAATGAACGATGAAGAATGAACAAGGATCAATGATCAATGAAGAATGAACGATGAAGAATGAACAAGGATCAATGCTCAAATGACGAATGAACGGTGAAGAATGAACAAGGATAATTGATCAATGAAGAATGAACGATGAAGAATGAACAAGGATCAATAATCAATGAAAAATGAACGATGAAGAATGAACAAGGATCAATGATCAATGACGAATGAACGATGAAGAATGAACAAGGATCAATGATCAATGAACAATGAACGATGAAGAATGAACAAGGATCAATGATCAATGAAGAATGAACGATGAAGAATGAACAAGGATTAATGGTCAATGACGAATGAACGATGAAGAATGAACAAGGATCAATGATCAATGAAGAATAAACGATGAAGAATGAACAAGGATCAATGATCAATGAAGAATGAACAAGGATCAATAATCAATGACGAATGAACTATGAAGAATGAGCAAGGATCAATGATCAATGAAGAATGAACGATGAATAATGAACAAGGATCAATGATCAATGACGAATGAACGATGAAGAATGAACAAGGATCAATGATCAATGAAGAATGAACAAGGATCATTGATCAATGAAAAATGAACGATGAAGAATGAACAAGGATCAATGATCAATGACGAATGAACGATGAAGAATGAACAAGGATCAATGATCAATGAAGAATGAATGATGAAGAATGAACAAGGATCAATGGTCAATGACGAATGAACGATGAAGAATGAACAAGGATAAATGATCAATGAAGAATGAACGATTAAGAATGAACAAGGATCAATGATCAATGATCAATGACGAATGAACGATGAAGAATGAACAAGGATCAATGATCAATGAACAATGAACGATGAAGAATGAACAAGGATCAATGATCAATGAAGAATGAACGATGAAGAATGAACAAGGATCAATGATCAATGAAGAATGAACGATGAAGAATGAACAAGGATCAATGCTCAACGACGAATGAACGGTGAAGAATGAACAAGGATCAATGATCAATGAAGAATGAACGACGAAGAATGAACAAGGATCAATGATCAATGAAAAAACAACGATGAAGGATGAACAAGGATCAATGATCAATGACGAATGAACGATGAAGAATGAACAAGGATCAATGATCAATGAAGAATTAACGATGAAAAATGAACAAGGATCAATGATCAATGAAGAATAAACGATGAAGAATGAACAAGGATCAATGGTTAATGACGAATGAACGATGAAAAATGAACAAGGATCAATGATCTATGAAGAATGAACGATGAAGAATGAACAAGGATCAATGATCAATGAAGAATAAACAAGAATCATTGGTCAATGACGAATGAACGATGAAGAATGAACCAGGATCAATGATCAATGAATAATGAACGATGAAGAATGAACAAGGATCAATGATCAATGAAGAATGAACGATGAAGAATGAACAAGGATCAATAATCAATGAAAAATGAACGATGAAGAATGAACAAGGATCAATGATCAATGACGAATGAACGATGAAGAATGAACAAGGATCAATGATCAATGAACAATGAACGATGAAGAATGAACAAGGATCAATGATCAATGAAGAATGAACGATGAAGAATGAACAACGATTAATGGTCAATGACGAATGAACGATGAAGAATGAACAAGGATCAATGATCAATGAAGAATAAACGATGAAGAATGAACAAGGATCAATGATCAATGAAGAATGAACAAGGATCAATAATCAATGACGAATGAACTATGAAGAATGAGCAAGGATCAATGATCAATGAAGAATGAACGATGAATAATGAACAAGGATCAATGATCAATGACGAATGAACGATGAAGAATGAACAAGGATCAATGATCAATGAAGAATGAACAAGGATCATTGATCAATGAAAAATTAACGATGAAGAATGAACAAGGATCAATGATCAATGACGAATGAACGATGAAGAATGAACAAGGATCAATGATCAATGAAGAATGAATGATGAAGAATGAACAAGGATCAATGGTCAATGACGAATGAACGATGAAGAATGAACAAGGATAAATGATCAATGAAGAATGAACGATTAAGAATGAACAAGGATCAATGATCAATGATCAATGACGAATGAACGATGAAGAATGAACAAGGATCAATGATCAATGAACAATGAACGATGAAGAATGAACAAGGATCAATGATCAATGAAGAATGAACGATGAAGAATGAACAAGGATCAATGATCAATGAAGAATGAACGATGAAGAATGAACAAGGATCAATGCTCAACGACGAATGAACGGTGAAGAATGAACAAGGATCAATGATCAATGAAGAATGAACGACGAAGAATGAACAAGGATCAATGATCAATGAAAAAACAACGATGAAGGATGAACAAGGATCAATGATCAATGACGAATGAACGATGAAGAATGAACAAGGATCAATGATCAATGAAGAATTAACGATGGAAAATGAACAAGGATCAATGATCAATGAAGAATAAACGATGAAGAATGAACAAGGATCAATGGTTAATGACGAATGAACGATGAAAAATGAACAAGGATCAATGATCTATGAAGAATGAACGATGAAGAATGAACAAGGATCAATGATCAATGAAGAATAAACAAGAATTATTGGTCAATGACGAATGAACGATGAAGAATGAACCAGGATTAATGATCAATGAATAATGAACGATGAAGAATGAACAAGGATCAATGATCAATGAAGAATGAACGATGAAGAATGAACAAGGATCAATGATAAATCAAGAAAGAACGATGAAGAATGAACAAGGATCAATGATCAATGAAGAATGAACAAGAATTAATGGTCAATAACGAATGAACAAGGATCAATGATCAATGTAGAATGAACGATGAAGAATGAACAAGGATCAATGATCAATGAAGAATGAACGATGAAGAATGAACAAGGATCAATGATCAATGACGAATGAACTATGAAGAATGAGCAAGGATCAATGATCAATGAAGAATGAACGATGAATAATGAACAAGGATCAATGATCAATGACGAATGAACGATGAAGAATGAACAAGGATCAATGATCAATGAAGAATGAACAAGGATCATTGATCAATGAAAAATGAACGATGAAGAATGAACAAGGATCAATGATCAATGACGAATGAACGATGAAGAATGAACAAGGATCAATGATCAATGAAGAATGAATGATGAAGAATGAACAAGGATCAATGGTCAATGACGAATGAACGATGAAGAATGAACAAGGATAAATGATCAATGAAGAATGAACGATTAAGAATGAACAAGGATCAATGATCAATGATCAATGACGAATGAACGATGAAGAATGAACAAGGATCAATGATCAATGAACAATGAACGATGAAGAATGAACAAGGATCAATGATCAATGAAGAATGAACGATGAAGAATGAACAAGGATCAATGATCAATGAAGAATGAACGATGAAGAATGAACAAGGATCAATGCTCAACGACGAATGAACGGTGAAGAATGAACAAGGATCAATGATCAATGAAGAATGAACGACGAAGAATGAACAAGGATCAATGATCAATGAAAAAACAACGATGAAGGATGAACAAGGATCAATGATCAATGACGAATGAACGATGAAGAATGAACAAGGATCAATGATCAATGAAGAATTAACGATGAAAAATGAACAAGGATCAATGATCAATGAAGAATAAACGATGAAGAATGAACAAGGATCAATGGTTAATGACGAATGAACGATGAAAAATGAACAAGGATCAATGATCTATGAAGAATGAACGATGAAGAATGAACAAGGATCAATGATCAATGAAGAATAAACAAGAATTATTGGTCAATGACGAATGAACGATGAAGAATGAACCAGGATCAATGATCAATGAATAATGAACGATGAAGAATGAACAAGGATCAATGATCAATGAAGAATGAACGATGAAGAATGAACAAGGATCAATAATCAATGAAAAATGAACGATGAAGAATGAACAAGGATCAATGATCAATGACGAATGAACGATGAAGAATGAACAAGGATCAATGATCAATGAACAATGAACGATGAAGAATGAACAAGGATCAATGATCAATGAAGAATGAACGATGAAGAATGAACAACGATTAATGGTCAATGACGAATGAACGATGAAGAATGAACAAGGATCAATGATCAATGAAGAATAAACGATGAAGAATGAACAAGGATCAATGATCAATGAAGAATGAACAAGGATCAATAATCAATGACGAATGAACTATGAAGAATGAGCAAGGATCAATGATCAATGAAGAATGAACGATGAATAATGAACAAGGATCAATGATCAATGACGAATGAACGATGAAGAATGAACAAGGATCAATGATCAATGAAGAATGAACAAGGATCATTGATCAATGAAAAATGAACGATGAAGAATGAACAAGGATCAATGATCAATGACGAATGAACGATGAAGAATGAACAAGGATCAATGATCAATGAAGAATGAATGATGAAGAATGAACAAGGATCAATCGTCAATGACGAATGAACGATGAAGAATGAACAAGGATAAATGATCAATGAAGAATGAACGATTAAGAATGAACAAGGATCAATGATCAATGATCAATGACGAATGAACGATGAAGAATGAACAAGGATCAATGATCAATGAACAATGAACGATGAAGAATGAACAAGGATCAATGATCAATGAAGAATGAACGATGAAGAATGAACAAGGATCAATGATCAATGAAGAATGAACGATGAAGAATGAACAAGGATCAATGCTCAACGACGAATGAACGGTGAAGAATGAACAAGGATCAATGATCAATGAAGAATGAACGACGAAGAATGAACAAGGATCAATGATCAATGAAAAAACAACGATGAAGGATGAACAAGGATCAATGATCAATGACGAATGAACGATGAAGAATGAACAAGGATCAATGATCAATGAAGAATTAACGATGGAAAATGAACAAGGATCAATGATCAATGAAGAATAAACGATGAAGAATGAACAAGGATCAATGGTTAATGACGAATGAACGATGAAAAATGAACAAGGATCAATGATCTATGAAGAATGAACGATGAAGAATGAACAAGGATCAATGATCAATGAAGAATAAACAAGAATTATTGGTCAATGACGAATGAACGATGAAGAATGAACCAGGATCAATGATCAATGAATAATGAACGATGAAGAATGAACAAGGATCAATGATCAATGAAGAATGAACGATGAAGAATGAACAAGGATCAATGATAAATCAAGAAAGAACGATGAAGAATGAACAAGGATCAATGATCAATGAAGAATGAACAAGAATTAATGGTCAATAACGAATGAACAATGAAGAATGAACAAGGATCAATGATCAATGTAGAATGAACGATGAAGAATGAACAAGGATCAATGATCAATGAAGAATGAACGATGAAGAATGAACAAGGATCAATGATCAATGACGAATGAACGATGAAGAATGAACAAGGATCAATGAACAATGAAGAATGAACGATTAAGAATGAACAAGGATCAATGATCAATGACGAATGAACGATGAAGAATGAACAAGGATCAATGATCAATGAACAATGAACGATGAAGAATGAACAAGGATCAATGATCAATGAAGAATGAACGATGAAGAATGAACAAGGATTAATGGTCAATGACGAATGTACGATGAAGAATGAACAAGGATCAATGATCAATGAAGAATGAACAATGAAGAATGAACAAGGATCAATGATAAATGACGAAGGAACGATAAAGAATGAACAAAGATCAATGATCAATGAAGAATGAACGATGAAGAATGAACAAGGATCAATGATCAATGACGAATGAACGATGAAGAATGAACAAGGATCAATGATCAATGAAGAATGAACGATGAAGAATGAACAAGGATCAATGATCAATGAAGAAAGAACGATGAAGAATGAACAAGGATCAATGATCAATGACGAATGAACGATGAAGAATGAACAAGGATTATTGGTCAATGACAAATGAACGATGAAGAATGAACAAGCATCAATGATCAATGAAGAATGAACGATGAAGAATGAACAAGGATTCATGGTCAATGACGAATGTACCATGAAGAATGAATAAGGATCAATGATCAATGAAGAATGAACAATGAAGAATGAACAAGGATCAATGATAAATGACGAAGGAACGATAAAGAATGAACAAAGATCAATGATCAATGAAGAATGAACGATGAAGAATGAACAAGGATCAATGATCAATGAAGAATGAACGATGAAGAATGAACAAGGATCAATGATCATTGAAGAATAAACGATGAAGAATGAACAAGGGTCAATGATCAATGA
The DNA here is from genome assembly GCF_026212465.1 of Amaranthus tricolor. Taxonomy (NCBI): domain Eukaryota; kingdom Viridiplantae; phylum Streptophyta; class Magnoliopsida; order Caryophyllales; family Amaranthaceae; genus Amaranthus; species Amaranthus tricolor. The sequence goes on from NC_080063.1 coordinate 1,685,997, forward strand.
AGAATGAACGATGAAGAATGAACAACGATTAATGGTCAATGACGAATGAACGATGAAGAATGAACAAGGATCAATGATCAATGAAGAATAAACGATGAAGAATGAACAAGGATCAATGATCAATGAAGAATGAACAAGGATCAATAATCAATGACGAATGAACTATGAAGAATGAGCAAGGATCAATGATCAATGAAGAATGAACGATGAATAATGAACAAGGATCAATGATCAATGACGAATGAACGATGAAGAATGAACAAGGATCAATGATCAATGAAGAATGAACAAGGATCATTGATCAATGAAAAATTAACGATGAAGAATGAACAAGGATCAATGATCAATGACGAATGAACGATGAAGAATGAACAAGGATCAATGATCAATGAAGAATGAATGATGAAGAATGAACAAGGATCAATGGTCAATGACGAATGAACGATGAAGAATGAACAAGGATAAATGATCAATGAAGAATGAACGATTAAGAATGAACAAGGATCAATGATCAATGATCAATGACGAATGAACGATGAAGAATGAACAAGGATCAATGATCAATGAACAATGAACGATGAAGAATGAACAAGGATCAATGATCAATGAAGAATGAACGATGAAGAATGAACAAGGATCAATGATCAATGAAGAATGAACGATGAAGAATGAACAAGGATCAATGCTCAACGACGAATGAACGGTGAAGAATGAACAAGGATCAATGATCAATGAAGAATGAACGACGAAGAATGAACAAGGATCAATGATCAATGAAAAAACAACGATGAAGGATGAACAAGGATCAATGATCAATGACGAATGAACGATGAAGAATGAACAAGGATCAATGATCAATGAAGAATTAACGATGGAAAATGAACAAGGATCAATGATCAATGAAGAATAAACGATGAAGAATGAACAAGGATCAATGGTTAATGACGAATGAACGATGAAAAATGAACAAGGATCAATGATCTATGAAGAATGAACGATGAAGAATGAACAAGGATCAATGATCAATGAAGAATAAACAAGAATTATTGGTCAATGACGAATGAACGATGAAGAATGAACCAGGATTAATGATCAATGAATAATGAACGATGAAGAATGAACAAGGATCAATGATCAATGAAGAATGAACGATGAAGAATGAACAAGGATCAATGATAAATCAAGAAAGAACGATGAAGAATGAACAAGGATCAATGATCAATGAAGAATGAACAAGAATTAATGGTCAATAACGAATGAACAAGGATCAATGATCAATGTAGAATGAACGATGAAGAATGAACAAGGATCAATGATCAATGAAGAATGAACGATGAAGAATGAACAAGGATCAATGATCAATGACGAATGAACTATGAAGAATGAGCAAGGATCAATGATCAATGAAGAATGAACGATGAATAATGAACAAGGATCAATGATCAATGACGAATGAACGATGAAGAATGAACAAGGATCAATGATCAATGAAGAATGAACAAGGATCATTGATCAATGAAAAATGAACGATGAAGAATGAACAAGGATCAATGATCAATGACGAATGAACGATGAAGAATGAACAAGGATCAATGATCAATGAAGAATGAATGATGAAGAATGAACAAGGATCAATGGTCAATGACGAATGAACGATGAAGAATGAACAAGGATAAATGATCAATGAAGAATGAACGATTAAGAATGAACAAGGATCAATGATCAATGATCAATGACGAATGAACGATGAAGAATGAACAAGGATCAATGATCAATGAACAATGAACGATGAAGAATGAACAAGGATCAATGATCAATGAAGAATGAACGATGAAGAATGAACAAGGATCAATGATCAATGAAGAATGAACGATGAAGAATGAACAAGGATCAATGCTCAACGACGAATGAACGGTGAAGAATGAACAAGGATCAATGATCAATGAAGAATGAACGACGAAGAATGAACAAGGATCAATGATCAATGAAAAAACAACGATGAAGGATGAACAAGGATCAATGATCAATGACGAATGAACGATGAAGAATGAACAAGGATCAATGATCAATGAAGAATTAACGATGAAAAATGAACAAGGATCAATGATCAATGAAGAATAAACGATGAAGAATGAACAAGGATCAATGGTTAATGACGAATGAACGATGAAAAATGAACAAGGATCAATGATCTATGAAGAATGAACGATGAAGAATGAACAAGGATCAATGATCAATGAAGAATAAACAAGAATTATTGGTCAATGACGAATGAACGATGAAGAATGAACCAGGATCAATGATCAATGAATAATGAACGATGAAGAATGAACAAGGATCAATGATCAATGAAGAATGAACGATGAAGAATGAACAAGGATCAATAATCAATGAAAAATGAACGATGAAGAATGAACAAGGATCAATGATCAATGACGAATGAACGATGAAGAATGAACAAGGATCAATGATCAATGAACAATGAACGATGAAGAATGAACAAGGATCAATGATCAATGAAGAATGAACGATGAAGAATGAACAACGATTAATGGTCAATGACGAATGAACGATGAAGAATGAACAAGGATCAATGATCAATGAAGAATAAACGATGAAGAATGAACAAGGATCAATGATCAATGAAGAATGAACAAGGATCAATAATCAATGACGAATGAACTATGAAGAATGAGCAAGGATCAATGATCAATGAAGAATGAACGATGAATAATGAACAAGGATCAATGATCAATGACGAATGAACGATGAAGAATGAACAAGGATCAATGATCAATGAAGAATGAACAAGGATCATTGATCAATGAAAAATGAACGATGAAGAATGAACAAGGATCAATGATCAATGACGAATGAACGATGAAGAATGAACAAGGATCAATGATCAATGAAGAATGAATGATGAAGAATGAACAAGGATCAATCGTCAATGACGAATGAACGATGAAGAATGAACAAGGATAAATGATCAATGAAGAATGAACGATTAAGAATGAACAAGGATCAATGATCAATGATCAATGACGAATGAACGATGAAGAATGAACAAGGATCAATGATCAATGAACAATGAACGATGAAGAATGAACAAGGATCAATGATCAATGAAGAATGAACGATGAAGAATGAACAAGGATCAATGATCAATGAAGAATGAACGATGAAGAATGAACAAGGATCAATGCTCAACGACGAATGAACGGTGAAGAATGAACAAGGATCAATGATCAATGAAGAATGAACGACGAAGAATGAACAAGGATCAATGATCAATGAAAAAACAACGATGAAGGATGAACAAGGATCAATGATCAATGACGAATGAACGATGAAGAATGAACAAGGATCAATGATCAATGAAGAATTAACGATGGAAAATGAACAAGGATCAATGATCAATGAAGAATAAACGATGAAGAATGAACAAGGATCAATGGTTAATGACGAATGAACGATGAAAAATGAACAAGGATCAATGATCTATGAAGAATGAACGATGAAGAATGAACAAGGATCAATGATCAATGAAGAATAAACAAGAATTATTGGTCAATGACGAATGAACGATGAAGAATGAACCAGGATCAATGATCAATGAATAATGAACGATGAAGAATGAACAAGGATCAATGATCAATGAAGAATGAACGATGAAGAATGAACAAGGATCAATGATAAATCAAGAAAGAACGATGAAGAATGAACAAGGATCAATGATCAATGAAGAATGAACAAGAATTAATGGTCAATAACGAATGAACAATGAAGAATGAACAAGGATCAATGATCAATGTAGAATGAACGATGAAGAATGAACAAGGATCAATGATCAATGAAGAATGAACGATGAAGAATGAACAAGGATCAATGATCAATGACGAATGAACGATGAAGAATGAACAAGGATCAATGAACAATGAAGAATGAACGATTAAGAATGAACAAGGATCAATGATCAATGACGAATGAACGATGAAGAATGAACAAGGATCAATGATCAATGAACAATGAACGATGAAGAATGAACAAGGATCAATGATCAATGAAGAATGAACGATGAAGAATGAACAAGGATTAATGGTCAATGACGAATGTACGATGAAGAATGAACAAGGATCAATGATCAATGAAGAATGAACAATGAAGAATGAACAAGGATCAATGATAAATGACGAAGGAACGATAAAGAATGAACAAAGATCAATGATCAATGAAGAATGAACGATGAAGAATGAACAAGGATCAATGATCAATGACGAATGAACGATGAAGAATGAACAAGGATCAATGATCAATGAAGAATGAACGATGAAGAATGAACAAGGATCAATGATCAATGAAGAAAGAACGATGAAGAATGAACAAGGATCAATGATCAATGACGAATGAACGATGAAGAATGAACAAGGATTATTGGTCAATGACAAATGAACGATGAAGAATGAACAAGCATCAATGATCAATGAAGAATGAACGATGAAGAATGAACAAGGATTCATGGTCAATGACGAATGTACCATGAAGAATGAATAAGGATCAATGATCAATGAAGAATGAACAATGAAGAATGAACAAGGATCAATGATAAATGACGAAGGAACGATAAAGAATGAACAAAGATCAATGATCAATGAAGAATGAACGATGAAGAATGAACAAGGATCAATGATCAATGAAGAATGAACGATGAAGAATGAACAAGGATCAATGATCATTGAAGAATAAACGATGAAGAATGAACAAGGGTCAATGATCAATGAAGAATGAACGATGAAGAATGAACAAGGATCAATGATCGATGAATAATGAACGATGAAGAATGAACAATGCTCAATGATCAATGACGAATGAACGATGAAAAATGAACAAGGATCAATGATCAATGAAGAATGAACGATGAAGAATGAACAAGGATCAATGATCAATGAAGAATAAACAAGAATTATTGGTCAATGACGAATGAACGATGAAGAATGAACAAGGATCAATGATCAATGAAGAATGAACGATGAAGAATGAACAAGGATCAATGCTCAAATGACGAATGAACGGTGAAGAATGAACAAGGATAATTGATCAATGAAGAATGAACGATGAAGAATGAACAAGGATCAATGATCAATGAAGAATGAACGATGAAGAATGAACAAGGATCAATGATCAATGACGAATGAACGATGAAGAATGAACAAGGATCAATGATCAATGAACAATGAACGATAAAGAATGAACAAGGATCAATGATCAATGAAGAATGAACGAGGAAGAATGAACAAGGATTAATGGTCAATGACGAATGAACGATGAAGAATGAACAAGGATCAATGATCAATGAAGAATAAACGATGAAGAATGAACAAGGATCAATGATCAATGAAGAATGAACAAGGATCAATGATCAATGACGAATGAACTATGAAGAATGAACAAGGATCAATGATCAATGAAGAATGAACGATGAATAATGAACAAGGATCAATAATCAATGACGAATGAACGATGAAGAATGAACAAGCATCAATGATCAATGAAGAATGAACAAGGATCATTGATCAATGAAAAATGAACGATGAAGAAAGAACAAGGATCAATGATCAATGACGAATGAACGATGAAGAATGAACAAGGATCAATGAACAATGAAGAATGAACGATTAAGAATGAACAAGGATCAATGATCAATGACGAATGAACGATGAAGAATGAACAAGGATCAATGATCAATGAACAATGAACGATGAAGAATGAACAAGGATCAATGATCAATGAAGAATGAACGATGAAGAATGAACAAGGATTAATGGTCAATGACGAATGTACGATGAAGAATGAACAAGGATCAATGATCAATGAAGAATGAACAATGAAGAATGAACAAGGATCAATGATAAATGACGAAGGAACGATAAAGAATGAACAAAGATCAATGATCAATGAAGAATGAACGATGAAGAATGAACAAGGATCAATGATCAATGACGAATGAACGATGAAGAATGAACAAGGATCAATGATCAATGAAGAATGAACGATGAAGAATGAACAAGGATCAATGATCAATGAAGAATGAACGATGAAGAATGAACAAGGATCAATGATCAATGACGAATGAACGATGAAGAATGAACAAGGATTATTGGTCAATGACAAATGAACGATGAAGAATGAACAAGGATCAATGATCAATGAAGAATGAACGATGAAGAATGAACAAGGATTCATGGTCAATGACGAATGTACGATGAAGAATGAACAAGGATCAATGATCAATGAAGAATGAACAATGAAGAATGAACAAGGATCAATGATAAATGACGAAGGAACGATAAAGAATGAACAAAGATCAATGATCAATGAAGAATGAAAGATGAAGAATGAACAAGGATCAATGATCAATGAAGAATGAACGATGAAGAATGAACAAGGATCAATGATCAATGAAGAATAAACGATGAAGAATGAACAAGGGTCAATGATCAATGAAGAATGAACGATGAAGAATGAACAAGGATCAATGATCGATGAATAATGAACGATGAAGAATGAACAAAGCTCAATGATCAATGACGAATGAAGGATGAAAAATGAACAAGGATCAATGATAAATGAAGAATGAACGATGAAGAATGAACAAGGATCAATGATCAATGAAGAATAAACAAGAATTGTTGGTCAATGACGAATGAACCATGAAGAATGAACAAGGATCAATGATCAATGAAGAATGAACGATGAAGAATGAACAAGGATCAATGCTCAAATGACGAATGAACGGTGAACAATGAACAAGGATAATTGATCAATGAAGAATGAACGATGAAGAATGAACAAGGATCATTGATCAATGACGAATGAACGATGAAGAATGAACAAGGATCAATGATCAATGAACAATGAACGATGAAGAATGAACAAGGATCAATGATCAATGAAGAATGAACGATGAAGAATGAACAAGGATTAATGGTCAATGACGAATGAACGATGAAGAATGAACAAGGATCAATGATCAATGAAGAATAAACGATGAAGAATGAACAAGGATCAATGATAAATGATGAATGAACAAGGATCAATGATCAATGACGAATGAACTATGAAGAATGAACAAGGATCAATGATCAATGAAGAATGAACAAGGATCATTGATCAATGAAAAATGAACGATGAAGAATGAACAAGGATCAATGATCAATGACGAATGAACGATGAAGAATGAACAAGGATCAATTATCAATGAAGAATGAATGATGAAGAATGAACAAGGATCAATGGTCAATGACGAATGAACGATGAAGAATGAACAAGGATAAATGATCAATGAAGAATGAACGATGAAGAATGAACAAGGATCAATGCTCAAATGACGAATGAACGGTGAACAATGAACAAGGATAATTGATCAATGAAGAATGAACGATGAAGAATGAACAAGGATCAATGATCAATGAAGAATGAACGATGAAGAATGAACAAGGATCATTGATCAATGACGAATGAACGATGAAGAATGAACAAGGATCAATGATCAATGAACAATGAACGATGAAGAATGAACAAGGATCAATGATCAATGAAGAATGAACGACGAAGAATGAACAAGGATTAATGGTCAATGACGAATGAACGATGAAGAATGAACAAGGATCAATGATCAATGAAGAATAAACGATGAAGAATGAACAAGGATCAATGATCAATGAAGAATGAACAAGGATCAATGATCAATGACGAATGAACTATGAAGAATGAACAAGGATCAATGATCAATGAAGAATGAACGATGAATAATGAACAAGGATCAATGATCAATGACGAATGAACGATGAAGAATGAACAAGGATCAATGATCAATGAAGAATGAACAAGGATCATTGATCAATGAAAAATGAACGATGAAGAATGAACAAGGATCAATGATCAATGACGAATGAACGATGAAGAATGAACAAGGATCAATTATCAATGAAGAATGAATGATGAAGAATGAACAAGGATCAATGGTCAATGACGAATGAACGATGAAGAATGAACAAGGATAAATGATCAATGAAGAATGAACGATTAAGAATGAACAAGGATCAATGATCAATGATCAATGACGAATGAACGATGAAGAATGAACAAGGATCAATGATCAATGAACAATGAACGATGAAGAATGAACAAGGATCAATGATTAATGAAGAATGAACGATGAAGAATGAACAAGGATCAATGATCAATGAAGAATGAACGATGAAGAATGAACAAGGATCAATGATAAATGACGAAGGAACGATAAAGAATGAACAAAGATCAATGATCAATGAAGAATGAACGATGAAGAATGACCAAGGATCAATGATCAATGACGAATGAACGATGAAGAATGAACAAGGATCAATGATCAATGAAGAATGAACGATGAAGAATGAACAAGGATCAATGATCAATGAAGAATGAACGATGAAGAATGAGCAAGGATCAATGATCAATGACGAATGAACGATGAAGAATGAACAAGGATTATTGGTCAATGACAAATGAACGATGAAGAATGAACAAGGATCAATGATCAATGAAGAATAAACAATGAAGAATGAACAAGGATCAATGATCAATGAAGAATGAACGATGAAGAATGAACAAGGATCAATGATCGATGAATAATGAACGATGAAGAATGAACAAAGCTCAATGATCAATGACGAATGAACAATGAAAAATGAACAAGGATCAATGATCAATGAAGAATGAACGATGAAGAATGAACAAGGATCAATGATCAATGAAGAATGAACGATGAAGAATGAACAAGGATCAATGATCAATGAAGAATGAACGATGAAGAATGAACAAGGATCAATGCTCAAATGACGAATGAACGGTGAAGAATGAACAAGGATAATTGATCAATGAAGAATGAACGATGAAGAATGAACAAGGATCAATGATCAATGAAGAATGAACGATGAAGAATGAACAAGGATCAATGATCAATGACGAATGAACGATGAAGAATGAACAAGGATCAATGATCAATGAACAATGAACGATGAAGAATGAACAAGGATCAATGATCAATGAAGAATGCACGATGAAGAATGAACAAGGATTAATGGTCAATGACGAATGAACGATGAAGAATGAACAAGGATCAATGATCAATGAAGAATAAACGATGAAGAATGAACAAGGATCAATGATCAATGAAGAATGAACAAGGATCAATGATCAATGACGAATGAACGATGAAGAATGAACAAGGATCAATGATCAATGAAGAATGAACGATGAAGAATGAACAAGGATTCATGGTGAATGACTAATGTACGATGAAGAATGAACAAGGATCAATGATCAATGAAGAATGAACAATGAAGAATGAACAAGGATCAATGATAAATGACGAAGGAACGATAAAGAATGAACAAAGATCAATGATCAATGAAGAATGAAAGATGAAGAATGAACAAGGATCAATGATCAATGAAGAATGAACGATGAAGAATGAACAAGGATCAATGATCAATGAAGAATACACGATGAAGAATGAACAAGGGTCAATGATCAATGAAGAATGAACGATGAAGAATGAACAAGGATCAATGATCGATGAATAATGAACAAGGATCAATGATCAATGACGAATGAACTATGAAGAATGAACAAGGATCAATGATAAATGAAGAATGAACGATGAATAATGAACAAGGATCAATGATCAATGACGAATGAACGATGAAGAATGAACAAGGATCAATGATCAATGAAGAATGAACAAGGATCATTGATCAATGAAAAATGAACGATGAAGAATGAACAAGGATCAATGATCAATGACGAATGAACGATGAAGAATGAACAAGGATCAATGATCAATGAAGAATAAACAAGAATTATTGGTCAATGACGAATGAACGATGAAGAATGAACAAGGATCAATGATCAATGAAGAATGAACGATGAAGAATAAACAAGGATCAATGCTCAAATGACGAATGAACGGTGAAGAATGAACAAGGATAATTGATCAATGAAGAATGAACGATGAAGAATGAACAAGGATCAATGATCAATGAAGAATGAACGATGAAGAATGAACAAGGATCAATGATCAATGACGAATGAACGATGAAGAATGAACAAGGATCAATGATCAATGAAGAATAAACGATGAAGAATGAACAAGGATCAATGATAAATGAAGAATGAACAAGGATCAATGATCAATGACGAATGAACTATGAAGAATGAACAAGGATCAATGATCAATGAAGAATGAACGATGAATAATGAACAAGGATCAATGATCAATGACGAATGAACGATGAAGAATGAACAAGGATCAATGATCAATGAAGAATGAACAAGGATCATTGATCAATGAAAAATGAACGATGAAGAATGAACAAGGATCAATGATCAATGACGAATGAACGATGAAGAATGAACAAGGATCAATTATCAATGAAGAATGAATGATGAAGAATGAACAAGGATCAATGGTCAATGACGAATGAACGATGAAGAATGAACAAGGATAAATGATCAATGAAGAATGAACGATGAAGAATGAACAAGGATCAATGCTCAAATGACGAATGAACGGTGAACAATGAACAAGGATAATTGATCAATGAAGAATGAACGATGAAGAATGAACAAGGATCAATGATCAATGAAGAATGAACGATGAAGAATGAACAAGGATCATTGATCAATGACGAATGAACGATGAAGAATGAACAAGGATCAATGATCAATGAACAATGAACGATGAAGAATGAACAAGGATCAATGATCAATGAAGAATGAACGACGAAGAATGAACAAGGATTAATGGTCAATGACGAATGAACGATGAAGAATGAACAAGGATCAATGATCAATGAAGAATAAACGATGAAGAATGAACAAGGATCAATGATCAATGAAGAATGAACAAGGATCAATAATCAATGACGAATGAACTATGAAGAATGAACAAGGATCAATGATCAATGAAGAATGAACGATGAATAATGAACAAGGATCAATGATCAATGACGAATGAACGATGAAGAATGAACAAGGATCAATGATCAATGAAGAATGAACAAGGATCATTGATCAATGAAAAATGAACGATGAAGAATGAACAAGGATCAATGATCAATGACGAATGAACGATGAAGAATGAACAAGGATCAATTATCAATGAAGAATGAATGATGAAGAATGAACAAGGATCAATGGTCAATGACGAATGAACGATGAAGAATGAACAAGGATAAATGATCAATGAAGAATGAACGATTAAGAATGAACAAGGATCAATGATCAATGATCAATGACGAATGAACGATGAAGAATGAACAAGGATCAATGATCAATGAACAATGAACGATGAAGAATGAACAAGGATCAATGATTAATGAAGAATGAACGATGAAGAATGAACAAGGATCAATGATCAATGAAGAATGAACGATGAAGAATGAACAAGGATCAATTGATAAATGACGAAGGAACGATAAAGAATGAACAAAGATCAATGATCAATGAAGAATGAACGATGAAGAATGACCAAGGATCAATGATCAATGACGAATGAACGATGAAGAATGAACAAGGATCAATGATCAATGACGAATGAACGATGAAGAATGAACAAGGATTATTGGTCAATGACAAATGAACGATGAAGAATGAACAAGGATCAATGATCAATGAAGAATGAACGATGAAGAATGAACAAGGATTCATGGTCAATGACGAATGTACGATGAAGAATGAACAAGGATCAATGATCAATGAAGAATGAACAATGAAGAATGAACAAGGATCAATGATAAATGACGAAGGAACGATAAAGAATGAACAAAGATCAATGATCAATGAAGAATGAAAGATGAAGAATGAACAAGGATCAATGATCAATGAAGAATGAACGATGAAGAATGAACAAGGATCAATGATCAATGAAGAATAAACGATGAAGAATGAACAAGGGTCAATGATCAATGAAGAATGAACGATGAAGAATGAACAAGGATCAATGATCGATGAATAATGAACGATGAAGAATGAACAAAGCTCAATGATCAATGACGAATGAAGGATGAAAAATGAACAAGGATCAATGATAAATGAAGAATGAACGATGAAGAATGAACAAGGATCAATGATCAATGAAGAATAAACAAGAATTGTTGGTCAATGACGAATGAACCATGAAGAATGAACAAGGATCAATGATCAATGAAGAATGAACGATGAAGAATGAACAAGGATCAATGCTCAAATGACGAATGAACGGTGAACAATGAACAAGGATAATTGATCAATGAAGAATGAACGATGAAGAATGAACAAGGATCATTGATCAATGACGAATGAACGATGAAGAATGAACAAGGATCAATGATCAATGAACAATGAACGATGAAGAATGAACAAGGATCAATGATCAATGAAGAATGAACGATGAAGAATGAACAAGGATTAATGGTCAATGACGAATGAACGATGAAGAATGAACAAGGATCAATGATCAATGAAGAATAAACGATGAAGAATGAACAAGGATCAATGATAAATGATGAATGAACAAGGATCAATGATCAATGACGAATGAACTATGAAGAATGAACAAGGATCAATGATCAATGAAGAATGAACAAGGATCATTGATCAATGAAAAATGAACGATGAAGAATGAACAAGGATCAATGATCAATGACGAATGAACGATGAAGAATGAACAAGGATCAATTATCAATGAAGAATGAATGATGAAGAATGAACAAGGATCAATGGTCAATGACGAATGAACGATGAAGAATGAACAAGGATAAATGATCAATGAAGAATGAACGATGAAGAATGAACAAGGATCAATGCTCAAATGACGAATGAACGGTGAACAATGAACAAGGATAATTGATCAATGAAGAATGAACGATGAAGAATGAACAAGGATCAATGATCAATGAAGAATGAACGATGAAGAATGAACAAGGATCATTGATCAATGACGAATGAACGATGAAGAATGAACAAGGATCAATGATCAATGAACAATGAACGATGAAGAATGAACAAGGATCAATGATCAATGAAGAATGAACGACGAAGAATGAACAAGGATTAATGGTCAATGACGAATGAACGATGAAGAATGAACAAGGATCAATGATCAATGAAGAATAAACGATGAAGAATGAACAAGGATCAATGATCAATGAAGAATGAACAAGGATCAATGATCAATGACGAATGAACTATGAAGAATGAACAAGGATCAATGATCAATGAAGAATGAACTATGAATAATGAACAAGGATCAATGATCAATGACGAATGAACGATGAAGAATGAACAAGGATCAATGATCAATGAAGAATGAACAAGGATCATTGATCAATGAAAAATGAACGATGAAGAATGAACAAGGATCAATGATCAATGACGAATGAACGATGAAGAATGAACAAGGATCAATTATCAATGAAGAATGAATGATGAAGAATGAACAAGGATCAATGGTCAATGACGAATGAACGATGAAGAATGAACAAGGATAAATGATCAATGAAGAATGAACGATTAAGAATGAACAAGGATCAATGATCAATGATCAATGACGAATGAACGATGAAGAATGAACAAGGATCAATGATCAATGAACAATGAACGATGAAGAATGAACAAGGATCAATGATTAATGAAGAATGAACGATGAAGAATGAACAAGGATCAATGATCAATGAAGAATGAACGATGAAGAATGAACAAGGATCAATGATAAATGACGAAGGAACGATAAAGAATGAACAAAGATCAATGATCAATGAAGAATGAACGATGAAGAATGACCAAGGATCAATGATCAATGACGAATGAACGATGAAGAATGAACAAGGATCAATGATCAATGAAGAATGAACGATGAAGAATGAACAAGGATCAATGATCAATGAAGAATGAACGATGAAGAATGAGCAAGGATCAATGATCAATGACGAATGAACGATGAAGAATGAACAAGGATTATTGGTCAATGACAAATGAACGATGAAGAATGAACAAGGATCAATGATCAATGAAGAATAAACAATGAAGAATGAACAAGGATCAATGATCAATGAAGAATGAACGATGAAGAATGAACAAGGATCAATGATCGATGAATAATGAACGATGAAGAATGAACAAAGCTCAATGATCAATGACGAATGAACAATGAAAAATGAACAAGGATCAATGATCAATGAAGAATGAACGATGAAGAATGAACAAGGATCAATGATCAATGAAGAATGAACGATGAAGAATGAACAAGGATCAATGATCAATGAAGAATGAACGATGAAGAATGAACAAGGATCAATGCTCAAATGACGAATGAACGGTGAAGAATGAACAAGGATAATTGATCAATGAAGAATGAACGATGAAGAATGAACAAGGATCAATGATCAATGAAGAATGAACGATGAAGAATGAACAAGGATCAATGATCAATGACGAATGAACGATGAAGAATGAACAAGGATCAATGATCAATGAACAATGAACGATGAAGAATGAACAAGGATCAATGATCAATGAAGAATGCACGATGAAGAATGAACAAGGATTAATGGTCAATGACGAATGAACGATGAAGAATGAACAAGGATCAATGATCAATGAAGAATAAACGATGAAGAATGAACAAGGATCAATGATCAATGAAGAATGAACAAGGATCAATGATCAATGACGAATGAACGATGAAGAATGAACAAGGATCAATGATCAATGAAGAATGAACGATGAAGAATGAACAAGGATTCATGGTGAATGACGAATGTACGATGAAGAATGAACAAGGATCAATGATCAATGAAGAATGAACAATGAAGAATGAACAAGGATCAATGATAAATGACGAAGGAACGATAAAGAATGAACAAAGATCAATGATCAATGAAGAATGAAAGATGAAGAATGAACAAGGATCAATGATCAATGAAGAATGAACGATGAAGAATGAACAAGGATCAATGATCAATGAAGAATACACGATGAAGAATGAACAAGGGTCAATGATCAATGAAGAATGAACGATGAAGAATGAACAAGGATCAATGATCGATGAATAATGAACAAGGATCAATGATCAATGACGAATGAACTATGAAGAATGAACAAGGATCAATGATAAATGAAGAATGAACGATGAATAATGAACAAGGATCAATGATCAATGACGAATGAACGATGAAGAATGAACAAGGATCAATGATCAAGTAAGAATGAACAAGGATCATTGATCAATGAAAAATGAACGATGAAGAATGAACAAGGATCAATGATCAATGACGAATGAACGATGAAGAATGAACAAGGATCAATGATCAATGAAGAATAAACAAGAATTATTGGTCAATGACGAATGAACGATGAAGAATGAACAAGGATCAATGATCAATGAAGAATGAACGATGAAGAATAAACAAGGATCAATGCTCAAATGACGAATGAACGGTGAAGAATGAACAAGGATAATTGATCAATGAAGAATGAACGATGAAGAATGAACAAGGATCAATGATCAATGAAGAATGAACGATGAAGAATGAACAAGGATCAATGATCAATGACGAATGAACGATGAAGAATGAACAAGGATCAATGATCAATGAAGAATAAACGATGAAGAATGAACAAGGATCAATGATAAATGAAGAATGAACAAGGATCAATGATCAATGACGAATGAACTATGAAGAATGAACAAGGATCAATGATCAATGAAGAATGAACGATGAATAATGAACAAGGATCAATGATCAATGACGAATGAACGATGAAGAATGAACAAGGATCAATGATCAATGAAGAATGAACAAGGATCATTGATCAATGAAAAATGAACGATGAAGAATGAACAAGGATCAATGATCAATGACGAATGAACGATGAAGAATGAACAAGGATCAATTATCAATGAAGAATGAATGATGAAGAATGAACAAGGATCAATGGTCAATGACGAATGAACGATGAAGAATGAACAAGGATAAATGATCAATGAAGAATGAACGATGAAGAATGAACAAGGATCAATGCTCAAATGACGAATGAACGGTGAACAATGAACAAGGATAATTGATCAATGAAGAATGAACGATGAAGAATGAACAAGGATCAATGATCAATGAAGAATGAACGATGAAGAATGAACAAGGATCATTGATCAATGACGAATGAACGATGAAGAATGAACAAGGATCAATGATCAATGAACAATGAACGATGAAGAATGAACAAGGATCAATGATCAATGAAGAATGAACGACGAAGAATGAACAAGGATTAATGGTCAATGACGAATGAACGATGAAGAATGAACAAGGATCAATGATCAATGAAGAATAAACGATGAAGAATGAACAAGGATCAATGATCAATGAAGAATGAACAAGGATCAATAATCAATGACGAATGAACTATGAAGAATGAACAAGGATCAATGATCAATGAAGAATGAACGATGAATAATGAACAAGGATCAATGATCAATGACGAATGAACGATGAAGAATGAACAAGGATCAATGATCAATGAAGAATGAACAAGGATCATTGATCAATGAAAAATGAACGATGAAGAATGAACAAGGATCAATGATCAATGACGAATGAACGATGAAGAATGAACAAGGATCAATTATCAATGAAGAATGAATGATGAAGAATGAACAAGGATCAATGGTCAATGACGAATGAACGATGAAGAATGAACAAGGATAAATGATCAATGAAGAATGAACGATTAAGAATGAACAAGGATCAATGATCAATGATCAATGACGAATGAACGATGAAGAATGAACAAGGATCAATGATCAATGAACAATGAACGATGAAGAATGAACAAGGATCAATGATTAATGAAGAATGAACGATGAAGAATGAACAAGGATCAATGATCAATGAAGAATGAACGATGAAGAATGAACAAGGATCAATTGATAAATGACGAAGGAACGATAAAGAATGAACAAAGATCAATGATCAATGAAGAATGAACGATGAAGAATGACCAAGGATCAATGATCAATGACGAATGAACGATGAAGAATGAACAAGGATCAATGATCAATGAAGAATGAACGATGAAGAATGAACAAGGATCAATGATCAATGAAGAATGAACGATGAAGAATGAGCAAGGATCAATGATCAATGACGAATGAACGATGAAGAATGAACAAGGATTATTGGTCAATGACAAATGAACGATGAAGAATGAACAAGGATCAATGATCAATGAAGAATAAACAATGAAGAATGAACAAGGATCAATGATCAATGAAGAATGAACGATGAAGAATGAACAAGGATCAATGATCGATGAATAATGAACGATGAAGAATGAACAAAGCTCAATGATTAATGACGAATGAACAATGAAAAATGAACAAGGATCAATGATCAATGAAGAATGAACGATGAAGAATGAACAAGGATCAATGATCAATGAAGAATGAACGATGAAGAATGAACAAGGATCAATGATCAATGAAGAATGAACGATGAAGAATGAACAAGGATCAATGCTCAAATGACGAATGAACGGTGAAGAATGAACAAGGATAATTGATCAATGAAGAATGAACGATGAAGAATGAACAAGGATCAATGATCAATGAAGAATGAACGATGAAGAATGAACAAGGATCAATGATCAATGACGAATGAACGATGAAGAATGAACAAGGATCAATGATCAATGAACAATGAACGATGAAGAATGAACAAGGATCAATGATCAATGAAGAATGCACGATGAAGAATGAACAAGGATTAATGGTCAATGACGAATGAACGATGAAGAATGAACAAGGATCAATGATCAATGAAGAATAAACGATGAAGAATGAACAAGGATCAATGATCAATGAAGAATGAACAAGGATCAATGATCAATGACGAATGAACGATGAAGAATGAACAAGGATCAATGATCAATGAAGAATGAACGATGAAGAATGAACAAGGATTCATGGTGAATGACGAATGTACGATGAAGAATGAACAAGGATCAATGATCAATGAAGAATGAACAATGAAGAATGAACAAGGATCAATGATAAATGACGAAGAAACGATAAAGAATGAACAAAGATCAATGATCAATGAAGAATGAAAGATGAAGAATGAACAAGGATCAATGATCAATGAAGAATGAACGATGAAGAATGAACAAGGATCAATGATCAATGAAGAATAAACGATGAAGAATGAACAAGGGTCAATGATCAATGAAGAATGAACGATGAAGAATGAACAAGGATCAATGATCGATGAATAATGAACAAGGATCAATGATCAATGACGAATGAACTATGAAGAATGAACAAGGATCAATGATAAATGAAGAATGAACGATGAATAATGAACAAGGATCAATGATCAATGACGAATGAACGATGAAGAATGAACAAGGATCAATGATCAATGAAGAATGAACAAGGATCATTGATCAATGAAAAATGAACGATGAAGAATGAACAAGGATCAATGATCAATGACGAATGAACGATGAAGAATGAACAAGGATCAATGATCAATGAAGAATAAACAAGAATTATTGGTCAATGACGAATGAACGATGAAGAATGAACAAGGATCAATGATCAATGAAGAATGAACGATGAAGAATAAACAAGGATCAATGCTCAAATGACGAATGAACGGTGAAGAATGAACAAGGATAATTGATCAATGAAGAATGAACGATGAAGAATGAACAAGGATCAATGATCAATGAAGAATGAACGATGAAGAATGAACAAGGATCAATGATCAATGACGAATGAACGATGAAGAATGAACAAGGATCAATGATCAATGAACAATGAACGATGAAGAATGAACAAGGATCAATGATCAATGAAGAATGCACGATGAAGAATGAACAAGGATTAATAGTCAATGACAAATGAACGATGAAGAATGAACAAGGATCAATGATCAATGAAGAATAAACGATGAAGAATGAACAAGGATCAATGATCAATGAAGAATGAACAAGGATCAATGATCAATGACGAATGAACGATGAAGAATGAACAAGGATCAATGATCAATGAAGAATGAACGATGAAGAATGAACAAGGATTCATGGTGAATGACGAATGTACGATGAAGAATGAACAAGGATCAATGATCAATGAAGAATGAACAATGAAGAATGAACAAGGATCAATGATAAATGACGAAGGAACGATAAAGAATGAACAACGATCAATGATCAATGAAGAATGAAAGATGAAGAATGAACAAGGATCAATGATCAATGAAGAATGAACGATGAAGAATGAACAAGGATCAATGATCGATGAAGAATAAACGATGAAGAATGAACAAGGGTCAATGATCAATGAAGAATGAACGATGAAGAATGAACAAGGATCAATGATCGATGAATAATGAACGATGAAGAATGAACAAAGCTCAATGATCAATGACGAATGAACGATGAAAAATGAACAAGGATCAATGATCAATGAAGAATGAACGATGAAGAATGAACAAGGATCAATGATCAATGAAGAATAAACAAGAATTATTGGTCAATGACGAATGAACGATGAAGAATGAACAAGGATCAATGATCAATGAAGAATGAACGATGAAGAATGAACAAGGATCAATGCTCAAATGACGAATGAACGGTGAACAATGAACAAGGATAATTGATCAATGAAGAATGAACGATGAAGAATGAACAAGGATCAATGATCAATGAAGAATGAACGATGAAGAATGAACAAGGATCAATGATCAATGACGAATGAACGATGAAGAATGAACAAGGATCAATGATCAATGAACAATGAACGATGAAGAATGAACACGGATCAATGATCAATGAAGAATGAACGATGAAGAATGAACAAGGATTAATGGTCAATGACGAATGAACGATGAAGAATGAACAAGGATCAATGATCAATGAAGAATAAACGATGAAGAATGAACAAGGATCAATGATCAATGAAGAATAAACGATGAAGAATGAACAAGGATCAATGATCAATGAAGAATGAACAAGGATCAATGATCAATGACGAATGAACTATGAAGAATGAACAAGGATCAATGATAAATGAAGAATGAACGATGAATAATGAACAAGGATCAATGATCAATGACGAATGAACGATGAAGAATGAACAAGGATCAATGATGAATGAAGAATGAATGATGAAGAATGAACAAGGATCAACGGTCAATGACGAATGAACGATGAAGAATGAACAAGGATAAATGATCAATGAAGAATGAACGATTAAGAATGAACAAGGATCAATGATCAATGATCAATGACGAATGAACGATGAAGAATGAACAAGGATCAATGATCAATGAACAATGAACGATGAAGAATGAACAAGGATCAATGATTAATGAAGAATGAACGATGAAGAATGAACAAGGATCAATGATCAATGAAGAATGAACGATGAAGAATGAACAAGGATCAATGATAAATGACGAAGGAACGATAAAGAATGAACAAAGATCAATGATCAATGAAGAATGAACGATGAAGAATGACCAAGGATCAATGATCAATGACGAACGAACGATGAAGAATGAACAAGGATCAATGATCAATGAAGAATGAACGATGAAGAATGAACAAGGATCAATGATCAATGAAGAATGAACGATGAAGAATGAGCAAGGATCAATGATCAATGACGAATGAACGATGAAGAATGAACAAGGATTATTGGTCAATGACAAATGAACGATGAAGAATGAACAAGGATCAATGATCAATGAAGAATAAACGATGAAGAATTAACAAGGATCAATGATCAATGGAGAATGAACTATGAAGAATGAACAAGGATCAATGATCGATGAATAATGAACGATGAAGAATGAACAAAGCTCAATGATCAATGACGAATGAACGATGAAAAATGAACAAGGATCAATGATCAATGAAGAATGAACGATGAAGAATGAACAAGGATCAATGATCAATGAAGAATAAACAAGAATTATTGGTCAATGACGAATGAACGATGAAGAATGAACAAGGATCAATGATCAATGAAGAATGAACGATGAAGAATGAACAAGGATCAATGCTCAAATGACGAATGAACGGTGAAGAATGAACAAGGATAATTGATCAATGAAGAATGAACGATGAAGAATGAACAAGGATCAATGATCAATGAAGAATGAACGATGAAGAATGAACAAGGATCAATGATCAATGACGAATGAACGATGAAGAATGAACAAGGATCAAAGATCAATGAACAATGAACGATGAAGAATGAACAAGGATCAATGATCAATGAAGAATGCACGATGAAGAATGAACAAGGATTAATGGTCAATGACGAATGAAAGATGAAGAATGAACAAGGATCAATGATCAATGAAGAATAAACGATGAAGAATGAACAAGGATCAATGATCAATGAAGAATGAACAAGGATCAATGATCAATGACGAATGAACTATGAAGAATGAACAAGGATCAATGATCAATGAAGAATGAACGATGAATAATGAACAAGGATCAATGATCAATGACGAATGAACGATGAAGAATGAACAAGGATCAATGATCAATGAAGAATGAACAAGGATCATTGATCAATGAAAAATGAACGATGAAGAATGAACAAGGATCAATGATCAATGACGAATGAACGATGAAGAATGAACAAGGATCAATGATCAATGAAGAATGAATGATGAAGAATGAACAAGGATCAATGGTCAATGACGAATGAACGATGAAGAATGAACAAGGATAAATGATCAATGAAGAATGAACGATTAAGAATGAACAAGGATCAATGATCAATGATCAATGACGAATGAACGATGAAGAATGAACAAGGATCAATGATCAATGAACAATGAACGATGAAGAATGAACAAAAAATCAATGATCAATGAAGAATGAACGATGAAGAATGAACAGGGATCAATGATCAATGAAGAATGAACGATGAAGAATGAACAAGGATCAATGCTCAACGACGAATGAACGGTGAAGAATGAACAAGGATCAATGATCAATGAAGAATGAACGACGAAGAATGAACAAGGATCAATGATCAATGAAAAAACAACGATGAAGAATGAACAAGGATCAATGATCAATGACGAATGAACGATGAAGAATGAACAAGGTTCAATGATCAATGAAGAATTAACGATGAAAAATGAACAAGGATCAATGATCAATGAAGAATAAACGATGAAGAATGAACAAGGATCAATGGTTAATGACGAATGAACGATGAAAAATGAACAAGGATCAATGATCTATGAAGAATGAACGATGAAGAATGAACAAGGATCAATGATCAATGAAGAATAAACAAGAATTATTGGTCAATGACGAATGAACGATGAAGAATGAACCAGGATCAATGATCAATGAATAATGAACGATGAAGAATGAACAAGGATCAATGATCAATGAAGAATGAACGATGAAGAATGAACAAGGATCAATGATCAATCAAGAAAGAACGATGAAGAATGAACAAGGATCAATGATCAATGAAGAATGAACAAGAATTAATGGTCAATAACGAATGAACGATGAAGAATGAACAAGGATCAATGATCAATGCAGAATGAACGATGAAGAATGAACAAGGATCAATGATCAATGAAGAATGAACGATGAAGAATGAACAAGGATCAATGATCAATGACGAATGAATGATGAAGAATGAACAAGGATCAATGAACAATGAAGAATGAACGATTAAGAATGAACAAGGATCAATGATCAATGACGAATGAACGATGAAGAATGAACAAGGATCAATGATCAATGAACAATGAACGATGAAGAATGAACAAGGATCAATGATCAATGAAGAATGCACGATGAAGAATGAACAAGGATCAATGATCAATGACGAATGAACGATGAAGAATGAACAAGGATCAATGATCAATGAACAATGAACGATGAAGAATGAACAAGGATCAATGATCAATGAAGAATGCACGATGAAGAATGAACAAGGATTAATGGTCAATGACGAATGAACGATGAAGAATGAACAAGGATCAATGATCAATGAAGAATGAACGATGAAGAATGAACAAGGATCAATGATCAATGAAGAATGAACGATGAAGAATGAGCAAGGATCAATGATCAATGAAGAATGAACGATGAAGAATGAACAAGGATCAATGATCAATAACAAATGAACGATGAAGAATGAACAAGGATTATTGGTCAATGACAAATGAACGATGAAGAATGAACAAGGATCAATGATCAATGAAGAATAAACGATGAAGAATGAACAAGGATCAATGATCAATGAAGAATGAACAAGGATCAATTATCAATGACGAATGAACTATGAAGAATGAACAAGGATCAATGATCAATGAAGAATGAACGACGAACAATGAACAAGGATCAATGATCAATGACGAATGAACGATGAAGAATGAACAAGGATCAATGATCAATGAAGAATGAACAAGGATCATTGATCAATGAAAAATGAACGATGAAGAATGAACAAGGATCAATGATCAATGACGAATGAACGATGAAGAATGAACAAGGATCAATGATCAATGAAGAATGAATGATGAAGAATGAACAAGGATCAATGGTCAATGACGAATGAACGATGAAGAATGAACAAGGATAAATGATCAATGAATAATGAACGATTAAGAATGAACAAGGATCAATGATCAATGATCAATGACGAATGAACAATGAAGAATGAACAAGGATCAATGATCAATGAACAATGAACGATGAAGAATGAACAAGGATCAATGATTAATGAAGAATGAACGATGAAGAATGAACAAGGATCAATGATCAATGAAGAATGAACGATGAAGAATGAACAAGGATCAATGATAAATGACGAAGGAACGATAAAGAATGAACAAAGATCAATGATCAATGAAGAATGAACGATGAAGAATGACCAAGGATCAATGATCAATGACGAATGAACGATGAAGAATGAACAAGGATCAATGATCAATGAAGAATGAACGATGAAGAATGAACAAGGATCAATGATCAATGAAGAATGAACGATGAAGAATGAGAAAGGATCAATGATCAATGACGAATGAACGATGAAGAATGAACAAGGATTATTGGTCAATGACAAATGAACGATGAAGAATGAACAAGGATCAATGATCAATGAAGAATAAACGATGAAGAATGAACAAGGATCAATGATCAATGAAGAATGAACGATGAAGAATGAACAAGGATCAATGATCGATGAATAATGAACGATGAAGAATGAACAAAGCTCAATGATCAAAGACGAATGAACGATGAAAAATGAACAAGGATCAATGATCAATGAAGATTGAACGATGAAGAATGAACAAGGATCAATGCTCAAATGACGAATGAACGGTGAAGAATGAACAAGGATAATTGATCAATGAAGAATGAACGATGAAGAATGAACAAGGATCAATGATCAATGAAGAATGAACGATGAAGAATGAACAAGGATCAATGATCAATGACGAATGAACGATGAAGAATGAACAAGGATCAATGATCAATGAACAATGAACGATGAAGAATGAACAAGGATCAATGATCAATGAAGAATGCACGATGAAGAATGAACAAGGATTAATGGTCAATGACGAATGAACGATGAAGAATGAACAAGGATCAATGATCAATGAAGAATGAACGATGAAGAATGAACAAGGATCAATGATCAATGAAGAATGAACGATGAAGAATGAGCAAGGATCAATGATCAATGAAGAATGAACGATGAAGAATGAACAAGGATCAATGATCAATAACAAATGAACGATGAAGAATGAACAAGGATTATTGGTCAATGACAAATGAACGATGAAGAATGAACAAGGATCAATGATCAATGAAGAATGAACAATGAAGAATGAACAAGGATCAATGATAAATGACGAAGGAACGATAAAGAATGAACAAAGATCAATGATCAATGAAGAATGAACGATGAAGAATGAACAAGGATCAATGATCAATGACGAATGAACGATGAAGAATGAACAAGGATCAATGATCGATGAATAATGAACGATGAAGAATGAACAAAGCTCAATGATCAAAGACGAATGAACGATGAAAAATGAACAAGGATCAATGATCAATGAAGAATGAACGATGAAGAATGAACAAGGATCAATGATCAATGAAGAATAAACAAGAATTATTGGTCAATGACGAATGAACGATGAAGAATGAACAAGGATCAATGATCAATGAAGAATGAACGATGAAGAATGAACAAGGATCAATGCTCAAATGACGAATGAACGGTGAAGAATGAACAAGGATAATTGATCAATGAAGAATGAACGATGAAGAATGAACAAGGATCAATGATCAATGAAGAATGAACGATGAAGAATGAACAAGGATCAATGATCAATGACGAATGAACGATGAAGAATGAACAAGGATCAATGATCAATGAACAATGAACGATGAAGAATGAACAAGGATCAATGATCAATGAAGAATGCACGATGAAGAATGAACAAGGATTAATGGTCAATGACGAATGAACGATGAAGAATGAACAAGGATCAATGATCAATGAAGAATTAACGATGAAGAATGAACAATGATCAATGATCAATGAAGAATGAACGATAAAGAATGAGCAAGGATCAATGATCAATGACGAATGAACGATGAAGAATGAACAAGGATTATTGGTCAATGACAAATGAACGATGAAGAATGAACAAGGATCAATGATCAATGAAGAATAAACGATGAAGAATGAACAAGGATCAATGATCAATGAAGAATGAACGATGAAGAATGAACAAGGATCAATGATCGATGAATAATGAACGATGAAGAATGAACAAAGCTCAATGATCAATGACGAATGAACGATGAAAAATGAACAAGGATCAATGATCAATGAAGAATGAACGATGAAGAATGAACAAGGATCAATGATCAATGAAGAATAAACAAGAATTATTGGTCAATGACGAATGAACGATGAAGAATGAACAAGGATCAATGATCAATGAAGAATGAACGATGAAGAATGAACAAGGATCAATGCTCAAATGACGAATGAACGGTGAAGAATGAACAAGGATAATTGATCAATGAAGAATGAACGATGAAGAATGAACAAGGATCAATGATCAATGAAGAATGAACGATGAAGAATGAACAAGGATCAATGATCAATGACGAATGAACGATGAAGAATGAACAAGGATCAATGATCAATGAACAATGAACGATGAAGAATGAACAAGGATCAATGATCAATGAAGAATGCACGATGAAGAATGAACAAGGATTAATGGTCAATGACGAATGAACGATGAAGAATGAACAAGGATCAATGATCAATGAAGAATAAACGATGAAGAATGAACAAGGATCAATGATCAATGAAGAATGAACAAGGATCAATGATCAATGACGAATGAACTATGAAGAATGAACAAGGATCAATGATCAATGAAGAATGAACGATGAATAATGAACAAGGATCAATGATCAATGACGAATGAACGATGAAGAATGAACAAGGATCAATGATCAATGAAGAATGAACAAGGATCATTGATCAATGAAAAATGAACGATGAAGAATGAACAAGGATCAATGATCAATGACGAATGAACGATGAAGAATGAACAAGGATCAATGATCAATGAAGAATGAATGATGAAGAATGAACAAGGATCAATGGTCAATGACGAATGAACGATGAAGAATGAACAAGGATAAATGAACAATGAAGAATAAACGATGAAGAATGAACAAGGATCAATGATCAATGAAGAATGAACAAGGATCAATGATCAATGACGAATGAACTATGAAGAATGAACAAGGATCAATGATCAATGAAGAATGAACGATGAATAATGAACAAGGATCAATGATCAATGACGAATGAACGATGAAGAATGAACAAGGATCAATGATCAATGAACAATGAACAAGGATCATTGATCAATGAAAAATGAACGATGAAGAATGAACAAGGATCAATGATCAATGACGAATGAACGATGAAGAATGAACAAGGATCAATGATCAATGAAGAATGAACGATGAAGAATGAACAAGGATCAATGATCAGTGACGAATGAATGATGAAGAATGAACAAGGATCAATGAACAATGAAGAATGAACGATTAAGAATGAACAAGGATCAATGATCAATGACGAATGAACGATGAAGAATGAACAAGGATCAATGATCAATGAACAATGAACGATGAAGAATGAACAAGGATCAATGATCAATGAAGAATGAACGATGAAGAATGAACAAGGATTAATGATCAATGAAGAATAAACAGGAATTATTGGTCAATGACGAATGAACGATGAAGAATGAACAAGGATCAATGATCAATGAAGAATGAACGATGAAGAATGAACAAGGATCAATGATCAATGAAGAATGAACGATGAAGAATAAACAAGGATCAATGATCAATGAAGAATGAACGATGAAGAATGAACAAGGATCAATGATCAATGACGAATGAACGATGAAGAATGAACAAGGATTATTGGTCAATGACAAATGAACGATGAAGAATGAACAAGGATCAATGATCAATGAAGAATAAACGATGAAGAATGAACAAGGATCAATGATCAATGAAGAATGAACAAGGATCAATGATCAATGACGAATGAACTATGAAGAATGAACAAGGATCAATGATCAATGAAGAATGAACGATGAATAATGAACAAGGATCAATGATCAATGACGAATGAACGATGAAGAATGAACAAGGATCAATGATCAATGAAGAATGAACAAGGATCATTGATCAATGAAAAATGAACGATGAAGAATGAACAAGGATCAATGATCAATGACGAATGAACGATGAAGAATGAACAAGGATCAATGATCAATGAAGAATGAATGATGAAGAATGAACAAGGATCAATGGTCAATGACGAATGAACGATGAAGAATGAACAAGGATAAATGAACAATGAAGAATAAACGATGAAGAATGAACAAGGATCAATGATCAATGAAGAATGAACAAGGATCAATGATCAATGACGAATGAACTATGAAGAATGAACAAGGATCAATGATCAATGAAGAATGAACGATGAATAATGAACAAGGATCAATGATCAATGACGAATGAACGATGAAGAATGAACAAGGATCAATGATCAATGAACAATGAACAAGGATCATTGATCAATGAAAAATGAACGATGAAGAATGAACAAGGATCAATGATCAATGACGAATGAACGATGAAGAATGAACAAGGATCAATGATCAATGAAGAATGAACGATGAAGAATGAACAAGGATCAATGATCAGTGACGAATGAATGATGAAGAATGAACAAGGATCAATGAACAATGAAGAATGAACGATTAAGAATGAACAAGGATCAATGATCAATGACGAATGAACGATGAAGAATGAACAAGGATCAATGATCAATGAACAATGAACGATGAAGAATGAACAAGGATCAATGATCAATGAAGAATGAACGATGAAGAATGAACAAGGATTAATGATCAATGAAGAATAAACAGGAATTATTGGTCAATGACGAATGAACGATGAAGAATGAACAAGGATCAATGATCAATGAAGAATGAACGATGAAGAATGAACAAGGATCAATGATCAATGAAGAATGAACGATGAAGAATAAACAAGGATCAATGATCAATGAAGAATGAACGATGAAGAATGAACAAGGATCAATGATCAATGACGAATGAACGATGAAGAATGAACAAGGATTATTGGTCAATGACAAATGAACGATGAAGAATGAACAAGGATCAATGATCAATGAAGAATAAACGATGAAGAATGAACAAGGATCAATGATCAATGAAGAATGAACGATGAAGAATGAACAAGGATCAATGATCGATGACGAATGAACGATGAAGAATGAACAAGGATCAATGATCAATGAACAATGAACGATGAAGAATGAACAAGGATCAATGATCAATGAAGAATGAACGATGAAGAATGAACAAGGATTAATGGTCAATGACGAATGTACGATGAAGAATGAACAAGGATCAATGATCAATGAAGAATGAACAATGAAGAATGAACAAGGATCAATGATAAATGACGAAGGAACGATAAAGAATGAACAAAGATCAATGATCAATGAAGAATGAACGATGAAGAATGAACAAGGATCAATGATCAATGACGAATGAACGATGAAGAATGAACAAGGATCAATGATCAATGAAGAATGAACGATGAAGAATGAACAAGGATCAATGATCAATGAAGAATAAACGATGAAGAATGAACAAGGATCAATGATCAATGAAGAATGAACGATGAAGAATGAACAAGGATTATTGGTCAATGACAAATGAACGATGAAGAATGAACAAGGATCAATGATCAATGAAGAATGAACGATGAAGAATGAACAAGGATTCATGGTCAATGACGAATGTACGATGAAGAATGAACAAGGATCAATGATCAATGAAGAATGAACAATGAAGATTGAACAAGGATCAATGATAAATGACGAAGGAACGATAAAGAATGAACAAAGATCAATGATCAATGAAGAATGAACGATGAAGAATGAACAAGGATCAATGATCAATGAAGAATGAACGATGAAGAATGAACAAGGATCAATGATCAATGAAGAATAAACGATGAAGAATGAACAAGGGTCAATGATCAATGAAGAATGAACGATGAAGAATGAACAAGGATCAATGATCGATGAATAATGAACGATGAAGAATGAACAAAGCTCAATGATCAATGACGAATGAACGATGAAAAATGAACAAGGATCAATGATCAATGAAGATTGAACGATGAAGAATGAACAAGGATCAATGATCAATGAAGAATAAACAAGAATTATGGGTCAATGACGAATGAACGATGAAGAATGAACAAGGATCAATGATCAATGAAGAATGAACGATGAAGAATGAACAAGGATCAATGCTCAAATGACGAATGAACGGTGAAGAATGAACAAGGATAATTGATCAATGAAGAATGAACGATGAAGAATGAACAAGGATCAATGATCAATGAAGAATGAACGATGTAGAATGAACAAGGATCAATGATCAATGACGAATGAACGATGAAGAATGAACAAGGATCAATGATCAATGAACAATGAACGATGAAGAATGAACAAGGATCAATGATCAATGAAGAATGAACGATGAAGAATGAACAAGGATTAATGGTCAATGACAAATGATTGATGAAGAATGAACAAGGATCAATGATCAATGAAGAATAAACGATGAAGAATGAACAAGGATCAATGATCAATGAAGAATGAACAAGGATCAATGATCAATGACGAATGAACTATGAAGAATGAACAAGGATCAATGATCAATGAAGAATGAACGATGAATAATGAACAAGGATCAATGATCAATGACGAATGAACGATGAAGAATGAACAAGGATCAATGATCAATGAAGAATGAACGATGAAGAATGAACAAGGATCAATGATCAATGAAGAATGAACGATGAAGAATGAACAAGGATTATTGGTCAATGACAAATGAACGATGAAGAATGAATAAGGATCAATGATCAATGAAGAATGAACGATGAAGAATGAACAAGGATTCATGGTCAATGACGAATGTACGATGAAGAATGAACAAGGATCAATGATCAATGAAGAATGAACAATGAAGATTGAACAAGGATCAATGATAAATGACGAAGGAACGATAAAGAATGAACAAAGATCAATGATCAATGAAGAATGAACGATGAAGAATGAACAAGGATCAATGATCAATGAAGAATGAACGATGAAGAATGAACAAGGATCAATGATCAATGAAGAATAAACGATGAAGAATGAACAAGGGTCAATGATCAATGAAGAATGAACGATGAAGAATGAACAAGGATCAATGATCGATGAATAATGAACGATGAAGAATGAAAGAAGCTGAATGATCAATGACGAATAAACGATGAAAAATGAACAAGGATCAATGATCAATGAAGAATGAACGATGAAGAATGAACAAGGATCAATGATCAATGAAGAATAAACAAGAATTATTGGTCAATGACGAATGAACGATGAAGAATGAACAAGGATCAATGATCAATGAAGAATGAACGATGAAGAATGAACAAGGATCAATGCTCAAATGACGAATGAACGGTGAAGAATGAACAAGGATAATTGATCAATGAAGAATGAACGATGAAGAATGAACAAGGATCAATGATCAATGAAGAATGAACGATGAAGAATGAACAAGGATCAATGATCAATGACGAATGAACGATGAAGAATGAACAAGGATCAATGATCAATGAACAATGAACGATGAAGAATGAACAACGATCAATGATCAATGAAGAATGAACGATGAAGAATGAACAAGGATTAATGGTCAGTGACGAATGAACGATGAAGAATGAACAAGGATCAATGATCAATGAAGAATAAACGATGAAGAATGAACAAGGATCAATGATCAATGAAGAATGAACAAGGATCAATGATCAATGACGAATGAACTATGAAGAATGAACAAGGATCAATGATCAATGAAGAATGAACGATGAATAATGAACAAGGATCAATGATCAATGACGAATGAACGATGAAGAATGAACAAGGATCAATGATAAATGAAGAATGAACAAGGATCAATGATCAATGAACAATGAACGATGAAGAATGAACAAGGATCAATGATTAATGAAGAATGAACGATGAAGAATTAACAAGGATCAATGATCAATGAAGAATGAACGATGAAGAATGAACAAGGATCAATGATAAATGACGAAGGAACAATAAAGAATGAACAAAGATCAATGATCAATGAAGAATGAACGATGAAGAATGACCAAGGTTCAATGATCAATGACGAATGAACGATGAAGAATGAACAAGGATCAATGATCAATGAAGAATGAACGATGAAGAATGAACAAGGATCAATGATCAATGAAGAATGAACGATGAAGAATGAACAAGGATCAATGATCAATGACGAATGAACGATGAAGAATGAACATGGATTATTGGTCAATGACAAATGAACGATGAAGAATGAACAAGGATCAATGATCAATGAAGAATATACGATGAAGAATGAACAAGGATCAATGATCAATGAAGAATGAACGATGAAGAATGAACAAGGATCAATGATCGATGAATAATGAACGATGAAGAATGAACAAAGCTCAATGATCAATGACGAATGAACGATGAAGAATGAACAAGGATCAATGATAAATGAAGAATGAACAAGGATCATTGATAAATGAAAAATGAACGATGAAGAATGAACAAGGATCAATGATCAATGACGAATGAACGATGAAGAATGAACAAGGATCAATGATCAATGAAGAATGAATGATGAAGAATGAACAAGGATCAATGGTCAATGACGAATGAACGATGAAGAATGAACAAGGATAAATGATCAATGAAGAATGAACGATTAAGAATGAACAAGGATCAATGATCAATGATCAATGACGAATGAACGATGAAGAATGAACAAGGATCAATGATCAATGAACAATGAACAATGAAGAATGAACAAGGATCAATGATTAATGAAGAATGAACGATGAAGAATTAACAAGGATCAATGATCAATGAAGAATGAACGATGAAGAATGAACAAGGATCAATGATAAATGACGAAGGAACAATAAAGAATGAACAAAGATCAATGATCAATGAAGAATGAACGATGAAGAATGACCAAGGTTCAATGATCAATGACGAATGAACGATGAAGAATGAACAAGGATCAATGATCAATGAAGAATGAACGATGAAGAATGAACAAGGATCAATGATCAATGAAGAATGAACGATGAAGAATGAACAAGGATCAATGATCAATGACGAATGAACGATGAAGAATGAACATGGATTATTGGTCAATGACAAATGAACGATGAAGAATGAACAAGGATCAATGATCAATGAAGAATATACGATGAAGAATGAACAAGGATCAATGATCAATGAAGAATGAACGATGAAGAATGAACAAGGATCAATGATCGATGAATAATGAACGATGAAGAATGAACAAAGCTCAATGATCAATGACGAATGAACGATGAAAAATGAACAAGGATCAATGATCAATGAAATATGAACGATGAAGAATGAACAAGGATCAATGATCAATGAAGAATAAACAAGAATTATTGGTCAATGACGAATGAACGATGAAGAATGAACAAGGATCAATGATCAATGAAGAATGAACGATGAAGAATGAACAAGGATCAATGCTCAAATGACGAATGAACGGTGAAGAATGAACAAGGATCAATGATCAATGACGAATGAACGATGAAGAATGAACAAGGATCAATGATCAATGAACAATGAACGATGAAGAATGAACAAGGATCAATGATCAATGAAGAATGCACGATGAAGAATGAACAAGGATTAATGGTCAATGACGAATGAACGATGAAGAATGAACAAGGATCAATGATCAATGAAGAATAAACGATGAAGAATGAACAAGGATCAATGATCAATGAAGAATGAACAAGGATCAATGCTCAACGACGAATGAACGGTGAAGAATGAACAAGGATCAATGATCAATGAAGAATGAACGACGAAGAATGAACAAGGATCAATGATCAATGAAAAAACAACGATGAAGAATGAACAAGGATCAATGATCAATGACGAATGAACGATGAAGAATGAACAAGGATCAATGATCAATGAAGAATTAACGATGAAAAATGAACAAGGATCAATGATCAATGAAGAATAAACGATGAAGAATGAACAAGGATCAATGGTTAATGACGAATGAACGATGAAAAATGAACAAGGATCAATGATCTATGAAGAATGAACGATGAAGAATGAACAAGGATCAATGATCAATGAAGAATAAACAAGAATTATTGGTCAATGACGAATGAACGATGAAGAATGAACCAGGATCAATGATCAATGAATAATGAACGATGAAGAATGAACAAGGATCAATGATCAATGAAGAATGAACGATGAAGAATGAACAAGGATCAATGATCAATCAAGAAAGAACGATGAAGAATGAACAAGGATCAATGATCAATGAAGAATGAACAAGAATTAATGGTCAATAACGAATGAACGATGAAGAATGAACAAGGATCAATGATCAATGAAGAATGAACGATGAAGAATGAACAAGGATCAATGATCAATGAAGAATGAACGATGAAGAATGAACAAGGATCAATGATCAATGACGAATGAACGATGAAGAATGAACAAGGATCAATGAACAATGAAGAATGAACGATTAAGAATGAACAAGGATCAATGATCAATGACGAATGAACGATGAAGAATGAACAAGGATCAATGATCAATGAAGAATGAACGATGAAGAATGAACAAGGATCAATGATCAATGAAGAATGAACGATGAAGAATGAACAAGGATTAATGATCAATGAAGAATAAACAGGAATTATTGGTCAATGACGAATGAACGATGAAGAATGAACAATGATCAATGATCAATGAAGAATGAACGATGAAGAATGAACGAGCATCAATGATCAATGACGAATGAACGATGAAGAATGAACAAGGATCAATGATCAATGAAGAATGAACGATGAAGAATGAACAAGGATCAATGATCAATGAAGAATGAACGATGAAGAATGAACAAGGATCAATGATCAATGAAGAATGAACGATGAAGAATGAACAAGGATCAATGATCAATGACGAATGAACTATGAAGAATGAACAAGGATCAATGGTTAATGACGAATGAACGATGAAAAATGAACAAGGATCAATGATCTATGAAGAATGAACGATGAAGAATGAACAAGGAGCAATGATCAATGAAGAATAAACAAGAATTATTGGTCAATGACGAATGAACGATGAAGAATGAACCAGGATCAATGATCAATGAATAATGAACGATGAAGAATGAACAAGGATCAATGATCAATGAAGAATGAACGATGAAGAATGAACAAGGATCAATGATCAATCAAGAAAGAACGATGAAGAATGAACAAGGATCAATGATCAATGAAGAATGAACAAGAATTAATGGTCTATAACGAATGAACGATGAAGAATGAACAAGGATCAATGATCAATGAAGAATGAACGATGAAGAATGAACAAGGATCAATGATCAATGAAGAATGAACGATGAAGAATGAACAAGGATCAATGATCAATGACGAATGAACGATGAAGAATGAACAAGGATCAATGAACAATGAAGAATGAACGATTAAGAATGAACAAGGATCAATGATCAATGACGAATGAACGATGAAGAATGAACAAGGATCAATGATCAATGAACAATGAACGATGAAGAATGAACAAGGATCAATGATCAATGAAGAATGAACGATGAAGAATGAACAAGGATTAATGATCAATGAAGAATAAACAGGAATTATTGGTCAATGACGAATGAACGATGAAGAATGAACAAGGATCAATGATCAATGAAGAATGAACGATGAAGAATGAACGAGCATCAATGATCAATGACGAATGAACGATGAAGAATGAACAAGGATCAATGATCACTGAAGAATGAACGATGAAGAATGAACAAGGATCAATGATCAATGAAGAATGAACGAAGAAGAATGAACAAGGATCAATGATCAATGACGAATGAACTATGAAGAATGAACAAGGATAAATGATCAATGAACAATGAACGATGAAGAATGAAGAAGGATCAATGATCAATGAAGAATGAACGATGAAGAATGAACAAGGATTAATGGTCAATGACGAATGAACGATGAAGAATGAACAAGGATTAATGATCAATGAAGAATAAACGATGAAGAATGAACAAGGATCAATGATCAATGAAGAATGAACGATGAAGAATGAACAGGGATCAATGATCAATGACGAATGAACTATGAAGAATGAACAAGGATCAATGATCAATGAAGAATAAACGATGAATAATGAACAAGGATCAATGATCAATGACGAATGAACGATGAAGAATGAACAAGGATCAATGATCAATGAAGGATGAACGATGAAGAATGAACAAGGATCAATGATAAATGACGAAGGAACGATAAAGAATGAACAAAGATCAATGATCAATGAAGAATGAACGATGAAGAATGAACAAGGATCAATGATCAATGAAGAATGAACGATGAAGAATGAACAAGGATCAATGATCAATGAAGAATAAACGATGAAGAATGAACAAGGATCAATGATCAATGAAGAATGAACGATAAAGAATGAACAAGAATTAGTGTCAATGACGAATAAACGATGAAGAATGAACAAGGATCAATGATCAATGAAGAATGAACGATGAAGAATGAACAAGGATCAATGATCAATGATGAATGAACGATGAAGAATGAACAAGGATCAATGATAAATGACGAAGGAACGATAAAGAATGAACAAAGATCAATGATCAATGAAGAATGAACGATGAAGAATGAACAAGGATCAATGATCAATGACGAATGAACGATGAAGAATGAACAAGGATCAATGATCAATGAAGAATGAACGATAAAGAATGAACAAGGATCAATGATCAATGAAGAATGAACGATGAAGAATGAACAAGGATCAATGATCAATGACGAACGAACGATGAAGAATGAACAAGGATTAATGGTCAATGACAAATGAACGATGAAGAATGAACAAGGATCAATGATCAATGAAGAATAAACGATGAAGAATGAACAAGGATCAATGATCAATGAAGAATGAACGATGAAGAATTAACAAGGATCAATGATCGATGAATAATGAACGATGAAGAATGAACAAAGCTCAATGATCAATGACGAATGAACGATGAAAAATGAACAAGGATCAATGATCAATGAAGAATGAACGATGAAGAATGAACAAGGATCAATGATAAATGAAGAATAAACGATGAAGAATGAACAAGGATCAATGATCAATGAAGAATGAACGATGAAGAAAGAACAAGGATCAATTATCAATGAAGAATGAACGATGAAGAATGAACAAGGAACAATGATCAATGAAGAATGAACAAGAATTAATGGTCAATAACGAATGAAAGATGAAGAATGAACAAGGATCAATGATCAATGAAGAATGAACGATGAAGAATGAACAAGGATCAATGATCACTGAAGAATGAACGATGAAGAATGAACAAGGATCAATGATCAATGACGAATGAACGATGAAGAATGAACAAGGATCAATGAACAATGAAGAATGAATGATTAAGAATGAACAAGGATCAATGATCAATGACGAATGAACGATGAAGAATGAACAAGGATCAATGATCAATGAACAATAAACGATGAAGAATGAACAAGGATCAATGATCAATGAAGAATGAACGATGAAGAATGAACAAGGATTAATGATCAAGGAAGAATAAACAAGAATTATTGGTCAATGATGAATGAACGATGAAGAATGAACAAGGATCAATGATCAATGAAGAATGAACGATGAAGAATGAACGAGCATCAATGATCAATGACGAATGAACGATGAAGAATGAACAAGGATCAATGATCAATGAAGAATGAACGATGAAGAATGAACAAGGATCAATGAACAATGAAGAATGAACGATTAAGAACGAACAAGGATCAATGATCAATGACGAATGAACGATGAAGAATGAACAAGGATCAATGATCAATGAACAATGAACGATGAAGAATGAACAAGGATCAATGATCAATGAAGAATGAACGATGAAGAATGAACAAGGATTAATGATCAATGAAGAATAAACAAGAATTATTGGTCAATGACGAATGAACGATGAAGAATGAACAAGGATCAATGATCAATGAAGAATGAACGATGAAGAATGAACGAGCATCAATGATCAATGACGAATGAACGATGAAGAATGAACGAGCATCAATGATCAATGACGAATGAACGATGAAGAATGAACAAGGATCAATGATCAATGAAGAATGAACGATGAAGAATGAACAAGGATCAATGATCAATGAAGAATAAACGATGAAGAATGAACAAGGAACAATGATCAATGAAGAATAAACAAGATTTATTGGTCAATGACGAATGAACGATGAAGAATGAACAAGGATCAATGATCAATGAATAATGAACGATGAAGAATGAACAAGGATCAATGATCAATGACGAATGAACGATGAAGAAAGAACAAGGATCAATTATCAATGAAGAATGAACGATGAAGAATGAACAAGGAACAATGATCAATGAAGAATGAACAAGAATTAATGGTCAATAACGAATGAAAGATGAAGAATGAACAAGGATCAATGATCAATGAAGAATGAACGATGAAGAATGAACAAGGATCAATGATCAATGAAGAATGAACGATGAAGAATGAACAAGGATCAATGATCAATGAAGAATGAACAAGAATTAATGGTCAATAACGAATAAAAGATGAAGAATGAACAAGGATCAATGATCAATGAAGAATGAACGATGAAGAATGAACAAGGATCAATGATCAATGAAGAATGAACGATGAAGAATGAACAAGGATCAATGATCAATGACGAATGAACGATGAAGAATGAACAAGGATCAATGAACAATGAAGAATGAACGATTAAGAATGAACAAGGATCAATGATCAATGACGAATGAACGATGAAGAATGAACAAGGATCAATGATCAATGAACAATGAACGATGAAGAATGAACAAGGATCAATGATCAATGAAGAATGAACGATGAAGAATGAACAAGGATTAATGATCAATGAAGAATAAACAAGAATTATTGGTCAATGATGAATGAACGATGAAGAATGAACAAGGATCAATGATCAATGAAGAATGAACGATGAATAATGAACGAGCATCAATGATCAATGACGAATGAACGATGAAGAATGAACAAGGATCAATGATCAATGAAGAATGAACGATGAAGAATGAACAAGGATCAATGAACAATGAAGAATGAACGATTAAGAATGAACAAGGATCAATGATCAATGACGAATGAACGATGAAGAATGAACAAGGATCAAGGATCAATGAACAATGAACGATGAAGAATGAACAAGGATCAATGATCAATGAAGAATGAACGATGAAGAATGAACAAGGATTAATGATCAATGAAGAATAAACAAGAATTATTGGTTAATGACGAATGAACGATGAAGAATGAACAAGGATCAATGATCAATGAAGAATGAACGATGAAGAATGAACGAGCATCAATGATCAATGACGAATGAACGAGCATCAAT
Organism: Amaranthus tricolor; assembly: GCF_026212465.1. Taxonomy (NCBI): domain Eukaryota; kingdom Viridiplantae; phylum Streptophyta; class Magnoliopsida; order Caryophyllales; family Amaranthaceae; genus Amaranthus; species Amaranthus tricolor. The sequence goes on from NC_080063.1 coordinate 1,725,372, forward strand.
GATCAATGACGAATGAACGATGAAGAATGAACAAGGATCAATGATCAATGAAGAATGAACGATGAAGAATGAACAAGGATCAATGATCAATGAAGAATAAACGATGAAGAATGAACAAGGATCAATGGTCAATGACGAATGAACGATGAAGAATGAACAAGGATCAATGATCAATGAAGAATGAACGATGAAGAATGAACAAGGATCAATGGTCAATGACGAATGAACGATGAAGAATGAACAAGGATCAATGATCAATGAAGAATGAACGATGAAGAATGAACAAGGATCAATGATCAATGAAGAATGAACGATGAAGAATGAACAAGGATCAATGATCAATGACGAATGAACAATGAAGAATGAACAAGGATCAATGATCAATGAACAATGAACGATGAAGAATGAACAAGGATCAATGATCAATGAAGAATGAACGATGAAGAATGAACAAGGATAAATGGTCAATGACGAATGAACGATGAAGAATGAACAAGGATCAATGATCAATGAAGAATAAACGATGAAGAATGAACAAGGATCAATGATCAATGAAGAATGAACGATGAAGAATGAATAAGGATCAATGATCAATGACGAATGAACTATGAAGAATGAACAAGGATCAATGATCAATGAAGAATGAAAGATGAATAATGAACAAGGATCAATGATCAATGACGAATGAACGATGAAGAATGAACAAGGATCAATGATCAATGAAGAATGAACAAGGATCATTGATCCATGAAAAATGAACGATGAAGAATGAACAAGGATCAATGAACAATGAAGAATGAACGATTAAGAATGAACAAGGATCAATGATCAATGACGAATGAACGATGAAGAATGAACAAGGATCAATGATCAATGAAGAATGAACGATGAAGAATGAACAAGGATCAATGATCAATGAAGAATGAACGATGAAGAATGAACAAGGATTAATGATCAATGAAGAATAAACAGGAATTATTGATCAATGACGAATGAACGATGAAGAATGAACAAGGATCAATGATCAATGAAGAATGAACGATGAAGAATGAACGAGCATCAATGATCAATGACGAATGAACGATGAAGAATGAACAAGGATCAATGATCAATGAAGAATGAACGATGAAGAATGAACAAGGATCAATGATCAATGAAGAATGAACGATGAAGAATGAACAAGGATCAATGATCAATGAACAATGAACGATGAAGAATGAACAAGGATCAATGATCAATGAAGAATGAACGATGAAGAATGAACAAGGATAAATGGTCAATGACGAATGAACGATGAAGAATGAACAAGGATCAATGATCAATGAAGAATAAACGATGAAGAATGAACAAGGATCAATGATCAATGAAGAATGAACGATGAAGAATGAATAAGGATCAATGATCAATGACGAATGAACTATGAAGAATGAACAAGGATCAATGATCAATGAAGAATGAAAGATGAATAATGAACAAGGATCAATGATCAATGACGAATGAACGATGAAGAATGAACAAGGATCAATGATCAATGAAGAATGAACAAGGATCATTGATCCATGAAAAATGAACGATGAAGAATGAACAAGGATCAATGAACAATGAAGAATGAACGATTAAGAATGAACAAGGATCAATGATCAATGACGAATGAACGATGAAGAATGAACAAGGATCAATGATCAATGAAGAATGAACGATGAAGAATGAACAAGGATCAATGATCAATGAAGAATGAACGATGAAGAATGAACAAGGATTAATGATCAATGAAGAATAAACAGGAATTATTGGTCAATGACGAATGAACGATGAAGAATGAACAAGGATCAATGATCAATGAAGAATGAACGATGAAGAATGAACGAGCATCAATGATCAATGACGAATGAACGATGAAGAATGAAGAAGGATCAATGATCAATGAAGAATGAACGATGAAGAATGAACAAGGATCAATGATCAATGAAGAATGAACGATGAAGAATGAACAAGGATCAATGATCAATGAAGAATGAACGATGAAGAATGAACAAGGATCAATGATCAATGACGAATGAACTATGAAGAATGAACAAGGATAAATGATCAATGAACAATGAACGATGAAGAATGAACAAGGATCAATGATCAATGATGAATGAACGATGAAGAATGAACAAGGATTAATGGTCAATGACGAATGAACGATGAAGAATGAACAAGGATCAATGATCAATGAAGAATAAACGATGAAGAATGAACAAGGATCAATGATCAATGAAGAATGAACGATGAAGAATGAACAGGGATCAATGATCAATGACGAATGAACTATGAAGAATGAACAAGGATCAATGATCAATGAAGAATGAACGATGAAGAATGAACAAGGATCAATGATCAATGAAGAATGAACGATGAAGAATGAACAAGGATCAATGATCAATGAAGAATGAACGATGAAGAATGAACAAGGATCAATGATCAATGACGAATGAACTATGAAGAATGAACAAGGATAAATGATCAATGAACAATGAACGATGAAGAATGAACAAGGATCAATGATCAATGATGAATGAACGATGAAGAATGAACAAGGATTAATGGTCAATGACGAATGAACGATGAAGAATGAACAAGGATCAATGATCAATGAAGAATAAACGATGAAGAATGAACAAGGATCAATGATCAATGAAGAATGAACGATGAAGAATGAACAGGGATCAATGATCAATGACGAATGAACTATGAAGAATGAACAAGGATCAATGATCAATGAAGAATAAACGATGAATAATGAACAAGGATCAATGATCAATGACGAATGAACGATGAAGAATGAACAAGGATCAATGATCAATGAAGAATGAACGATGAAGAATGAACGAGGATCAATGATCAATGACGAATGAACTATGAAGAATGAACAAGGATCAATGATCAATGAAAAATGAACGATGAAGAATGAACAAGGATAAATGATCAATGACGAATGAACGATGATGAATGAACAAGGATCAATGATCAATGAAGAATAAACGATGAAGAATGAACAAGGATCAATGATCAATGAAGAATGAACGATAAAGAATGAACAAGGATCAATGGTCATTGACGAATAAACGATGAAGAATGAACAAGGATCAATGATCAATGAAGAATGAACGATGAAGAATGAACAAGGATCAATGATCAACGAAGAATGAACGACGAAGAATGAACAAGGATCAATGATCAATGAAAAAACAACGATGAAGAATGAACAAGGATCAATGATCAATGACGAATGAACGATGAAGAATGAACAAGGATCAATGATCAATGAAGAATTAACGATGAAAAATGAACAAGGATCAATGATCAATGAAGAATAAACGATGAAGAATGAACAAGGATCAATGGTTAATGACGAATGAACGATGAAAAATGAACAAGGATCAATGATCTATGAAGAATGAACGATGAAGAATGAACAAGGATCAATGATCAATGAAGAATAAACAAGAATTATTGGTCAATGACGAATGAACGATGAAGAATGAACCAGGATCAATGATCAATGAATAATGAACGATGAAGAATGAACAAGGATCAATGATCAATGAAGAATGAACGATGAAGAATGAACAAGGATCAATGATCAATCAAGAAAGAACGATGAAGAATGAACAAGGATCAATGATCAATGAAGAATGAACAAGGATCAATGATCAATGAAGAATGAACGATGAAGAATGAACGAGCATCAATGATCAATGACGAATGAACGATGAAGAATGAACAAGGATCAATGATCAATGAAGAATGAACGATGAAGAATGAACCAGGATCAATGATCAATGAAGAATGAACGATGAAGAATGAACAAGGATCAATGATCAATGAAGAATGAACGATGAAGAATGAACAAGGATCAATGATCAATGAAGAATTAACGATGAAAAATGAACAAGGATCAATGATCAATGAAGAATAAACGATGAAGAATGAACAAGGATCAATGGTTAATGACGAATGAACGATGAAAAATGAACAAGGATCAATGATCAATGAAGAATAAACGATGAAGAATGAACAAGGATCAATGGTTAATGACGAATGAACGATGAAAAATGAACAAGGATCAATGATCTATGAAGAATGAACGATGAAGAATGAACAAGGATCAATGATCAATGAAGAATAAACAAGAATTATTGGTCAATGACGAATGAACGATGAAGAATGAACCAGGATCAATGATCAATGAATAATGAACGATGAAGAATGAACAAGGATCAATGATCAATGAAGAATGAACGATGAAGAATGAACAAGGATCAATGATCAATCAAGAAAGAACGATGAAGAATGAACAAGGATCAATGATCAATGAAGAATGAACAAGAATTAATGGTCAATAACGAATGAACGATGAAGAATGAACAAGGATCAATGATCAATGAAGAATGAACGATGAAGAATGAACAAGGATCAATGATCAATGAAGAATGAACGATGAAGAATGAACAAGGATCAATGATCAATGACGAATGAACGATGAAGAATGAACAAGGATCAATGAACAATGAAGAATGAACGATTAAGAATGAACAAGGATCAATGATCAATGACGAATGAACGATGAAGAATGAACAAGGATCAATGATCAATGAACAATGAACGATGAAGAATGAACAAGGATCAATGATGAATGAAGAATGAACGATGAAGAATCAACAAGGATTAATGATCAATGAAGAATAAACAGGAATTATTGGTCAATGACGAATGAACGATGAAGAATGAACAAGGATCAATGATCAATGAAGAATGAACGATGAAGAATGAACGAGCATCAATGATCAATGACGAATGAACGATGAAGAATGAACAAGGATCATTGATCACTGAAGAATGAACGATGAAGAATGAACAAGGATCAATGATCAATGAAGAATGAACGATGAAGAATGAACAAGGATCAATGATCAATGACGAATGAACTATGAAGAATGAACAAGGATAAATGATCAATGAACAATGAACGATGAAGAATGAACAAGGATCAATGATCAATGAAGAATGAACGATGAAGAATGAACAAGGATTAATGGTCAATGACGAATGAACGATGAAGAATGAACAAGGATTAATGATCAATGAAGAATAAACGATGAAGAATGAACAAGGATCAATGATCAATGAAGAATGAACGATGAAGAATGAACAGGGATCAATGATCAATGACGAATGAACTATGAAGAATGAACAAGGATCAATGATCAATGAAGAATAAACGATGAATAATGAACAAGGATCAATGATCAATGACGAATGAACGATGAAGAATGAACAAGGATCAATGATCAATGAAGAATGAACGATGAAGAATGAACAAGGATCAATGATAAATGACGAAGGAACGATAAAGAATGAACAAAGATCAATGATCAATGAAGAATGAACGATGAAGAATGAACAAGGATCAATGATCAATGAAGAATGAACGATGAAGAATGAACAAGGATCAATGATCAATGAAGAATAAACGATGAAGAATGAACAAGGATCAATGATCAATGAAGAATGAACGATAAAGAATGAACAAGAATTAGTGTCAATGACGAATAAACGATGAAGAATGAACAAGGATCAATGATCAATGAAGAATGAACGATGAAGAATGAACAAGGATCAATGATCAATGATGAATGAACGATGAAGAATGAACAAGGATCAATGATAAATGACGAAGGTACGATAAAGAATGAACAAAGATCAATGATCAATGAAGAATGAACGATGAAGAATGAACAAGGATCAATGATCAATGACGAATGAACGATGAAGAATGAACAAGGATCAATGATCAATGAAGAATGAACGATAAAGAATGAACAAGGATCAATGATCAATGAAGAATGAACGATGAAGAATGAACAAGGATCAATGATCAATGACGAACGAACGATGAAGAATGAACAAGGATTAATGGTCAATGACAAATGAACGATGAAGAATGAACAAGGATCAATGATCAATGAAGAATAAACGATGAAGAATGAACAAGGATCAATGATCAATGAAGAATGAACGATGAAGAATTAACAAGGATCAATGATCGAAGAATAATGAACGATGAAGAATGAACAAAGCTCAATGATCAATGACGAATGAACGATGAAAAATGAACAAGGATCAATGATCAATGAAGAATGAACGATGAAGAATGAACAAGGATCAATGATAAATGAAGAATAAACAAGAATTATTGGTCAATGACGAATGAACGATGAAGAATGAACAAGGATCAATGATCAATGAATAATGAACGATGAAGAATGAACAAGGATCAATGATCAATGAAGAATGAACGATGAAGAAAGAACAAGGATCAATTATCAATGAAGAATGAACGATGAAGAATGAACAAGGAACAATGATCAATGAAGAATGAACAAGAATTAATGGTCAATAACGAATGAAAGATGAAGAATGAACAAGGATCAATGATCAATGAAGAATGAACGATGAAGAATGAACAAGGATCAATGATCACTGAAGAATAAACGATGAAGAATGAACAAGGATCAATGATCAATGAAGAATGAACAAGAATTAATGGTCAATAACGAATGAAAGATGAAGAATGAACAAGGATCAATGATCAATGAAGAATGAACGATGAAGAATGAACAAGGATCAATGATCAATGAAGAATGAACGATGAAGAATGAACAAGGATCAATGATCAATGACGAATGAACGATGAAGAATGAACAAGGATCAATGAACAATGAAGAATGAACGATTAAGAATGAACAAGGATCAATGATCAATGACGAATGAACGATGAAGAATGAACAAGGATCAATGATCAATGAACAATAAACGATGAAGAATGAACAAGGATCAATGATCAATGAAGAATGAACGATGAAGAATGAACAAGGATTAATGATCAAGGAAGAATAAACAAGAATTATTGGTCAATGATGAATGAACGATGAAGAATGAACAAGGATCAATGATCAATGAAGAATGAACGATGAAGAATGAACGAGCATCAATGATCAATGACGAATGAACGATGAAGAATGAACAAGGATCAATGATCAATGAAGAATGAACGATGAAGAATGAACAAGGATCAATGAACAATGAAGAATGAACGATTAAGAATGAACAAGGATCAATGATCAATGACGAATGAACGATGAAGAATGAACAAGGATCAATGATCAATGAACAATGAACGATGAAGAATGAACAAGGATCAATGATCAATGAAGAATGAACGATGAAGAATGAACAAGGATTAATGATCAATGAAGAATAAACAAGAATTATTGGTCAATGACGAATGAACGATGAAGAATGAACAAGGATCAATGATCAATGAAGAATGAACGATGAAGAATGAACGAGCATCAATGATCAATGACGAATGAACGATGAAGAATGAACGAGCATCAATGATCAATGACGAATGAACGATGAAGAATGAACAAGGATCAATGATCAATGAAGAATGAACGATGAAGAATGAACAAGGATCAATGATCAATGAAGAATAAACGATGAAGAATGAACAAGGAACAATGATCAATGAAGAATAAACAAGATTTATTGGTCAATGACGAATGAACGATGAAGAATGAACAAGGATCAATGATCAATGAATAATGAACGATGAAGAATGAACAAGGATCAATGATCAATGACGAATGAACGATGAAGAAAGAACAAGGATCAATTATCAATGAAGAATGAACGATGAAGAATGAACAAGGAACAATGATCAATGAAGAATGAACAAGAATTAATGGTCAATAACGAATGAAAGATGAAGAATGAACAAGGATCAATGATCAATGAAGAATGAACGATGAAGAATGAACAAGGATCAATGATCAATGAAGAATGAACGATGAAGAATGAACAAGGATCAATGATCAATGAAGAATGAACAAGAATTAATGGTCAATAACGAATAAAAGATGAAGAATGAACCAGGATCAATGATCAATGAAGAATGAACGATGAAGAATGAACAAGGATCAATGATCAATGAAGAATGAACGATTAAGAATGAACAAGGATCAATGATCAATGACGAATGAACGATGAAGAATGAACAAGGATCAATGATCAATGAACAATGAACGATGAAGAATGAACAAGGATCAATGATCAATGAAGAATGAACGATGAAGAATGAACAAGGATTAATGATCAATGAAGAATAAACAAGAATTATTGGTCAATGATGAATGAACGATGAAGAATGAACAAGGATCAATGATCAATGAAGAATGAACGATGAATAATGAACGAGCATCAATGATCAATGACGAATGAACGATGAAGAATGAACAAGGATCAATGATCAATGAAGAATGAACGATGAAGAATGAACAAGGATCAATGAACAATGAAGAATGAACGATTAAGAATGAACAAGGATCAATGATCAATGACGAATGAACGATGAAGAATGAACAAGGATCAATGATCAATGAACAATGAACGATGAAGAATGAACAAGGATCAATGATCAATGAAGAATGAACGATGAAGAATGAACAAGGATTAATGATCAATGAAGAATAAACAAGAATTATTGGTTAATGACGAATGAACGATGAAGAATGAACAAGGATCAATGATCAATGAAGAATGAACGATGAAGAATGAACGAGCATCAATGATCAATGACGAATGAACGAGCATCAATGATCAATGACGAATGAACGATGAAGAATGAACAAGGATCAATGATCAATGAAGAATGAACGATGAAGAATGAACAAGGATCAATGATCAATGAAGAATAAACGATGAAGAATGAACAAGGATCAATGGTCAATGACGAATGAACGATGAAGAATGAACAAGGATCAATGATCAATGAAGAATGAACGATGAAGAATGAACAAGGATCAATGGTCAATGACGAATGAACGATGAAGAATGAACAAGGATCAATGATCAATGAAGAATGAACGATGAAGAATGAACAAGGATCAATGATCAATGAAGAATGAACGATGAAGAATGAACAAGGATCAATGATCAATGACGAATGAACAATGAAGAATGAACAAGGATCAATGATCAATGAACAATGAACGATGAAGAATGAACAAGGATCAATGATCAATGAAGAATGAACGATGAAGAATGAACAAGGATAAATGGTCAATGACGAATGAACGATGAAGAATGAACAAGGATCAATGATCAATGAAGAATAAACGATGAAGAATGAACAAGGATCAATGATCAATGAAGAATGAACGATGAAGAATGAACAAGGATCAATGATCAATGACGAATGAACTATGAAGAATGAACAAGGATCAATGATCAATGAAGAATGAAAGATGAATAATGAACAAGGATCAATGATCAATGACGAATGAACGATGAAGAATGAACAAGGATCAATGATCAATGAAGAATGAACAAGGATCATTGATCCATGAAAAATGAACGATGAAGAATATACAAGGATCAATGATCAATGACGAATGAACGATGAAGAATGAACAAGGATCAATGATCAATGAAGAATAAACGATGAAGAATAAACAAGGATCAATGATCAATGAAGAATGAACGATAAAGAATGAACAAGGATTAATGGTCAATGACGAATAAACGATGAAGAATGAACAAGGATCAATGATCAATGAAGAATGAACAAGGATCAATGATCAATGAAGAATGAACGATGAAGAATGAACAAGGATCAATGATAAATGACGAAGGAACGATAAAGAATCAACAAAGATCAATGATCAATGAAGAATGAACGATGAAGAATGAACAAGAATTAATGATCAATGACGAATGAACGATGAAGAATGAACAAGGATCAATGATCAATGAAGAATGAACGATGAAGAATGAACAGGGATCAATGATCAATGAATAATGAATGAAGAAGAATGAACAAGGATCAATGATCAATGACGAATGAACGATGAAGAATGAACAAGGATTAATGGTCAATGACAAATGAACGATGAAGAATGAACAAGGATCAATGATCAATGAAGAATAAACGATGAAGAATGAACAAGGATCAATGATCAATGAAGAATGAACGATGAAGAATGAACAAGGATCAATGATCGATGAATAATGAACGATGAAGAATGAACAAAGCTCAATGATCAATGACGAATGAACGATGAAGAATGAACAAGGATCAATGATCAATGAAGAATGAACGATGAAGAATGAACAAGGATCAATGATCAATGAAGAATAAACGATGAAGAATGAACAAGGATCAATGGTCAATGACGAATGAACGATGAAGAATGAACAAGGATCAATGATCAATGAAGAATGAACGATGAAAAATGAACAAGGATCAATGGTCAATGACGAATGAACGATGAAGAATGAACAAGGATCAATGATCAATGAAGAATGAACGATGAAGAATGAACAAGGATCAATGCTCAATGACGAATGAATGATGAAGAATGAACAAGGATCGATGATCAATGAAGAATGAACGATAAAGAATGAACAAGGATCAATGATCAATGAAGAATGAACGATGAAGAATGAACAAGGATCAATGATCAATGACGAATGAACGAAGAAGAATGAACAAGGATCAATGATCAATGAAGAATAAACGATGAAGAATGAACAAGTATCAATGGTTAATGACGAATGAACGATGAAAAATGAACAAGGATCAATGATCAATGAAGAATGAACGATGAAGAATGAAAAAGGATCAATGATCAATGAAGAATAAACAAGAATTATTGGTCAATGACGAATGAACGATGAAGAATGAACAAGGATTAATGCTCAATGACGAATGAACGGTGAAGAATGAACAAGGATCAATGATCAATGAAGAATGAACGATGAAGAATGAACAAGGATCAATGATCAATGAAGAATGAACGATGAAGAATGAACAAGGATCATTGATCAATGACGAATGAACGATGAAGAATGAACAAGGATCAGAGATCAATGAAGAAAAAACGATGAAGAATGAACAAGGATCAATGATCAATGAAGAATAAACGATGAAGAATGAACAAGGATCAATGGTTAATGACGAATGAACGATGAAAAATGAACAAGGATCAATGATCAATGAAGAATGAACGATGAAGAATGAACAAGGATCAATGATCAATGAAGAATAAACAAGAATTATTGGTTAATGACGAATGAACGATGAAGAATGAACAAGGATCAATGATCAATGAATAATGAACGATGAAGAATGAACAAGGATCAATGATCAATGAAGAATGAACGACGAAGAATGAACAAGGATCAATTATCAATGAAGAATGAACGATGAATAATGAACAAGGATCAATGATAAATGAAGAATAAACGATGAAGAATGAACAAGGATCAATGGTCAATGACGAATGAACGATGAAGAATGATCAAGGATCAATGATCAATGACAAATGAACGATGAAGAATGAACAAGGATCAATGATCAATGAAGAATAAACGATGAAGAATGAACAAGGATCAATGATCAATGAAGAATGATCAATGAAGAATGAACAAGGATCAATGATCGATGAATAATGAACGATGAAGAATGAACAAGGATAAATGGTCAATGACGAATGAACGATGAAGAATGAACAAGGATCAATGATCAATGAAGAATAAACGATGAAGAATGAACAAGGATCAATGATCAATGAAGAATGAACGATGAAGAATGAACAAGGATCAATGATCAATGACGAATGAACTATGAAGAATGAACAAGGATCAATGATCAATGAAGAATGAAAGATGAATAATGAACAAGGATCAATGATCAATGACGAATGAACGATGAAGAATGAACAAGGATCAATGATCAATGAAGAATGAACAAGGATCATTGATCCATGAAAAATGAACGATGAAGAATGAACAAGGATCAATGATCAATGACGAATGAACGATGAAGAATGAACAAGGATCAATGATCAATGAAGAATAAACGATGAAGAATAAACAAGAATCAATGATCAATGAAGAATGAACGATAAAGAATGAACAAGGATTAATGGTCAATGACGAATAAACGATGAAGAATGAACAAGGATCAATGATCAATGAAGAATGAACAAGGATCAATGATCAATGAAGAATGAACGATGAAGAATGAACAAGGATCAATGATAAATGACGAAGGAACGATAAAGAATCAACAAAGATCAATGATCAATGAAGAATGAACGATGAAGAATGAACAAGAATTAATGATCAATGACGAATGAACGATGAAGAATGAACAAGGATCAATGATCAATGAAGAATGAACGATGAAGAATGAACAGGGATCAATGATCAATGAATAATGAATGAAGAAGAATGAACAAGGATCAATGATCAATGACGAATGAACGATGAAGAATGAACAAGGATTAATGGTCAATGACAAATGAACGATGAAGAATGAACAAGGATCAATGATCAATGAAGAATAAACGATGAAGAATGAACAAGGATCAATGATCAATGAAGAATGAACGATGAAGAATGAACAAGGATCAATGATCGATGAATAATGAACGATGAAGAATGAACAAAGCTCAATGATCAATGACGAATGAACGATGAAGAATGAACAAGGATCAATGATCAATGAAGAATGAACGATGAAGAATGAACAATGATCAATGATCAATGAAGAATAAACGATGAAGAATGAACAAGGATCAATGGTCAATGACGAATGAACGATGAAGAATGAACAAGGATCAATGATCAATGAAGAATGAACGATGAAAAATGAACAAGGATCAATGGTCAATGACGAATGAACGATGAAGAATGAACAAGGATCAATGATCAATGAAGAATGAACGATGAAGAATGAACAAGGATCAATGCTCAATGACGAATGAATGATGAAGAATGAACAAGGATCGATGATCAATGAAGAATGAACGATAAAGAATGAACAAGGATCAATGATCAATGAAGAATGAACGATGAAGAATGAACAAGGATCAATGATCAATGACGAATGAACGAAGAAGAATGAACAAGGATCAATGATCAATGAAGAATAAACGATGAAGAATGAACAAGTATCAATGGTTAATGACGAATGAACGATGAAAAATGAACAAGGATCAATGATCAATGAAGAATGAACGATGAAGAATGAACAAGGATCAATGATCAATGAAGAATAAACAAGAATTATTGGTCAATGACGAATGAACGATGAAGAATGAACAAGGATTAATGCTCAATGACGAATGAACGGTGAAGAATGAACAAGGATCAATGATCAATGAAGAATGAACGATGAAGAATGAACAAGGATCAATGATGAATGAAGAATGAACGATGAAGAATGAACAAGGATCAATGATCAATGACGAATGAACGATGAAGAATGAACAAGGATCAGAGATCAATGAAGAAAAAACGATGAAGAATGAACAAGGATCAATGATCAATGAAGAATAAACGATGAAGAATGAACAAGGATCAATGGTTAATGACGAATGAACGATGAAAAATGAACAAGGATCAATGATCAATGAAGAATGAACAATGAAGAATGAACAAGGATCAATGATCAATGAAGAATAAACAAGAATTATTGGTTAATGACGAATGAACGATGAAGAATGAACAAGGATCAATGATCAATGAATAATGAACGATGAAGAATGAACAAGGATCAATGATCAATGAAGAATGAACGACGAAGAATGAACAAGGATCAATTATCAATGAAGAATGAACGATGAAGAATGAACAAGGATCAATGATAAATGAAGAATAAACGATGAAGAATGAACAAGGATCAATGGTCAATGACGAATGAACGATGAAGAATGATCAAGGATCAATGATCAATGACAAATGAACGATGAAGAATGAACAAGGATCAATGATCAATGAAGAATAAACGATGAAGAATGAACAAGGATCAATGATCAATGAAGAATGATCAATGAAGAATGAACAAGGATCAATGATCGATGAATAATGAACGATGAAGAATGAACAAAGCTCAATGATCAATGACGAATGAACGATGAAGAATGAACAAGGATCAATGATCGATGAATAATGAACGATGAAGAATGAACAACTCTCAATGATCAATGACGAATGAACGATGAAGAATGAACAAGGATCAATGATCAATGAAGAATGAACGATGAAGAATGAACAAGGATCAATGATCAATGAAGAATAAACGATGAAGAATGAACAAGGATCAATGGTCAATGACGAATGAACGATGAAGAATGAATAAGGATCAATGATCAATGAAGAATGAACAATGAAGAATGAACAAGGATCAATGGTCAATGACGAATGAACGATGAAGAATGAACAAGGATCAATGATCAATGAAGAATGAACGATGAAGAATGAACAAGGATCAATGCTCAATGACGAATGAATGATGAAGAATGAACAAGGATCGATGATCAATGAAGAATGAACGATAAAGAATGAACAAGGATCAATGATCAATGAAGAATGAACGATGAAGAATGAACAAGGATCAATGATCAATGACGAATGAACGAAGAAGAATGAACAAGGATCAATGATCAATGAAGAATAAACGATGAAGAATGAACAAGTATCAATGGTTAATGACGAATGAACGATGAAAAATAAACAAGGATCAATGATCAATGAAGAATGAACGATGAAGAATGAACAAGGATCAATGATCAATGAAGAATAAACAAGAATTATTGGTCAATGACGAATGAACGATGAAGAATGAACAAGGATTAATGCTCAATGACGAATGAACGGTGAAGAATGAACAAGGATCAATGATCAATGAAGAATGAACGATGAAGAATGAACAAGGATCAATGATCAATGAAGAATGAACGATGAAGAATGAACAAGGATCAATGATCAATGACGAATGAACGATGAAGAATGAACAAGGATCAATGATCAATGAAGAATTAACGATGAAGAATGAACAAGGATCAATGATCAATGAAGAATAAACGATGAAGAATGAACAAGGATCAATGGTTAATGACGAATGAACGATGAAAAATGAACAAGGATCAATGATCAATGAAGAATGAACGATGAAGAATGAACAAGGATCAATGATCAATGAAGAATAAAAAAGAATTATTGGTTAATGACGAATGAACGATGAAGAATGAACAAGGATCAATGATCAATGAATAATGAACGATGAAGAATGAACAAGGATCAATGATCAATGAAGAATGAACGATGAAGAATGAACAAGGATCAATTATCAATGAAGAATGAACGATGAAGAATGAACAAGGATCAATGATAAATGAAGAATAAACGATGAAGAATGAACAAGGATCAATGGTCAATGACGAATGAACGATGAAGAATGATCAAGGATCAAAGATCAATGACAAATGAACGATGAAGAATGAACAAGGATCAATGATCAATGAAGAATAAACGATGAAGAATGAACAAGGATCAATGATCAATGAAGAATGATCAATGAAGAATGAACAAGGATCAATGATCGATGAATAATGAACGATGAAGAATGAACAAAGCTCAATGATCAATGACGAATGAACGATGAAGAATGAACAAGGATCAATGATCGATGAATAATGAACGATGAAGAATGAACAACTCTCAATGATCAATGACGAATGAACGATGAAGAATGAACAAGGATCAATGATCAATGAAGAATGAACGATGAAGAATGAACAAGGATCAATGATCAATGAAGAATAAACGATGAAGAATGAACAAGGATCAATGGTCAATGACGAATGAACGATGAAGAATGAATAAGGATCAATGATCAATGAAGAATGAACAATGAAGAATGAACAAGGATCAATGGTCAATGACGAATGAACGATGAAGAATGAACAAGGATCAATGATCAATGAAGAATGAACGATGAAGAATGAACAAGGATCAATGCTCAATGACGAATTAATGATGAAGAATGAACAAGGATCGATGATCAATGAAGAATGAACGATGAAGAATGAACAAGGATCAATGATCAATGACGAATGAACGAAGAAGAATGAACAAGGATCAATGATCAATGACGAATGAACGAAGAAGAATGAACAAGGATCAATGATCAATGAAGAATAAACGATGAAGAATGAACAAGTATCAATGGTTAATGACGAATGAACGATGAAAAATGAACAAGGATCAATGATCAATGAAGAATGAACGATGAAGAATGAACAAGGATCAATGATCAATGAAGAATAAACAAGAATTATTGGTCAATGACGAATGAACGATGAAGAATGAACAAGGATTAATGCTCAATGACGAATGAACGGTGAAGAATGAACAAGGATCAATGATCAATGAAGAATGAACGATGAAGAATGAACAAGGATCAATGATGAATGAAGAATGAACGATGAAGAATGAACAAGGATCAATGATCAATGACGAATGAACGATGAAGAATGAACAAGGATCAGAGATCAATGAAGAAAAAACGATGAAGAATGAACAAGGATCAATGATCAATGAAGAATAAACGATGAAGAATGAACAAGGATCAATGGTTAATGACGAATGAACGATGAAAAATGAACAAGGATCAATGATCAATGAAGAATGAACGATGAAGAATGAACAAGGATCAATGATCAATGAAGAATAAACAAGAATTATTGGTTAATGACGAATGAACGATGAAGAATGAACAAGGATCAATGATCAATGAATAATGAACGATGAAGAATGAACAAGGATCAATGATCAATGAAGAATGAACGACGAAGAATGAACAAGGATCAATTATCAATGAAGAATGAACGATGAAGAATGAACAAGGATCAATGATAAATGAAGAATAAACGATGAAGAATGAACAAGGATCAATGGTCAATGACGAATGAACGATGAAGAATGATCAAGGATCAATGATCAATGACAAATGAACGATGAAGAATGAACAAGGATCAATGATCAATGAAGAATAAACGATGAAGAATGAACAAGGATCAATGATCAATGAAGAATGATCAATGAAGAATGAACAAGGATCAATGATCGATGAATAATGAACGATGAAGAATGAACAAAGCTCAATGATCAATGACGAATGAACGATGAAGAATGAACAAGGATCAATGATCGATGAATAATGAACGATGAAGAATGAACAACTCTCAATGATCAATGACGAATGAACGATGAAGAATGAACAAGGATCAATGATCAATGAAGAATGAACGATGAAGAATGAACAAGGATCAATGATCAATGAAGAATAAACGATGAAGAATGAACAAGGATCAATGGTCAATGACGAATGAACGATGAAGAATGAATAAGGATCAATGATCAATGAAGAATGAACAATGAAGAATGAACAAGGATCAATGGTCAATGACGAATGAACGATGAAGAATGAACAAGGATCAATGATCAATGAAGAATGAACGATGAAGAATGAACAAGGATCAATGCTCAATGACGAATGAATGATGAAGAATGAACAAGGATCGATGATCAATGAAGAATGAACGATAAAGAATGAACAAGGATTAATGATCAATGAAGAATGAACGATGAAGAATGAACAAGGATCAATGATCAATGACGAATGAACGAAGAAGAATGAACAAGGATCAATGATCAATGAAGAATAAACGATGAAGAATGAACAAGTATCAATGGTTAATGACGAATGAACGATGAAAAATAAACAAGGATCAATGATCAATGAAGAATGAACGATGAAGAATGAACAAGGATCAATGATCAATGAAGAATAAACAAGAATTATTGGTCAATGACGAATGAACGATGAAGAATGAACAAGGATTAATGCTCAATGACGAATGAACGGTGAAGAATGAACAAGGATCAATGATCAATGAAGAATGAACGATGAAGAATGAACAAGGATCAATGATCAATGAATAATGAACGATGAAGAATGAACAAGGCTCAATGATCAATGACGAATGAACGATGAAGAATGAACAAGGATCAATGATCAATGAAGAATTAACGATGAAGAATGAACAAGGATCAATGATCAATGAAGAATAAACGATGAAGAATGAACAAGGATCAATGGTTAATGACGAATGAACGATGAAAAATGAACAAGGATCAATGATCAATGAAGAATGAACGATTAAGAATGAACAAGGATCAATGATCAATGAAGAATAAAAAAGAATTATTGGTTAATGACGAATGAACGATGAAGAATGAACAAGGATCAATGATCAATGAATAATGAACGATGAAGAATGAACAAGGATCAATGATCAATGAAGAATGAACGATGAAGAATGAACAAGGATCAATTATCAATGAAGAATGAACGATGAAGAATGAACAAGGATCAATGATAAATGAAGAATAAACGATGAAGAATGAACAAGGATCAATGGTCAATGACGAATGAACGATGAAGAATGATCAAGGATCAATGATCAATGACAAATGAACGATGAAGAATAAACAAGGATCAATGATCAATGAAGAATAAACGATGAAGAATGAACAAGGATCAATGATCAATGAAGAATGATCAATGAAGAATGAACAAGGATCAATGATCGATGAATAATGAACGATGAAGAATGAACAAAGCTCAATGATCAATGACGAATGAACGATGAAGAATGAACAAGGATCAATGATCAATGAAGAATGAACGATGAAGAATGAACAAGGATCAATAATCAATGAAGAATAAACGATGAAGAATGAACAAGGATCAATGGTCAATGACGAATGAACGATGAAGAATGAACAAGGATCAATGATCAATGAAGAATGAACGATTAAGAATGAACAAGGATCAATGGTCAATGACGAATGAACGATGAAGAATGAACAAGGATCAATGATCAATGAAGAATGAACGATGAAGAATGAACAAGGATCAATGCTCAATGACGAATGAATGGTGAAGAATGAACAAGGATCAATGATCAATGAAGAATGAACGATTAAGAATGAACAAGGATCAATGATCAATGAAGAATGAACGATGAAGAATGAACAAGGATCAATGATCAATGACGAATGAACGAAGAAGAATGAACAAGGATTAATGGTCAATGACGAATGAACGATGAAGAATGAACAAGGATCAATGATCAATGAAGAATAAACGATGAAGAATGAACAAGGATCAATGATCAATGAAGAATGAACGATGAAGAATGAACAAGGATCAATGATCAATGACGAATGAACTATGAAGAATGAACAAGGATCAATGATCAATGAAGAATGAAAGATGAATAATGAACAAGGATCAATGATCAATGACGAATGAACGATGAAGAATGAACAAGGATCAATGATCAATGAAGAATGAACAAGGATCATTGATCCATGAAAAATGAACGATGAAGAATGAACAAGGATCAATGATCAATGACGAATGAACGATGAAGAATGAACAAGGATCAATGATCAATGAAGAATAAACGATGAAGAATAAACAAGGATCAATGATCAATGAAGAATGAACGATAAAGAATGAACACGGATTAATGGTCAATGACGAATAAACGATGAAGAATGAACAAGGATCAATGATCAATGAAGAATGAACGATGAAGAATGAACAAGGATAAATGATCAATGAAGAATGAACGATGAAGAATGAACAAGGATCAATGATAAATGACGAAGGAACGATAAAGAATCAACAAAGATCAATGATCAATGAAGAATGAACGATGAAGAATGAACAAGAACTAATGATCAATGACGAATGAACGATGAAGAATGAACATGGATCAATGATCAATAAAGAATGAACGATGAAGAATGAACAAGGATCAATGGTCAATGACGAATGAACGATGAAGAATGAACAAGGATCAATGATCAATGAAGAATGAACGATGAAGAATGAACAAGGATCAATGGTCAATGACGAATGAACGATGAAGAATGAACAAGGATCAATGATCAATGAAGAATGAACGATGAAGAATGAACAAGGATCAATGCTCAATGACGAATGAATGATGAAGAATGAACAAGGATCGATGATCAATGAAGAATGAACGATAAAGAATGAACAAGGATCAATGATCAATGAAGAATGAACGATGAAGAATGAACAAGGATCAATGATCAATGACGAATGAACGAAGAAGAATGAACAAGGATCAATGATCAATGAAGAATAAACGATGAAGAATGAACAAGTATCAATGGTTAATGACGAATGAACGATGAAAAATGAACAAGGATCAATGATCAATGAAGAATGAACGATGAAGAATGAACAAGGATCAATGATCAATGAAGAATAAACAAGAATTATTGGTCAATGACGAATGAACGATGAAGAATGAACAAGGATTAATGCTCAATGACGAATGAACGGTGAAGAATGAACAAGGATCAATGATCAATGAAGAATGAACGATGAAGAATGAACAAGGATCAATGATCAATGAAGAATGAACGATGAAGAATGAACAAGGATCAATGATCAATGACGAATGAACGATGAAGAATGAACAAGGATCAATGATCAATGAAGAATTAACGATGAAGAATGAACAAGGATCAATGATCAATGAAGAATAAACGATGAAGAATGAACAAGGATCAATGGTTAATGACGAATGAACGATGAAAAATGAACAAGGATCAATGATCAATGAAGAATGAACGATGAAGAATGAACAAGGATCAATGATCAATGAAGAATAAACAAGAATTATTGGTTAATGACGAATGAACGATGAAGAATGAACAAGGATCAATGATCAATGAATAATGAACGATGAAGAATGAACAAGGATCAATGATCAATGAAGAATGAACGATGAAGAATGAACAAGGATCAATTATCAATGAAGAATGAACGATGAAGAATGAACAAGGATCAATGATAAATGAAGAATAAACGATGAAGAATGAACAAGGATCAATGGTCAATGACGAATGAACGATGAAGAATGATCAAGGATCAATGATCAATGACAAATGAACGATGAAGAATGAACAAGGATCAATGATCAATGAAGAATAAACGATGAAGAATGAACAAGGATCAATGATCAATGAAGAATGATCAATGAAGAATGAACAAGGATTAATGATCGATGAATAATGAACGATGAAGAATGAACAAAGCTCAATGATCAATGACGAATGAACGATGAAGAATGAACAAGGATCAATGATCAATGAAGAATGAACGATGAAGAATGAACAAGGATCAATAATCAATGAAGAATAAACGATGAAGAATGAACAAGGATCAATGGTCAATGACGAATGAACGATGAAGAATGAACAAGGATCAATGATCAATGAAGAATGAACGATTAAGAATGAACAAGGATCAATGGTCAATGACGAATGAACGATGAAGAATGAACAAGGATCAATGATCAATGAAGAATGAACGATGAAGAATGAACAAGGATCAATGCTCAATGACGAATAAATGGTGAAGAATGAACAAGGATCAATGATCAATGAAGAATGAACGATTAAGAATGAACAAGGATCAATGATCAATGAAGAATGAACGATGAAGAATGAACAAGGATCAATGATCAATGACGAATGAACGAAGAAGAATGAACAAGGATTAATGGTCAATGACGAATGAACGATGAAGAATGAACAAGGATCAATGATCAATGAAGAATAAACGATGAAGAATGAACAAGGATCAATGATCAATGAAGAATGAACGATGAAGAATGAACAAGGATCAATGATCAATGACGAATGAACTATGAAGAATGAACAAGGATCAATGATCAATGAAGAATGAAAGATGAATAATGAACAAGGATCAATGATCAATGACGAATGAACGATGAAGAATGAACAAGGATCAATGATCAATGAAGAATGAACAAGGATCATTGATCCATGAAAAATGAACGATGAAGAATGAACAAGGATCAATGATCAATGACGAATGAACGATGAAGAATGAACAAGGATCAATGATCAATGAAGAATAAACGATGAAGAATAAACAAGGATCAATGATCAATGAAGAATGAACGATAAAGAATGAACAAGGATTAATGGTCAATGACGAATAAACGATGAAGAATGAACAAGGATCAATGATCAATGAAGAATGAACGATGAAGAATGAACAAGGATCAATGATCAATGAAGAATGAACGATGAAGAATGAACAAGGATCAATGATAAATGACGAAAGAACGATAAAGAATCAACAAAGATCAATGATCAATGAAGAATGAACGATGAAGAATGAACAAGAACTAATGATCAATGACGAATGAACGATGAAGAATGAACAAGGATCAATGATCAATAAAGAATGAATGATGAAGAATGAACAAGGATCAATGATCAATGAATAATGAACGATGAAGAATGAACAAGGATCAATGATCAATGACGAATGAACGATGAAGAATGAACAAGGATTAATGGTCAATGACAAATGAACGATGAAGAATGAACAAGGATCAATGATCAATGAAGAATAAACGATGAAGAATGAACAAGGATCAATGATCAATGAAGAATGAACGATGAAGAATGAACAAGGATCAATGATCAATGAATAATGAACGATGAAGAATGAACAAAGCTCAATGATCAATGACGAATGAACGATGAAGAATGAACAAGGATCAATGATCAATGAAGAATGAACGATGAAGAATGAACAAGGATCAATAATCAATGAAGAATAAACGATGAAGAATGAACAAGGATCAATGGTCAATGACGAATGAACGATGAAGAATGAACAAGGATCAATGATCAATGAAGAATGAACGATTAAGAATGAACAAGGATCAATGATCAATGAAGAATAAAAAAGAATTATTGGTTAATGACGAATGAACGATGAAGAATGAACAAGGATCAATGATCAATGAATAATGAACGATGAAGAATGAACAAGGATCAATGATCAATGAAGAATGAACGATGAAGAATGAACAAGGATCAATTATCAATGAAGAATGAACGATGAAGAATGAACAAGGATCAATGATAAATGAAGAATAAACGATGAAGAATGAACAAGGATCAATGGTCAATGAAGAATGAACGATGAAGAATGAACAAGGATCAATGATCAATGAAGAATAAACAAGAATTATTGGTCAATGACGAATGAACGATGAAGAATGAACAAGGATTAATGCTCAATGACGAATGAACGGTGAAGAATGAACAAGGATCAATGATCAATGAAGAATGAACGATGAAGAATGAACAAGGATCAATGATGAATGAAGAATGAACGATGAAGAATGAACAAGGATCAATGATCAATGACGAATGAACGATGAAGAATGAACAAGGATCAGAGATCAATGAAGAAAAAACGATGAAGAATGAACAAGGATCAATGATCAATGAAGAATAAACGATGAAGAATGAACAAGGATCAATGGTTAATGACGAATGAACGATGAAAAATGAACAAGGATCAATGATCAATGAAGAATGAACGATGAAGAATGAACAAGGATCAATGATCAATGAAGAATAAACAAGAATTATTGGTTAATGACGAATGAACGATGAAGAATGAACAAGGATCAATGATCAATGAATAATGAACGATGAAGAATGAACAAGGATCAATGATCAATGAAGAATGAACGACGAAGAATGAACAAGGATCAATTATCAATGAAGAATGAACGATGAAGAATGAACAAGGATCAATGATAAATGAAGAATAAACGATGAAGAATGAACAAGGATCAATGGTCAATGACGAATGAACGATGAAGAATGATCAAGGATCAATGATCAATGACAAATGAACGATGAAGAATGAACAAGGATCAATGATCAATGAAGAATAAACGATGAAGAATGAACAAGGATCAATGATCAATGAAGAATGATCAATGAAGAATGAACAAGGATCAATGATCGATGAATAATGAACGATGAAGAATGAACAAAGCTCAATGATCAATGACGAATGAACGATGAAGAATGAACAAGGATCAATGATCGATGAATAATGAACGATGAAGAATGAACAACTCTCAATGATCAATGACGAATGAACGATGAAGAATGAACAAGGATCAATGATCAATGAAGAATGAACGATGAAGAATGAACAAGGATCAATGATCAATGAAGAATAAACGATGAAGAATGAACAAGGATCAATGGTCAATGACGAATGAACGATGAAGAATGAATAAGGATCAATGATCAATGAAGAATGAACAATGAAGAATGAACAAGGATCAATGGTCAATGACGAATGAACGATGAAGAATGAACAAGGATCAATGATCAATGAAGAATGAACGATGAAGAATGAACAAGGATCAATGCTCAATGACGAATGAATGATGAAGAATGAACAAGGATCGATGATCAATGAAGAATGAACGATAAAGAATGAACAAGGATTAATGATCAATGAAGAATGAACGATGAAGAATGAACAAGGATCAATGATCAATGACGAATGAACGAAGAAGAATGAACAAGGATCAATGATCAATGAAGAATAAACGATGAAGAATGAACAAGTATCAATGGTTAATGACGAATGAACGATGAAAAATAAACAAGGATCAATGATCAATGAAGAATGAACGATGAAGAATGAACAAGGATCAATGATCAATGAAGAATAAACAAGAATTATTGGTCAATGACGAATGAACGATGAAGAATGAACAAGGATTAATGCTCAATGACGAATGAACGGTGAAGAATGAACAAGGATCAATGATCAATGAAGAATGAACGATGAAGAATGAACAAGGATCAATGATCAATGAATAATGAACGATGAAGAATGAACAAGGCTCAATGATCAATGACGAATGAACGATGAAGAATGAACAAGGATCAATGATCAATGAAGAATTAACGATGAAGAATGAACAAGGATCAATGATCAATGAAGAATAAACGATGAAGAATGAACAAGGATCAATGGTTAATGACGAATGAACGATGAAAAATGAACAAGGATCAATGATCAATGAAGAATGAACGATTAAGAATGAACAAGGATCAATGATCAATGAAGAATAAAAAAGAATTATTGGTTAATGACGAATGAACGATGAAGAATGAACAAGGATCAATGATCAATGAATAATGAACGATGAAGAATGAACAAGGATCAATGATCAATGAAGAATGAACGATGAAGAATGAACAAGGATCAATTATCAATGAAGAATGAACGATGAAGAATGAACAAGGATCAATGATAAATGAAGAATAAACGATGAAGAATGAACAAGGATCAATGGTCAATGACGAATGAACGATGAAGAATGATCAAGGATCAATGATCAATGACAAATGAACGATGAAGAATAAACAAGGATCAATGATCAATGAAGAATAAACGATGAAGAATGAACAAGGATCAATGATCAATGAAGAATGATCAATGAAGAATGAACAAGGATCAATGATCGATGAATAATGAACGATGAAGAATGAACAAAGCTCAATGATCAATGACGAATGAACGATGAAGAATGAACAAGGATCAATGATCAATGAAGAATGAACGATGAAGAATGAACAAGGATCAATAATCAATGAAGAATAAACGATGAAGAATGAACAAGGATCAATGGTCAATGACGAATGAACGATGAAGAATGAACAAGGATCAATGATCAATGAAGAATGAACGATTAAGAATGAACAAGGATCAATGGTCAATGACGAATGAACGATGAAGAATGAACAAGGATCAATGATCAATGAAGAATGAACGATGAAGAATGAACAAGGATCAATGCTCAATGACGAATGAATGGTGAAGAATGAACAAGGATCAATGATCAATGAAGAATGAACGATTAAGAATGAACAAGGATCAATGATCAATGAAGAATGAACGATGAAGAATGAACAAGGATCAATGATCAATGACGAATGAACGAAGAAGAATGAACAAGGATTAATGGTCAATGACGAATGAACGATGAAGAATGAACAAGGATCAATGATCAATGAAGAATAAACGATGAAGAATGAACAAGGATCAATGATCAATGAAGAATGAACGATGAAGAATGAACAAGGATCAATGATCAATGACGAATGAACTATGAAGAATGAACAAGGATCAATGATCAATGAAGAATGAAAGATGAATAATGAACAAGGATCAATGATCAATGACGAATGAACGATGAAGAATGAACAAGGATCAATGATCAATGAAGAATGAACAAGGATCATTGATCCATGAAAAATGAACGATGAAGAATGAACAAGGATCAATGATCAATGACGAATGAACGATGAAGAATGAACAAGGATCAATGATCAATGAAGAATAAACGATGAAGAATAAACAAGGATCAATGATCAATGAAGAATGAACGATAAAGAATGAACACGGATTAATGGTCAATGACGAATAAACGATGAAGAATGAACAAGGATCAATGATCAATGAAGAATGAACGATGAAGAATGAACAAGGATAAATGATCAATGAAGAATGAACGATGAAGAATGAACAAGGATCAATGATAAATGACGAAGGAACGATAAAGAATCAACAAAGATCAATGATCAATGAAGAATGAACGATGAAGAATGAACAAGAACTAATGATCAATGACGAATGAACGATGAAGAATGAACATGGATCAATGATCAATAAAGAATGAACGATGAAGAATGAACAAGGATCAATGGTCAATGACGAATGAACGATGAAGAATGAACAAGGATCAATGATCAATGAAGAATGAACGATGAAGAATGAACAAGGATCAATGGTCAATGACGAATGAACGATGAAGAATGAACAAGGATCAATGATCAATGAAGAATGAACGATGAAGAATGAACAAGGATCAATGCTCAATGACGAATGAATGATGAAGAATGAACAAGGATCGATGATCAATGAAGAATGAACGATAAAGAATGAACAAGGATCAATGATCAATGAAGAATGAACGATGAAGAATGAACAAGGATCAATGATCAATGACGAATGAACGAAGAAGAATGAACAAGGATCAATGATCAATGAAGAATAAACGATGAAGAATGAACAAGTATCAATGGTTAATGACGAATGAACGATGAAAAATGAACAAGGATCAATGATCAATGAAGAATGAACGATGAAGAATGAACAAGGATCAATGATCAATGAAGAATAAACAAGAATTATTGGTCAATGACGAATGAACGATGAAGAATGAACAAGGATTAATGCTCAATGACGAATGAACGGTGAAGAATGAACAAGGATCAATGATCAATGAAGAATGAACGATGAAGAATGAACAAGGATCAATGATCAATGAAGAATGAACGATGAAGAATGAACAAGGATCAATGATCAATGACGAATGAACGATGAAGAATGAACAAGGATCAATGATCAATGAAGAATTAACGATGAAGAATGAACAAGGATCAATGATCAATGAAGAATAAACGATGAAGAATGAACAAGGATCAATGGTTAATGACGAATGAACGATGAAAAATGAACAAGGATCAATGATCAATGAAGAATGAACGATGAAGAATGAACAAGGATCAATGATCAATGAAGAATAAACAAGAATTATTGGTTAATGACGAATGAACGATGAAGAATGAACAAGGATCAATGATCAATGAATAATGAACGATGAAGAATGAACAAGGATCAATGATCAATGAAGAATGAACGATGAAGAATGAACAAGGATCAATTATCAATGAAGAATGAACGATGAAGAATGAACAAGGATCAATGATAAATGAAGAATAAACGATGAAGAATGAACAAGGATCAATGGTCAATGACGAATGAACGATGAAGAATGATCAAGGATCAATGATCAATGACAAATGAACGATGAAGAATGAACAAGGATCAATGATCAATGAAGAATAAACGATGAAGAATGAACAAGGATCAATGATCAATGAAGAATGATCAATGAAGAATGAACAAGGATTAATGATCGATGAATAATGAACGATGAAGAATGAACAAAGCTCAATGATCAATGACGAATGAACGATGAAGAATGAACAAGGATCAATGATCAATGAAGAATGAACGATGAAGAATGAACAAGGATCAATAATCAATGAAGAATAAACGATGAAGAATGAACAAGGATCAATGGTCAATGACGAATGAACGATGAAGAATGAACAAGGATCAATGATCAATGAAGAATGAACGATTAAGAATGAACAAGGATCAATGGTCAATGACGAATGAACGATGAAGAATGAACAAGGATCAATGATCAATGAAGAATGAACGATGAAGAATGAACAAGGATCAATGCTCAATGACGAATAAATGGTGAAGAATGAACAAGGATCAATGATCAATGAAGAATGAACGATTAAGAATGAACAAGGATCAATGATCAATGAAGAATGAACGATGAAGAATGAACAAGGATCAATGATCAATGACGAATGAACGAAGAAGAATGAACAAGGATTAATGGTCAATGACGAATGAACGATGAAGAATGAACAAGGATCAATGATCAATGAAGAATAAACGATGAAGAATGAACAAGGATCAATGATCAATGAAGAATGAACGATGAAGAATGAACAAGGATCAATGATCAATGACGAATGAACTATGAAGAATGAACAAGGATCAATGATCAATGAAGAATGAAAGATGAATAATGAACAAGGATCAATGATCAATGACGAATGAACGATGAAGAATGAACAAGGATCAATGATCAATGAAGAATGAACAAGGATCATTGATCCATGAAAAATGAACGATGAAGAATGAACAAGGATCAATGATCAATGACGAATGAACGATGAAGAATGAACAAGGATCAATGATCAATGAAGAATAAACGATGAAGAATAAACAAGGATCAATGATCAATGAAGAATGAACGATAAAGAATGAACAAGGATTAATGGTCAATGACGAATAAACGATGAAGAATGAACAAGGATCAATGATCAATGAAGAATGAACGATGAAGAATGAACAAGGATCAATGATCAATGAAGAATGAACGATGAAGAATGAACAAGGATCAATGATAAATGACGAAAGAACGATAAAGAATCAACAAAGATCAATGATCAATGAAGAATGAACGATGAAGAATGAACAAGAACTAATGATCAATGACGAATGAACGATGAAGAATGAACAAGGATCAATGATCAATAAAGAATGAATGATGAAGAATGAACAAGGATCAATGATCAATGAATAATGAACGATGAAGAATGAACAAGGATCAATGATCAATGACGAATGAACGATGAAGAATGAACAAGGATTAATGGTCAATGACAAATGAACGATGAAGAATGAACAAGGATCAATGATCAATGAAGAATAAACGATGAAGAATGAACAAGGATCAATGATCAATGAAGAATGAACGATGAAGAATGAACAAGGATCAATGATCAATGAATAATGAACGATGAAGAATGAACAAAGCTCAATGATCAATGACGAATGAACGATGAAGAATGAACAAGGATCAATGATCAATGAAGAATGAACGATGAAGAATGAACAAGGATCAATAATCAATGAAGAATAAACGATGAAGAATGAACAAGGATCAATGGTCAATGACGAATGAACGATGAAGAATGAACAAGGATCAATGATCAATGAAGAATGAACGATTAAGAATGAACAAGGATCAATGATCAATGAAGAATAAAAAAGAATTATTGGTTAATGACGAATGAACGATGAAGAATGAACAAGGATCAATGATCAATGAATAATGAACGATGAAGAATGAACAAGGATCAATGATCAATGAAGAATGAACGATGAAGAATGAACAAGGATCAATTATCAATGAAGAATGAACGATGAAGAATGAACAAGGATCAATGATAAATGAAGAATAAACGATGAAGAATGAACAAGGATCAATGGTCAATGACGAATGAACGATGAAGAATGATCAAGGATCAATGATCAATGACAAATGAACGATGAAGAATGAACAAGGATCAATGATCAATGAAGAATAAACGATGAAGAATGAACAAGGATCAATGATCAATGAAGAATGATCAATGAAGAATGAACAAGGATCAATGATCGATGAATAATGAACGATGAAGAATGAACAAAGCTCAATGATCAATGACGAATGAACGATGAAGAATGAACAAGGATCAATGATCAATGAAGAATGAACGATGAAGAATGAACAAGGATCAATAATCAATGAAGAATAAACGATGAAGAATGAACAAGGATCAATGGTCAATGACGAATGAACGATGAAGAATGAACAAGGATCAATGATCAATGAAGAATGAACGATTAAGAATGAACAAGGATCAATGGTCAATGACGAATGAACGATGAAGAATGAACAAGGATCAATGATCAATGAAGAATGAACGATGAAGAATGAACAAGGATCAATGCTCAATGACGAATGAATGGTGAAGAATGAACAAGGATCAATGATCAATGAAGAATGAACGATTAAGAATGAACAAGGATCAATGATCAATGAAGAATGAACGATGAAGAATGAACAAGGATCAATGATCAATGACGAATGAACGAAGAAGAATGAACAAGGATTAATGGTCAATGACGAATGAACGATGAAGAATGAACAAGGATCAATGATCAATGAAGAATAAACGATGAAGAATGAACAAGGATCAATGATCAATGAAGAATGAACGATGAAGAATGAACAAGGATCAATGATCAATGACGAATGAACTATGAAGAATGAACAAGGATCAATGATCAATGAAGAATGAAAGATGAATAATGAACAAGGATCAATGATCAATGACGAATGAACGATGAAGAATGAACAAGGATCAATGATCAATGAAGAATGAACAAGGATCATTGATCCATGAAAAATGAACGATGAAGAATGAACAAGGATCAATGATCAATGACGAATGAACGATGAAGAATGAACAAGGATCAATGATCAATGAAGAATAAACGATGAAGAATAAACAAGGATCAATGATCAATGAAGAATGAACGATAAAGAATGAACACGGATTAATGGTCAATGACGAATAAACGATGAAGAATGAACAAGGATCAATGATCAATGAAGAATGAACGATGAAGAATGAACAAGGATAAATGATCAATGAAGAATGAACGATGAAGAATGAACAAGGATCAATGATAAATGACGAAGGAACGATAAAGAATCAACAAAGATCAATGATCAATGAAGAATGAACGATGAAGAATGAACAAGAACTAATGATCAATGACGAATGAACGATGAAGAATGAACATGGATCAATGATCAATAAAGATTGAACGATGAAGAATGAACAAGGATCAATGGTCAATGACGAATGAACGATGAAGAATGAACAAGGATCAATGATCAATGAAGAATGAACGATGAAGAATGAACAAGGATCAATGGTCAATGACGAATGAACGATGAAGAATGAACAAGGATCAATGATCAATGAAGAATGAACGATGAAGAATGAACAAGGATCAATGCTCAATGACGAATAAATGGTGAAGAATGAACAAGGATCAATGATCAATGAAGAATGAACGATTAAGAATGAACAAGGATCAATGATCAATGAAGAATGAACGATGAAGAATGAACAAGGATCAATGATCAATGACGAATGAACGAAGAAGAATGAACAAGGATTAATGGTCAATGACGAATGAACGATGAAGAATGAACAAGGATCAATGATCAATGAAGAATAAACGATGAAGAATGAACAAGGATCAATGATCAATGAAGAATGAACGATGAAGAATGAACAAGGATCAATGATCAATGACGAATGAACTATGAAGAATGAACAAGGATCAATGATCAATGAAGAATGAAAGATGAATAATGAACAAGGATCAATGATCAATGACGAATGAACGATGAAGAATGAACAAGGATCAATGATCAATGAAGAATGAACAAGGATCATTGATCCATGAAAAATGAACGATGAAGAATGAACAAGGATCAATGATCAATGACGAATGAACGATGAAGAATGAACAAGGATCAATGATCAATGAAGAATAAACGATGAAGAATAAACAAGGATCAATGATCAATGAAGAATGAACGATAAAGAATGAACAAGGATTAATGGTCAATGACGAATAAACGATGAAGAATGAACAAGGATCAATGATCAATGAAGAATGAACGATGAAGAATGAACAAGGATCAATGATCAATGAAGAATGAACGATGAAGAATGAACAAGGATCAATGATAAATGACGAAAGAACGATAAAGAATCAACAAAGATCAATGATCAATGAAGAATGAACGATGAAGAATGAACAAGAACTAATGATCAATGACGAATGAACGATGAAGAATGAACAAGGATCAATGATCAATAAAGAATGAATGATGAAGAATGAACAAGGATCAATGATCAATGAATAATGAACGATGAAGAATGAACAAGGATCAATGATCAATGACGAATGAACGATGAAGAATGAACAAGGATTAATGGTCAATGACAAATGAACGATGAAGAATGAACAAGGATCAATGATCAATGAAGAATAAACGATGAAGAATGAACAAGGATCAATGATCAATGAAGAATGAACGATGAAGAATGAACAAGGATCAATGATCAATGAATAATGAACGATGAAGAATGAACAAAGCTCAATGATCAATGACGAATGAACGATGAAGAATGAACAAGGATCAATGATCAATGAAGAATGAACGATGAAGAATGAACAAGGATCAATAATCAATGAAGAATAAACGATGAAGAATGAACAAGGATCAATGGTCAATGACGAATGAACGATGAAGAATGAACAAGGATCAATGATCAATGAAGAATGAACGATTAAGAATGAACAAGGATCAATGATCAATGAAGAATAAAAAAGAATTATTGGTTAATGACGAATGAACGATGAAGAATGAACAAGGATCAATGATCAATGAATAATGAACGATGAAGAATGAACAAGGATCAATGATCAATGAAGAATGAACGATGAAGAATGAACAAGGATCAATTATCAATGAAGAATGAACGATGAAGAATGAACAAGGATCAATGATAAATGAAGAATAAACGATGAAGAATGAACAAGGATCAATGGTCAATGACGAATGAACGATGAAGAATGATCAAGGATCAATGATCAATGACAAATGAACGATGAAGAATGAACAAGGATCAATGATCAATGAAGAATAAACGATGAAGAATGAACAAGGATCAATGATCAATGAAGAATGATCAATGAAGAATGAACAAGGATCAATGATCGATGAATAATGAACGATGAAGAATGAACAAAGCTCAATGATCAATGACGAATGAACGATGAAGAATGAACAAGGATCAATGATCAATGAAGAATGAACGATGAAGAATGAACAAGGATCAATAATCAATGAAGAATAAACGATGAAGAATGAACAAGGATCAATGGTCAATGACGAATGAACGATGAAGAATGAACAAGGATCAATGATCAATGAAGAATGAACGATTAAGAATGAACAAGGATCAATGGTCAATGACGAATGAACGATGAAGAATGAACAAGGATCAATGATCAATGAAGAATGAACGATGAAGAATGAACAAGGATCAATGCTCAATGACGAATGAATGGTGAAGAATGAACAAGGATCAATGATCAATGAAGAATGAACGATTAAGAATGAACAAGGATCAATGATCAATGAAGAATGAACGATGAAGAATGAACAAGGATCAATGATCAATGACGAATGAACGAAGAAGAATGAACAAGGATTAATGGTCAATGACGAATGAACGATGAAGAATGAACAAGGATCAATGATCAATGAAGAATAAACGATGAAGAATGAACAAGGATCAATGATCAATGAAGAATGAACGATGAAGAATGAACAAGGATCAATGATCAATGACGAATGAACTATGAAGAATGAACAAGGATCAATGATCAATGAAGAATGAAAGATGAATAATGAACAAGGATCAATGATCAATGACGAATGAACGATGAAGAATGAACAAGGATCAATGATCAATGAAGAATGAACAAGGATCATTGATCCATGAAAAATGAACGATGAAGAATGAACAAGGATCAATGATCAATGACGAATGAACGATGAAGAATGAACAAGGATCAATGATCAATGAAGAATAAACGATGAAGAATAAACAAGGATCAATGATCAATGAAGAATGAACGATAAAGAATGAACACGGATTAATGGTCAATGACGAATAAACGATGAAGAATGAACAAGGATCAATGATCAATGAAGAATGAACGATGAAGAATGAACAAGGATAAATGATCAATGAAGAATGAACGATGAAGAATGAACAAGGATCAATGATAAATGACGAAGGAACGATAAAGAATCAACAAAGATCAATGATCAATGAAGAATGAACGATGAAGAATGAACAAGAACTAATGATCAATGACGAATGAACGATGAAGAATGAACATGGATCAATGATCAATAAAGAATGAACGATGAAGAATGAACAAGGATCAATGGTCAATGACGAATGAACGATGAAGAATGAACAAGGATCAATGATCAATGAAGAATGAACGATGAAGAATGAACAAGGATCAATGGTCAATGACGAATGAACGATGAAGAATGAACAAGGATCAATGATCAATGAAGAATGAACGATGAAGAATGAACAAGGATCAATGCTCAATGACGAATGAATGATGAAGAATGAACAAGGATCGATGATCAATGAAGAATGAACGATAAAGAATGAACAAGGATCAATGATCAATGAAGAATGAACGATGAAGAATGAACAAGGATCAATGATCAATGACGAATGAACGAAGAAGAATGAACAAGGATCAATGATCAATGAAGAATAAACGATGAAGAATGAACAAGTATCAATGGTTAATGACGAATGAACGATGAAGAATGAACAAGGATCAATGATAAATGACGAAAGAACGATAAAGAATCAACAAAGATCAATGATCAATGAAGAATGAACGATGAAGAATGAACAAGAACTAATGATCAATGACGAATGAACGATGAAGAATGAACAAGGATCAATGATCAATAAAGAATGAATGATGAAGAATGAACAAGGATCAATGATCAATGAATAATGAACGATGAAGAATGAACAAGGATCAATGATCAATGACGAATGAACGATGAAGAATGAACAAGGATTAATGGTCAATGACAAATGAACGATGAAGAATGAACAAGGATCAATGATCAATGAAGAATAAACGATGAAGAATGAACAAGGATCAATGATCAATGAAGAATGAACGATGAAGAATGAACAAGGATCAATGATCAATGACGAATGAACGATGAAGAATGAACAAGGATCAATGATCAATGAAGAATGAACGATGAAGAATGAACAAGGATCAATGATCAATGAAGAATAAACAAGAATTATTGGTCAATGACGAATGAACGATGAAGAATGAACAAGGATTAATGCTCAATGACGAATGAACGGTGAAGAATGAACAAGGATCAATGATCAATGAAGAATGAACGATGAAGAATGAACAAGGATCAATGATCAATGAAGAATGAACGATGAAGAATGAACAAGGATCAATGATCAATGACGAATGAACGACGAAGAATGAACAAGGATCAATGATCAATGAAGAATTAACGATGAAGAATGAACAAGGATCAATGATCAATGAAGAATAAACGATGAAGAATGAACAAGGATCAATGGTTAATGACGAATGAACGATGAAAAATGAACAAGGATCAATGATCAATGAAGAATGAACGATGAAGAATGAACAAGGATCAATGATCAATGAAGAATAAACAAGAATTATTGGTTAATGACGAATGAACGATGAAGAATGAACAAGGATCAATGATCAATGAATAATGAACGATGAAGAATGAACAAGGATCAATGATCAATGAAGAATGAACGATGAAGAATGAACAAGGATCAATTATCAATGAAGAATGAACGATGAAGAATGAACAAGGATCAATGATAAATGAAGAATAAACGATGAAGAATGAACAAGGATCAATGGTCAATGACGAATGAACGATGAAGAATGATCAAGGATCAATGATCAATGACAAATGAACGATGAAGAATGAACAAGGATCAATGATCAATGAAGAATAAACGATGAAGAATGAACAAGGATCAATGATCAATGAAGAATGATCAATGAAGAATGAACAAGGATTAATGATCGATGAATAATGAACGATGAAGAATGAACAAAGCTCAATGATCAATGACGAATGAACGATGAAGAATGAACAAGGATCAATGATCAATGAAGAATGAACGATGAAGAATGAACAAGGATCAATAATCAATGAAGAATAAACGATGAAGAATGAACAAGGATCAATGGTCAATGACGAATGAACGATGAAGAATGAACAAGGATCAATGATCAATGAAGAATGAACGATTAAGAATGAACAAGGATCAATGGTCAATGACGAATGAACGATGAAGAATGAACAAGGATCAATGATCAATGAAGAATGAACGATGAAGAATGAACAAGGATCAATGCTCAATGACGAATAAATGGTGAAGAATGAACAAGGATCAATGATCAATGAAGAATGAACGATTAAGAATGAACAAGGATCAATGATCAATGAAGAATGAACGATGAAGAATGAACAAGGATCAATGATCAATGACGAATGAACGAAGAAGAATGAACAAGGATTAATGGTCAATGACGAATGAACGATGAAGAATGAACAAGGATCAATGATCAATGAAGAATAAACGATGAAGAATGAACAAGGATCAATGATCAATGAAGAATGAACGATGAAGAATGAACAAGGATCAATGATCAATGACGAATGAACTATGAAGAATGAACAAGGATCAATGATCAATGAAGAATGAAAGATGAATAATGAACAAGGATCAATGATCAATGACGAATGAACGATGAAGAATGAACAAGGATCAATGATCAATGAAGAATGAACAAGGATCATTGATCCATGAAAAATGAACGATGAAGAATGAACAAGGATCAATGATCAATGACGAATGAACGATGAAGAATGAACAAGGATCAATGATCAATGAAGAATAAACGATGAAGAATAAACAAGGATCAATGATCAATGAAGAATGAACGATAAAGAATGAACAAGGATTAATGGTCAATGACGAATAAACGATGAAGAATGAACAAGGATCAATGATCAATGAAGAATGAACGATGAAGAATGAACAAGGATCAATGATCAATGAAGAATGAACGATGAAGAATGAACAAGGATCAATGATAAATGACGAAAGAACGATAAAGAATCAACAAAGATCAATGATCAATGAAGAATGAACGATGAAGAATGAACAAGAACTAATGATCAATGACGAATGAACGATGAAGAATGAACAAGGATCAATGATCAATAAAGAATGAATGATGAAGAATGAACAAGGATCAATGATCAATGAATAATGAACGATGAAGAATGAACAAGGATCAATGATCAATGACGAATGAACGATGAAGAATGAACAAGGATTAATGGTCAATGACAAATGAACGATGAAGAATGAACAAGGATCAATGATCAATGAAGAATAAACGATGAAGAATGAACAAGGATCAATGATCAATGAAGAATGAACGATGAAGAATGAACAAGGATCAATGATCAATGAATAATGAACGATGAAGAATGAACAAAGCTCAATGATCAATGACGAATGAACGATGAAGAATGAACAAGGATCAATGATCAATGAAGAATGAACGATGAAGAATGAACAAGGATCAATAATCAATGAAGAATAAACGATGAAGAATGAACAAGGATCAATGGTCAATGACGAATGAACGATGAAGAATGAACAAGGATCAATGATCAATGAAGAATGAACGATTAAGAATGAACAAGGATCAATGGTCAATGACGAATGAACGATGAAGAATGAACAAGGATCAATGGTCAATGAAGAATGAACGATGAAGAATGAACAAGGATCAATGCTCAATGACGAATGAATGGTGAAGAATGAACAAGGATCAATGATCAATGAAGAATGAACGATTAAGAATGAACGATGAAGAATGAACAAGGATCAATGATCAATGACGAATGAACGAAGAAGAATGAACAAGGATTAATGGTCAATGACGAATGAACGATGAAGAATGAACAAGGATCAATGATCAATGAAGAATAAACGATGAAGAATGAACAAGGATCAATGATCAATGAAGAATGAACGATGAAGAATGAACAAGGATCAATGATAAATGAAGAATAAACAATGAAGAATGAACAAGGATCAATGGTCAATGACGAATGAACGATGAAGAATGATCAAGGATCAATGATCAATGACAAATGAACGATGAAGAATGAACAAGGATCAATGATCAATGAAGAATAAAGGATGAAGAATGAACAAGGATCAATGGTCAATGAAGAATGATCAATGAAGAATGAACAAGGATCAATGATCGATGAATAATGAACGATGAAGAATGAACAAAGCTCAATGATCAATGACGAATGAACGATGAAGAATGAACAAGGATCAATGATCAATGAAGAATGAACGATGAAGAATGAACAAGGATCAATGATCAATGAAGAATGAACGATGAAGAATGAACAAGGATCCATGGTCAATGACGAATGAACGATGAAGAATGAACAAGGATCAATGATCAATGAAGAATGAACGATGAAGAATGAACAAGGATCAATGCTCAATGACGAATGAACGAAGAAGAATGAACAAGGATCAATGATCAATGAAGAATAAACGATGAAGAATGAACAAGTATCAATGGTTAATGACGAATAAACGATGAAAAATGAACAAGGATCAATGATCAATGAAGAATGAACGATGAAGAATGAACAAGGATCAATGATCAATGAAGAATAAACAAGAATTATTGGTCAATGACGAATGAACGATGAAGAATGAACAAGGATTAATGCTCAATGACGAATGAACGGTGAAGAATGAACAAGGATCAATGATCAATGAAGAATGAACGATGAAGAATGAACAAGGATAAATGATCAATGAAGAATGAACGATGAAGAATGAACAAGGATCAATGATCAATGACGAATGAACGATGAAGAATGAACAAGGATCAATGATCAATGAAGAATTAACGATGAAGAATGAACAAGGATCAATGATCAATGAAGAATAAACGATGAAGAATGAACAAGGATCAATGGTTAATGACGAATGAACGATGAAAAATGAACAAGGATCAATGATCAATGAAGAATGAACGATGAAGAATGAACAAGGATCAATGATCAATGAAGAATAAACAAGAATTATTGGTTAATGACGAATGAATGATGAAGAATGAACAAGGATCAATGATTAATGAATAATGAACGATGAAGAATGAACAAGGATCAATGATCAATGAAGAATGAACGATGAAGAATGAACAAGGATCAATTATCAATGAAGAATGAACGATGAAGAATGAACAAGGATCAATGATAAATGAAGAATAAACGATGCAGAATGAACAAGGATCAATGGTCAATGACGAATGAACGATGAAGAATGATCAAGGATCAATGATCAATGACAAATGAACGATGAAGAATGAACAAGGATCAATGATCAATGAAGAATAAACGATGAAGAATGAACAAGGATCAATGATCAATGAAGAATGATCAATGAAGAATGAACAAGGATCAATGATCGATGAATAATGAACGATGAAGAATGAACAAAGCTCAATGATCAATGACGAATGAACGATGAAGAATGAACAAGGATCAATGATCAATGAAGAATGAACGATGAAGAATGAACAAGGATCAATAATCAATGAAGAATAAACGATGAAGAATGAACAAGGATCAATGGTCAATGACGAATCAACGATGAAGAATGAACAAGGATCAATGATCAATGAAGAATGAACGATTAAGAATGAACAAGGATCAATGGTCAATGACGAATGAACGATGAAGAATGAACAAGGATCAATGATCAATGAAGAATGAACGATGAAGAATGAACAAGGATCAATGCTCAATGACGAATGAATGGTGAAGAATGAACAAGGATCAATGATCAATGAAGAATGAACGATTAAGAATGAACAAGGATCAATGATCAATGAAGAATGAACGATGAAGAATGAACAAGGATCAATGATCAATGACGAATGAACGAAGAAGAATGAACAAGGATTAATGGTCATTGACGAATGAACGATGAAGAATGGACAAGGATCAATGATCAATGAAGAATAAACGATGAAGAATGAACAAGGATCAATGATCAATGAAGAATGAACGATGAAGAATGAACAAGGATCAATGATCAATGACGAATGAACTATGAAGAATGAACAAGTATCAATGATCAATGAAGAATGAAAGATGAATAATGAACA
The DNA here is from genome assembly GCF_026212465.1 of Amaranthus tricolor. Classification (NCBI taxonomy): domain Eukaryota; kingdom Viridiplantae; phylum Streptophyta; class Magnoliopsida; order Caryophyllales; family Amaranthaceae; genus Amaranthus; species Amaranthus tricolor. Next base: position 1,765,738 of record NC_080063.1, read on the forward strand.
AGGATCAATGATCGATGACGAATGAACGATGAAGAATGAACAAGGATCAATGATCAATGAAGAATGAACAAGGATCATTGATCCATGAAAAATGAACGATGAAGAATGAACCAGGATCAATGATCAATGACGAATGAACGATGAAGAATGAACAAGGATCAATGATCAATGAAGAATAAACGATGAAGAATAAACAAGGATCAATGATCAATGAAGAATGAACGATAAAGAATGAACAAGGATCAATGATCAATGAAGAATGAACGATGAAGAATAAACATGGATCAATGATCAATGACGAATGAACGAAGAAGAATGAACAAGGATCAATGATCAATGAAGAATAAACGATGAAGAATGAACAAGTATCAATGGTTAATGACGAATGAACGATGAAAAATGAACAAGGATCAATGATCAATGAAGAATGAACGATGAAGAATGAACAAGGATCAATGATCAATGAAGAATAAACAAGAATTATTGGTCAATGACGAATGAACGATGAAGAATGAACAAGGATTAATGCTCAATGACGAATGAACGGTGAAGAATGAACAAGGATCAATGATCAATGAAGAATGAACGATGAAGAATGAACAAGGATCAATGATCAATGACGAATGAACTATGAAGAATGAACAAGTATCAATGATCAATGAAGAATGAAAGATGAATAATGAACAAGGATCAATGATCGATGACGAATGAACCATGAAGAATGAACAAGGATCAATGATCAATGAAGAATGAACAAGGATCATTGATCCATGAAAAATGAACGATGAAGAATGAACAAGGATCAATGATCAATGACGAATGAACGATGAAGAATGAACAAGGATCAATGATCAATGAAGAATAATCGATGAAGAATAAACAAGGATCAATGATCAATGAAGAATGAACGATAAAGAATGAACAAGGATCAATGATCAATGAAGAATGAACGATGAAGAATGAACATGGATCAATGATCAATGACGAATGAAAGAAGAAGAATGAACAAGGATCAATGATCAATGAAGAATAAACGATGAAGAATGAACAAGTATCAATGGTTAATGACGAATGAACGATGAAAAATGAACAAGGATCAATGATCAATGAAGAATGAACGATGAAGAATGAACAAGGATCAATGATCAATGAAGAATAAACAAGAATTATTGGTCAATGACGAATGAACGATGAAGAATGAACAAGGATTAATGCTCAATGACGAATGAACGGTGAAGAATGAACAAGGATCAATGATAATTGAAGAATGAACGATGAAGAATGAACAAGGATAAATGATCAATGAAGAATGAACGATGAAGAATGAACAAGGATCAATGATCAATGACGAATGAACGATGAAGAATGAACAAGGATCAATGATCAATGAAGAATTAACGATGAAGAATGAACAAGGATCAATGATCAATGAAGAATAAACGATGAAGAATGAACAAGGATCAATGGTTAATGACGAATGAACGATGAAAAATGAACAAGGATCAATGATCAATGAAGAATGAACGATGAAGAATGAACAAGGATCAATGATCAATGAAGAATAAACAAGAATTATTGGTTAATGACGAATGAACGATGAAGAATGAACAAGGATCAATGATCAATGAATAATGAACGATGAAGAATGAACAAGGATCAATGATCAATGAAGAATGAACGATGAAGAATGAACAAGGATCAATTATCAGTGAAGAATGAACGATGAAGAATGAACAAGGATCAATGATAAATGAAGAATAAACGATGAAGAATGAACAAGGATCAATGGTCAATGACGAATGAACGATGAAGAATGATCAAGGATCAATGATCAATGACAAATGAACGATGAAGAATGAACAAGGATCAATGATCAATGAAGAATAAACGATGAAGAATGAACAAGGATCAATGATCAATGAAGAATGATCAATGAAGAATGAACAAGGATCAATGATCGATGAATAATGAACGATGAAGAATGAACAAAGCTCAATGATCAATGACGAATGAACGATGAAGAATGAACAAGGATCAATGATCAATGAAGAATGAACGATAAAGAATGAACAAGGATCAATAATCAATGAAGAATAAACGATGAAGAATGAACAAGGATCAATGGTCAATGACGAATCAACGATGAAGAATGAACAAGGATCAATGATCAATGAAGAATGAACGATTAAGAATGAACAAGGATCAATGGTCAATGACGAATGAACGATGAAGAATGAACAAGGATCAATGATCAATGAAGAATGAACGATGAAGAATGAACAAGGATCAATGCTCAATGACGAATGAATGGTGAAGAATGAACAAGGATCAATGATCAATGAAGAATGAACGATTAAGAATGAACAAGGATCAATGATCAATGAAGAATGAACGATGAAGAATGAACAAGGATCAATGATCAATGACGAATGAACGAAGAAGAATGAACAAGGATTAATGGTCAATGACGAATGAACGATGAAGAATGGACAAGGATCAATGATCAATGAAGAATAAACGATGAAGAATGAACAAGGATCAATGATCAATGAAGAATGAACGATGAAGAATGAACAAGGATCAATGATCAATGACGAATGAACTATGAAGAATGAACAAGTATCAATGATCAATGAAGAATGAAAGATGAATAATGAACAAGGATCAATGATCGATGACGAATGAACGATGAAGAATGAACAAGGATCAATGATCAATGAAGAATGAACAAGGATCATTGATCCATGAAAAATGAACGATGAAGAATGAACCAGGATCAATGATCAATGACGAATGAACGATGAAGAATGAACAAGGATCAATGATCAATGAAGAATAAACGATGAAGAATAAACAAGGATCAATGATCAATGAAGAATGAACGATAAAGAATGAACAAGGATCAATGATCAATGAAGAATGAACGATGAAGAATGAACATGGATCAATGATCAATGACGAATGAACGAAGAAGAATGAACAAGGATCAATGATCAATGAAGAATAAACGATGAAGAATGAACAAGTATCAATGGTTAATGACGAATGAACGATGAAAAATGAACAAGGATCAATGATCATTGAAGAATGAACGATGAAGAATGAACAAGGATCAATGATCAATGAAGAAAAAACAAGAATTATTGGTCAATGACGAATGAACGATGAAGAATGAACAAGGATTAATGCTCAATGACGAATGAACGGTGAAGAATGAACAAGGATCAATGATCAATGAAGAATGAACGATGAAGAATGAACAAGGATCAATGATCAATGACGAATGAACTATGAAGAATGAACAAGTATCAATGATCAATGAAGAATGAAAGATGAATAATGAACAAGGATCAATGATCGATGACGAATGAACCATGAAGAATGAACAAGGATCAATGATCAATGAAGAATGAACAAGGATCATTGATCCATGAAAAATGAACGATGAAGAATGAACAAGGATCAATGATCAATGACGAATGAACGATGAAGAATGAACAAGGATCAATGATCAATGAAGAATAAACGATGAAGAATAAACAAGGATCAATGATCAATGAAGAATGAACGATAAAGAATGAACAAGGATCAATGATCAATGAAGAATGAACGATGAAGAATGAACATGGATCAATGATCAATGACGAATGAACGAAGAAGAATGAACAAGGATCAATGATCAATGAAGAATAAACGATGAAGAATGAACAAGTATCAATGGTTAATGACGAATGAACGATGAAAAATGAACAAGGATCAATGATCAATGAAGAATGAACGATGAAGAATGAACAAGGATCAATGATCAATGAAGAATAAACAAGAATTATTGGTCAATGACGAATAAACGATGAAGAATGAACAAGGATTAATGCTCAATGACGAATGAACGGTGAAGAATGAACAAGGATCAATGATCAATGAAGAATGAACGATGAAGAATGAACAAGGATAAATGATCAATGAAGAATGAACGATGAAGAATGAACAAGGATCAATGATCAATGACGAATGAACGATGAAGAATGAACAAGGATCAATGATCAATGAAGAATTAACGATGAAGAATGAACAAGGATCAATGATCAATGAAGAATAAACGATGAAGAATGAACAAGGATCAATGGTTAATGACGAATGAACGATGAAAAATGAACAAGGATCAATGATCAATGAAGAATGAACGATGAAGAATGAACAAGGATCAATGATCAATGAAGAATAAACAAGAATTATTGGTTAATGACGAATGAACGATGAAGAATGAACAAGGATCAATGATCAATGAATAATGAACGATGAAGAATGAACAAGGATCAATGATCAATGAAGAATGAACGATGAAGAATGAACAAGGATCAATTATCAATGAAGAATGAACGATGAAGAATGAACAAGGATCAATGATAAATGAAGAATAAACGATGAAGAATGAACAAGGATCAATGGTCAATGACGAATGAACGATGAAGAATGATCAAGGATCAATGATCAATGAAAAATGAACGATGAAGAATGAACAAGGATCAATGATCAATGAAGAATAAACGATGAAGAATGAACAAGTATCAATGGTTAATGACGAATGAACGATGAAAAATGAACAAGGATCAATGATCAATGAAGAATGAACGATGAAGAATGAACAAGGATCAATGATCAATGAAGAATAAACAAGAATTATTGGTCAATGACGAATGAACAATGAAGAATGAACAAGGATTAATGCTCAATGACGAATGAACGGTGAAGAATGAACAAGGATCAATGATCAATGAAGAATGAACGATGAAGAATGAACAAGGATAAATGATCAATGAAGAATGAACGATGAAGAATGAACAAGGATCAATGATCAATGACGAATGAACGATGAAGAATGAACAAGGATCAATGATCAATGAAGAATTAACGATGAAGAATGAACAAGGATCAATGATCAATGAAGAATAAACGATGAAGAATGAACAAGGATCAATGGTTAATGACAAATGAACGATGAAAAATGAACAAGGATCAATGATCAATGAAGAATGAACGATGAAGAATGAACAAGGATCAATGATCAATGAAGAATAAACAAGAATTATTGGTTAATGACGAATGAACGATGAAGAATGAACAAGGATCAATGATCAATGAATAATGAACGATGAAGAATGAACAAGGATCAATGATCAATGAAGAATGAACGATGAAGAATGAACAAGGATCAATTATCAATGAAGAATGAACGATGAAGAATGAACAAGGATCAATGATAAATGAAGAATAAACGATGAAGAATGAACAAGGATCAATGGTCAATGACGAATGAACGATGAAGAATGATCAAGGATCAATGATCAATGAAAAATGAACGATGAAGAATGAACAAGGATCAATGATCAATGAAGAATAAACGATGAAGAATGAACAAGGATCAATGATCAATGAAGAATGATCAATGAAGAATGAACAAGGATCAATGATCGATGAATAATGAACGATGAAGAATGAACAAAGCTCAATGATCAATGACGAATGAACGATGAAGAATGAACAAGGATCAATGATCAATGAAGAATGAACGATGAAGAATGAACAAGGATCAATAATCAATGAAGAATAAACGATGAAGAATGAACAAGGATCAATGGTCAATGACGAATGAACGATGAAGAATGAACAAGGATCAATGATCAATGAAGAATGAACGATTAAGAATGAACAAGGATCAATGGTCAATGACGAATGAACGATGAAGAATGAACAAGGATCAATGATCAATGAAGAATGAACGATGAAGAATGAACAAGGATCAATGCTCAATGACGAATGAATGGTGAAGAATGAACAAGGATCAATGATCAATGAAGAATGAACGATTAAGAATGAACAAGGATCAATGATCAATGAAGAATGAACGATGAAGAATGAACAAGGATCAATGATCAATGACGAATGAACGAAGAAGAATGAACAAGGATTAATGGTCAATGACGAATGAACGATGAAGAATGGACAAGGATCAATGATCAATGAAGAATAAACGATGAAGAATGAACAAGGATCAATAATCAATGAAGAATGAACGATGAAGAATGAACAAGGATCAATGATCAATGACGAATGAACTATGAAGAATGAACAAGTATCAATGATCAATGAAGAATGAAAGATGAATAATGAACAAGGATCAATGATCGATGACGAATGAACGATGAAGAATGAACAAGGAACAATGATCAATGAAGAATGAACAAGGATCATTGATCCATGAAAAATGAACGATGAAGAATGAACCAGGATCAATGATCAATGACGAATGAACGATGAAGAATGAACAAGGATCAATGATCAATGAAGAATGAACAAGGATCATTGAACCATGAAAAATGAACGATGAAGAATGAACAAGGATCAATGATCAATGACGAATGAACTATGAAGAATGAACAAGGATCAATGATCAATGAAGAATAAACGATGAAGAATAAACAAGGATCAATCATCAATGAAGAATGAACAAGAATTATTGGTCAATGACGAATGAACGATGAAGAATGAACAAGGATTAATGCTCAATGACGAATGAACGGTGAAGAATGAACAAGGATCAATGATCAATGAAGAATGAACGATGAAGAATGAACAAGGATCAATGATCAATGAAGAATGAACGATGAAGAATGAACAAGGATCAATGATCAATGACGAATGAACGATGAAGAATGAACAAGGATCAATGATCAATGAAGAATTAACGATGAAGAATGAACAAGGATCAATGATCAATGAAGAATAAACGATGAAGAATGAACAAGGATCAATGGTTAATGACGAATGAACGATGAAAAATGAACAAGGATCAATGATCAATGAAGAATAAACAAGAATTATTGGTTAATGACGAATGAACGATGAAGAATGAACAAGGATCAATGATCAATGAATAATGAACGATGAAGAATGAACAAGGATCAATGATCAATGAAGAATGAACGATGAAGAATGAACAAGGATCAATTATCAATGAAGAATGAACGATGAAGAATGAACAAGGATCAATGATAAATGAAGAATAAACGATGAAGAATGAACAAGGATCAATGGTCAATGACGAATGAACGATGAAGAATGATCAAGGATCAATGATCAATGACAAATGAACGATGAAGAATGAACAAGGATCAATGATCAATGAAGAATAAACGATGAAGAATGAACAAGGATCAATGATCAATGAAGAATGATCAATGAAGAATGAACAAGGATCATTGATCGATGAATAATGAACGATGAAGAATGAACAAAGCTCAATGATCAATAACGAATGAACGATGAAGAATGAACAAGGATCAATGATCAATGAAGAATGAACGATGAAGAATGAACAAGGATCAATAATCAATGAAGAATAAACGATGAAGAATGAACAAGGATCAATGGTCAATGACGAATGAACGATGAAGAATGAACAAGGATCAATGATCAATGAAGAATGAACGATTAAGAATGAACAAGGATCAATGGTCAATGACGAATGAACGATGAAGAATGAACAAGGATCAATGATCAATGAAGAATGAACGATGAAGAATGAACAAGGATCAATGCTCAATGACGAATGAATGGTGAAGAATGAACAAGGATCAATGATCAATGAAGAATGAACGATTAAGAATGAACAAGGATCAATGATCAATGAAGAATGAACGATGAAGAATGAACAAGGATCAATGATCAATGACGAATGAACGAAGAAGAATGAACAAGGATTAATGGTCAATGACGAATGAACGATGAAGAATGAACAAGGATCAATGATCAATGAAGAATAAACGATGAAGAATGAACAAGGATCAATGATAAATGAAGAATAAACGATGAAGAATGAACAAGGATCAATGGTCAATGACGAATGAACGATGAAGAATGATCAAGGATCAATGATCAATGACAAATGAACGATGAAGAATGAACAAGGATCAATGATCAATGAAGAATAAACGATGAAGAATGAACAAGGATCAATGATCAATGAAGAATGATCAATGAAGAATGAACAAGGATCAATGATCGATGAATAATGAACGATGAAGAATGAACAAAGCTCAATGATCAATGACGAATGAACGATGAAGAATGAACAAGGATCAATGATCAATGAAGAATGAACGATTAAGAATGAACAAGGATCGATGGTCAATGACGAATGAACGATGAAGAATGAACAAGGATCAATGATCAATGAAGAATAAACGATGAAGAATGAACAAGGATCAATGCTCAATGACGAATGAATGGTGAAGAATGAACAAGGATCAATGATCAATGAAGAATGAACGATTAAGAATGAACAAGGATCAATGATTAATGAAGAATGAACGATGAAGAATGAACAAGGATCAATGATCAATGACGAATGAACGAAGAAGAATGAACAAGGATTAATGGTCAATGACGAATGAACGATGAAGAATGAACAAGGATCAATGATCAATGAAGAATAAACGATGAAGAATGAACAAGGATCAATGATCAATGAAGAATGAACGATGAAGATTGAACAAGGATCAATGATCAATGACGAATGAACTATGAAGAATGAACAAGGATCAATGATCAATGAAGAATGAAAGATGAATAATGAACAAGGATCAATGATCAATGACGAATGAACGATGAAGAATGAACAAGGATCAATGATCAATGAAGAATGAACAAGGATCATTGATCCATGAAAAATGAACGATGAAGAATGAACAAGGATCAATGATCAATGACGAATGAACGATGAAGAATGAACAAGGATCAATGATCAATGAAGAATAAACGATGAAGAATAAACAAGGATCAATGATCAATGAAGAATGAACGATAAAGAATGAACAAGGATTAATGGTCAATGACGAATAAACGATGAAGAATGAACAAGGATCAATGATCAATGAAGAATGAACGATGAAGAATGAACAAGGATCAATGATCAATGAAGAATGAACGATGAAGAATGAACAAGGATCAATGATAACTGACGAAGGAACGATAAAGAATCAACAAAGATCAATGATCAATGAAGAATGAACGATGAAGAATGAACAAGAACTAATGATCAATGACGAATGAACGATGAAGAATGAACAAGGATCAATGATCAATAAAGAATGAACGATGAAGAATGAACAAGGATCAATGATCAATGAATAATAAACGATGAAGAATGAACAAGGATCAATGATCAATGACGAATGAACGATGAAGAATGAACAAGGATTAATGGTCAATGACAAATGAACGATGAAGAATGAACAAGGATCAATGATCAATGAAGAATAAACGATGAAGAATGAACAAGGATCAATGATCAATGAAGAATGAACGATGAAGAATGAACAAGGATCAATGATCGATGAATAATGAACGATGAAGAATGAACAAAGCTCAATGATCAATGACGAATGAACGATGAAGAATGAACAAGGATCAATGATCAATGAAGAATGAACGATGAAGAATGAACATGGATCAATAATCAATGAAGAATAAATGATGAAGAATGAACAAGGATCAATGGTCAATGACGAATGAACGATGAAGAATGAACAAGGATCAATGATCAATGAAGAATGAACGATTAAGAATGAACAAGGATCAATGGTCAATGACGAATGAACGATGAAGAATGAACAAGGATCAATGATCAATGAAGAATGAACGATGAAGAATGAACAAGGATCAATGCTCAATGACGAATGAACGAAGAAGAATGAACAAGGATTAATGGTCAATGACGAATGAACGATGAAGAATGAACAAGGATCAATGATCAATGACGAATGAACGATGAAGAATGAACAAGGATCAATGATCAATGAAGAATGAATGATGAAGAATGAACAAGGATCAATGGTCAATGACGAATGAACGATGAAGAATGAACAAGGATAAATGATCAATGAAGAATGAACGATTAAGAATGAACAAGGATCAATGATCAATGATCAATGACGAATGAACGATGAAGAACGAACAAGGATCAATGATCAATGAACAATGAACGATGAAGAATGAACAAGGATCAATGATCAATGACGAATGAACGATGAAGAATGAACAAGGATCAATGATCAATGAAGAATTAACGATGAAAAATGAACAAGGATCAATGATCAATGAAGAATAAACGATGAAGAATGAACAAGGATCAATGTTTAATGACGAATGAACGATGAAAAATGAACAAAGATCAATGATCTATGAAGAATGAACGATGAAGAATGAACAAGGATCAATGATCAATGAAGAATAAACAAGAATTATTGGTCAATGACGAATGAACGATGAAGAATGAACCAGGATCAATGATCAATGAATAATGAACGATGAAGAATGAACAAGGATCAATGATCAATGAAGAATGAACGATGAAGAATGAACAAGGATCAATGATCAATCAAGAAAGAACGATGAAAAATGAACAAGGATCAATGATCAATGAAGAATGAACAAGAATTAATGGTCAATAACGAATGAACGATGAAGAATGAACAAGGATCAATGATCAATGACGAATGAACGATGAAGAATGAACAAGGATCAATGATCAATGAAGAATGAACGATGAAGAATGAACAAGGATGAATGATCAATGACGAATGAACGACGAAGAATGAACAAGGATCAATGATCAATGAACAATGAACGATGAAGAATGAACAAGGATCAATGATCAATGAAGAATGAACGATGAAGAATGAACAAGGATTAATGGTCAATGACGAATGTACGATGAAGAATGAACAAGGATCAATGATCAATGAAGAATGAACAATGAAGAATGAACAAGGATCAATGATAAATGACGAAGGAACGATAAAGAATGAACAAAGATCAATGATCAATGAAGAATGAACGATGAAGAATGAACAAGGATCAATGATCAATGACGAATGAACGATGAAGAATGAACAAGGATCAATGATCAATGAAGAATGAACGATGAAGAATGAACAAGGATCAATGATCAATGAAGAATGAACGATGAAGAATGAACAAGGATCAATGATCAATGACGAATGAACGATGAAGAATGAACAAGGATTATTGGTCAATGACAAATGAACGATGAAGAATGAACAAGGATCAATGATCAATGAAGAATGAACGATGAAGAATGAACAAGGATTCATGGTCAATGACGAATGTACGATGAAGAATGAACAAGGATCAATGATCAATGAAGAATGAACAATGAAGAATGAACAAGGATCAATGATAAATGACGAAGGAACGATAAAGAATGAACAAAGATCAATGATCAATGAAGAATGAACGATGAAGAATGAACAAGGATCAATGATCAATGAAGAATGAACGATGAAGAATGAACAAGGATCAATGATCAATGAAGAATAAACGATGAAGAATGAACAAGGGTCAATGATCAATGAAGAATGAACGATGAAGAATGAACAAGGATCAATGATCGATGAATAATGAACGATGAAGAATGAACAAAGCTCAATGATCAATGACGAATGAACGATGAAAAATGAACAAGGATCAATGATCAATGAATAATGAACGATGAAGAATGAACAAAGCTCAATGATCAATGACGAATGAACGATGAAAAATGAACAAGGATCAATGATCAATGAAGAATGAACGATGAAGAATGAACAAGGATCAATGATCAATGAAGAATAAACAAGAATTATTGGTCAATGACGAATGAACGATGAAGAATGAACAAGGATCAATGATCAATGAAGAATGAACGATGAAGAATGAACAAGGATCAATGCTCAAATGACGAATGAACGGTGAAGAATGAACAAGAATAATTTATCAATGAAGAATGAACGATGAAGAATGAACAAGGATCAATGATCAATGAAGAATGAACGATGAAGAATGAACAAGGATCAATGATCAATGAAGAATGAACGATGAAGAATGAACAAGGATCAATGATAAATGACGAAGGAACGATAAAGAATCAACAAAGATCAATGATCAATGAAGAATGAACGATGAAGAATGAACAAGAACTAATGATCAATGACGAATGACCGATGAAGAATGAACAAGGATCAATGATCAATAAAGAATGAACGATGAAGAATGAACAAGGATCAATGATCAATGAAGAATGAACAAGGATCAATGATCAATGACGAATGAACTATGAAGAATGAACAAGGATCAATGATCAATGAAGAATGAACGATGAATAATGAATAAGGATCAATGATCAATGACGAATGAACGATGAAGAATGAACAAGGATCAATGATCAATGAAGAATGAACAAGGATCATTGATCAATGAAAAATGAACGATGAAGAATGAACAAGGATCAATGATCAATGAAGAATGAACGATGAAGAATGAACAAGGATCAATGATAAATAACGAAGGAACGAAAAAGAATCAACAAAGATCAATGATCAATGAAGAATGAACGATGAAGAATGAACAAGAACTAATGATCAATGACCAATGACCGATGAAGAATGAACAAGGATCAATGATCAATAAAGAATGAACGATGAAGAATGAACAAGGATCAATGATCAATGAAGAATGAACAAGGATCAATGATCAATGACGAATGAACTATGAAGAATGAACAAGGATCAATGATCAATGAAGAATGAACGATGAATAATGAACAAGGATCAATGATCGATGAATAATGAACGATGAAGAATGAACAAAGCTCAATGATCAATGAAGAATGAACGATGAAGAATGAACAAGGATTCATGGTCAATGATGAATGTACGATGAAGAATGAACAAGGATCAATGATCAATGAAGAATGAACAATGAAGAATGAACAAGGATCAATGATAAATGACGAAGGAACGATAAAGAATGAACAAAGATCAATGATCAATGAAGAATGAACGATGAAGAATGAACAAGGATCAATGATCAATGAAGAATGAACGATGAAGAATAAACAAGGATCAATGATCAATGAAGAATAAACGATGAAGAATGAACAAGGGTCAATGATCAATGAAGAATGAACGATGAAGAATGAACAAGGATCAATGATCGATGAATAATGAACGATGAAGAATGAACAAAGCTCAATGATCAATGACGAATGAACGATGAAAAATGAACAAGGATCAATGATCAATGAAGAATGAACGATGAAGAATGAACAAGGATCAATGATCAATGAAGAATAAACAAGAATTATTGGTCAATGACGAATGAACGATGAAGAATGAACAAGGATCAATGATCAATGAAGAATGAACGATGAAGAATGAACAAGGATCAATGATAAATGACGAAGTAACGATAAAGAATCAACAAAGATCAATGATCAATGAAGAATGAACGATGGAGAATGAACAAGAACTAATGATCAATGACGAATGACCGATGAAGAATGAACAAGGATCAATGATCAATAAAGAATGAACGATGAAGAATGAACAAGGATCAATGATCAATGAAGAATGAACAAGGATCAATGATCAATGACGAATGAACTATGAAGAATGAACAAGGATCAATGATCAATGAAGAATGAACGATGAATAATGAACAAGGATCAATGATCAATGACGAATGAACGATGAAGAATGAACAAGGATCAATGATCAATGAAGAATGAACAAGGATCATTGATCAATGAAAAATGAACGATGAAGAATGAACAAGGATCAATGATCAATGATGAATGAACGATGAAGAATGAACAAGGATCAATGATCAATGAAGAATGAATGATGAAGAATGAACAAGGATCAATGGTCAATGACGAATGAACGATTAAGAATGAACAAGGATCAATGATCAATGATCAATGACGAATGAACGATGAAGAATGAACAAGGATCAATGATCAATGAACAATGAACGATGAAGAATGAACAAGGATCAATGATTAATGAAGAATGAACGATGAAGAATGAACAAGGATCAATGATCAATGAAGAATGAACGATGAAGAATGAACAAGGATCAATGATAAATGACGAAGGAACGATAAAGAATGAACAAAGATCAATGATCAATGAAGAATGAACGATGAAGAATGACCAAGGATCAATGATCAATGACGAATGAACGATGAAGAATGAACAAGGATCAATGATCAATGAAGAATGAACGATGAAGAATGAACAAGGATCAATGATCAATGAAGAATGAACGATGAAGAATGAGCAAGGATCAATGATCAATGACGAATGAACGATGAAGAATGAACAAGGATTATTTGTGAATGACAAATGAACGATGAAGAATGAACAAGGATCAATGATCAATGAAGAATAAACGATGAAGAATGAACAAGGATCAATGATCAATGAAGAATGAACGATGAAGAATGAACAAGGATCAATGATCGATGAATAATGAACGATGAAGAATGAACAAAGCTCAATGATCAATGACGAATGAACGATGAAAAATGAACAAGGATCAATGATCAATGAAGAATGAACGATGAAGAATGAACAAGGATTCATGGTCAATGACGAATGTACGATGAAGAATGAACAAGGATCAATGATCAATGAAGAATGAACAATGAAGAATGAACAAGGATCAATGATAAATGACGAAGGAACGATAAAGAATGAACAAAGATCAATGATCAATGAAGAATGAACGATGAACAATGAACAAGGATCAATGATCAATGAAGAATGAACGATGAAGAATGAACAAGGATCAATGATCAATGAAGAATAAACGATGAAGAATGAACAAGGGTCAATGATCAATGAAGAATGAACGATGAAGAATGAACAAGGATCAATGATCGATGAATAATGAACGATGAAGAATGAACAAAGCTCAATGATCAATGACGAATGAACGATGAAAAATGAACAAGGATCAATGATCAATGAAGAATGAACGATGAAGAATGAACAAGGATCAATGATCAATGAAGAATAAACAAGAATTATTGGTCAATGACGAATGAACGATGAAGAATGAACAAGGATCAATGATCAATGAAGAATGAACGATGAAGAATGAACAAGGATCAATGCTCAAATGACGAATGAACGGTGAAGAATGAACAAGGATAATTTATCAATGAAGAATGAACGATGAAGAATGAACAAGGATCAATGATCAATGAAGAATGAACGATGAAGAATGAACAAGGATCAATGATCAATGAAGAATGAACGATGAAGAATGAACAAGGATCAATGATAAATGACGAAGGAACGATAAAGAATCAACAAAGATCAATGATCAATGAAGAATGAACGATGAAGAATGAACAAGAACTAATGATCAATGACGAATGACCGATGAAGAATGAACAAGGATCAATGATCAATAAAGAATGAACGATGAAGAATGAACAAGGATCAATGATCAATTTAGAATGAACAAGGATCAATGATCAATGACGAATGAACTATGAAGAATGAACAAGGATCAATGATCAATGAAGAATGAACGATGAATAATGAACAAGGATCAATGATCAATGACGAATGAACGATGAAGAATGAACAAGGATCAATGATCAATGAAGAATGAACAAGGATCATTGATCAATGAAAAATGAACGATGAAGAATGAACAAGGATCAATGATCAATGACGAATGAACGATGAAGAATGAACAAGGATCAATGATCAATGAAGAATGAATGATGAAGAATGAACAAGGATCAATGGTCAATGACGAATGAACGATGAAGAATGAACAAGGATAAATGATCAATGAAGAATGAACGATTAAGAATGAACAAGGATCAATGATCAATGATCAATGACGAATGAACGATGAAGAATGAACAAGGATCAATGATCAATGAACAATGAACGATGAAGAATGAACAAGGATCAATGATTAATGAAGAATGAACGATGAAGAATGAACAAGGATCAATGATCAATGAAGAATGAACGATGAAGAATGAACAAGGATCAATGATAAATGACGAAGGAACGATAAAGAATGAACAAAGATCAATGATCAATGAAGAATGAACGATGAAGAATGACCAAGGATCAATGATCAATGACGAATGAACGATGAAGAATGAACAAGGATCAATGATCAATGAAGAATGAACGATGAAGAATGAACAAGGATCAATGATCAATGAAGAATGAACGATGAAGAATGAGCAAGGATCAATGATCAATGACGAATGAACGATGAAGAATGAACAAGGATTATTGGTCAATGACAAATGAACGATGAAGAATGAACAAGGATCAATGATCAATGAAGAATAAACGATGAAGAATGAACAAGGATCAATGATCAATGAAGAATGAACGATGAAGAATGAACAAGGATCAATGATCGATGAATAATGAACGATGAAGAATGAACAAAGCTCAATGATCAATGACGAATGAACGATGAAAAATGAACAAGGATCAATGATCAATGAAGAATGAACGATGAAGAATGAACAAGGATTCATGGTCAATGACGAATGTACGATGAAGAATGAACAAGGATCAATGATCAATGAAGAATGAACAATGAAGAATGAACAAGGATCAATGATAAATGACGAAGGAACGATAAAGAATGAACAAAGATCAATGATCAATGAAGAATGAACGATGAAGAATGAACAAGGATCAATGATCAATGAAGAATGAACGATGAAGAATGAACAAGGATCAATGATCAATGAAGAATAAACGATGAAGAATGAACAAGGGTCAATGATCAATGAAGAATGAACGATGAAGAATGAACAAGGATCAATGATCGATGAATAATGAACGATGAAGAATGAACAAAGCTCAATGATCAATGACGAATGAACGATGAAAAATGAACAAGGATCAATGATCAATGAAGAATGAACGATGAAGAATGAACAAGGATCAATGATCAATGAAGAATAAAAAAGAATTATTGGTCAATGACGAATGAACGATGAAGAATGAACAAGGATCAATGATCAATGAAGAATGAACGATGAAGAATGAACAAGGATCAATGCTCAAATGACGAATGAACGGTGAAGAATGAACAAGGATAATTGATCAATGAAGAATGAACGATGAAGAATGAACAAGGATCAATGATCAATGAAGAATGAACGATGAAGAATGAACAAGGATCAATGATCAATGAAGAATGAACGATGAAGAATGAACAAGGATCAATGATAAATGACGAAGGAACGATAAAGAATCAACAAAGATCAACGATCAATGAAGAATGAACGATGAAGAATGAACAAGAACTAATGATCAATGACGAATGACCGATGAAGAATGAACAAGGATCAATGATCAATAAAGAATGAACGATGAAGAATGAACAAGGATCAATGATCAATGAAGAATGAACAAGGATCAATGATCAATGACGAATGAACTATGAAGAATGAACAAGGATCAATGATCAATGAAGAATGAACGATGAATAATGAACAAGGATCAATGATCAATGACGAATGAACGATGAAGAATGAACAAGGATCAATGATCAATGAAGAATGAACAAGGATCATTGATCAATGAAAAATGAACGATGAAGAATGAACAAGGATCAATGATCAATGACGAATGAACGATGAAGAATGAACAAGGATCAATGATCAATGAAGAATGAATGATGAAGAATGAACAAGGATCAATGGTCAATGACGAATGAACGATGAAGAATGAACAAGGATAAATGATCAATGAAGAATGAACGATTAAGAATGAACAAGGATCAATGATCAATGATCAATGACGAATGAACGATGAAGAATGAACAAGGATCAATGATCAATGAACAATGAACGATGAAAAATGAACAAGGATCAATGATTAATGAAGAATGAACGATGAAGAATGAACAAGGATCAATGATCAATGAAGAATGAACGATGAAGAATGAACAAGGATCAATGATAAATGACGAAGGAACGATAAAGAATGAACAAAGATCAATGATCAATGAAGAATGAACGATGAAGAATGACCAAGGATCAATGATCAATGACGAATGAACGATGAAGAATGAACAAGGATCAATGATCAATGAAGAATGAACGATGAAGAATGAACAAGGATCAATGATCAATGAAGAATGAACGATGAAGAATGAGCAAGGATCAATGATCAATGACGAATGAACAATGAAGAATGAACAAGGATTATTGGTCAATGACAAATGAACGATGAAGAATGAACAAGGATCAATGATCAATGAAGAATAAACGATGAAGAATGAAAAAGGATCAATGATCAATGAAGAATGAACGATGAAGAATGAACAAGGATCAATGATCGATGAATAATGAACGATGAAGAATGAACAAAGCTCAATGATCAATGACGAATGAACGATGAAAAATGAACAAGGATCAATGATCAATGAAGAATGAACGATGAAGAATGAACAAGGATCAATGATCAATGAAGAATAAACAAGAATTATTGGTCAATGACGAATGAACGATAAAGAATGAACAAGGATCAATGATCAATGAAGAATGAACGATGAAGAATGAACAAGGATCAATGCTCAAATGACGAATGAACGGTGAAGAATGAACAAGGATAATTGATCAATGAAGAATGAACGATGAAGAATGAAAAAGGATCAATGATCAATGAAGAATGAACGATGAAGAATGAACAAGGATCAATGATCAATGACGAATGAACGATGAAGAATGAACAAGGATCAATGATCAATGAACAATGAACGATGAAGAATGAACAAGGATCAATGATCAATGAAGAATGCACGATGAAGAATGAACAAGGATTAATGGTCAATGACGAATGAACGATGAAGAATGAACAAGGATCAATGATCAATGAAGAATAAACGATGAAGAATGAACAAGGATCAATGATCAATGAAGAATGAACAAGGATCAATGATCAATGACGAATAAACGATGAATAATGAACAAGGATCAATGATCAATGACGAATGAACGATGAAGAATGAACAAGGATCAATGATCAATGAAGAATGAACAAGGATCATTGATCAATGAAAAATGAACGATGAAGAATGAACAAGGATCAATGATCAATGACGAATGAACGATGAAGAATGAACAAGGATCAATGATCAATGAAGAATGAATGATGAAGAATGAACAAGGATCAATGGTCAATGACGAATGAACGATGAAGAATGAACAAGGATCAATGATCAATGACGAATGAACGATGAAGAATGAACAAGGATTATTGGTCAATGATAAATCAACGATGAAGAATGAACAAGGATCAATGATCAATGAAGAATGAACGATGAAGAATGAACAAGGATTCATGGTCAATGACGAATGTACGATGAAGAATGAACAAGGATCAATGATCAATGAAGAATGAACAATGAAGAATGAACAAGGATCAATGATAAATGACGAAGGAACGATAAAGAATGAACAAAGATCAATGATCAATGAAGAATGAACGATGAAGAATGAACAAGGATCAATGATCAATGAAGAATGAACGATGAAGAATGAACAAGGATCAATGATCAATGAAGAATAAACGATGAAGAATGAACAAGGGTCAATGATCAATGAAGAATGAATGATGAAGAATGAACAAGGATCAATGATCGATGAATAATGAACGATGAAGAATGAACAAAGCTCAATGATCAATGACGAATGAACGATGAAAAATGAACAAGGATCAATGATCAATGAAGAATGAACGATGAAGAATGAACAAGGATCAATGATCAATGAAGAATAAACAAGAATTATTAGTCAATGACGAATGAACGTTGAAGAATGAACAAGGATCAATGATCAATGAAGAATGAACGATGAAGAATGAACAAGGATCAATGCTCAAATGACGAATGAACGGTGAAGAATGAACAAGGATAATTGATCAATGAAGAATGAACGATGAAGAATGAACAAGGATCAATGATCAATGAAGAATGAACGATGAAGAATGAACAAGGATCAATGATCAATGAAGAATGAACGATGAAGAATGAACAAGGATCAATGATAAATGACGAAGGAACGATAAAGAATCAACAAAGATCAATGATCAATGAAGAATGAACGATGAAGAATGAACAAGAACTAATGATCAATGACGAATGAACGATGAAGAATGAACAAGGATCAATGATCAATAAAGAATGAACGATGAAGAATGAACAAGGATCAATGATCAATGAAGAATGAACAAGGATCAATGATCAATGACGAATGAACTATGAAGAATGAACAAGGATCAATGATCAATGAAGAATGAACGATGAATAATGAACAAGGATCAATGATCAATGACGAATGAACGATGAAGAATGAACAAGGATCAATGATCAATGAAGAATGAACAAGGATCATTGATCAATGAAAAATGAACGATGAAGAATGAACAAGGATCAATGATCAATGACGAATGAACGATGAAGAATGAACAAGGATCAATGATCAATGAAGAATGAATGATGAAGAATGAACAAGGATCAATGGTCAATGACGAATGAACGATGAAGAATGAACAAGGATAAATGATCAATGAAGAATGAACGATTAAGAATGAACAAGGATCAATGATCAATGATCAATGACGAATGAACGATGAAGAATGAACAAGGATCAATGATCAATGAACAATGAACGATGAAGAATGAACAAGGATCCATGATTAATGAAGAATGAACGATGAAGAATGAACAAGGATCAATGATCAATGAAGAATGAACGATGAAGAATGAACAAGGATCAATGATAAATGACGAAGGAACGATAAAGAATGAACAAAGATCAATGATCAATGAAGAATGAACGATGAAGAATGACCAAGGATCAATGATCAATGACGAATGAACGATGAAGAATGAACAAGGATCAATGATCAATGAAGAATGAACGATGAAAAATGAACAAGGATCAATGATCAATGAAGAATGAACGATGAAGAATGAGCAAGGATCAATGATCAATGACGAATGAACGATGAAGAATGAACAAGGATTATTGGTCAATGACAAATGAACGATGAAGAATGAACAAGGATCAATGATCAATGAAGAATAAACGATGAAGAATGAACAAGGATCAATGATCAATGAAGAATGAACGATGAAGAATGAACAAGGATCAATGATCGATGAATAATGAACGATGAAGAATGAACAAAGCTCAATGATCAATGACGAATGAACGATGAAAAATGAACAAGGATCAATGATCAATGAAGAATGAACGATGAAGAATGAACAAGGATCAATGATCAATGAAGAATAAACAAGAATTATTGGTCAATGACGAATGAACGATGAAGAATGAACAAGGATCAATGATCAATGAAGAATGAACGATGAAGAATGAACAAGGATCAATGCTCAAATGACGAATGAACGGTGAAGAATGAACAAGGATAATTGATCAATGAAGAATGAACGATGAAGAATGAACAAGGATCAATGATCAATGAAGAATGAACGATGAAGAATGAACAAGGATCAATGATCAATGACGAATGAACGATGAAGAATGAACAAGGATCAATGATCAATGAACAATGAACGATGAAGAATGAACAAGGATCAATGATCAATGAAGAATGCACGATGAAGAATGAACAAGGATTAATGGTCAATGACGAATGAACGATGAAGAATGAACAAGGATCAATGATCAATGAAGAATAAACGATGAAGAATGAACAAGGATCAATGATCAATGAAGAATGAACAAGGATCAATGATCAATGACGAATGAACTATGAAGAATGAACAAGGATCAATGATCAATGAAGAATGAACGATGAATAATGAACAAGGATCAATGATCAATGACGAATGAACGATGAAGAATGAACAAGGATCAATGATCAATGAAGAATGAACAAGGATCATTGATCAATGAAAAATGAACGATGAAGAATGAACAAGGATCAATGATCAATGACGAATGAACGATGAAGAATGAACAAGGATCAATGATCAATGAAGAATGAATGATGAAGAATGAACAAGGATCAATGGTCAATGACGAATGAACGATGAAGAATGAACAAGGATAAATGATCAATGAAGAATGAACGATTAAGAATGAACAAGGATCAATGATCAATGATCAATGACGAATGAACGATGAAGAATGAACAAGGATCAATGATCAATGAACAATGAACGATGAAGAATGAACAAGGATCAATGATCAATGAAGAATGAACGATGAAGAATGAACAAGGATCAATGATCAATGAAGAATGAACGATGAAGAATGAACAAGGATCAATGCTCAACGACGAATGAACGGTGAAGAATGAACAAGGATCAATGATCAATGAAGAATGAACGACGAAGAATGAACAAGGATCAATGATCAATGAAAAAACAACGATGAAGAATGAACAAGGATCAATGATCAATGACGAATGAACGATGAAGAATGAACAAGGATCAATGATCAATGAAGAATTAACGATGAAAAATGAACAAGGATCAATGATCAATGAAGAATAAACAATGAAGAATGAACAAGGATCAATGGTTAATGACGAATGAACGATGAAAAATGAACAAGGATCAATGATCTATGAAGAATGAACGATGAAGAATGAACAAGGATCAATGATCAATGAAGAATAAACAAGAATTATTGGTCAATGACGAATGAGCGATGAAGAATGAACCAGGATCAATGATCAATGAATAATGAACGATGAAGAATGAACAAGGATCAATGATCAATGAAGAATGAACGATGAAGAATGAACAAGGATCAATGATCAATCAAGAAAGAACGATGAAGAATGAACAAGGATCAATGATCAATGAAGAATGAACAAGAATTAATGGTCAATAACGAATGAACGATGAAGAATGAACAAGGATCAATGATCAATGAAGAATGAACGATGAAGAATGAACAAGGATCAATGATCAATGAAGAATGAACGATGAAGAATGAACAAGGATCAATGATCAATGACGAATGAACGATGAAGAATGAACAAGGATCAATGAACAATGAAGAATGAACGATGAAGAATGAACAAGGATCAATGATCAATGACGAATGAACGATGAAGAATGAACAAGGATCAATGATCAATGAACAATGAACGATGAAGAATGAACAAGGATCAATGATCAATGAAGAATGAACGATGAAGAATGAACAAGGATTAATGGTCAATGACGAATGTACGATGAAGAATGAACAAGGATCAATGATCAATGAAGAATGAACAATGAAGAATGAACAAGGATCAATGATAAATGACGAAGGAACGATAAAGAATGAACAAAGATCAATGATCAATGAAGAATGAACGATGAAGAATGAACAAGGATCAATGATCAATGACGAATGAACGATGAAGAATGAACAAGGATCAATGATCAATGAAGAATGAACGATGAAGAATGAACAAGGATCAATGATCAATGAAGAATGAACGATGAAGAATGAACAAGGATCAATGATCAATGACGAATGAACGATGAAGAATGAACAAGGATTATTGGTCAATGACAAATGAACGATGAAGAATGAACAAGGATCAATGATCAATGAAGAATGAACGATGAAGAATGAACAAGGATTCATGGTCAATGACGAATGTACGATGAAGAATGAACAAGGATCAATGATCAATGAAGAATGAACAATGAAGAATGAACAAGGATCAATGATAAATGACGAAGGAACGATAAAGAATGAACAAGGATCAATGATCAATGAAGAATGAACGATGAAGAATGAACAAGGATCAATGATCAATGAAGAATGAACGATGAAGAATGAACAAGGATCAATGATCAATGAAGAATAAACGATGAAGAATGAACAAGGGTCAATGATCAATGAAGAATGAACGATGAAGAATGAACAAGGATCAATGATCGATGAATAATGAACGATGAAGAATGAACAAAGCTCAATGATCAATGACGAATGAACGATGAAAAATGAACAAGGATCAATGATCAATGAATAATGAACGATGAAGAATGAACAAAGCTCAATGATCAATGACGAATGAACGATGAAAAATGAACAAGGATCAATGATCAATGAAGAATGAACGATGAAGAATGAACAAGGATCAATGATCAATGAAGAATAAACAAGAATTATTGGTCAATGACGAATGAACGATGAAGAATGAACAAGGATCAATGATCAATGAAGAATGAACGATGAAGAATGAACAAGGATCAATGCTCAAATGACGAATGAACGGTGAAGAATGAACAAGAATAATTTATCAATGAAGAATGAACGATGAAGAATGAACAAGGATCAATGATCAATGAAGAATGAACGATGAAGAATGAACAAGGATCAATGATCAATGAAGAATGAACGATGAAGAATGAACAAGGATCAATGATAAATGACGAAGGAACGATAAAGAATCAACAAAGATCAATGATCAATGAAGAATGAACGATGAAGAATGAACAAGAACTAATGATCAATGACGAATGACCGATGAAGAATGAACAAGGATCAATGATCAATAAAGAATGAACGATGAAGAATGAACAAGGATCAATGATCAATGAAGAATGAACAAGGATCAATGATCAATGACGAATGAACTATGAAGAATGAACAAGGATCAATGATCAATGAAGAATGAACGATGAATAATGAACAAGGATCAATGATCAATGACGAATGAACGATGAAGAATGAACAAGGATCAATGATCAATGAAGAATGAACAAGGATCATTGATCAATGAAAAATGAACGATGAAGAATGAACAAGGATCAATGATCAATGAAGAATGAACGATGAAGAATGAACAAGGATCAATGATAAATAACGAAGGAACGAAAAAGAATCAACAAAGATCAATGATCAATGAAGAATGAACGATGAAGAATGAACAAGAACTAATGATCAATGACCAATGACCGATGAAGAATGAACAAGGATCAATGATCAATAAAGAATGAACGATGAAGAATGAACAAGGATCAATGATCAATGAAGAATGAACAAGGATCAATGATCAATGACGAATGAACTATGAAGAATGAACAAGGATCAATGATCAATGAAGAATGAACGATGAATAATGAACAAGGATCAATGATCGATGAATAATGAACGATGAAGAATGAACAAAGCTCAATGATCAATGAAGAATGAACGATGAAGAATGAACAAGGATTCATGGTCAATGATGAATGTACGATGAAGAATGAACAAGGATCAATGATCAATGAAGAATGAACAATGAAGAATGAACAAGGATCAATGATAAATGACGAAGGAACGATAAAGAATGAACAAAGATCAATGATCAATGAAGAATGAACGATGAAGAATGAACAAGGATCAATGATTAATGAAGAATGAACGATGAAGAATAAACAAGGATCAATGATCAATGAAGAATAAACGATGAAGAATGAACAAGGGTCAATGATCAATGAAGAATGAACGATGAAGAATGAACAAGGATCAATGATCGATGAATAATGAACGATGAAGAATGAACAAAGCTCAATGATCAATGACGAATGAACGATGAAAAATGAACAAGGATCAATGATCAATGAAGAATGAACGATGAAGAATGAACAAGGATCAATGATCAATGAAGAATAAACAAGAATTATTGGTCAATGACGAATGAACGATGAAGAATGAACAAGGATCAATGATCAATGAAGAATGAACGATGAAGAATGAACAAGGATCAATGATAAATGACGAAGTAACGATAAAGAATCAACAAAGATCAATGATCAATGAAGAATGAACGATGGAGAATGAACAAGAACTAATGATCAATGACGAATGACCGATGAAGAATGAACAAGGATCAATGATCAATAAAGAATGAACGATGAAGAATGAACAAGGATCAATGATCAATGAAGAATGAACAAGGATCAATGATCAATGACGAATGAACTATGAAGAATGAACAAGGATCAATGATCAATGAAGAATGAACGATGAATAATGAACAAGGATCAATGATCAATGACGAATGAACGATGAAGAATGAACAAGGATCAATGATCAATGAAGAATGAACAAGGATCATTGATCAATGAAAAATGAACGATGAAGAATGAACAAGGATCAATGATCAATGATGAATGAACGATGAAGAATGAACAAGGATCAATGATCAATGAAGAATGAATGATGAAGAATGAACAAGGATCAATGGTCAATGACGAATGAACGATTAAGAATGAACAAGGATCAATGATCAATGATCAATGACGAATGAACGATGAAGAATGAACAAGGATCAATGATCAATGAACAATGAACGATGAAGAATGAACAAGGATCAATGATTAATGAAGAATGAACGATGAAGAATGAACAAGGATCAATGATCAATGAAGAATGAACGATGAAGAATGAACAAGGATCAATGATAAATGACGAAGGAACGATAAAGAATGAACAAAGATCAATGATCAATGAAGAATGAACGATGAAGAATGACCAAGGATCAATGATCAATGACGAATGAACGATGAAGAATGAACAAGGATCAATGATCAATGAAGAATGAACGATGAAGAATGAACAAGGATCAATGATCAATGAAGAATGAACGATGAAGAATGAGCAAGGATCAATGATCAATGACGAATGAACGATGAAGAATGAACAAGGATTATTTGTGAATGACAAATGAACGATGAAGAATGAACAAGGATCAATGATCAATGAAGAATAAACGATGAAGAATGAACAAGGATCAATGATCAATGAAGAATGAACGATGAAGAATGAACAAGGATCAATGATCGATGAATAATGAACGATGAAGAATGAACAAAGCTCAATGATCAATGACGAATGAACGATGAAAAATGAACAAGGATCAATGATCAATGAAGAATGAACGATGAAGAATGAACAAGGATTCATGGCCAATGACGAATGTACGATGAAGAATGAACAAGGATCAATGATCAATGAAGAATGAACAATGAAGAATGAACAAGGATCAATGATAAATGACGAAGGAACGATAAAGAATGAACAAAGATCAATGATCAATGAAGAATGAACGATGAACAATGAACAAGGATCAATGATCAATGAAGAATGAACGATGAAGAATGAACAAGGATCAATGATCAATGAAGAATAAACGATGAAGAATGAACAAGGGTCAATGATCAATGAAGAATGAACGATGAAGAATGAACAAGGATCAATGATCGATGAATAATGAACGATGAAGAATGAACAAAGCTCAATGATCAATGACGAATGAACGATGAAAAATGAACAAGGATCAATGATCAATGAAGAATGAACGATGAAGAATGAACAAGGATCAATGATCAATGAAGAATAAACAAGAATTATTGGTCAATGACGAATGAACGATGAAGAATGAACAAGGATCAATGATCAATGAAGAATGAACGATGAAGAATGAACAAGGATCAATGCTCAAATGACGAATGAACGGTGAAGAATGAACAAGGATAATTTATCAATGAAGAATGAACGATGAAGAATGAACAAGGATCAATGATCAATGAAGAATGAACGATGAAGAATGAACAAGGATCAATGATCAATGAAGAATGAACGATGAAGAATGAACAAGGATCAATGATAAATGACGAAGGAACGATAAAGAATCAACAAAGATCAATGATCAATGAAGAATGAACGATGAAGAATGAACAAGAACTAATGATCAATGACGAATGACCGATGAAGAATGAACAAGGATCAATGATCAATAAAGAATGAACGATGAAGAATGAACAAGGATCAATGATCAATTTAGAATGAACAAGGATCAATGATCAATGACGAATGAACTATGAAGAATGAACAAGGATCAATGATCAATGAAGAATGAACGATGAATAATGAACAAGGATCAATGATCAATGACGAATGAACGATGAAGAATGAACAAGGATCAATGATCAATGAAGAATGAACAAGGATCATTGATCAATGAAAAATGAACGATGAAGAATGAACAAGGATCAATGATCAATGACGAATGAACGATGAAGAATGAACAAGGATCAATGATCAATGAAGAATGAATGATGAAGAATGAACAAGGATCAATGGTCAATGACGAATGAACGATGAAGAATGAACAAGGATAAATGATCAATGAAGAATGAACGATTAAGAATGAACAAGGATCAATGATCAATGATCAATGACGAATGAACGATGAAGAATGAACAAGGATCAATGATCAATGAACAATGAACGATGAAGAATGAACAAGGATCAATGATTAATGAAGAATGAACGATGAAGAATGAACAAGGATCAATGATCAATGAAGAATGAACGATGAAGAATGAACAAGGATCAATGATAAATGACGAAGGAACGATAAAGAATGAACAAAGATCAATGATCAATGAAGAATGAACGATGAAGAATGACCAAGGATCAATGATCAATGACGAATGAACGATGAAGAATGAACAAGGATCAATGATCAATGAAGAATGAACGATGAAGAATGAACAAGGATCAATGATCAATGAAGAATGAACGATGAAGAATGAGCAAGGATCAATGATCAATGACGAATGAACGATGAAGAATGAACAAGGATTATTGGTCAATGACAAATGAACGATGAAGAATGAACAAGGATCAATGATCAATGAAGAATAAACGATGAAGAATGAACAAGGATCAATGATCAATGAAGAATGAACGATGAAGAATGAACAAGGATCAATGATCGATGAATA
Source organism: Amaranthus tricolor (assembly GCF_026212465.1). NCBI lineage: Eukaryota > Viridiplantae > Streptophyta > Magnoliopsida > Caryophyllales > Amaranthaceae > Amaranthus > Amaranthus tricolor. Next base: position 1,794,397 of record NC_080063.1, read on the forward strand.
ATGAACGATGAAGAATGAACAAAGCTCAATGATCAATGACGAATGAACGATGAAAAATGAACAAGGATCAATGATCAATGAAGAATGAACGATGAAGAATGAACAAGGATTCATGGTCAATGACGAATGTACGATGAAGAATGAACAAGGATCAATGATCAATGAAGAATGAACAATGAAGAATGAACAAGGATCAATGATAAATGACGAAGGAACGATAAAGAATGAACAAAGATCAATGATCAATGAAGAATGAACGATGAAGAATGAACAAGGATCAATGATCAATGAAGAATGAACGATGAAGAATGAACAAGGATCAATGATCAATGAAGAATAAACGATGAAGAATGAACAAGGGTCAATGATCAATGAAGAATGAACGATGAAGAATGAACAAGGATCAATGATCGATGAATAATGAACGATGAAGAATGAACAAAGCTCAATGATCAATGACGAATGAACGATGAAAAATGAACAAGGATCAATGATCAATGAAGAATGAACGATGAAGAATGAACAAGGATCAATGATCAATGAAGAATAAAAAAGAATTATTGGTCAATGACGAATGAACGATGAAGAATGAACAAGGATCAATGATCAATGAAGAATGAACGATGAAGAATGAACAAGGATCAATGCTCAAATGACGAATGAACGGTGAAGAATGAACAAGGATAATTGATCAATGAAGAATGAACGATGAAGAATGAACAAGGATCAATGATCAATGAAGAATGAACGATGAAGAATGAACAAGGATCAATGATCAATGAAGAATGAACGATGAAGAATGAACAAGGATCAATGATAAATGACGAAGGAACGATAAAGAATCAACAAAGATCAACGATCAATGAAGAATGAACGATGAAGAATGAACAAGAACTAATGATCAATGACGAATGACCGATGAAGAATGAACAAGGATCAATGATCAATAAAGAATGAACGATGAAGAATGAACAAGGATCAATGATCAATGAAGAATGAACAAGGATCAATGATCAATGACGAATGAACTATGAAGAATGAACAAGGATCAATGATCAATGAAGAATGAACGATGAATAATGAACAAGGATCAATGATCAATGACGAATGAACGATGAAGAATGAACAAGGATCAATGATCAATGAAGAATGAACAAGGATCATTGATCAATGAAAAATGAACGATGAAGAATGAACAAGGATCAATGATCAATGACGAATGAACGATGAAGAATGAACAAGGATCAATGATCAATGAAGAATGAATGATGAAGAATGAACAAGGATCAATGGTCAATGACGAATGAACGATGAAGAATGAACAAGGATAAATGATCAATGAAGAATGAACGATTAAGAATGAACAAGGATCAATGATCAATGATCAATGACGAATGAACGATGAAGAATGAACAAGGATCAATGATCAATGAACAATGAACGATGAAAAATGAACAAGGATCAATGATTAATGAAGAATGAACGATGAAGAATGAACAAGGATCAATGATCAATGAAGAATGAACGATGAAGAATGAACAAGGATCAATGATAAATGACGAAGGAACGATAAAGAATGAACAAAGATCAATGATCAATGAAGAATGAACGATGAAGAATGACCAAGGATCAATGATCAATGACGAATGAACGATGAAGAATGAACAAGGATCAATGATCAATGAAGAATGAACGATGAAGAATGAACAAGGATCAATGATCAATGAAGAATGAACGATGAAGAATGAGCAAGGATCAATGATCAATGACGAATGAACAATGAAGAATGAACAAGGATTATTGGTCAATGACAAATGAACGATGAAGAATGAACAAGGATCAATGATCAATGAAGAATAAACGATGAAGAATGAAAAAGGATCAATGATCAATGAAGAATGAACGATGAAGAATGAACAAGGATCAATGATCGATGAATAATGAACGATGAAGAATGAACAAAGCTCAATGATCAATGACGAATGAACGATGAAAAATGAACAAGGATCAATGATCAATGAAGAATGAACGATGAAGAATGAACAAGGATCAATGATCAATGAAGAATAAACAAGAATTATTGGTCAATGACGAATGAACGATAAAGAATGAACAAGGATCAATGATCAATGAAGAATGAATGATGAAGAATGAACAAGGATCAATGCTCAAATGACGAATGAACGGTGAAGAATGAACAAGGATAATTGATCAATGAAGAATGAACGATGAAGAATGAAAAAGGATCAATGATCAATGAAGAATGAACGATGAAGAATGAACAAGGATCAATGATCAATGACGAATGAACGATGAAGAATGAACAAGGATCAATGATCAATGAACAATGAACGATGAAGAATGAACAAGGATCAATGATCAATGAAGAATGCACGATGAAGAATGAACAAGGATTAATGGTCAATGACGAATGAACGATGAAGAATGAACAAGGATCAATGATCAATGAAGAATAAACGATGAAGAATGAACAAGGATCAATGATCAATGAAGAATGAACGATGAAGAATGAACAAGGATCAATGATCAATGAAGAATGAACGATGAAGAATGAACAAGGATCAATGATCAATGAAGAATAAACGATGAAGAATGAACAAGGGTCAATGATCAATGAAGAATGAACGATGAAGAATGAACAAGGATCAATGATAAATGACGAAGGAACGATAAAGAATCAACAAAGATCAATGATCAATGAAGAATGAACGATGAAGAATGAACAAGAACTAATGATCAATGACGAATGACCGATGAAGAATGAACAAGGATCAATGATCAATAAAGAATGAACGATGAAGAATGAACAAGGATCAATGATCAATTTAGAATGAACAAGGATCAATGATCAATGACGAATGAACTATGAAGAATGAACAAGGATCAATGATCAATGAAGAATGAACGATGAATAATGAACAAGGATCAATGATCAATGACGAATGAACGATGAAGAATGAACAAGGATCAATGATCAATGAAGAATGAACAAGGATCATTGATCAATGAAAAATGAACGATGAAGAATGAACAAGGATCAATGATCAATGACGAATGAACGATGAAGAATGAACAAGGATCAATGATCAATGAAGAATGAATGATGAAGAATGAACAAGGATCAATGGTCAATGACGAATGAACGATGAAGAATGAACAAGGATAAATGATCAATGAAGAATGAACGATTAAGAATGAACAAGGATCAATGATCAATGATCAATGACGAATGAACGATGAAGAATGAACAAGGATCAATGATCAATGAACAATGAACGATGAAGAATGAACAAGGATCAATGATTAATGAAGAATGAACGATGAAGAATGAACAAGGATCAATGATCAATGAAGAATGAACGATGAAGAATGAACAAGGATCAATGATAAATGACGAAGGAACGATAAAGAATGAACAAAGATCAATGATCAATGAAGAATGAACGATGAAGAATGACCAAGGATCAATGATCAATGACGAATGAACGATGAAGAATGAACAAGGATCAATGATCAATGAAGAATGAACGATGAAGAATGAACAAGGATCAATGATCAATGAAGAATGAACGATGAAGAATGAGCAAGGATCAATGATCAATGACGAATGAACGATGAAGAATGAACAAGGATTATTGGTCAATGACAAATGAACGATGAAGAATGAACAAGGATCAATGATCAATGAAGAATAAACGATGAAGAATGAACAAGGATCAATGATCAATGAAGAATGAACGATGAAGAATGAACAAGGATCAATGATCGATGAATAATGAACGATGAAGAATGAACAAAGCTCAATGATCAATGACGAATGAACGATGAAAAATGAACAAGGATCAATGATCAATGAAGAATGAACGATGAAGAATGAACAAGGATTCATGGTCAATGACGAATGTACGATGAAGAATGAACAAGGATCAATGATCAATGAAGAATGAACAATGAAGAATGAACAAGGATCAATGATAAATGACGAAGGAACGATAAAGAATGAACAAAGATCAATGATCAATGAAGAATGAACGATGAAGAATGAACAAGGATCAATGATCAATGAAGAATGAACGATGAAGAATGAACAAGGATCAATGATCAATGAAGAATAAACGATGAAGAATGAACAAGGGTCAATGATCAATGAAGAATGAACGATGAAGAATGAACAAGGATCAATGATCGATGAATAATGAACGATGAAGAATGAACAAAGCTCAATGATCAATGACGAATGAACGATGAAAAATGAACAAGGATCAATGATCAATGAAGAATGAACGATGAAGAATGAACAAGGATCAATGATCAATGAAGAATAAAAAAGAATTATTGGTCAATGACGAATGAACGATGAAGAATGAACAAGGATCAATGATCAATGAAGAATGAACGATGAAGAATGAACAAGGATCAATGCTCAAATGACGAATGAACGGTGAAGAATGAACAAGGATAATTGATCAATGAAGAATGAACGATGAAGAATGAACAAGGATCAATGATCAATGAAGAATGAACGATGAAGAATGAACAAGGATCAATGATCAATGAAGAATGAACGATGAAGAATGAACAAGGATCAATGATAAATGACGAAGGAACGATAAAGAATCAACAAAGATCAACGATCAATGAAGAATGAACGATGAAGAATGAACAAGAACTAATGATCAATGACGAATGACCGATGAAGAATGAACAAGGATCAATGATCAATAAAGAATGAACGATGAAGAATGAACAAGGATCAATGATCAATGAAGAATGAACAAGGATCAATGATCAATGACGAATGAACTATGAAGAATGAACAAGGATCAATGATCAATGAAGAATGAACGATGAATAATGAACAAGGATCAATGATCAATGACGAATGAACGATGAAGAATGAACAAGGATCAATGATCAATGAAGAATGAACAAGGATCATTGATCAATGAAAAATGAACGATGAAGAATGAACAAGGATCAATGATCAATGACGAATGAACGATGAAGAATGAACAAGGATCAATGATCAATGAAGAATGAATGATGAAGAATGAACAAGGATCAATGGTCAATGACGAATGAACGATGAAGAATGAACAAGGATAAATGATCAATGAAGAATGAACGATTAAGAATGAACAAGGATCAATGATCAATGATCAATGACGAATGAACGATGAAGAATGAACAAGGATCAATGATCAATGAACAATGAACGATGAAAAATGAACAAGGATCAATGATTAATGAAGAATGAACGATGAAGAATGAACAAGGATCAATGATCAATGAAGAATGAACGATGAAGAATGAACAAGGATCAATGATAAATGACGAAGGAACGATAAAGAATGAACAAAGATCAATGATCAATGAAGAATGAACGATGAAGAATGACCAAGGATCAATGATCAATGACGAATGAACGATGAAGAATGAACAAGGATCAATGATCAATGAAGAATGAACGATGAAGAATGAACAAGGATCAATGATCAATGAAGAATGAACGATGAAGAATGAGCAAGGATCAATGATCAATGACGAATGAACAATGAAGAATGAACAAGGATTATTGGTCAATGACAAATGAACGATGAAGAATGAACAAGGATCAATGATCAATGAAGAATAAACGATGAAGAATGAAAAAGGATCAATGATCAATGAAGAATGAACGATGAAGAATGAACAAGGATCAATGATCGATGAATAATGAACGATGAAGAATGAACAAAGCTCAATGATCAATGACGAATGAACGATGAAAAATGAACAAGGATCAATGATCAATGAAGAATGAACGATGAAGAATGAACAAGGATCAATGATCAATGAAGAATAAACAAGAATTATTGGTCAATGACGAATGAACGATAAAGAATGAACAAGGATCAATGATCAATGAAGAATGAATGATGAAGAATGAACAAGGATCAATGCTCAAATGACGAATGAACGGTGAAGAATGAACAAGGATAATTGATCAATGAAGAATGAACGATGAAGAATGAAAAAGGATCAATGATCAATGAAGAATGAACGATGAAGAATGAACAAGGATCAATGATCAATGACGAATGAACGATGAAGAATGAACAAGGATCAATGATCAATGAACAATGAACGATGAAGAATGAACAAGGATCAATGATCAATGAAGAATGCACGATGAAGAATGAACAAGGATTAATGGTCAATGACGAATGAACGATGAAGAATGAACAAGGATCAATGATCAATGAAGAATAAACGATGAAGAATGAACAAGGATCAATGATCAATGAAGAATGAACAAGGATCAATGATCAATGACGAATAAACTATGAAGAATGAACAAGGATCAATGATCAATGAAGAATGAACGATGAATAATGAACAAGGATCAATGATCAATGACGAATGAACGATGAAGAATGAACAAGGATCAATGATCAATGAAGAATGAACAAGGATCATTGATCAATGAAAAATGAACGATGAAGAATGAACAAGGATCAATGATCAATGACGAATGAACGATGAAGAATGAACAAGGATCAATGATCAATGAAGAATGAATGATGAAGAATGAACAAGGATCAATGGTCAATGACGAATGAACGATGAAGAATGAACAAGGATCAATGATCAATGACGAATGAACGATGAAGAATGAACAAGGATTATTGGTCAATGATAAATCAACGATGAAGAATGAACAAGGATCAATGATCAATGAAGAATGAACGATGAAGAATGAACAAGGATTCATGGTCAATGACGAATGTACGATGAAGAATGAACAAGGATCAATGATCAATGAAGAATGAACAATGAAGAATGAACAAGGATCAATGATAAATGACGAAGGAACGATAAAGAATGAACAAAGATCAATGATCAATGAAGAATGAACGATGAAGAATGAACAAGGATCAATGATCAATGAAGAATGAACGATGAAGAATGAACAAGGATCAATGATCAATGAAGAATAAACGATGAAGAATGAACAAGGGTCAATGATCAATGAAGAATGAATGATGAAGAATGAACAAGGATCAATGATCGATGAATAATGAACGATGAAGAATGAACAAAGCTCAATGATCAATGACGAATGAACGATGAAAAATGAACAAGGATCAATGATCAATGAAGAATGAACGATGAAGAATGAACAAGGATCAATGATCAATGAAGAATAAACAAGAATTATTAGTCAATGACGAATGAACGTTGAAGAATGAACAAGGATCAATGATCAATGAAGAATGAACGATGAAGAATGAACAAGGATCAATGCTCAAATGACGAATGAACGGTGAAGAATGAACAAGGATAATTGATCAATGAAGAATGAACGATGAAGAATGAACAAGGATCAATGATCAATGAAGAATGAACGATGAAGAATGAACAAGGATCAATGATCAATGAAGAATGAACGATGAAGAATGAACAAGGATCAATGATAAATGACGAAGGAACGATAAAGAATCAACAAAGATCAATGATCAATGAAGAATGAACGATGAAGAATGAACAAGAACTAATGATCAATGACGAATGAACGATGAAGAATGAACAAGGATCAATGATCAATAAAGAATGAACGATGAAGAATGAACAAGGATCAATGATCAATGAAGAATGAACAAGGATCAATGATCAATGACGAATGAACTATGAAGAATGAACAAGGATCAATGATCAATGAAGAATGAACGATGAATAATGAACAAGGATCAATGATCAATGACGAATGAACGATGAAGAATGAACAAGGATCAATGATCAATGAAGAATGAACAAGGATCATTGATCAATGAAAAATGAACGATGAAGAATGAACAAGGATCAATGATCAATGACGAATGAACGATGAAGAATGAACAAGGATCAATGATCAATGAAGAATGAATGATGAAGAATGAACAAGGATCAATGGTCAATGACGAATGAACGATGAAGAATGAACAAGGATAAATGATCAATGAAGAATGAACGATTAAGAATGAACAAGGATCAATGATCAATGATCAATGACGAATGAACGATGAAGAATGAACAAGGATCAATGATCAATGAACAATGAACGATGAAGAATGAACAAGGATCCATGATTAATGAAGAATGAACGATGAAGAATGAACAAGGATCAATGATCAATGAAGAATGAACGATGAAGAATGAACAAGGATCAATGATAAATGACGAAGGAACGATAAAGAATGAACAAAGATCAATGATCAATGAAGAATGAACGATGAAGAATGACCAAGGATCAATGATCAATGACGAATGAACGATGAAGAATGAACAAGGATCAATGATCAATGAAGAATGAACGATGAAAAATGAACAAGGATCAATGATCAATGAAGAATGAACGATGAAGAATGAGCAAGGATCAATGATCAATGACGAATGAACGATGAAGAATGAACAAGGATTATTGGTCAATGACAAATGAACGATGAAGAATGAACAAGGATCAATGATCAATGAAGAATAAACGATGAAGAATGAACAAGGATCAATGATCAATGAAGAATGAACGATGAAGAATGAACAAGGATCAATGATCGATGAATAATGAACGATGAAGAATGAACAAAGCTCAATGATCAATGACGAATGAACGATGAAAAATGAACAAGGATCAATGATCAATGAAGAATGAACGATGAAGAATGAACAAGGATCAATGATCAATGAAGAATAAACAAGAATTATTGGTCAATGACGAATGAACGATGAAGAATGAACAAGGATCAATGATCAATGAAGAATGAACGATGAAGAATGAACAAGGATCAATGCTCAAATGACGAATGAACGGTGAAGAATGAACAAGGATAATTGATCAATGAAGAATGAACGATGAAGAATGAACAAGGATCAATGATCAATGAAGAATGAACGATGAAGAATGAACAAGGATCAATGATCAATGACGAATGAACGATGAAGAATGAACAAGGATCAATGATCAATGAACAATGAACGATGAAGAATGAACAAGGATCAATGATCAACGAAGAATGCACGATGAAGAATGAACAAGGATTAATGGTCAATGACGAATGAACGATGAAGAATGAACAAGGATCAATGATCAATGAAGAATAAACGATGAAGAATGAACAAGGATCAATGATCAATGAAGAATGAACAAGGATCAATGATCAATGACGAATGAACTATGAAGAATGAACAAGGATCAATGATCAATGAAGAATGAACGATGAATAATGAACAAGGATCAATGATCAATGACGAATGAACGATGAAGAATGAACAAGGATCAATGATCAATGAAGAATGAACAAGGATCATTGATCAATGAAAAATGAACGATGAAGAATGAACAAGGATCAATGATCAATGACGAATGAACGATGAAGAATGAACAAGGATCAATGATCAATGAAGAATGAATGATGAAGAATGAACAAGGATCAATGGTCAATGACGAATGAACGATGAAGAATGAACAAGGATAAATGATCAATGAAGAATGAACGATTAAGAATGAACAAGGATCAATGATCAATGATCAATGACGAATGAACGATGAAGAATGAACAAGGATCAATGATCAATGAACAATGAACGATGAAGAATGAACAAGGATCAATGATCAATGAAGAATGAACGATGAAGAATGAACAAGGATCAATGATCAATGAAGAATGAACGATGAAGAATGAACAAGGATCAATGCTCAACGACGAATGAACGGTGAAGAATGAACAAGGATCAATGATCAATGAAGAATGAACGACGAAGAATGAACAAGGATCAATGATCAATGAAAAAACAACGATGAAGAATGAACAAGGATCAATGATCAATGACGAATGAACGATGAAGAATGAACAAGGATCAATGATCAATGAAGAATTAACGATGAAAAATGAACAAGGATCAATGATCAATGAAGAATAAACAATGAAGAATGAACAAGGATCAATGGTTAATGACGAATGAACGATGAAAAATGAACAAGGATCAATGATTTATGAAGAATGAACGATGAAGAATGAACAAGGATCAATGATCAATGAAGAATAAACAAGAATTATTGGTCAATGACGAATGAACGATGAAGAATGAACCAGGATCAATGATCAATGAATAATGAACGATGAAGAATGAACAAGGATCAATGATCAATGAAGAATGAACGATGAAGAATGAACAAGGATCAATGATCAATCAAGAAAGAACGATGAAGAATGAACAAGGATCAATGATCAATGAAGAATGAACAAGAATTAATGGTCAATAACGAATGAACGATGAAGAATGAACAAGGATCAATGATCAATGAAGAATGAACGATGAAGAATGAACAAGGATCAATGATCAATGAAGAATGAACGATGAAGAATGAACAAGGATCAATGATCAATGACGAATGAACGATGAAGAATGAACAAGGATCAATGAACAATGAAGAATGAACGATTAAGAATGAACAAGGATCAATGATCAATGACGAATGAACGATGAAGAATGAACAAGGATCAATGATCAATGAACAATGAACGATGAAGAATGAACAAGGATCAATGATCAATGAAGAATGCACGATGAAGAATAAACAAGGATTAATGGTCAATGACGAATGAACGATGAAGAATGAACAAGGATCAATGATCAATGAAGAATAAACGATGAAGAATGAACAAGGATCAATGATCAATGAAGAATGAACAAGGATCAATGATCAATGACGAATGAACTATGAAGAATGAACAAGGATCAATGATCAATGAAGAATGAACGATGAATAATGAACAAGGATCAATGATCAATGACGAATGAACGATGAAGAATGAACAAGGATCAATGATCAATGAAGAATGAACAAGGATCATTGATCAATTAAAAATGAACGATGAAGAATGAACAAGGATCAATGATCAATGACGAATGAACGATGAAGAATGAACAAGGATCAATGATCAATGAAGAATGAATGATGAAGAATGAACAAGGATCAATGGTCAATGACGAATGAACGATGAAGAATGAACAAGGATAAATGATCAATGAAGAATGAACGATTAAGAATGAACAAGGATCAATGATCAATGATCAATGACGAATGAACGATGAAGAATGAACAAGGATCGATGATCAATGAACAATGAACGATGCAGAATGAACAAGGATCAATGATTAATGAAGAATGAACGATGAAGAATGAACAAGGATCAATGATCAATGAAGAATGAACGATGAAGAATGAACAAGGATCAATGATAAATGACGAAGGAACGATAAAGAATGAACAAAGATCAATGATCAATGAAGAATGAACGATGAAGAATGACCAAGGATCAATGATCAATGACGAATGAACGATGAAGAATGAACAAGGATCAATGATCAATGAAGAATGAACGATGAAAAATGAACAAGGATCAATGATCAATGAAGAATGAACGATGAAGAATGAGCAAGGATCAATGATCAATGACGAATGAACGGTGAAGAATGAACAAGGATTATTGGTCAATGACAAATGAACGATGAAGAATGAACAAGGATCAATGATCAATGAAGAATAAACGATGAAGAATGAACAAGGATCAATGATCAATGAAGAATGAACGATGAAGAATGAACAAGGATCAATGATCGATGAATAATGAACGATGAAGAATGAACAAAGCTCAATGATCAATGACGAATGAACGATGAAAAATGAACAAGGATCAATGATCAATGAAGAATGAACGATGAAGAATGAACAAGGATCAATGATCAATGAAGAATAAACAAGAATTATTGGTCAATGACGAATGAACGATGAAGAATGAACAAGGATCAATGATCAATGAAGAATGAACGATGAAGAATGAACAAGGATCAATGCTCAAATGACGAATGAACGGTGAAGAATGAACAAGGATAATTGATCAATGAAGAATGAACGATGAAGAATGAACAAGGATCAATGATCAATGAAGAATGAACGATGAAGAATGAACAAGGATCAATGATCAATGACGAATGAACGATGAAGAATGAACAAGGATCAATGATCAATGAACAATGAACGATGAAGAATGAACAAGGATCAATGATCAATGAAGAATGCACGATGAAGAATGAACAAGGATTAATGGTCAATGACGAATGAACGATGAAGAATGAACAAGGATCAATGATCAATGAAGAATAAACGATGAAGAATGAACAAGGATCAATGATCAATGAAGAATGAACAAGGATCAATGATCAATGACGAATGAACTATGAAGAATGAACAAGGATCAATGATCAATGAAGAATGAACGATGAATAATGAACAAGGATCAATGATCAATGACGAATGAACGATGAAGAATGAACAAGGATCAATGATCAATGAAGAATGAACAAGGATCATTGATCAATGAAAAATGAACGATGAAGAATGAACAAGGATCAATGATCAATGACGAATGAACGATGAAGAATGAACAAGGATCAATGATCAATGAAGAATGAATGATGAAGAATGAACAAGGATCAATGGTCAATGACGAATGAACGATGAAGAATGAACAAGGATAAATGATCAATGAAGAATGAACGATTAAGAATGAACAAGGATCAATGATCAATGATCAATGACGAATGAACGATGAAGAATGAACAAGGATCAATGATCAATGAACAATGAACGATGAAGAATGAACAAGGATCAATGATCAATGAAGAATGAACGATGAAGAATGAACAAGGATCAATGATCAATGAAGAATGAACGATGAAGAATGAACAAGGATCAATGCTCAACGACGAATGAACGGTGAAGAATGAACAAGGATCAATGATCAATGAAGAATGAACGACGAAGAATGAACAAGGATCAATGACCAATGAAAAAACAACGATGAAGAATGAACAAGGATCAATGATCAATGACGAATGAACGATGAAGAATGAACAAGGATCAATGATCAATGAAGAATTAACGATGAAAAATGAACAAGGATCAATGATCAATGAAGAATAAACAATGAAGAATGAACAAGGATCAATGGTTAATGACGAATGAACGATGAAAAATGAACAAGGATCAATGATCTATGAAGAATGAACGATGAAGAATGAACAAGGATCAATGATCAATGAAGAATAAACAAGAATTATTGGTCAATGACGAATGAACGATGAAGAATGAACCAGGATCAATGATCAATGAATAATGAACGATGAAGAATGAACAAGGATCAATGATCAATGAAGAATGAACGATGAAGAATGAACAAGGATCAATGATCAATCAAGAAAGAACGATGAAGAATGAACAAGGATGAATGATCAATGAAGAATGAACAAGAATTAATGGTCAATAACGAATGAACGATGAAGAATGAACAAGGATCAATGATCAATGAAGAATGAACGATGAAGAATGAACAAGGATCAATGATCAATGAAGAATGAACGATGAAGAATGAACAAGGATCAATGATCAATGACGAATGAACGATGAAGAATGAACAAGGATCAATGAACAATGAAGAATGAACGATTAATAATGAACAAGGATCAATGATCAATGACGAATGAACGATGAAGAATGAACAAGGATCAATGATCAATGAACAATGAACGATGAAGAATGAACAAGGATCAATGATCAATGAAGAATGCACGATGAAGAATAAACAAGGATTAATGGTCAATGACGAATGAACGATGAAGAATGAACAAGGATCAATGATCAATGAAGAATAAACGATGAAGAATGAACAAGGATCAATGATCAATGAAGAATGAACAAGGATCAATGATCAATGACGAATGAACTATGAAGAATGAACAAGGATCAATGATCAATGAAGAATGAACGATGAATAATGAACAAGGATCAATGATCAATGACGAATGAACGATGAAGAATGAACAAGGATCAATGATCAATGAAGAATGAACAAGGATCATTGATCAATTAAAAATGAACGATGAAGAATGAACAAGGATCAATGATCAATGACGAATGAACGATGAAGAATGAACAAGGATCAATGATCAATGAAGAATGAATGATGAAGAATGAACAAGGATCAATGGTCAATGACGAATGAACGATGAAGAATGAACAAGGATAAATGATCAATGAAGAATGAACGATTAAGAATGAACAAGGATCAATGATCAATGATCAATGACGAATGAACGATGAAGAATGAACAAGGATCGATGATCAATGAACAATGAACGATGCAGAATGAACAAGGATCAATGATTAATGAAGAATGAACGATGAAGAATGAACAAGGATCAATGATCAATGAAGAATGAACGATGAAGAATGAACAAGAATCAATGATAAATGACGAAGGAACGATAAAGAATGAACAAAGATCAATGATCAATGTAGAATGAACGATGAAGAATGACCAAGGATCAATGATTAATGACGAATGAACGATGAAGAATGAACAAGGATCAATGATCAATGAAGAATGAACGATGAAGAATGAACAAGGATCAATGATCAATGAAGAATGAACGATGAAGAATGAGCAAGGATCAATGATTAATGACGAATGAACGATGAAGAATGAACAAGGATTATTGGTCAATGACAAATGAACGATGAAGAATGAACAAGGATCAATGATCAATGAAGAATAAACGATGAAGAATGAACAAGGATCAATGATCAATGAAGAATGAACGATGGAGAATGAACAAGGATCAATGATCGATGAAGAATGAACGATGAAGAATGAACAAAGCTCAATGATCAATGACGAATGAACGATGAAAAATGAACAAGGATCAATGATCAATGAAGAATGAACGATGAAGAATGAACAAGGATCAATGATCAATGAAGAATAAACAAGAATTATTGGTCAATGACGAATGAACGATGAAGAATGAACAAGGATCAATGATCAATGAAGAATGAACGATGAAGAATGAACAAGGATCAATGCTCAAATGACGAATGAACGGTGAAGAATGAACAAGGATAATTGATCAATGAAGAATGAACGATGAAGAATGAACAAGGATCAATGATCAATGAAGAATGAACGATGAAGAATGAACAAGGATCAATGATCAATGACGAATGAACGATGAAGAATGAACAAGGATCAATGATCAATGAAGAATGAATGATGAAGAATGAACAAGGATCAATGGTCAATGACGAATGAACGATGAAGAATGAACAAGGATAAATGATCAATGACGAATGAACGATGAAGAATGAACAAGGATTATTGGTCAATGACAAATGAACGATGAAGAATGAACAAGGATCAATGATCAATGAAGAATAAACGATGAAGAATGAACAAGGATCAATGATCAATGAAGAATGAACGATGAAGAATGAACAAGGATCAATGATCGATGAATAATGAACGATGAAGAATGAACAAAGCTCAATGATCAATGACGAATGAACGATGAAAAATGAACAAGGATCAATGATCAATGAAGAATGAACGATGAAGAATGAACAAGGATCAATGATCAATGAAGAATAAACAAGAATTATTGGTCAATGACGAATGAACGATGAAGAATGAACAAGGATCAATGATCAATGAAGAATGAACGATGAAGAATGAACAAGGATCAATGCTCAAATAACGAATGAACGGTGAAGAATGAACAAGGATTATTGATCAATGAAGAATGAACGATGAAGAATGAACAAGGATCAATGATCAATGAAGAATGAACGATGAAGAATGAACAAGGATCAATGATCAATGACGAATGAACGATGAAGAATGAACAAGGATCAATGATCAATGAACAATGAACGATGAAGAATGAACAAGGATCAATGATCAATGAAGAATGCACGATGAAGAATGAACAAGGATTAATGGTCAATGACGAATGAACGATGAAGAATGAACAAGGATCAATGATCAATGAAGAATAAACGATGAAGAATGAACAAGGATCAATGATCAATGAAGAATGAACAAGGATCAATGATCAATGACGAATGAACTATGAAGAATGAACAAGGATCAAAGATCAATGAAGAATGAACGATGAATAATGAACAAGGATCAATGATCAATGACGAATGAACGATGAAGAATGAAAAAGGATCAATGATCAATGAAGAATGAACAAGGATCATTGATCAATGAAAAATAAACGATGAAGAATGAACAAGGATCAATGATCAATGACGAATGAACGATGAAGAATGAACAAGGATCAATGATCAATGAAGAATGAATGATGAAGAATGAACAAGGATCAATGGTCAATGACGAATGAACGATGAAGAATGAACAAGGATAAATGATCAATGAAGAATGAACGATTAAGAATGAACAAGGATCAATGATCAATGATCAATGACGAATGAACGATGAAGAATGAACAAGGATCAATGATCAATGAACAATGAACGATGAAGAATGAACAAGGATCAATGATCAATGAAGAATGAACGATGAAGAATGAACAAGGATCAATGATCAATGAAGAATGAACGATGAAGAATGAACAAGGATCAATGCTCAACGACGAATGAACGGTGAAGAATGAACAAGGATAAATGATCAATGAAGAATGAACGACGAAGAATGAACAAGGATCAATGATCAATGAAAAAACAACGATGAAGAATGAACAAGGATCAATGATCAATGACGAATGAACGATGAAGAATGAACAAGGATCAATGATCAATGAAGAATTAACGATGAAAAATGAACAAGGATCAATGATCAATGAAGAATAAACAATGAAGAATGAACAAGGATCAATGGTTAATGACGAATGAACGATGAAAAATGAACAAGGATCAATGATCTATGAAGAATGAACGATGAAGAATGAACAAGGATCAATGATCAATGAAGAATAAACAAGAATTATTGGTCAATGACGAATGAACGATGAAGAATGAACCAGGATCAATGATCAATGAATAATGAACGATGAAGAATGAACAAGGATCAATGATCAATGAAGAATAGACGATGAAGAATGAACAAGGATCAATGATCAATCAAGAAAGAACGATGAAGAATGAACAAGGATCAATGATCAATGAAGAATGAACAAGAATTAATGGTCAATGACGAATGAACGATGAAGAATGAACAAGGATCAATGATCAATGAACAATGAACGATGAAGAATGAACAAGGATCAATGATCAATGAAGAATGAACGATGAAGAATGAACAAGGATCAATGATCAATGAAGAATGAACGATGAAGAATGAACAAGGATCAATGCTCAACGACGAATGAACGGTGAAGAATGAACAAGGATAAATGATCAATGAAGAATGAACGACGAAGAATGAACAAGGATCAATGATCAATGAAAAAACAACGATGAAGAATGAACAAGGATCAATGATCAATGACGAATGAACGATGAAGAATGAACAAGGATCAATGATCAATGAAGAATTAACGATGAAAAATGAACAAGGATCAATGATCAATGAAGAATAAACAATGAAGAATGAACAAGGATCAATGGTTAATGACGAATGAACGATGAAAAATGAACAAGGATCAATGATCTATGAAGAATGAACGATGAAGAATGAACAAGGATCAATGATCAATGAAGAATAAACAAGAATTATTGGTCAATGACGAATGAACGATGAAGAATGAACCAGGATCAATGATCAATGAATAATGAACGATGAAGAATGAACAAGGATCAATGATCAATGAAGAATGAACGATGAAGAATGAACAAGGATCAATGATCAATCAAGAAAGAACGATGAAGAATGAACAAGGATCAATGATCAATGAAGAATGAACAAGAATTAATGGTCAATAACGAATGAACGATGAAGAATGAACAAGGATCAATGATCAATGAAGAATGAACGATGAAGAATGAACAAGGATCAATGATCAATGAAGAATGAACGATGAAGAATGAACAAGGATCAATGATCAATGACGAATGAACGATGAAGAATGAACAAGGATCAATGAACAATGAAGAATGAACGATTAAGAATGAACAAGGATCAATGATCAATGACGAATGAACGATGAAGAATGAACAAGGATCAATGATCAATGAACAATGAACGATGAAGAATGAACAAGGATCAATGATCAATGAAGAATGCACGATGAAGAATAAACAAGGATTAATGGTCAATGACGAATGAACGATGAAGAATGAACAAGGATCAATGATCAATGAAGAATAAACGATGAAGAATGAACAAGGATCAATGATCAATGAAGAATGAACAAGGATCAATGATCAATGACGAATGAACTATGAAGAATGAACAAGGATCAATGATCAATGAAGAATGAACGATGAATAATGAACAAGGATCAATGATCAATGACGAATGAACGATGAAGAATGAACAAGGATCAATGATCAATGAAGAATGAACAAGGATCATTGATCAATGAAAAATGAACGATGAAGAATGAACAAGGATCAATGATCAATGACGAATGAACGATGAAGAATGAACAAGGATCAATGATCAATGAAGAATGAATGATGAAGAATGAACAAGGATCAATGGTCAATGACGAATGAACGATGAAGAATGAACAAGGATAAATGATCAATGAAGAATGAACGATTAAGAATGAACAAGGATCAATGATCAATGATCAATGACGAATGAACGATGAAGAATGAACAAGGATCAATGATCAATGAATAATGAACGATGCAGAATGAACAAGGATCAATGATTAATGAAGAATGAACGATGAAGAATGAACAAGGATCAATGATCAATGAAGAATGAACGATGAAGAATGAACAAGAATCAATGATAAATGACGAAGGAACGATAAAGAATGAACAAAGATCAATGATCAATGTAGAATGAACGATGAAGAATGACCAAGGATCAATGATCAATGACGAATGAACGATGAAGAATGAACAAGGATCAATGATCAATGAAGAATGAACGATGAAGAATGAACAAGGATCAATGATCAATGAAGAATAAACAATGAAGAATGAACAAGGATCAATGGTTAATGACGAATGAACGATGAAAAATGAACAAGGATCAATGATCTATGAAGAATGAACGATGAAGAATGAACAAGGATCAATGATCAATGAAGAATAAACAAGAATTATTGGTCAATGACGAATGAACGATGAAGAATGAACCAGGATCAATGATCAATGAATAATGAACGATGAAGAATGAACAAGGATCAATGATCAATGAAGAATAGACGATGAAGAATGAACAAGGATCAATGATCAATCAAGAAAGAACGATGAAGAATGAACAAGGATCAATGATCAATGAAGAATGAACAAGAATTAATGGTCAATGACGAATGAACGATGAAGAATGAACAAGGATCAATGATCAATGAACAATGAACGATGAAGAATGAACAAGGATCAATGATCAATGAAGAATGAACGATGAAGAATGAACAAGGATCAATGATCAATGAAGAATGAACGATGAAGAATGAACAAGGATCAATGCTCAACGACGAATGAACGGTGAAGAATGAACAAGGATAAATGATCAATGAAGAATGAACGACGAAGAATGAACAAGGATCAATGATCAATGAAAAAACAACGATGAAGAATGAACAAGGATCAATGATCAATGACGAATGAACGATGAAGAATGAACAAGGATCAATGATCAATGAAGAATTAACGATGAAAAATGAACAAGGATCAATGATCAATGAAGAATAAACAATGAAGAATGAACAAGGATCAATGGTTAATGACGAATGAACGATGAAAAATGAACAAGGATCAATGATCTATGAAGAATAAACGATGAAGAATGAACAAGGATCAATGATCAATGAAGAATAAACAAGAATTATTGGTCAATGACGAATGAACGATGAAGAATGAACCAGGATCAATGATCAATGAATAATGAACGATGAAGAATGAACAAGGATCAATGATCAATGAAGAATGAACGATGAAGAATGAACAAGGATCAATGATCAATCAAGAAAGAACGATGAAGAATGAACAAGGATCAATGATCAATGAAGAATGAACAAGAATTAATGGTCAATAACGAATGAACGATGAAGAATGAACAAGGATCAATGATCAATGAAGAATGAACGATGAAGAATGAACAAGGATCAATGATCAATGAAGAATGAACG
Source organism: Amaranthus tricolor (assembly GCF_026212465.1). Classification (NCBI taxonomy): domain Eukaryota; kingdom Viridiplantae; phylum Streptophyta; class Magnoliopsida; order Caryophyllales; family Amaranthaceae; genus Amaranthus; species Amaranthus tricolor. The sequence goes on from NC_080063.1 coordinate 1,814,545, forward strand.
ATGAAGAATGAACAAGGATCAATGATCAATGACGAATGAACGATGAAGAATGAACAAGGATCAATGAACAATGAAGAATGAACGATTAAGAATGAACAAGGATCAATGATCAATGACGAATGAACGATGAAGAATGAACAAGGATCAATGATCAATGAACAATGAACGATGAAGAATGAACAAGGATCAATGATCAATGAAGAATGCACGATGAAGAATAAACAAGGATTAATGGTCAATGACGAATGAACGATGAAGAATGAACAAGGATCAATGATCAATGAAGAATAAACGATGAAGAATGAACAAGGATCAATGATCAATGAAGAATGAACAAGGATCAATGATCAATGACGAATGAACTATGAAGAATGAACAAGGATCAATGATCAATGAAGAATGAACGATGAATAATGAACAAGGATCAATGATCAATGACGAATGAACGATGAAGAATGAACAAGGATCAATGATCAATGAAGAATGAACAAGGATCATTGATCAATGAAAAATGAACGATGAAGAATGAACAAGGATCAATGATCAATGACGAATGAACGATGAAGAATGAACAAGGATCAATGATCAATGAAGAATGAATGATGAAGAATGAACAAGGATCAATGGTCAATGACGAATGAACGATGAAGAATGAACAAGGATAAATGATCAATGAAGAATGAACGATTAAGAATGAACAAGGATCAATGATCAATGATCAATGACGAATGAACGATGAAGAATGAACAAGGATCAATGATCAATGAATAATGAACGATGCAGAATGAACAAGGATCAATGATTAATGAAGAATGAACGATGAAGAATGAACAAGGATCAATGATCAATGAAGAATGAACGATGAAGAATGAACAAGAATCAATGATAAATGACGAAGGAACGATAAAGAATGAACAAAGATCAATGATCAATGTAGAATGAACGATGAAGAATGACCAAGGATCAATGATTAATGACGAATGAACGATGAAGAATGAACAAGGATCAATGATCAATGAAGAATGAACGATGAAGAATGAACAAGGATCAATGATCAATGAAGAATGAGCAAGGATCAATGATTAATGACGAATGAACGATGAAGAATGAACAAGGATTATTGGTCAATGACAAATGAACGATGAAGAATGAACAAGGATCAATGATCAATGAAGAATAAACGATGAAGAATGAACAAGGATCAATGATCAATGAAGAATGAACGATGGAGAATGAACAAGGATCAATGATCGATGAAGAATGAACGATGAAGAATGAACAAAGCTCAATGATCAATGACGAATGAACGATGAAAAATGAACAAGGATCAATGATCAATGAAGAATGAACGATGAAGAATGAACAAGGATCAATGATCAATGAAGAATAAACAAGAATTATTGGTCAATGACGAATGAACGATGAAGAATGAACAAGGATCAATGATCAATGAAGAATGAACGATGAAGAATGAACAAGGATCAATGCTCAAATGACGAATGAACGGTGAAGAATGAACAAGGATAATTGATCAATGAAGAATGAACGATGAAGAATGAACAAGGATCAATGATCAATGAAGAATGAACGATGAAGAATGAACAAGGATCAATGATCAATGACGAATGAACGATGAAGAATGAACAAGGATCAATGATCAATGAAGAATGAATGATGAAGAATGAACAAGGATCAATGGTCAATGACGAATGAACGATGAAGAATGAACAAGGATAAATGATCAATGAAGAATGAACGATTAAGAATGAACAAGGATCAATGATCAATGATCAATGACGAATGAACGATGAAGAATGAACAAGGATCAATGATCAATGAACAATGAACGATGAAGAATGAACAAGGATCAATGATCAATGAAGAATGAACGATGAAGAATGAACAAGGATCAATGATCAATGAAGAATGAACGATGAAGAATGAACAAGGATCAATGCTCAACGACGAATGAACGGTGAAGAATGAACAAGGATCAAAGATCAATGAAGAATGAACGACGAAGAATGAACAAGGATCAATGATCAATGAAAAAACAACGATGAAGAATGAACAAGGATCAATGATCAATGACGAATGAACGATGAAGAATGAACAAGGATCAATGATCAATGAAGAATTAACGATGAAAAATGAACAAGGATCAATGATCAATGAAGAATAAACAATGAAGAATGAACAAGGATCAATGGTTAATGACGAATGAACGATGAAAAATGAACAAGGATCAATGATCTATGAAGAATGAACGATGAAGAATGAACAAGGATCAATGATCAATGAAGAATAAACAAGAATTATTGGTCAATGACGAATGAACGATGAAGAATGAACCATGATCAATGATCAATGAATAATGAACGATGAAGAATGAACAAGGATCAATGATCAATGAAGAATGAACGATGAAGAATGAACAAGGATCAATGATCAATCAAGAAATAACGATGAAGAATGAACAAGGATCAATGATCAATGAAGAATGAACAAGAATTAATGGTCAATAACGAATGAACGATGAAGAATGAACAAGGATCAATGATCAATGAAGAATGAACGATGAAGAATGAACAAGGATCAATGATCAATGAAGAATGAACGATGAAGAATGAACAAGGATCAATGATCAATGACGAATGAACGATGAAGAATGAACAAGGATCAATGAACAATGAAGAATGAACGATTAAGAATGAACAAGGATCAATGATCAATGACGAATGAACGATGAAGAATGAACAAGGATCAATGATCAATGAACAATGAACGATGAAGAATGAACAAGGATCAATGATCAATGAAGAATGCACGATGAAGAATAAACAAGGATTAATGGTCAATGACGAATGAACGATGAAGAATGAACAAGGATCAATGATCAATGAAGAATAAACGATGAAGAATGAACAAGGATCAATGATCAATGAAGAATGAACAAGGATCAATGATCAATGACGAATGAACTATGAAGAATGAACAAGGATCAATGATCAATGAAGAATGAACGATGAATAATGAACAAGGATCAATGATCAATGACGAATGAACGATGAAGAATGAACAAGGATCAATGATCAATGAAGAATGAACAAGGATCATTGATCAATGAAAAATGAACGATGAAGAATGAACAAGGATCAATGATCAATGACGAATGAACGATGAAGAATGAACAAGGATCAATGGTCAATGACGAATGAACGATGAAGAATGAACAAGGATAAATGATCAATGAATAATGAACGATTAAGAATGAACAAGGATCAATGATCAATGATCAATGACGAATGAACGATGAAGAATGAACAAGGATCAATGATCAATGAACAATGAACGATGAAGAATGAACAAGGATCAATGATTAATGAAGAATGAACGATGAAGAATGAACAAGGATCAATGATCAATGAAGAATGAACGATGAAGAATGAACAAGAATCAATGATAAATGACGAAGGAACGATAAAGAATGAACAAAGATCAATGATCAATGAAGAATGAACGATGAAGAATGACCAAGGATCAATGATCAATGACGAATGAACGATGAAGAATGAACAAGGATCAATGATCAATGAAGAATGAACGATGAAGAATGAACAAGGATCAATGATCAATGAAGAATGAACGATGAAGAATGAGCAAGGATCAATGATTAATGACGAATGAACGATGAAGAATGAACAAGGATTATTGGTCAATGACAAATGAACGATGAAGAATGAACAAGGATCAATGATCAATGAAGAATAAACGATGAAGAATGAACAAGGATCAAAGATCAATGAAGAATGAACGATGGAGAATGAACAAGGATCAATGATCGATGAAGAATGAACGATGAAGAATGAACAAAGCTCAATGATCAATGACGAATGAACGATGAAAAATGAACAAGGATCAATGATCAATGAAGAATGAACGATGAAGAATGAACAAGGATCAATGATCAATGAAGAATAAACAAGAATTATTGGTCAATGACGAATGAACGATGAAGAATGAACAAGGATCAATGATCAATGAAGAATGAACGATGAAGAATGAACAAGGATCAATGCTCAAATGACGAATGAACGGTGAAGAATGAACAAGGATAATTGATCAATGAAGAATGAACGATGAAGAATGAACAAGGATCAATGATCAATGAAGAATGAACGATGAAGAATGAACAAGGATCAATGATCAATGACGAATGAACGATGAAGAATGAACAAGGATCAATGATCAATGAACAATGAACGATGAAGAATGAACAAGGATCAATGATCAATGAAGAATGCACGATGAAGAATGAACAAGGATTAATGGTCAATGACGAATGAACGAAGAAGAATCAACAAGGATCAATGATCAATGAAGAATAAACGATGAAGAATGAACAAGGATCAATGATCAATGAAGAATAAACAAGGATCAATGATCAATGACGAATGAACTATGAAGAATGAACAAGGATCAATGATCAATGAAGAATGAACGATGAATAATGAACAAGGATCAATGATCAATGACGAATGAACGATGAAGAATGAACAAGGATCAATGATCAATGAAGAATGAACAAGGATCATTGATCAATGAAAAATGAACGATGAAGAATAAACAAGGATCAATGATCAATGACGAATGAACGATGAAGAATGAACAAGGATCAATGATCAATGAAGAATGAATGATGAAGAATGAACAAGGATCAATGATTAATGACGAATGAAAGATGAAGAATGAACAAGGATCAATGATTAATGAAGAATGAACGATGAAGAATGAACAAGGATCAATGATCAATGAAGAATGAACGATGAAGAATGAACAAGCATCAATGATAAATGACGAAGGAACGATAAAGAATGAACAAAGATCAATGATTAATGAAGAATGAACGATGAAGAATGACCAAGGATCAATGATCAATGACGAATGAACGATGAAGAATGAACAAGGATCAATGATCAATGAAGAATGAACGATGAAGAATGAACAAGGATCAATGATCAATGAAGAATGAACGATGAAGAATGAGCAAGGATCAATGATCAATGACGAATGAACGATGAAGAATGAACAAGGATTATTGGTCAATGACAAATGAACGATGAAGAATGAACAAGGATCAATGATCAATGAAGAATAAACGATGAAGAAAGAACAAGGATCAATGATCAATGAAGAATGAACGATGAAGAATGAACAAGGATCAATGATCGATGAATAATGAACGATGAGGAATGAACAAAGCTCAATGATCAATGACGAATGAACGATGAAAAATGAACAAGGATCAATGATCAATGAAGAATGAACGATGAAGAATGAACAAGGATCAATGATCAATGAAGAATAAACAAGAATTATTGGTCAATGACGAATAAACGATGAAGAATGAACAAGGATCAATGATCAATGAAGAATGAACGATGAAGAATGAACAAGGATCAATGCTCAAATGACGAATGAACGGTGAAGAATGAACAAGGATAATTGATCAATGAAGAATGAACGATGAAGAATGAACAAGGATCAATGATCAATGAAGAATGAACGATGAAGTATGAACAAGGATCAATGATCAATGACGAATGAACGATGAAGAATGAACAAGGATCAATGATCAATGAACAATTAACGATGAAGAATGAACAAGGATCAATGATCAATGAAGAATGCACGATGAAGAATGAACAAGGATTAATGGTCAATGACGAATGAACGATGAAGAATGAACAAGGATCAATGATCAATGAAGAATAAACGATGAAGAATGAACAAGGATCAATGATCAATGAAGAATGAACAAGGATCAATGATCAATGACGAATGAACTATGAAGAATGAACAAGGATCAATGATCAATGAAGAATGAACGATGAATAATGGACAAGGATCAATGATCAATGACGAATGAACGATGAAGAATGAACAAGGATTATTGGTCAATGACAAATGAACGATGAAGAATGAACAAGGATCAATGATCAATGAAGAATAAACGATGAAGAAAGAACAAGGATCAATGATCAATGAAGAATGAACGATGAAGAATGAACAAGGATCAATGATCGATGAATAATGAACGATGAGGAATGAACAAAGCTCAATGATCAATGACGAATGAACGATGAAAAATGAACAAGGATCAATGATCAATGAAGAATGAACGATGAAGAATGAACAAGGATCAATGATCAATGAAGAATAAACAAGAATTATTGGTCAATGACGAATGAACGATGAAGAATGAACAAGGATCAATGATCAATGAAGAATGAACGATGAAGAATGAACAAGGATCAATGCTCAAATAACGAATGAACGGTGAAGAATGAACAAGGATAATTGATCAATGAAGAATGAACGATGAAGAATGAACAAGGATCAATGATCAATGAAGAATGAACGATGAAGAATGAACAAGGATCAATGATCAATGACGAATGAACGATGAAGAATGAACAAGGATCAATGATCAATGAACAATTAACGATGAAGAATGAACAAGGATCAATGATCAATGAAGAATGCTCGATGAAGAATGAACAAGGATTAATGGTCAATGACGAATGAACGATGAAGAATGAACAAGGATCAATGATCAATGAAGAATAAACGATGAAGAATGAACAAGGATCAATGATCAATGAAGAATGAACAAGGATCAATGATCAATGACGAATGAACTATGAAGAATGAACAAGGATCAATGATCAATGAAGAATGAACGATGAATAATGGACAAGGATCAATGATCAATGACGAATGAACGATGAAGAATGAACAAGGATCAATGATCAATGAAGAATGAACAAGGATCATTGATCAATGAAAAATGAACGATGAAGAATGAACAAGGATCAATGATCAATGACGAATGAACGATGAAGAATGAACAAGGATCAATGATCAATGAAGAATGAATGATGAAGAATGAACAAGGATCAATGGTCAATGACGAATGAACGATGAAGAATGAACAAGGATAAATGATCAATGAACAATGAACGATTAAGAATGAACAAGGATCAATGATCAATGATCAATGACGAATGAACGATGAAGAATGAACAAGGATCAATGATCAATGAACAATGAACGATGAAGAATGAACAAGGATCAATGATCAATGAAGAATGAACGTTGAAGAATGAACAAGGATCAATGATCAATGAAGAATGAACGATGAAGAATGAACAAGGATCAATGCTCAACGACGAATGAACGGTGAAGAATGAACAAGGATCAATGATCAATGAAGAATGAACGACGAAGAATGAACAAGGATCAATGATCAATGAAAAAACAGCGATGAAGAATGAACAAGGATCAATGATCAATGACGAATGAACGATGAAGAATGAACAAGGATCAATGATCAATGAAGAATTAACGATGAAAAATGAACAAGGATCAATGATCAATGAAGAATAAACGATGAAGAATGAACAAGGATCAATGGTTAATGACGAATGAACGATGAAAAATGAACAATGATCAATGATCTATGAAGAATGAACGATGAAGAATGAACAAGGATCAATGATCAATGAAGAATAAACAAGAATTATTGGTCAATGACGAATGAACGATGAAGAATGAACCAGGATCAATGATCAATGAATAATGAACGATGAAGAATGAACAAGGATCAATGATCAATGAAGAATGAACGATGAAGAATGAACAAGGATCAATGATCAATCAAGAAAGAACGATGAAGAATTAACAAGGATCAATGATCAATGAAGAATGAACAAGAATTAATGGTCAATAACGAATGAACGATGAAGAATGAACAAGGATCAATGATCAATGAAGAATGAACGATGAAGAATGAACAAGGATCAATGATCAATGAAGAATGAACGATGAAGAATGAACAAGGATCAATGATCAATGACGAATGAACGATGAAGAATGAACAAGGATCAATGAACAATGAAGAATGAACGATTAAGAATGAACAAGGATCAATGATCAATGACGAATGAACGATGAAGAATGAACAAGGATTAATTGTCAATGACAAATGAACGATGAAGAATGAACAAGGATCAATGATCAATGAAGAATAAACGATGAAGAATGAACAAGGATCAATGATCAATGAAGAATGAACGATGAAGAATGAACAAGGATCAATGATCGATGAATAATGAACGATGAGGAATGAACAAAGCTCAATGATCAATGACGAATGAACAAGGATCAATGATCAATGACGAATGAACTATGAAGAATGAACAAGGATCAATGATCAATGAAGAATGAACGATGAATAATGAACAAGGATCAATGATCAATGACGAATGAACGATGAAGAATGAACAAGGATCAATGATCAATGAAGAATGAACAAGGATCATTGATCAATGAAAAATGAACGATGAAGAATAAACAAGGATCAATGATCAATGACGAATGAACGATGAAGAATGAACAAGGATCAATGATCAATGAAGAATGAATGATGAAGAATGAACAAGGATCAATGATTAATGACGAATGAACGATGAAGAATGAACAAGGATCAATGATTAATGAAGAATGAACGATGAAGAATGAACAAGGATCAATGATCAATGAAGAATGAACGATGAAGAATGAACAAGGATCAATGATAAATGACGAAGGAACGATAAAGAATGAACAAAGATCAATGATCAATGAAGAATGAACGATGAAGAATGACCAAGGATCAATGATCAATGACGAATGAACGATGAAGAATGAACAAGGATCAATGATCAATGAAGAATGAACGATGAAGAATGAACAAGGATCAATGATCAATGAAGAATGAACGATGAAGAATGAGCAAGGATCAATGATCAATGACGAATAAACCATGAAGAATGAACAAGGATTATTGGTCAATGACAAATGAACGATGAAGAATGAACAAGGATCAATGATCAATGAAGAATAAACGATGAAGAATGAACAAGGATCAATGATCAATGAAGAATGAACGATGAAGAATGAACAAGGATCAATGATCGATGAATAATGAACGATGAAGAATGAACAAAGCTCAATGATCAATGACGAATGAACGATGAAAAATGAACAAGGATCAATGATCAATGAAGAATGAACGATGAAGAATGAACAAGGATCAATGATCAATGAAGAATAAACAAGAATTATTGGTCAATGACGAATGAACGATGAAGAATGAACAAGGATCAATGATCAATGAAGAATGAACGATGAAGAATGAACAAGGATCAATGCTCAAATGACGAATGAACGGTGAAGAATGAACAAGGATAATTGATCAATGAAGAATGAACGATGAAGAATGAACAAGGATCAATGATCAATGAAGAATGAACGATGAAGAATGAACAAGGATCAATGATCAATGACGAATGAACGATGAAGAATGAACAAGGATCAATGATCAATGAACAATGAACGATGAAGAATGAACAAGGATCAATGATCAATGAAGAATGCACGATGAAGAATGAACAAGGATTAATGGTCAATGACGAATGAACGAAGAAGAATCAACAAGGATCAATGATCAATGAAGAATAAACGATGAAGAATGAACAAGGATCAATGATCAATGAAGAATAAACAAGGATCAATGATCAATGACGAATGAACTATGAAGAATGAACAAGGATCAATGATCAATGAAGAATGAACGATGAATAATGAACAAGGATCAATGATCAATGACGAATGAACGATGAAGAATGAACAAGGATCAATGATCAATGAAGAATGAACAAGGATCATTGATCAATGAAAAATGAACGATGAAGAATAAACAAGGATCAATGATCAATGACGAATGAACGATGAAGAATGAACAAGGATCAATGATCAATGAAGAATGAATGATGAAGAATGAACAAGGATCAATGATTAATGACGAATGAAAGATGAAGAATGAACAAGGATCAATGATTAATGAAGAATGAACGATGAAGAATGAACAAGGATCAATGATCAATGAAGAATGAACGATGAAGAATGAACAAGCATCAATGATAAATGACGAAGGAACGATAAAGAATGAACAAAGATCACTGATTAATGAAGAATGAACGATGAAGAATGACCAAGGATCAATGATCAATGACGAATGAACGATGAAGAATGAACAAGGATCAATGATCAATGAAGAATGAACGATGAAGAATGAACAAGGATCAATGATCAATGAAGAATGAACGATGAAGAATGAGCAAGGATCAATGATCAATGACGAATGAACGATGAAGAATGAACAAGGATTATTGGTCAATGACAAATGAACGATGAAGAATGAACAAGGATCAATGATCAATGAAGAATAAACGATGAAGAAAGAACAAGGATCAATGATCAATGAAGAATGAACGATGAAGAATGAACAAGGATCAATGATCGATGAATAATGAACGATGAGGAATGAACAAAGCTCAATGATCAATGACGAATGAACGATGAAAAATGAACAAGGATCAATGATCAATGAAGAATGAACGATGAAGAATGAACAAGGATCAATGATCAATGAAGAATAAACAAGAATTATTGGTCAATGACGAATAAACGATGAAGAATGAACAAGGATCAATGATCAATGAAGAATGAACGATGAAGAATGAACAAGGATCAATGCTCAAATGACGAATGAACGGTGAAGAATGAACAAGGATAATTGATCAATGAAGAATGAACGATGAAGAATGAACAAGGATCAATGATCAATGAAGAATGAACGATGAAGTATGAACAAGGATCAATGATCAATGACGAATGAACGATGAAGAATGAACAAGGATCAATGATCAATGAACAATTAACGATGAAGAATGAACAAGGATCAATGATCAATGAAGAATGCACGATGAAGAATGAACAAGGATTAATGGTCAATGACGAATGAACGATGAAGAATGAACAAGGATCAATGATCAATGAAGAATAAACGATGAAGAATGAACAAGGATCAATGATCAATGAAGAATGAACAAGGATCAATGATCAATGACGAATGAACTATGAAGAATGAACAAGGATCAATGATCAATGAAGAATGAACGATGAATAATGGACAAGGATCAATGATCAATGACGAATGAACGATGAAGAATGAACAAGGATTATTGGTCAATGACAAATGAACGATGAAGAATGAACAAGGATCAATGATCAATGAAGAATAAACGATGAAGAAAGAACAAGGATCAATGATCAATGAAGAATGAACGATGAAGAATGAACAAGGATCAATGATCGATGAATAATGAACGATGAGGAATGAACAAAGCTCAATGATCAATGACGAATGAACGATGAAAAATGAACAAGGATCAATGATCAATGAAGAATGAACGATGAAGAATGAACAAGGATCAATGATCAATGAAGAATAAACAAGAATTATTGGTCAATGACGAATGAACGATGAAGAATGAACAAGGATCAATGATCAATGAAGAATGAACGATGAAGAATGAACAAGGATCAATGCTCAAATAACGAATGAACGGTGAAGAATGAACAAGGATAATTGATCAATGAAGAATGAACGATGAAGAATGAACAAGGATCAATGATCAATGAAGAATGAACGATGAAGAATGAACAAGGATCAATGATCAATGACGAATGAACGATGAAGAATGAACAAGGATCAATGATCAATGAACAATTAACGATGAAGAATGAACAAGGATCAATGATCAATGAAGAATGCTCGATGAAGAATGAACAAGGATTAATGGTCAATGACGAATGAACGATGAAGAATGAACAAGGATCAATGATCAATGAAGAATAAACGATGAAGAATGAACAAGGATCAATGATCAATGAAGAATGAACAAGGATCAATGATCAATGACGAATGAACTATGAAGAATGAACAAGGATCAATGATCAATGAAGAATGAACGATGAATAATGGACAAGGATCAATGATCAATGACGAATGAACGATGAAGAATGAACAAGGATCAATGATCAATGAAGAATGAACAAGGATCATTGATCAATGAAAAATGAACGATGAAGAATGAACAAGGATCAATGATCAATGACGAATGAACGATGAAGAATGAACAAGGATCAATGATCAATGAAGAATGAATGATGAAGAATGAACAAGGATCAATGGTCAATGACGAATGAACGATGAAGAATGAACAAGGATAAATGATCAATGAACAATGAACGATTAAGAATGAACAAGGATCAATGATCAATGATCAATGACGAATGAACGATGAAGAATGAACAAGGATCAATGATCAATGAACAATGAACGATGAAGAATGAACAAGGATCAATGATCAATGAAGAATGAACGTTGAAGAATGAACAAGGATCAATGATCAATGAAGAATGAACGATGAAGAATGAACAAGGATCAATGCTCAACGACGAATGAACGGTGAAGAATGAACAAGGATCAATGATCAATGAAGAATGAACGACGAAGAATGAACAAGGATCAATGATCAATGAAAAAACAGCGATGAAGAATGAACAAGGATCAATGATCAATGACGAATGAACGATGAAGAATGAACAAGGATCAATGATCAATGAAGAATTAACGATGAAAAATGAACAAGGATCAATGATCAATGAAGAATAAACGATGAAGAATGAACAAGGATCAATGGTTAATGACGAATGAACGATGAAAAATGAACAATGATCAATGATCTATGAAGAATGAACGATGAAGAATGAACAAGGATCAATGATCAATGAAGAATAAACAAGAATTATTGGTCAATGACGAATGAACGATGAAGAATGAACCAGGATCAATGATCAATGAATAATGAACGATGAAGAATGAACAAGGATCAATGATCAATGAAGAATGAACGATGAAGAATGAACAAGGATCAATGATCAATCAAGAAAGAACGATGAAGAATTAACAAGGATCAATGATCAATGAAGAATGAACAAGAATTAATGGTCAATAACGAATGAACGATGAAGAATGAACAAGGATCAATGATCAATGAAGAATGAACGATGAAGAATGAACAAGGATCAATGATCAATGAAGAATGAACGATGAAGAATGAACAAGGATCAATGATCAATGACGAATGAACGATGAAGAATGAACAAGGATCAATGAACAATGAAGAATGAACGATTAAGAATGAACAAGGATCAATGATCAATGACGAATGAACGATGAAGAATGAACAAGGATTAATTGTCAATGACAAATGAACGATGAAGAATGAACAAGGATCAATGATCAATGAAGAATAAACGATGAAGAATGAACAAGGATCAATGATCAATGAAGAATGAACGATGAAGAATGAACAAGGATCAATGATCGATGAATAATGAACGATGAGGAATGAACAAAGCTCAATGATCAATGACGAATGAACAAGGATCAATGATCAATGACGAATGAACTATGAAGAATGAACAAGGATCAATGATCAATGAAGAATGAACGATGAATAATGAACAAGGATCAATGATCAATGACGAATGAACGATGAAGAATGAACAAGGATCAATGATCAATGAAGAATGAACAAGGATCATTGATCAATGAAAAATGAACGATGAAGAATAAACAAGGATCAATGATCAATGACGAATGAACGATGAAGAATGAACAAGGATCAATGATCAATGAAGAATGAATGATGAAGAATGAACAAGGATCAATGATTAATGACGAATGAACGATGAAGAATGAACAAGGATCAATGATTAATGAAGAATGAACGATGAAGAATGAACAAGGATCAATGATCAATGAAGAATGAACGATGAAGAATGAACAAGGATCAATGATAAATGACGAAGGAACGATAAAGAATGAACAAAGATCAATGATCAATGAAGAATGAACGATGAAGAATGACCAAGGATCAATGATCAATGACGAATGAACGATGAAGAATGAACAAGGATCAATGATCAATGAAGAATGAACGATGAAGAATGAACAAGGATCAATGATCAATGAAGAATGAACGATGAAGAATGAGCAAGGATCAATGATCAATGACGAATAAACCATGAAGAATGAACAAGGATTATTGGTCAATGACAAATGAACGATGAAGAATGAACAAGGATCAATGATCAATGAAGAATAAACGATGAAGAATGAACAAGGATCAATGATCAATGAAGAATGAACGATGAAGAATGAACAAGGATCAATGATCGATGAATAATGAACGATGAAGAATGAACAAAGCTCAATGATCAATGACGAATGAACGATGAAAAATGAACAAGGATCAATGATCAATGAAGAATGAACGATGAAGAATGAACAAGGATCAATGATCAATGAAGAATAAACAAGAATTATTGGTCAATGACGAATGAACGATGAAGAATGAACAAGGATCAATGATCAATGAAGAATGAACGATGAAGAATGAACAAGGATCAATGCTCAAATGACGAATGAACGGTGAAGAATGAACAAGGATAATTGATCAATGAAGAATGAACGATGAAGAATGAACAAGGATCAATGATCAATGAAGAATGAACGATGAAGAATGAACAAGGATCAATGATCAATGACGAATGAACGATGAAGAATGAACAAGGATCAATGATCAATGAACAATGAACGATGAAGAATGAACAAGGATCAATGATCAATGAAGAATGCACGATGAAGAATGAACAAGGATTAATGGTCAATGACGAATGAACGATGAAGAATGAAAAAGGATCAATGATCAATGAAGAATAAACGATGAAGAATGAACAAGGATCAATGATCAATGAAGAATGAACAAGGATCAATGATCAATGACGAATGAACTATGAAGAATGAACAAGGATCAATGATCAATGAAGAATGAACGATGAATAATGAACAAGGATCAATGATCAATGACGAATGAACGATGAAGAATGAACAAGGATCAATGATCAATGAAGAATGAACAAGGATCATTGATCAATGAAAAATGAACGATGAAGAATGAACAAGGATCAATGATCAATGACGAATGAACGATGAAGAATGAACAAGGATCAATGATCAATGAAGAATGAATGATGAAGAATGAACAAGGATCAATGGTCAATGACGAATGAACGATGAAGAATGAACAAGGATAAATGATCAATGAACAATGAACGATTAAGAATGAACAAGGATCAATGATCAATGATCAATGACGAATGAACGATGAAGAATGAACAAGGATCAATGATCAATGAACAATGAACGATGAAGAATGAACAAGGATCAATGATCAATGAAGAATGAACGATGAAGAATGAACAAGGATCAATGATCAATGAAGAATGAACGATGAAGAATGAACAAGGATCAATGCTCAACGACGAATGAACGGTGAAGAATGAACAAGGATCAATGATCAATGAAGAATGAACGACGAAGAATGAACAAGGATCAATCATCAATGAAAAAACAACGATGAAGAATGAACAAGGATCAATGATCAATGACGAATGAACGATGAAGAATGAACAAGGATCAATGATCAATGAAGAATTAACGATGAAAAATGAACAAGGATCAATGATCAATGAAGAATAAACGATGAAGAATGAACAAGGATCAATGGTTAATGACGAATGAACGATGAAAAATGAACAAGGATCAATGATCTATGAAGAATGAACGATGAAGAATGAACAAGGATCAATGATCAATGAAGAATAAACAAGAATTATTGGTCAATGACGAATGAACGATGAAGAATGAACCAGGATCAATGATCAATGAATAATGAACGATGAAGAATGAACAAGGATCAATGATCAATGAAGAATGAACGATGAAGAATGAACAAGGATCAATGATCAATCAAGAAAGAACGATGAAGAATGAACAAGGATCAATGATCAATGAAGAATGAACGATGAAGAATGAACAAGGATCAATGATCAATGAAGAATGAACGATGAAGAATGAGCAAGGATCAATGATCAATGACGAATGAACGATGAAGAATGAACAAGGATTATTGGTCAATGACAAATGAACGATGAAGAATGAACAAGGATCAATGATCAATGAAGAATAAACGATGAAGAATAAACAAGGAGCAATGATCAATGAAGAATGAACGATGAAGAATGAACAAGGATCAATGATCGATGAATAATGAACGATGAAGAATGAACAAAGCTCAATGATCAATGACGAATGAACGATGAAAAATGAACAAGGATCAATGATCAATGAAGAATGAACGATGAAGAATGAACAAGGATCAATGATCAATGAAGAATGAACGATGAAGAATGAGCAAGGATCAATGATCAATGACGAATGAACGATGAAGAATGAACAAGGATTATTGGTCAATGACAAATGAACGATGAAGAATGAACAAGGATCAATGATCAATGAAGAATAAACGATGAAGAATGAACAAGGATCAATGATCAATGAAGAATGAACGATGAAGAATGAACAAGGATCAATGATCGATGAATAATGAACGATGAAGAATGAACAAAGCTCAATGATCAATGACGAATGAACGATGAAAAATGAACAAGGATCAATGATCAATGAAGAATGAACGATGAAGAATGAACAAGGATCAATGATCAATGAAGAATAAACAAGAATTATTGGTCAATGACGAATGAACGATGAAGAATGAACAAGGATCAATGATCAATGAAGAATGAACGATGAAGAATGAACAAGGATCAATGCTCAAATGACGAATGAACGGTGAAGAATGAACAAGGATAATTGATCAATGAAGAATGAACGATGAAGAATGAACAAGGATCAATGATCAATGAAGAATGAACGATGAAGAATGAACAAGGATCAATGATCAATGACGAATGAACGATGAAGAATGAACAAGGATCAATGATCAATGAAGAATGAACAAGGATCATTGATCAATGAAAAATGAACGATGAAGAATGAACAAGGATCAATGATCAATGACGAATGAACGATGAAGAATGAACAAGGATCAATGATCAATGAAGAATGAATGATGAAGAATGAACAAGGATCAATGGTCAATGACGAATGAACGATGAAGAATGAACAAGGATAAATGATCAATGAACAATGAACGATTAAGAATGAACAAGGATCAATGATCAATGATCAATGACGAATGAACGATGAAGAATGAACAAGGATCAATGATCAATGAACAATGAACGATGAAGAATGAACAAGGATCAATGATCAATGAAGAATGAACGATGAAGAATGAACAAGGATCAATGATCAATGAAGAATGAACGATGAAGAATGAACAAGGATCAATGCTCAACGACGAATGAACGGTGAAGAATGAACAAGGATCAATGATCAATGAAGAATGAACGACGAAGAATGAACAAGGATCAATCATCAATGAAAAAACAACGATGAAGAATGAACAAGGATCAATGATCAATGACGAATGAACGATGAAGAATGAACAAGGATCAATGATCAATGAAGAATTAACGATGAAAAATGAACAAGGATCAATGATCAATGAAGAATAAACGATGAAGAATGAACAAGGATCAATGGTTAATGACGAATGAACGATGAAAAATGAACAAGGATCAATGATCTATGAAGAATGAACGATGAAGAATGAACAAGGATCATTGATCAATGAAGAATAAACAAGAATTATTGGTCAATGACGAATGAACGATGAAGAATGAACCAGGATCAATGATCAATGAATAATGAACGATGAAGAATGAACAAGGATCAATGATCAATGAAGAATGAACGATGAAGAATGAACAAGGATCAATGATCAATCAAGAACGAACGATGAAGAATGAACAAGGATCAATGATCAATGAAGAATGAACGATGAAGAATGAACAAGGATCAATGATCAATGAAGAATGAACGATGAAGAATGAACAAGGATCAATGATCAATGACGAATGAACGATGAAGAATGAACAAGGATTATTGGTCAATGACAAATGAACGATGAAGAATGAACAAGGATCAATGATCAATGAAGAATAAACGATGAAGAATGAACAAGGATCAATGATCAATGAAGAATGAACGATGAAGAATGAGCAAGGATCAATGATCAATGACGAATGAACGATGAAGAATGAACAAGGATTATTGGTCAATGACAAATGAACGATGAAGAATGAACAAGGATCAATGATCAATGAAGAATAAACGATGAAGAATGAACAAGGAGCAATGATCAATGAAGAATGAACGATGAAGAATGAACAAGGATCAATGATCGATGAATAATGAACGATGAAGAATGAACAAAGCTCAATGATCAATGACGAATGAACGATGAAAAATGAACAAGGATCAATGATCAATGAAGAATGAACGATGAAGAATGAACAAGGATCAATGATCAATGAAGAATAAACAAGAATTATTGGTCAATGACGAATGAACGATGAAGAATGAACAAGGATCAATGATCAATGAAGAATGAACGATGAAGAATGAACAAGGATCAATGCTCAAATGACGAATGAACGGTGAAGAATGAACAAGGATAATTGATCAATGAAGAATGAACGATGAAGAATGAACAAGGATCAATGATCAGTGAAGAATGAACGATGAAGAATGAACAAGGATCAATGATCAATGACGAATGAACGATGAAGAATGAACAAGGATCAATGATCAATGAAGAATGAACAAGGATCATTGATCAATGAAAAATGAACGATGAAGAATGAACAAGGATCAATGATCAATGACGAATGAACGATGAAGAATGAACAAGGATCAATGATCAATGAAGAATGAATCATGAAGAATGAACAAGGATCAATGGTCAATGACGAATGAACGATGAAGAATGAACAAGGATAAATGATCAATGAACAATGAACGATTAAGAACGAACAAGGATCAATGATCAATGATCAATGACGAATGAACGATGAAGAATGAACAAGGATCAATGATCAATGAACAATGAACGATGAAGAATGAACAAGGATCAATGATCAATGAAGAATGAACGATGAAGAATGAACAAGGATCAATGATCAATGAAGAATGAACGATGAAGAATGAACAAGGATCAATGCTCAACGACGAATGAACGGTGAAGAATGAACAAGGATCAATGATCAATGAAGAATGAACGACGAAGAATGAACAAGGGTCAATCATCAATGAAAAAACAACGATGAAGAATGAACAAGGATCAATGATCAATGACGAATGAACGATGAAGAATGAACAAGGATCAATGATCAATGAAGAATTAACGATGAAAAATGAACAAGGATCAATGATCAATGAAGAATAAACGATGAAGAATGAACAAGGATCAATGGTTAATGACGAATGAACGATGAAAAATGAACAAGGATCAATGATCTATGAAGAATGAACGATGAAGAATGAACAAGGATCAATGATCAATGAAGAATAAACAAGAATTATTGGTCAATGACGAATGAACGATGAAGAATGAACCAGGATCAATGATCAATGAATAATGAACGATGAAGAATGAACAAGGATCAATGATCAATGAAGAATGAACGATGAAGAATGAACAAGGATCAATGATCAATCAAGAAAGAACGATGAAGAATGAACAAGGATCAATGATCAATGAAGAATGAACGATGAAGAATGAACAAGGATCAATGATCAATGAAGAATGAACGATGAAGAATGAACAAGGATCAATGATCAATGACGAATGAACGATGAAGAATGAACAAGGATTATTGGTCAATGACAAATGAACGATGAAGAATGAACAAGGATCAATGATCAATGAAGAATAAACGATGAAGAATGAACAAGGATCAATGATCAATGAAGAATGAACGATGAAGAATGAGCAAGGATCAATGATCAATGACGAATGAACGATGAAGAATGAACAAGGATTATTGGTCAATGACAAATGAACGATGAAGAATGAACAAGGATCAATGATCAATGAAGAATAAACGATGAAGAATGAACAAGGAGCAATGATCAATGAAGAATGAACGATGAAGAATGAACAAGGATCAATGATCGATGAATAATGAACGATGAAGAATGAACAAAGCTCAATGATCAATGACGAATGAACGATGAAAAATGAACAAGGATCAATGATCAATGAAGAATGAACGATGAAGAATGAACAAGGATCAATGATCAATGAAGAATAAACAAGAATTATTGGTCAATGACGAATGAACGATGAAGAATGAACAAGGATCAATGATCAATGAAGAATGAACGATGAAGAATGAACAAGGATCAATGCTCAAATGACGAATGAACGGTGAAGAATGAACAAGGATAATTGATCAATGAAGAATGAACGATGAAGAATGAACAAGGATCAATGATCAGTGAAGAATGAACGATGAAGAATGAACAAGGATCAATGATCAATGACGAATGAACGATGAAGAATGAACAAGGATCAATGATCAATGAACAATGAACGATGAAGAATGAACAAGGATCAATGATCAATGAAGAATGAACGATGAAGAATGAACAAGGATCAATGCTCAAATGACGAATGAACGGTGAAGAATGAACAAGGATAATTGATCAATGAAGAATGAACGATGAAGAATGAACAAGGATCAATGATCAATGAAGAATGAACGATGAAGAATGAACAAGGATCAATGATCAATGACGAATGAACGATGAAGAATGAACAAGGATCAATGATCAATGAAGAATGAACAAGGATCATTGATCAATGAAAAATGAACGATGAAGAATGAACAAGGATCAATGATCAATGACGAATGAACGATGAAGAATGAACAAGGATCAATGATCAATGAAGAATGAATGATGAAGAATGAACAAGGATCAATGGTCAATGACGAATGAACGATGAAGAATGAACAAGGATAAATGATCAATGAACAATGAACGATTAAGAATGAACAAGGATCAATGATCAATGATCAATGACGAATGAACGATGAAGAATGAACAAGGATCAATGATCAATGAACAATGAACGATGAAGAATGAACAAGGATCAATGATCAATGAAGAATGAACGATGAAGAATGAACAAGGATCAATGATCAATGAAGAATGAACGATGAAGAATGAACAAGGATCAATGCTCAACGACGAATGAACGGTGAAGAATGAACAAGGATCAATGATCAATGAAGAATGAACGACGAAGAATGAACAAGGATCAATCATCAATGAAAAAACAACGATGAAGAATGAACAAGGATCAATGATCAATGACGAATGAACGATGAAGAATGAACAAGGATCAATGATCAATGAAGAATTAACGATGAAAAATGAACAAGGATCAATGATCAATGAAGAATAAACGATGAAGAATGAACAAGGATCAATGGTTAATGACGAATGAACGATGAAAAATGAACAAGGATCAATGATCTATGAAGAATGAACGATGAAGAATGAACAAGGATCAATGATCAATGAAGAATAAACAAGAATTATTGGTCAATGACGAATGAACGATGAAGAATGAACCAGGATCAATGATCAATGAATAATGAACGATGAAGAATGAACAAGGATCAATGATCAATGAAGAATGAACGATGAAGAATGAACAAGGATCAATGATCAATCAAGAAAGAACGATGAAGAATGAACAAGGATCAATGATCAATGAAGAATGAACGATGAAGAATGAACAAGGATCAATGATCAATGAAGAATGAACGATGAAGAATGAACAAGGATCAATGATCAATGACGAATGAACGATGAAGAATGAACAAGGATTATTGGTCAATGACAAATGAACGATGAAGAATGAACAAGGATCAATGATCAATGAAGAATAAACGATGAAGAATGAACAAGGATCAATGATCAATGAAGAATGAACGATGAAGAATGAGCAAGGATCAATGATCAATGACGAATGAACGATGAAGAATGAACAAGGATTATTGGTCAATGACAAATGAACGATGAAGAATGAACAAGGATCAATGATCAATGAAGAATAAACGATGAAGAATGAACAAGGAGCAATGATCAATGAAGAATGAACGATGAAGAATGAACAAGGATCAATGATCGATGAATAATGAACGATGAAGAATGAACAAAGCTCAATGATCAATGACGAATGAACGATGAAAAATGAACAAGGATCAATGATCAATGAAGAATGAACGATGAAGAATGAACAAGGATCAATGATCAATGAAGAATAAACAAGAATTATTGGTCAATGACGAATGAACGATGAAGAATGAACAAGGATCAATGATCAATGAAGAATGAACGATGAAGAATGAACAAGGATCAATGCTCAAATGACGAATGAACGGTGAAGAATGAACAAGGATAATTGATCAATGAAGAATGAACGATGAAGAATGAACAAGGATCAATGATCAGTGAAGAATGAACGATGAAGAATGAACAAGGATCAATGATCAATGACGAATGAACGATGAAGAATGAACAAGGGTCAATGATCAATGAACAATGAACGATGAAGAATGAACAAGGATCAATGATCAATGAAGAATGCACGATGAAGAATGAACAAGGATTAATGGTCAATGACGAATGAACGATGAAGAATGAACAAGGATCAATGATCAATGAAGAATAAACGATGAAGAATGAACAAGGATCAATGATCAATGAAGAATGAACAAGGATCAATGATCAATGACGAATGAACTATGAAGAATGAACAAGGATCAATGATCAATGAAGAATGAACGATGAATAATGAACAAGGATCAATGATCAATGACGAATGAACGATGAAGAATGAACAAGGATCAATGATCAATGAAGAATGAACAAGGATCATTGATCAATGAAAAATGAACGATGAAGAATGAACAAGGATCAATGATCAATGACGAATGAACGATGAAGAATGAACAAGGATCAATGATCAATGAAGAATGAATGATGAAGAATGAACAAGGATCAATGGTCAATGACGAATGAACGATGAAGAATGAACAAGGATAAATGATCAATGAACAATGAACGATTAAGAATGAACAAGGATCAATGATCAATGATCAATGACGAATGAACGATGAAGAATGAACAAGGATCAATGATCAATGAACAATGAACGATGAAGAATGAACAAGGATCAATGATCAATGAAGAATGAACGATGAAGAATGAACAAGGATCAATGATCAATGAAGAATGAACGATGAAGAATGAACAAGGATCAATGCTCAACGACGAATGAACGGTGAAGAATGAACAAGGATCAATGATCAATGAAGAATGAACGACGAAGAATGAACAAGGATCAATCATCAATGAAAAAACAACGATGAAGAATGAACAAGGATCAATGATCAATGACGAATGAACGATGAAGAATGAACAAGGATCAATGATCAATGACGAATGAACGATGAAGAATGAACAAGGATTATTGGTCAATGACAAATGAACGATGAAGAATGAACAAGGATCAATGATCAATGAAGAATAAACGATGAAGAATGAACAAGGATCAATGATCAATGAAGAATGAACGATGAAGAATGAGCAAGGATCAATGATCAATGACGAATGAACGATGAAGAATGAACAAGGATAAATGATCAATGAACAATGAACGATTAAGAATGAACAAGGATCAATGATCAATGATCAATGACGAATGAACGATGAAGAATGAACAAGGATCAATGATCAATGAACAATGAACGATGAAGAATGAACAAGGATCAATGATCAATGAAGAATGAACGATGAAGAATGAACAAGGATCAATGATCAATGAAGAATGAACGATGAGGAATGAACAAGGATCAATGCTCAACGACGAATGAACGGTGAAGAATGAACAAGGATCAATGATCAATGAAGAATGAACGACGAAGAATGAACAAGGATCAATCATCAATGAAAAAACAACGATGAAGAATGAACAAGGATCAATGATCAATGACGAATGAACGATGAAGAATGAACAAGGATCAATGATCAATGAACAATGAACGATGAAGAATGAACAAGGATCAATGATCAATGAAGAATGAACGATGAAGAATGAACAAGGATCAATGATCAATGAAGAATGAACGATGAAGAATGAACAAGGATCAATGCTCAACGACGAATGAACGGTGAAGAATGAACAAGGATCAATGATCAATGAAGAATGAACGACGAAGAATGAACAAGGATCAATCATCAATGAAAAAACAACGATGAAGAATGAACAAGGATCAATGATCAATGACGAATGAACGATGAAGAATGAACAAGGATCAATGATCAATGACGAATGAACGATGAAGAATGAACAAGGATTATTGGTCAATGACAAATGAACGATGAAGAATGAACAAGGATCAATGATCAATGAAGAATAAACGATGAAGAATGAACAAGGATCAATGATCAATGAAGAATGAACGATGAAGAATGAGCAAGGATCAATGATCAATGACGAATGAACGATGAAGAATGAACAAGGATAAATGATCAATGAACAATGAACGATTAAGAATGAACAAGGATCAATGATCAATGATCAATGACGAATGAACGATGAAGAATGAACAAGGATCAATGATCAATGAACAATGAACGATGAAGAATGAACAAGGATCAATGATCAATGAAGAATGAACGATGAAGAATGAACAAGGATCAATGATCAATGAAGAATGAACGATGAGGAATGAACAAGGATCAATGCTCAACGACGAATGAACGGTGAAGAATGAACAATGATCAATGATCAATGAAGAATGAACGACGAAGAATGAACAAGGATCAATCATCAATGAAAAAACAACGATGAAGAATGAACAAGGATCAATGATCAATGACGAATGAACGATGAAGAATGAACAAGGATCAATGATCAATGAAGAATAAACAAGAATTATTGGTCAATGACGAATGAACGATGAAGAATGAACAAGGATCAATGATCAATGAAGAATGAACGATGAAGAATGAACAAGGATCAATGCTCAAATGACGAATGAACGGTGAAGAATGAACAAGGATAATTGATCAATGAAGAATGAACGATGAAGAATGAACAAGGATCAATGATCAGTGAAGAATGAACGATGAAGAATGAACAAGGATCAATGATCAATGACGAATGAACGATGAAGAATGAACAAGGATCAATGATCAATGAACAATGAACGATGAAGAATGAACAAGGATCAATGATCAATGAAGAATGCACGATGAAGAATGAACAAGGACTAGTGGTCAATGACGAATGAACGATGAAGAATGAACAAGGATCAATGATCAATGAAGAATAAACGATGAAGAATGAACAAGGATCAATGATCAATGAAGAATGAACAAGGATCAATGATCAATGACGAATGAACTATGAAGAATGAACAAGGATCAATGATCAATGAAGAATGAACGATGAATAATGAACAAGGATCAATGATCAATGACGAATGAACGATGAAGAATGAACAAGGATCAATGATCAATGAAGAATGAACAAGGATCATTGATCAATGAAAAATGAACGATGAAGAATGAACAAGGATCAATGATCAATGACGAATGAACGATGAAGAATGAACAAGGATCAATGATCAATGAAGAATGAATGATGAAGAATGAACAAGGATCAATGGTCAATGACGAATGAACGATGAAGAATGAACAAGGATAAATGATCAATGAACAATGAACGATTAAGAATGAACAAGGATCAATGATCAATGATCAATGACGAATGAACGATGAAGAATGAACAAGGATCAATGATCAATGAACAATGAACGATGAAGAATGAACAAGGATCAATGATCAATGAAGAATGAACGATGAAGAATGAACAAGGATCAATGATCAATGAAGAATGAACGATGAAGAATGAACAAGGATCAATGCTCAACGACGAATGAACGGTGAAGAATGAACAAGGATCAATGATCAATGAAGAATGAACGACGAAGAATGAACAAGGATCAATCATCAATGAAAAAACAACGATGAAGAATGAACAAGGATCAATGATCAATGACGAATGAACGATGAAGAATGAACAAGGATCAATGATCAATGACGAATGAACGATGAAGAATGAACAAGGATTATTGGTCAATGACAAATGAACGATGAAGAATGAACAAGGATCAATGATCAATGAAGAATAAACGATGAAGAATGAACAAGGATCAATGATCAATGAAGAATGAACGATGAAGAATGAGCAAGGATCAATGATCAATGACGAATGAACGATGAAGAATGAACAAGGATAAATGATCAATGAACAATGAACGATTAAGAATGAACAAGGATCAATGATCAATGATCAATGACGAATGAACGATGAAGAATGAACAAGGATCAATGATCAATGAACAATGAACGATGAAGAATGAACAAGGATCAATGATCAATGAAGAATGAACGATGAAGAATGAACAAGGATCAATGATCAATGAAGAATGAACGATGAGGAATGAACAAGGATCAATGCTCAACGACGAATGAACGGTGAAGAATGAACAAGGATCAATGATCAATGAAGAATGAACGACGAAGAATGAACAAGGATCAATCATCAATGAAAAAACAACGATGAAGAATGAACAAGGATCAATGATCAATGACGAATGAACGATGAAGAATGAACAAGGATCAATGATCAATGAAGAATAAACAAGAATTATTGGTCAATGACGAATGAACGATGAAGAATGAACAAGGATCAATGATCAATGAAGAATGAACGATGAAGAATGAACAAGGATCAATGCTCAAATGACGAATGAACGGTGAAGAATGAACAAGGATAATTGATCAATGAAGAATGAACGATGAAGAATGAACAAGGATCAATGATCAGTGAAGAATGAACGATGAAGAATGAACAAGGATCAATGATCAATGACGAATGAACGATGAAGAATGAACAAGGATCAATGATCAATGAACAATGAACGATGAAGAATGAACAAGGATCAATGATCAATGAAGAATGCACGATGAAGAATGAACAAGGACTAGTGGTCAATGACGAATGAACGATGAAGAATGAACAAGGATCAATGATCAATGAAGAATAAACGATGAAGAATGAACAAGGATCAATGATCAATGAAGAATGAACAAGGATCAATGATCAATGACGAATGAACTATGAAGAATGAACAAGGATCAATGATCAATGAAGAATGAACGATGAATAATGAACAAGGATCAATGATCAATGACGAATGAACGATGAAGAATGAACAAGGATCAATGATCAATGAAGAATGAACAAGGATCATTGATCAATGAAAAATGAACGATGAAGAATGAACAAGGATCAATGATCAATGACGAATGAACGATGAAGAATGAACAAGGATCAATGATCAATGAAGAATGAATGATGAAGAATGAACAAGGATCAATGGTCAATGACGAATGAACGATGAAGAATGAACAAGGATAAATGATCAATGAACAATGAACGATTAAGAATGAACAAGGATCAATGATCAATGATCAATGACGAATGAACGATGAAGAATGAACAAGGATCAATGATCAATGAACAATGAACGATGAAGAATGAACAAGGATCAATGATCAATGAAGAATGAACGATGAAGAATGAACAAGGATCAATGATCAATGAAGAATGAACGATGAAGAATGAACAAGGATCAATGCTCAACGACGAATGAACGGTGAAGAATGAACAAGGATCAATGATCAATGAAGAATGAACGACGAAGAATGAACAAGGATCAATCATCAATGAAAAAACAACGATGAAGAATGAACAAGGATCAATGATCAATGACGAATGAACGATGAAGAATGAACAAGGATCAATGATCAATGACGAATGAACGATGAAGAATGAACAAGGATTATTGGTCAATGACAAATGAACGATGAAGAATGAACAAGGATCAATGATCAATGAAGAATAAACGATGAAGAATGAACAAGGATCAATGATCAATGAAGAATGAACGATGAAGAATGAGCAAGGATCAATGATCAATGACGAATGAACGATGAAGAATGAACAAGGATAAATGATCAATGAACAATGAACGATTAAGAATGAACAAGGATCAATGATCAATGATCAATGACGAATGAACGATGAAGAATGAACAAGGATCAATGATCAATGAACAATGAACGATAAAGAATGAACAAGGATCAATGATCAATGAAGAATGAACGATGAAGAATGAACAAGGATCAATGATCAATGAAGAATGAACGATGAAGAATGAACAAGGATCAATGCTCAACGACGAATGAACGGTGAAGAATGAACAAGGATAATTGATCAATGAAGAATGAACGATGAAGAATGAACAAGGATCAATGATCAGTGAAGAATGAACGATGAAGAATGAACAAGGATCAATGATCAATGACGAATGAACGATGAAGAATGAACAAGGATCAATGATCAATGAACAATGAACGATGAAGAATGAACAAGGATCAATGATCAATGAAGAATGCACGATGAAGAATGAACAAGGATTAATGGTCAATGACGAATGAACGATGAAGAATGAACAAGGATCAATGATCAATGAAGAATAAACGATGAAGAATGAACAAGGATCAATGATCAATGAAGAATGAACAAGGATCAATGATCAATGACGAATGAACTATGAAGAATGAACAAGGATCAATGATCAATGAAGAATGAACGATGAATAATGAACAAGGATCAATGATCAATGACGAATGAACGATGAAGAATGAACAAGGATCAATGATCAATGAAGAATGAACAAGGATCATTGATCAATGAAAAATGAACGATGAAGAATGAACAAGGATCAATGATCAATGACGAATGAACGATGAAGAATGAACAAGGATCAATGATCAATGAAGAATGAATGATGAAGAATGAACAAGGATCAATGGTCAATGACGAATGAACGATGAAGAATGAACAAGGATAAATGATCAATGAACAATGAACGATTAAGAATGAACAAGGATCAATGATCAATGATCAATGACGAATGAACGATGAAGAATGAACAAGGATCAATGATCAATGAACAATGAACGATGAAGAATGAACAAGGATCAATGATCAATGAAGAATGAACGATGAAGAATGAACAAGGATCAATGATCAATGAAGAATGAACGATGAAGAATGAACAAGGATCAATGCTCAACGACGAATGAACGGTGAAGAATGAACAAGGATCAATGATCAATGAAGAATGAACGACGAAGAATGAACAAGGATCAATCATCAATGAAAAAACAACGATGAAGAATGAACAAGGATCAATGATCAATGACGAATGAACGATGAAGAATGAACAAGGATCAATGATCAATGACGAATGAACGATGAAGAATGAACAAGGATTATTGGTCAATGACAAATGAACGATGAAGAATGAACAAGGATCAATGATCAATGAAGAATAAACGATGAAGAATGAACAAGGATCAATGATCAATGAAGAATGAACGATGAAGAATGAGCAAGGATCAATGATCAATGACGAATGAACGATGAAGAATGAACAAGGATAAATGATCAATGAACAATGAACGATTAAGAATGAACAAGGATCAATGATCAATGATCAATGACGAATGAACGATGAAGAATGAACAAGGATCAATGATCAATGAACAATGAACGATGAAGAATGAACAAGGATCAATGATCAATGAAGAATGAACGATGAAGAATGAACAAGGATCAATGATCAATGAAGAATGAACGATGAGGAATGAACAAGGATCAATGCTCAACGACGAATGAACGGTGAAGAATGAACAAGGATCAATGATCAATGAAGAATGAACGACGAAGAATGAACAAGGATCAATCATCAATGAAAAAACAACGATGAAGAATGAACAAGGATCAATGATCAATGACGAATGAACGATGAAGAATGAACAAGGATCAATGATCAATGAAGAATAAACAAGAATTATTGGTCAATGACGAATGAACGATGAAGAATGAACAAGGATCAATGATCAATGAAGAATGAACGATGAAGAATGAACAAGGATCAATGCTCAAATGACGAATGAACGGTGAAGAATGAACAAGGATAATTGATCAATGAAGAATGAACGATGAAGAATGAACAAGGATCAATGATCAGTGAAGAATGAACGATGAAGAATGAACAAGGATCAATGATCAATGACGAATGAACGATGAAGAATGAACAAGGATCAATGATCAATGAACAATGAACGATGAAGAATGAACAAGGATCAATGATCAATGAAGAATGCACGATGAAGAATGAACAAGGACTAGTGGTCAATGACGAATGAACGATGAAGAATGAACAAGGATCAATGATCAATGAAGAATGAACAAGGATCAATGATCAATGACGAATGAACTATGAAGAATGAACAAGGATCAATGATCAATGAAGAATGAACGATGAATAATGAACAAGGATCAATGATCAATGACGAATGAACGATGAAGAATGAACAAGGATCAATGATCAATGAAGAATGAACAAGGATCATTGATCAATGAAAAATGAACGATGAAGAATGAACAAGGATCAATGATCAATGACGAATGAACGATGAAGAATGAACAAGGATCAATGATCAATGAAGAATGAATGATGAAGAATGAACAAGGATCAATGGTCAATGACGAATGAACGATGAAGAATGAACAAGGATAAATGATCAATGAACAATGAACGATTAAGAATGAACAAGGATCAATGATCAATGATCAATGACGAATGAACGATGAAGAATGAACAAGGATCAATGATCAATGAACAATGAACGATGAAGAATGAACAAGGATCAATGATCAATGAAGAATGAACGATGAAGAATGAACAAGGATCAATGATCAATGAAGAATGAACGATGAAGAATGAACAAGGATCAATGCTCAACGACGAATGAACGGTGAAGAATGAACAAGGATCAATGATCAATGAAGAATGAACGACGAAGAATGAACAAGGATCAATCATCAATGAAAAAACAACGATGAAGAATGAACAAGGATCAATGATCAATGACGAATGAACGATGAAGAATGAACAAGGATCAATGATCAATGACGAATGAACGATGAAGAATGAACAAGGATTATTGGTCAATGACAAATGAACGATGAAGAATGAACAAGGATCAATGATCAATGAAGAATAAACGATGAAGAATGAACAAGGATCAATGATCAATGAAGAATGAACGATGAAGAATGAGCAAGGATCAATGATCAATGACGAATGAACGATGAAGAATGAACAAGGATAAATGATCAATGAACAATGAACGATTAAGAATGAACAAGGATCAATGATCAATGATCAATGACGAATGAACGATGAAGAATGAACAAGGATCAATGATCAATGAACAATGAACGATAAAGAATGAACAAGGATCAATGATCAATGAAGAATGAACGATGAAGAATGAACAAGGATCAATGATCAATGAAGAATGAACGATGAAGAATGAACAAGGATCAATGCTCAACGACGAATGAACGGTGAAGAATGAACAAGGATCAATGATCAATGAAGAATGAACGACGAAGAATGAACAAGGATCAATCATCAATGAAAAAACAACGATGAAGAATGAACAAGGATCAATGATCAATGACGAATGAACGATGAAGAATGAACAAGGATCAATGATCAATGAAGAATTAACGATGAAAAATGAACAAGGATCAATGATCAATGAAGAATAAACGATGAAGAATGAACAAGGATCAATGGTTAATGACGAATGAACGATGAAAAATGAACAAGGATCAATGATCTATGAAGAATGAACGATGAAGAATGAACAAGGATCAATGATCAATGAAGAATAAACAAGAATTATTGGTCAATGACGAATGAACGATGAAGAATGAACCAGGATCAATGATCAATGAATAATGAACGATGAAGAATGAACAAGGATCAATGATCAATGAAGAATGAACGATGAAGAATGAACAAGGATCAATGATCAATCAAGAAAGAACGATGAAGAATGAACAAGGATCAATGATCAATGAAGAATGAACGATGAAGAATGAACAAGGATCAATGATCAATGAAGAATGAACGATGAAGAATGAACAAGGATCAATGATCAATGACGAATGAACGATGAAGAATGAACAAGGATTATTGGTCAATGACAAATGAACGATGAAGAATGAACAAGGATCAATGATCAATGAAGAATAAACGATGAAGAATGAACAAGGATCAATGATCAATGAAGAATGAACGATGAAGAATGAACAAGGATCAATGATCGATGACGAATGAACGATGAAGAATGAACAATGATCAATGATCAATGAACAATGAACAATGAACGATGAAGAATGAACAAGGATCAATGATCAATGAAGAATGAACGATGAAGAATGAACAAGGATTAATGGTCTATGACGAATGTACGATGAAGAATGAACAAGGATCAATGATCAATGAAGAATGAACAATGAAGAATGAACAAGGATCAATGATAAATGACGAAGGAACGATAAAGAATGAACAAAGATCAATGATCAATGAAGAATGAACGATGAAGAATGAACAAGGATCAATGATCAATGACGAATGAACGATGAAGAATGAACAAGGATCAATGATCAATGAAGAATGAACGATGAAGAATGAACAAGGATCAATGATCAATGAAGAATAAACGATGAAGAATGAAGAAGGATCAATGATCAATGACGAATGAACGATGAAGAATGAACAAGGATTATTGGTCAATGACAAATGAACGATGAAGAATGAACAAGGATCAATGATCAATGAAGAATGAATGATGAAGAATGAACAAGGATTCATGGTCAATGACGAATGTACGATGAAGAATGAACAAGGATCAATGATCAATGAAGAATGAACAATGAAGAATGAACAAGGATCAATGATAAATGACGAAGGAACGATAAAGAATGAACAAAGATCAATGATCAATGAAGAATGAACGATGAAGAATGAACAAGGATCAATGATCAATGAAGAATGAACGATGAAGAATGAACAAGGATCAATGATCAATGAAGAATAAACGATGAAGAATGAACAAGGGTCAATGATCAATGAAGAATGAACGATGAAGAATGAACAAGGATCAATGATCGATGAATAATGAACGATGAAGAATGAACAAAGCTCAATGATCAATGACGAATGAACGATGAAAAATGAACAAGGATCAATGATCAATGAAGAATGAACGATGAAGAATGAACAAGGATCAATGATCAATGAAGAATAAACAAGAATTATTGGTCAATGACGAATGAACGATGAAGAATGAACAAGGATCAATGATCAATGAAGAATGAACGATGAAGAATGAACAAGGATCAATGCTCAAATGACGAATGAACGGTGAAGAATGAACAAGGATAATTGATCAATGAAGAAAGAACGATGAAGAATGAACAAGGATCAATGATCAATGAAGAATGAACGATGAAGAATGAACAAGGATCAATGATCAATGACGAATGAACGATGAAGAATGAACAAGGATCAATGATCAATGAACAATGAACGATGAAGAATGAACAAGGATCAATGATCAATGAAGAATGAACGATGAAGAAATAACAAGGATTAATGGTCAATGACGAATGAACGATGAAGAATGAACAAGGATCAATGATCAATGAAGAATAAACGATGAAGAATGAACAAGGATCAATGATCAATGAAGAATGAACAAGGATCAATGATCAATGACGAATGAACTATGAAGAATGAACAAGGATCAATGATCAATGAAGAATGAACGATGAATAATGAACAAGGATCAATGATCAATGACGAATGAACGATGAAGAATGAACAAGGATCAATAATCAATGAAGAATGAACAAGGATCATTGATCAATGAAAAATGAACGATGAAGAATGAACAAGGATCAATGGTCAATGACGAATGAACGATGAAGAATGAACAAGGATAAATGATCAATGAAGAATGAACGATTAAGAATGAACAAGGATCAATGATCAATGATCAATGACGAATGAACGATGAAGAATGCACAAGGATCAATGATCAATGAACAATGAACGATGAAGAATGAACAAGGATCAATGATTAATGAAGAATGAACGATGAAGAATGAACAAGGATCAATGATCAATGAAGAATGAACGATGAAGAATGAACAAGGATCAATGCTCAAATGACGAATGAACGGTGAAGAATGAACAAGGATAATTGATCAATGAAGAAAGAACGATGAAGAATGAACAAGGATCAATGATCAATGAAGAATGAACGATGAAGAATGAACAAGGATCAATGATCAATGACGAATGAACGATGAAGAATGAACAAGGATCAATGATCAATGAACAATGAACGATGAAGAATGAACAAGGATCAATGATCAATGAAGAATGAACGATGAAGAAATAACAAGGATTAATGGTCAATGACGAATGAACGATGAAGAATGAACAAGGATCAATGATCAATGAAGAATAAACGATGAAGAATGAACAAGGATCAATGATCAATGAAGAATGAACAAGGATCAATGATCAATGACGAATGAACTATGAAGAATGAACAAGGATCAATGATCAATGAAGAATGAACGATGAATAATGAACAAGGATCAATGATCAATGACGAATGAACGATGAAGAATGAACAAGGATCAATAATCAATGAAGAATGAACAAGGATCATTGATCAATGAAAAATGAACGATGAAGAATGAACAAGGATCAATGGTCAATGACGAATGAACGATGAAGAATGAACAAGGATAAATGATCAATGAAGAATGAACGATTAAGAATGAACAAGGATCAATGATCAATGATCAATGACGAATGAACGATGAAGAATGCACAAGGATCAATGATCAATGAACAATGAACGATGAAGAATGAACAAGGATCAATGATTAATGAAGAATGAACGATGAAGAATGAACAAGGATCAATGATCAATGAAGAATGAACGATGAAGAATGAACAAGGATCAATGATAAATGACGAAGGAACGATAAAGAATGAACAAAGATCAAAGATCAATGATCAATGAAGAAT
This sequence comes from Amaranthus tricolor, assembly GCF_026212465.1. Taxonomy (NCBI): domain Eukaryota; kingdom Viridiplantae; phylum Streptophyta; class Magnoliopsida; order Caryophyllales; family Amaranthaceae; genus Amaranthus; species Amaranthus tricolor. The sequence continues at coordinate 1,849,558 of NC_080063.1, forward strand.
GACCAAGGTTCAATGATCAATGACGAATGAACGATGAAGAATGAACAAGGATCAATGATCAATGAAGAAAGAACGATGAAGAATGAACAAGGATCAATGATCAATGAAGAATGAACGATGAAGAATGAACAAGGATCAATGATCAATGACGATTGAACGATGAAGAATGAACAAGGATTATTGGTCAATGACAAATGAACGATGAAGAATGAACAAGGATCAATGATCAATGAAGAATAAACGATGAAGAATGAACAAGGATCAATGATCAATGAAGAATGAACGATGAAGAATGAACAAGGATCAATGATCGATGAATAATGAACGATGAAGAATGAACAAAGCTCAATGATCAATGACGAATGAACGATGAAAAATGAACAAGGATCAATGATCAATGAAGAATGAACGATGAAGAATGAACAAGGATCAATGATCAATGAAGAATGAATGATGAAGAATGAACAAGGATCAATGGTCAATGACGAATGAACGATGAAGAATGAACAAGGATAAATGATCAATGAACAATGAACGATTAAGAATGAACAAGGATCAATGATCAATGATCAATGACGAATGAACGATGAAGAATGAACAAGGATCAATGATCAATGAACAATGAACGATGAAGAATGAACAAGGATCAATGATCAATGAAGAATGAACGATGAAGAATGAACAAGGATCAATGATCAATGAAGAATGAACGATGAAGAATGAACAAGGATCAATGCTCAACGACGAATGAACGGTGAAGAATGAACAAGGATCAATGATCAATGAAGAATGAACGACGAAGAATGAACAAGGATCAATCATCAATGAAAAAACAACGATGAAGAATGAACAAGGATCAATGATCAATGACGAATGAACGATGAAGAATGAACAAGGATCAATGATCAATGACGAATGAACGATGAAGAATGAACAAGGATTATTGGTCAATGACAAATGAACGATGAAGAATGAACAAGGATCAATGATCAATGAAGAATAAACGATGAAGAATGAACAAGGATCAATGATCAATGAAGAATGAACGATGAAGAATGAGCAAGGATCAATGATCAATGACGAATGAACGATGAAGAATGAACAAGGATAAATGATCAATGAACAATGAACGATTAAGAATGAACAAGGATCAATGATCAATGATCAATGACGAATGAACGATGAAGAATGAACAAGGATCAATGATCAATGAACAATGAACGATAAAGAATGAACAAGGATCAATGATCAATGAAGAATGAACGATGAAGAATGAACAAGGATCAATGATCAATGAAGAATGAACGATGAAGAATGAACAAGGATCAATGCTCAACGACGAATGAACGGTGAAGAATGAACAAGGATAATTGATCAATGAAGAATGAACGATGAAGAATGAACAAGGATCAATGATCAGTGAAGAATGAACGATGAAGAATGAACAAGGATCAATGATCAATGACGAATGAACGATGAAGAATGAACAAGGATCAATGATCAATGAACAATGAACGATGAAGAATGAACAAGGATCAATGATCAATGAAGAATGCACGATGAAGAATGAACAAGGATTAATGGTCAATGACGAATGAACGATGAAGAATGAACAAGGATCAATGATCAATGAAGAATAAACGATGAAGAATGAACAAGGATCAATGATCAATGAAGAATGAACAAGGATCAATGATCAATGACGAATGAACTATGAAGAATGAACAAGGATCAATGATCAATGAAGAATGAACGATGAATAATGAACAAGGATCAATGATCAATGACGAATGAACGATGAAGAATGAACAAGGATCAATGATCAATGAAGAATGAACAAGGATCATTGATCAATGAAAAATGAACGATGAAGAATGAACAAGGATCAATGATCAATGACGAATGAACGATGAAGAATGAACAAGGATCAATGATCAATGAAGAATGAATGATGAAGAATGAACAAGGATCAATGGTCAATGACGAATGAACGATGAAGAATGAACAAGGATAAATGATCAATGAACAATGAACGATTAAGAATGAACAAGGATCAATGATCAATGATCAATGACGAATGAACGATGAAGAATGAACAAGGATCAATGATCAATGAACAATGAACGATGAAGAATGAACAAGGATCAATGATCAATGAAGAATGAACGATGAAGAATGAACAAGGATCAATGATCAATGAAGAATGAACGATGAAGAATGAACAAGGATCAATGCTCAACGACGAATGAACGGTGAAGAATGAACAAGGATCAATGATCAATGAAGAATGAACGACGAAGAATGAACAAGGATCAATCATCAATGAAAAAACAACGATGAAGAATGAACAAGGATCAATGATCAATGACGAATGAACGATGAAGAATGAACAAGGATCAATGATCAATGACGAATGAACGATGAAGAATGAACAAGGATTATTGGTCAATGACAAATGAACGATGAAGAATGAACAAGGATCAATGATCAATGAAGAATAAACGATGAAGAATGAACAAGGATCAATGATCAATGAAGAATGAACGATGAAGAATGAGCAAGGATCAATGATCAATGACGAATGAACGATGAAGAATGAACAAGGATAAATGATCAATGAACAATGAACGATTAAGAATGAACAAGGATCAATGATCAATGATCAATGACGAATGAACGATGAAGAATGAACAAGGATCAATGATCAATGAACAATGAACGATGAAGAATGAACAAGGATCAATGATCAATGAAGAATGAACGATGAAGAATGAACAAGGATCAATGATCAATGAAGAATGAACGATGAGGAATGAACAAGGATCAATGCTCAACGACGAATGAACGGTGAAGAATGAACAAGGATCAATGATCAATGAAGAATGAACGACGAAGAATGAACAAGGATCAATCATCAATGAAAAAACAACGATGAAGAATGAACAAGGATCAATGATCAATGACGAATGAACGATGAAGAATGAACAAGGATCAATGATCAATGAAGAATAAACAAGAATTATTGGTCAATGACGAATGAACGATGAAGAATGAACAAGGATCAATGATCAATGAAGAATGAACGATGAAGAATGAACAAGGATCAATGCTCAAATGACGAATGAACGGTGAAGAATGAACAAGGATAATTGATCAATGAAGAATGAACGATGAAGAATGAACAAGGATCAATGATCAGTGAAGAATGAACGATGAAGAATGAACAAGGATCAATGATCAATGACGAATGAACGATGAAGAATGAACAAGGATCAATGATCAATGAACAATGAACGATGAAGAATGAACAAGGATCAATGATCAATGAAGAATGCACGATGAAGAATGAACAAGGACTAGTGGTCAATGACGAATGAACGATGAAGAATGAACAAGGATCAATGATCAATGAAGAATGAACAAGGATCAATGATCAATGACGAATGAACTATGAAGAATGAACAAGGATCAATGATCAATGAAGAATGAACGATGAATAATGAACAAGGATCAATGATCAATGACGAATGAACGATGAAGAATGAACAAGGATCAATGATCAATGAAGAATGAACAAGGATCATTGATCAATGAAAAATGAACGATGAAGAATGAACAAGGATCAATGATCAATGACGAATGAACGATGAAGAATGAACAAGGATCAATGATCAATGAAGAATGAATGATGAAGAATGAACAAGGATCAATGGTCAATGACGAATGAACGATGAAGAATGAACAAGGATAAATGATCAATGAACAATGAACGATTAAGAATGAACAAGGATCAATGATCAATGATCAATGACGAATGAACGATGAAGAATGAACAAGGATCAATGATCAATGAACAATGAACGATGAAGAATGAACAAGGATCAATGATCAATGAAGAATGAACGATGAAGAATGAACAAGGATCAATGATCAATGAAGAATGAACGATGAAGAATGAACAAGGATCAATGCTCAACGACGAATGAACGGTGAAGAATGAACAAGGATCAATGATCAATGAAGAATGAACGACGAAGAATGAACAAGGATCAATCATCAATGAAAAAACAACGATGAAGAATGAACAAGGATCAATGATCAATGACGAATGAACGATGAAGAATGAACAAGGATCAATGATCAATGACGAATGAACGATGAAGAATGAACAAGGATTATTGGTCAATGACAAATGAACGATGAAGAATGAACAAGGATCAATGATCAATGAAGAATAAACGATGAAGAATGAACAAGGATCAATGATCAATGAAGAATGAACGATGAAGAATGAGCAAGGATCAATGATCAATGACGAATGAACGATGAAGAATGAACAAGGATAAATGATCAATGAACAATGAACGATTAAGAATGAACAAGGATCAATGATCAATGATCAATGACGAATGAACGATGAAGAATGAACAAGGATCAATGATCAATGAACAATGAACGATAAAGAATGAACAAGGATCAATGATCAATGAAGAATGAACGATGAAGAATGAACAAGGATCAATGATCAATGAAGAATGAACGATGAAGAATGAACAAGGATCAATGCTCAACGACGAATGAACGGTGAAGAATGAACAAGGATCAATGATCAATGAAGAATGAACGACGAAGAATGAACAAGGATCAATCATCAATGAAAAAACAACGATGAAGAATGAACAAGGATCAATGATCAATGACGAATGAACGATGAAGAATGAACAAGGATCAATGATCAATGAAGAATTAACGATGAAAAATGAACAAGGATCAATGATCAATGAAGAATAAACGATGAAGAATGAACAAGGATCAATGGTTAATGACGAATGAACGATGAAAAATGAACAAGGATCAATGATCTATGAAGAATGAACGATGAAGAATGAACAAGGATCAATGATCAATGAAGAATAAACAAGAATTATTGGTCAATGACGAATGAACGATGAAGAATGAACCAGGATCAATGATCAATGAATAATGAACGATGAAGAATGAACAAGGATCAATGATCAATGAAGAATGAACGATGAAGAATGAACAAGGATCAATGATCAATCAAGAAAGAACGATGAAGAATGAACAAGGATCAATGATCAATGAAGAATGAACGATGAAGAATGAACAAGGATCAATGATCAATGAAGAATGAACGATGAAGAATGAACAAGGATCAATGATCAATGACGAATGAACGATGAAGAATGAACAAGGATTATTGGTCAATGACAAATGAACGATGAAGAATGAACAAGGATCAATGATCAATGAAGAATAAACGATGAAGAATGAACAAGGATCAATGATCAATGAAGAATGAACGATGAAGAATGAACAAGGATCAATGATCGATGACGAATGAACGATGAAGAATGAACAATGATCAATGATCAATGAACAATGAACAATGAACGATGAAGAATGAACAAGGATCAATGATCAATGAAGAATGAACGATGAAGAATGAACAAGGATTAATGGTCTATGACGAATGTACGATGAAGAATGAACAAGGATCAATGATCAATGAAGAATGAACAATGAAGAATGAACAAGGATCAATGATAAATGACGAAGGAACGATAAAGAATGAACAAAGATCAATGATCAATGAAGAATGAACGATGAAGAATGAACAAGGATCAATGATCAATGACGAATGAACGATGAAGAATGAACAAGGATCAATGATCAATGAAGAATGAACGATGAAGAATGAACAAGGATCAATGATCAATGAAGAATAAACGATGAAGAATGAAGAAGGATCAATGATCAATGACGAATGAACGATGAAGAATGAACAAGGATTATTGGTCAATGACAAATGAACGATGAAGAATGAACAAGGATCAATGATCAATGAAGAATGAATGATGAAGAATGAACAAGGATTCATGGTCAATGACGAATGTACGATGAAGAATGAACAAGGATCAATGATCAATGAAGAATGAACAATGAAGAATGAACAAGGATCAATGATAAATGACGAAGGAACGATAAAGAATGAACAAAGATCAATGATCAATGAAGAATGAACGATGAAGAATGAACAAGGATCAATGATCAATGAAGAATGAACGATGAAGAATGAACAAGGATCAATGATCAATGAAGAATAAACGATGAAGAATGAACAAGGGTCAATGATCAATGAAGAATGAACGATGAAGAATGAACAAGGATCAATGATCGATGAATAATGAACGATGAAGAATGAACAAAGCTCAATGATCAATGACGAATGAACGATGAAAAATGAACAAGGATCAATGATCAATGAAGAATGAACGATGAAGAATGAACAAGGATCAATGATCAATGAAGAATAAACAAGAATTATTGGTCAATGACGAATGAACGATGAAGAATGAACAAGGATCAATGATCAATGAAGAATGAACGATGAAGAATGAACAAGGATCAATGCTCAAATGACGAATGAACGGTGAAGAATGAACAAGGATAATTGATCAATGAAGAAAGAACGATGAAGAATGAACAAGGATCAATGATCAATGAAGAATGAACGATGAAGAATGAACAAGGATCAATGATCAATGACGAATGAACGATGAAGAATGAACAAGGATCAATGATCAATGAACAATGAACGATGAAGAATGAACAAGGATCAATGATCAATGAAGAATGAACGATGAAGAAATAACAAGGATTAATGGTCAATGACGAATGAACGATGAAGAATGAACAAGGATCAATGATCAATGAAGAATAAACGATGAAGAATGAACAAGGATCAATGATCAATGAAGAATGAACAAGGATCAATGATCAATGACGAATGAACTATGAAGAATGAACAAGGATCAATGATCAATGAAGAATGAACGATGAATAATGAACAAGGATCAATGATCAATGACGAATGAACGATGAAGAATGAACAAGGATCAATAATCAATGAAGAATGAACAAGGATCATTGATCAATGAAAAATGAACGATGAAGAATGAACAAGGATCAATGGTCAATGACGAATGAACGATGAAGAATGAACAAGGATAAATGATCAATGAAGAATGAACGATTAAGAATGAACAAGGATCAATGATCAATGATCAATGACGAATGAACGATGAAGAATGCACAAGGATCAATGATCAATGAACAATGAACGATGAAGAATGAACAAGGATCAATGATTAATGAAGAATGAACGATGAAGAATGAACAAGGATCAATGATCAATGAAGAATGAACGATGAAGAATGAACAAGGATCAATGCTCAAATGACGAATGAACGGTGAAGAATGAACAAGGATAATTGATCAATGAAGAAAGAACGATGAAGAATGAACAAGGATCAATGATCAATGAAGAATGAACGATGAAGAATGAACAAGGATCAATGATCAATGACGAATGAACGATGAAGAATGAACAAGGATCAATGATCAATGAACAATGAACGATGAAGAATGAACAAGGATCAATGATCAATGAAGAATGAACGATGAAGAAATAACAAGGATTAATGGTCAATGACGAATGAACGATGAAGAATGAACAAGGATCAATGATCAATGAAGAATAAACGATGAAGAATGAACAAGGATCAATGATCAATGAAGAATGAACAAGGATCAATGATCAATGACGAATGAACTATGAAGAATGAACAAGGATCAATGATCAATGAAGAATGAACGATGAATAATGAACAAGGATCAATGATCAATGACGAATGAACGATGAAGAATGAACAAGGATCAATAATCAATGAAGAATGAACAAGGATCATTGATCAATGAAAAATGAACGATGAAGAATGAACAAGGATCAATGGTCAATGACGAATGAACGATGAAGAATGAACAAGGATAAATGATCAATGAAGAATGAACGATTAAGAATGAACAAGGATCAATGATCAATGATCAATGACGAATGAACGATGAAGAATGCACAAGGATCAATGATCAATGAACAATGAACGATGAAGAATGAACAAGGATCAATGATTAATGAAGAATGAACGATGAAGAATGAACAAGGATCAATGATCAATGAAGAATGAACGATGAAGAATGAACAAGGATCAATGATAAATGACGAAGGAACGATAAAGAATGAACAAAGATCAAAGATCAATGATCAATGAAGAATGACCAAGGTTCAATGATCAATGACGAATGAACGATGAAGAATGAACAAGGATCAATGATCAATGAAGAAAGAACGATGAAGAATGAACAAGGATCAATGATCAATGAAGAATGAACGATGAAGAATGAACAAGGATCAATGATCAATGACGATTGAACGATGAAGAATGAACAAGGATTATTGGTCAATGACAAATGAACGATGAAGAATGAACAAGGATCAATGATCAATGAAGAATAAACGATGAAGAATGAACAAGGATCAATGATCAATGAAGAATGAACGATGAAGAATGAACAAGGATCAATGATCGATGAATAATGAACGATGAAGAATGAACAAAGCTCAATGATCAATGACGAATGAACGATGAAAAATGAACAAGGATCAATGATCAATGAAGAATGAACGATGAAGAATGAACAAGGATCAATGATCAATGAAGAATAAACAAGAATTATTGGTCAATGACGAATGAACGATGAAGAATGAACAAGGATCAATGATCAATGAAGAATGAACGATGAAGAATGAACAAGGATCAATGCTCAAATGACGAATGAACGGTGAAGAATGAACAAGGATAATTGATCAATGAAGAATGAACGATGAAGAATGAACAAGGATCAATGATCAATGAAGAATGAACGATGAAGAATGAACAAGGATCAATGATCAATGACGAATGAACGATGAAGAATGAACAAGGATCAATGATCAATGAACAATGAACGATGAAGAATGAACAAGGATCAATGATCAATGAAGAATGCACGATGAAGAATGAACAAGGATTAATGGTCAATGACGAATGAACGATGAAGAATGAACAAGGATCAATGATCAATGAAGAATAAACGATGAAGAATGAACAAGGATCAATGATCAATGAAGAATGAACAAGGATCAATGATCAATGACGAATGAACTATGAAGAATGAACAAGGATCAATGATCAATGAAGAATGAACGATGAATAATGAACAAGGATCAATGATCAATGACGAATGAACGATGAAGAATGAACAAGGATCAATGATCAATGAAGAATGAACAAGGATCATTGATCAATGAAAAATGAACGATGAAGAATGAACAAGGATCAATGATCAATGACGAATGAACGATGAAGAATGAACAAGGATCAATGATCAATGAAGAATGAATGATGAAGAATGAACAAGGATCAATGGTCAATGACGAATGAACGATGAAGAATGAACAAGGATAAATGATCAATGAAGAATGAACGATTAAGAATGAACAAGGATCAATGATCAATGATCAATGACGAATGAACGATGAAGAATGAACAAGGATCAATGATCAATGAACAATGAACGATGAAGAAAGAACAAGGATCAATGATCAATGAAGAATGAACGATGAAGAATGAACAAGGATCAATGATCAATGAAGAATGAACGATGAAGAATGAACAAGGATCAATGCTCAACGACGAATGAACGGTGAAGAATGAACAAGGATCAATGATCAATGAAGAATGAACGACGAAGAATGAACAAGGATCAATGATCAATGAAAAAACAACGATGAAGAATGAACAAGGATCAATGATCAATGACGAATGAACAATGAAGAATGAACAAGGATCAATGATCAATGAAGAATTAACGATGAAAAATGAACAAGGATCAATGATCAATGAAGAATAAACGATGAAGAATGAACAAGGATCAATGGTTAAAGACGAATGAACGATGAAAAATGAACAAGGATCAATGATCTATGAAGAATGAACGATGAAGAATGAACAAGGATCAATGATCAATGAAGAATAAACAAGAATTATTGGTCAATGACGAATGAACGATGAAGAATGAACCAGGATCAATGATCAATGAATAATGAACGATGAAGAATGAACAAGGATCAATGATCAATGAAGAATGAACGATGAAGAATGAACAAGGATCAATGATCAATCAAGAAAGAACGATGAAGAATGAACAAGGATCAATGATCAATGAAGAATGAACAAGAATTAATGGTCAATAACGAATGAACGATGAAGAATGAACAAGGATCAATGATCAATGAAGAATGAACGATGAAGAATGAACAAGGATCAATGATCAATGACGAATGAACGATGAAGAATAAACAAGGATCAATGAACAATGAAGAATGAACGATTAAGAATTTACAAGTATCAATGATCAATGACGAATGAACGATGAAGAATGAACAAGGATCAATGATCAATGAACAATGAACGATGAAGAATGAACAAGGATCAATGATCAATGAAGAATGAACGATGAAGAATGAGCAAGGATTAATGATCAATGAAGAATAAACAGGAATTATTGGTCAATGACGAATGAACGATGAAGAATGAACAAGGATCAATGATCAATGAAGAATGAAAGATGAAGAATGAACGAGCATCAATGATCAATGACGAATGAACGATGAAGAATGAACAAGGATCAATGATCAATGAAGAATGAACGATGAAGAATGAACAAGGATCAATGATCAATGAAGAATAAACGATGAAGAATGAACAAGGATCAATGGTCAATGACGAATGAACGATGAAGAATGAACAAGGATCAATGATCAATGAAGAATGAACGATGAAGAATGAACAAGGATCAATGATCAATGAAGAATGAACGATGAAGAATGAACAATGATCAATGATCAATAACGAATGAACTATGAAGAATGAACAAGGATAAATGATCAATGACGAATGAACGATGATGAATGAACAAGGATCAATGATCAATGAAGAATGAACGATGAAGAATGAACAAGGATCAATGATCAATGAAGAATGAACGATGAAGAATGAACAAGATCAATGATAAATGACGAAGGAACGATAAAGAATGAACAAAGATCAATGATCAATGAAGAATGAACGATGAAGAATGAACAAGGATCAATGATCAATGAAGAATGAACGATGAAGAATGAACAAGGATTAATGGTCAATGACGAATGAACGATGAAGAATGAACAAGGATCAATGATCAATGAAGAATAAACGATGAAGAATGAACAAGGATCAATGATCAATGAAGAATGAACGATGAAGAATGAACAAGGATCAATGATCAATGACGAATGAACTATGAAGAATGAACAAGGATCAATGATCAATGAAGAATAAACGATGAATAATGAACAAGGATCAATGATCAATGACGAATGAACGATGAAGAATGAACAAGGATCAATGATCAATGAAGAATGAACGATGAAGAATGAACAAGGATCAATGATCAATGACGAATGAACTATGAAGAATGAACAAGGATCAATGATCAATGAAGAATGAACGATGAAGTATGAACAAGGATAAATGATCAATGACGAATGAACGATGATGAATGAACAAGGATCAATGATCAATGAAGAATGAACGATGAAGAATGAACAAGGATCAATGATCAATGAAGAATGAACGATGAAGAATGAACAAGATCAATGATAAATGACGAAGGAACGATAAAGAATGAACAAAGATCAATGATCAATGAAGAATGAACGATAAAGAATGAACAAGGATCAATGATCAATGACGAATGAACGATGAAGAATGAACAAGGATCAATGATCAATGAAGAATGAACGATGAAGAATGAACAAGGATCAATGATCAATGAAGAATAAACGATGAAGAATGAACAAGGATGAATGATCAATGAAGAATGAACGATAAAGAATGAACAAGAATTAGTGTCAATGACGAATAAACGATGAAGAATGAACAAGGATCAATGATCAATGAAGAATGAACGATGAAGAATGAACAAGGATCAATGATCAATGATGAATGAACGATGAAGAATGAACAAGGATCAATGATAAATGACGAAGGAACGATAAAGAATGAACAAAGATCAATTATCAATGAAGAATGAACGATGAAGAATGAACAAGGATCAATGATCAATGACGAATGAACGATGAAGAATGAACAAGGATCAATGATCAATGAAGAATGAACGATAAAGAATGAACAAGGATCAATGATCAATGAAGAATGAACGATGAAGAATGAACAAGGATCAATGATCAATGACGAACGAACGATGAAGAATGAACAAGGATTAATGGTCAATGACAAATGAACGATGAAGAATGAACAAGGATCAATGATCAATGAAGAATAAACGATGAAGAATGAACAAGGATCAATGATCAATGAAGAATGAACGATGAAGAATGAACAAGGATCAATGATCGATGAATAATGAACGATGAAGAATGAACAAAGCTCAATGATCAATGACGAATGAACGATGAAAAATGAACAAGGATCAATGATCAATGAAGAATGAACCATGAAGAATGAACAAGGATCAATGATCAATGAAGAATAAACAAGAATTATTGGTCAATGACGAATGAACGATGAAGAATGAACAAGGATCAATGATCAATGAAGAATGAACGATGAAGAATGAACAAGGATCAATGATCAATGAAGAATGAACGATGAAGAATGAACAAGGATCAATGATCAATGAAGAATGAACAAGAATTAATGGTCAATAACGAATGAAAGATGAAGAATGAACAAGGATCAATGATCAATGAAGAATGAACGATGAAGAATGAACAAGGATCAATGATCAATGAAGAATGAACGATGAAGAATGAACAAGGATCAATGATCAATGACGAATGAACGATGAAGAATGAACAAGGATCAATGAACAATGAAGAATGAACGATTAAGAATGAACAAGGATCAATGATCAATGACGAATGAACGATGAAGAATGAACAAGGATCAATGATCAATGAACAATAAACGATGAAGAATGAACAAGGATCAATGATCAATGAAGAATGAACGATGAAGAATGAACAAGGATTAATGATCAATGAAGAATAAACAAGAATTATTGGTCAATGATGAATGAACGATGAAGAATGAACAAGGATCAATGATCAATGAAGAATGAACGATGAAGAATGAACGAGCATCAATGATCAATTACGAATGAACGATGAAGAATGAACAAGGATCAATGATCAATGAAGAATGAACGATGAAGAATGAACAAGGATCAATGAACAATGAAGAATGAACGATTAAGAATGAACAAGGATCAATGATCAATGACGAATGAACGATGAAGAATGAACAAGGATCAATGATCAATGAACAATGAACGATGAAGAATGAACAAGGATCAATGATCAATGAAGAATGAACGATGAAGAATGAACAAGGATTAACGATCAATGAAGAATAAACAAGAATTATTGGTCAATGACGAATGAACGATGAAGAATGAACAAGAATCAATGATCAATGAAGAATGAACGATGAAGAATGAACGAGCATCAATGATCAATGACGAATGAACGATGAAGAATGAACGAGCATCAATGATCAATGACGAATGAAGGATGAAGAATGAACAAGGATCAATGATCAATGAAGAATGAACGATGAAGAATGAACAAGGATCAATGATCAATGAAGAATAAACGATGAAGAATGAACAAGGAACAATGATCAATGAAGAATAAACAAGATTTATTGGTCAATGACGAATGAACGATGAAGAATGAACAAGGATCAATGATCAATGAATAAAGAACGATGAAGAATGAACAAGGATCAATGATCAATGAAGAATGAACGATGAAGAAAGAACAAGGATCAATTATCAATGAAGAATGAACGATGAAGAATGAACAAGGAACAATGATCAATGAAGAATGAACAAGAATTAATGGTCAATAACGAATGAAAGATGAAGAATGAACAAGGATCAATGATCAATGAAGAATGAACGATGAAGAATGAACAAGGATCAATGATCAATGAAGAATGAACGATGAAGAATGAACAAGGATCAATGATCAATGAAGAATGAACAAGAATTAATGGTCAATAACGAATGAATGATGAAGAATGAACAAGGATCAATGATCAATGAAGAATGAACGATGAAGAATGAACAAGGATCAATGATCTATGAAGAATGAACGATGAAGAATGAACATGGATCAATGATCAATGACGAATGAACGATGAAGAATGAACAAGGATCAATGAACAATGAAGAATGAACGATTAAGAATGAACAAGGATCAATGATCAATGACGAATGAACGATGAAGAATGAACAAGGATCAATGATCAATGAACAATGAACGATGAAGAATGAACAAGGATCAATGATCAATGAAGAATGAACGATGAAGAATGAACAAGGATTAATGATCAATGAAGAATAAACCAGAATTATTGGTCAATGATGAATGAACGATGAAGAATGAACAAGGATCAATGATCAATGAAGAATGAACGATGAAGAATGAACGAGCATCAATGATCAATGACGAATGAACGATGAAGAATGAACAAAGATCAATGATCAATGAAGAATGAACGATGAAGAATGAACAAGGATCAATGAACAATGAAGAATGAACGATTAAGAATGAACAAGGATCAATGATCAATGACGAATGAACGATGAAGAATGAACAAGGATCAATGATCAATGAAGAATGAACGATGAAGAATGAACAAGGATCAATGATCAATGAAGAATGAACGATGAAGAATGAACAAGGATCAATGATCAATGACGAATGAACGATGAAGAATGAACAAGGATAAATGATCAATGAAGAATTAACGATGAAGAATGAACAAGGATCAATGATCAATGAAGAATAAACGATGAAGAATGAACAAGGATCAATGGTTAATGACGAATGAACGATGAAAAATGAACAAGGATCAATGATCAATGAAGAATGAACGATGAAGAATGAACAAGCATCAATGATCAATGAAGAATAAACAAGAATTATTGGTTAATGACGAATGAACGATGAAGAATGAACAAGGATCAATGATCAATGAATAATGAACGATGAAGAATGAACAAGGATCAATGATCAATGAAGAATGAACGATGAAGAATGAACAAGGATCAATTATCAATGAAGAATGAACGATGAAGAATGAACAAGGATCAATGATAAATGAAGAATAAACGATGAAGAATGAACAAGGATCAATGGTCAATGACGAATGAACGATGAAGAATGAACAAGGATCAATGATCAATGAAGAATGAACGATGAAGAATGAACAAGGATCAATGGTCAATGACGAATGAACGATGAAGAATGAACAAGGATCAATGATCAATGAAGAATGAACGATGAAGAATGAACAAGGATCAATGCTCAATGACGAATGAATGATGAAGAATGAACAAGGATCGATGATCAATGAAGAATGAACGATAAAGAATGAACAAGGATCAATGATCAATGAAGAATGAACGATGAAGAATGAACAAGGATCAATGATCAATGACGAATGAACGAAGAAGAATGAACTAGGATCAATGATCATTGAAGAATAAACGATGAAGAATGAACAAGTATCAATGGTTAATGACGAATGAACGGTGAAGAATGAACAAGGATCAATGAAGAATAAACAAGAATTATTGGTCAATGACGAATGAACGATGAAGAATGAACAATGATTAATGCTCAATGACGAATGAACGGTGAAGAATGAACAAGGATCAATGATCAATGAAGAATGAACGATGAAGAATGAACAAGGATCAATAATCAATGAAGAATGAACGATGAAGAATGAACAAGGATCAATGATCAATGACGAATGAACGATGAAGAATGAACAAGGATCAATGATCAATGAAGAAATAACGATGAAGAATGAACAAGGATCAATGCTCAATGACGAATGAACGGTGAAGAATGAACAAGGATCAATGATCAATGAAGAATGAATGATAAAGAATGAACAAGGATCAATGATCAATGAAGAATAAACCAGAATTATTGGTTAATGACGAATGAACGATGAAGAATGAACAAGGATCAATGATCAATGAATAATGAACGATGAAGAATGAACAAGGATCAATGATCAACGAAGAATAAACGATGAAGAATGAACAAGGATCAATGGTCAATGACGAATGAACGATGAAGAATGAAAAAGGATCAATGCTCAATGACGAATGAAGGGTGAAGAATGAACAAGGATCAATTATCAATGAAGAATGAACGATGAAGAATGAACATGGATCAATGATAAATGACGAAGGAACGATGAAGAATGAACAAGGATCAATGATCAATGAAGAATGAACGATGAAGAATGAACAAGGATCAATGATCAATGAAGAATAAACAAGAATTATTGGTCAATGACGAATGAACGATGAAGAATGAACAAGGATTAATGCTCAATGACGAATGAACGGTGAAGAATGAACAAGGATCAATGATCAATGAAGAATGAACGATGAAGAATGAACAAGGATCAATGATCAATGAAGAATGAACGATGAAGAATGAACAAGGATCAATGATCAATGACGAATGAACGATGAAGAATGAACAAGGATAAATGATCAATGAAGAATTAACGATGAAGAATGAACAAGGATCAATGATCAATGAAGAATAAACGATGAAGAATGAACAAGGATCAATGGTTAATGACGAATGAACGATGAAAAATGAACAAGGATCAATGATCAATGAAGAATGAACGATGAAGAATGAACAAGGATCAATGATCAATGAAGAATAAACAAGAATTATTGGTTAATGACGAATGAACGATGAAGAATGAACAAGGATCAATGATCAATGAATAATGAACGATGAAGAATGAACAAGGATCAATGATCAATGAAGAATGAATGATGAAGAATGAACAAGGATCAATTATCAATGAAGAATGAACGATGAAGAATGAACAAGGATCAATGATAAATGAAGAATAAACGATGAAGAATGAACAAGGATCAATGGTCAATGACGAATGAACGATGAAGAATGATCAAGGATCAATGATCAATGACAAATGAACGATGAAGAATGAACAAGGATCAATGATCAATGAAGAATAAACGATGAAGAATGAACAAGGATCAATGGTCAATGAAGAATGATCAATGAAGAATGAACAAGGATCAATGATCGATGAATAATGAACGATGAAGAATGAACAAAGCTCAATGATCAATGACGAATGAACGATGAAGAATGAACAAGGATCAATGATCGCTGAATAATGAACGATGAAGAATGAACAAAGCTCAATGATCAATGACGAATGAACGATGAAGAATGAACAAGGATCAATGATCAATGAAGAATGAACGATGAAGAATGAACAAGGATCAATGATCAATGAAGAATAAACGATGAAGAATGAACAAGGATCAATGGTCAATGACGAATGAACGATGAAGAATGAACAAGGATCAATGATCAATGAAGAATGAACGATGAAGAATGAACAAGGATCAATGCTCAATGACGAATGAATGATGAAGAATGAACAAGGATCGATGATCAATGAAGAATGAACAAGGATCGATGATCAATGAAGAATGAACGATAAAGAATGAACAAGGATCAATGATCAATGAAGAATAAACAAGAATTATTGGTCAATGACGAATGAACGATGAAGAATGAACAAGGATCAATGATCAATGAAGAATGAACGATGAAGAATGAACGAGCATCAATGATCAATGACGAATGAACGATGAAGAATGAACGAGCATCAATGATCAATGACGAATGAACGATGAAGAATGAACAAGGATCAATGATCAATGAAGAATGAACGATGAAGAATGAACAAGGATCAATGATCAATGAAGAATAAACGATGAAGAATGAACAAGGAACAATGATCAATGAATAATGAACGATGAAGAATGAACAAGGATCAATGATCAATGAAGAATGAACGATGAAGAAAGAACAAGGATCAATTATCAATGAAGAATGAACGATGAAGAATGAACAAGGAACAATGATCAATGAAGAATGAACAAGAATTAATGGTCAATAACGAATGAAAGATGAAGAATGAACAAGGATCAATGATCAATGAAGAATGAACGATGAAGAATGAACAAGGATCAATGATCAATGAAGAATGAACGATGAAGAATGAACAAGGATCAATGATCAATGAAGAATGAACAAGAATTAATGGTCAATAACGAATGAATGATGAAGAATGAACAAGGATCAATGATCAATGAAGAATGAACGATGAAGAATGAACAAGGATCAATGATCAATGAAGAATGAACGATGAAGAATGAACAAGGATCAATGATCAATGACGAATGAACGATGAAGAATGAACAAGGATCAATGAACAATGAAGAATGAACGATTAAGAATGAACAAGGATCAATGATCAATGACGAATGAACGATGAAGAATGAACAAGGATCAATGATCAATGAACAATGAACGATGAAGAATGAACAAGGATCAATGATCAATGAAGAATGAACGATGAAGAATGAACAAGGATTAATGATCAATGAAGAATAAACAAGAATTATTGGTCAATGATGAATGAACGATGAAGAATGAACAAGGATCAATGATCAATGAAGAATGAACGATGAAGAATGAACGAGCATCAATGATCAATGACGAATGAACGATGAAGAATGAACAAGGATCAATGATCAATGAAGAATGAACGATGAAGAATGAACAAGGATCAATGAACAATGAAGAATGAACGATTAAGAATGAACAAGGATCAATGATCAATGACGAATGAACGATGAAGAATGAACAAGGATCAATGATCATTGAACAATGAACGATGAAGAATGAACAAGGATTAATGATCAATGAAGAATAAACAAGAATTATTGGTTAATGACGAATGAACGATGAAGAATGAACAAGGATCAATGATCAATGAAGAATGAACGATGAAGAATGAACGAGCATCAATGATCAATGACGAACGAACGATGAAGAATGAACGAGCATCAATGATCAATGACGAATGAACGATGAAGAATGAACAAGGATCAATGATCAATGAAGAATGAACGATGAAGAATGAACAAGGATCAATGATCAATGAAGAATAAACGATGAAGAATGAACAAGGATCAATGGTCAATGACGAATGAACGATGAAGAATGAACAAGGATCAATGATCAATGAAGAATGAACGATGAAGAATGAACAAGGATCAATGGTCAATGACGAATGAACGATGAAGAATGAACAAGGATCAATGATCAAAGAAGAATGAACGATGAAGAATGAACAAGGATCAATGCTCAATGACGAATGAACGGTGAAGAATGAACAAGGATCAATGATCAATGAAGAATGAACGATGAAGAATGAACAAGGATCAATGATCAATGAAGAATGAACGATGAAGAATGAACAAGGATCAATGATCAATGACGAATGAACTATGAAGAATGAACAAGGATCAATGATCAATGAACAATGAACGATGAAGAATGAACAAGGATCAATGATCAATGAAGAATGAACGATGAAGAATGAACAAGGATTAATGGTCAATGACGAATGAACGATGAAGAATGAACAAGTATCAATGATCAATGAAGAATAAACGATGAAGAATGAACAAGGATCAATGATCAATGAAGAATGAACGATGAAGAATGAACAAGGATCAATGATCAATGACGAATGAACTATGAAGAATGAACAAGGATCAATGATCAATGAAGAATGAAAGATGAATAATGAACAAGGATCAATGATCAATGACGAATGAACGATGAAGAATGAACAAGGATCAATGATCAATGAAGAATGAACAAGGATCATTGATCCATGAAAAATGAACGATGAAGAATGAACAAGGATCAATGATCAATGACGAATGAACGATGAAGAATGAACAAGGATCAATGATCAATGAAGAATAAACGATGAAGAATAAACAAGGATCAATGATCAATGAAGAATGAACGATAAAGAATGAACAAGGATTAATGGTCAATGACGAATAAACGATGAAGAATGAACAAGGATCAATGATCAATGAAGAATGAACAAGGATCAATGATCAATGAAGAATGAACGATGAAGAATGAACAAGGATCAATGATAAATTACGAAGGAACGATAAAGAATCAACAAAGATCAATGATCAATGAAGAATGAACGATGAAGAATGAACAAGAATTAATGATCAATGACGAATGAACGATGAAGAATGAACAAGGATCAATGATCAATGATGAATGAACGATGAAGAATGAACAAGGATCAATGATCAATGAATAATGAATGATGAAGAATGAACAAGGATCAATGATCAATGACGAATGAACGATGAAGAATGAACAAGGATTAATGGTCAATGACAAATGAACGATGAAGAATGAACAAGGATCAATGATCAATGAAGAATAAACGATGAAGAATGAACAAGGATCAATGATCAATGAAGAATGAACGATGAAGAATGAACAAGGATCAATGATCGATGAATAATGAACGATGAAGAATGAACAAAGCTCAATGATCAATGACGAATGAACGATGAAGAATGAACAAGGATCAATGATCAATGAAGAATTAACGATGAAGAATGAACAAGGATCAATGATCAATGAAGAATAAACGATGAAGAATGAACAAGGATCAATGGTGAATGACGAATGAACGATGAAGAATGAACATGGATCAATGATCAATGAAGAATGAACGATGAAGAATGAACAAGGATCAATGGTCAATGACGAATGAACGATGAAGAATGAACAAGGATCAATGATCAATGAAGAATGAACGATGAAGAATGAACAAGGATCAATGCTCAATGACGAATGAATGATGAAGAATGAACAAGGATCAATGATCAATAAAGAATGAACGATGAAGAATGAACAAGGATCAATGATCAATGACGAATGAACGAAGAAGAATGAACAAGGATCAATGATCAATGAAGAATAAACGATGAAGAATGAACAAGTATCAATGGTTAATGACGAATGAACGATGAAAAATGAACAAGGATCAATGATCAATGAAGAATGAACAAGGATCAATGATCAATGAAGAATGAACGATGAAGAATGAACAAGGATCAATGATAAATTACGAAGGAACGATAAAGAATCAACAAAGATCAATGATCAATGAAGAATGAACGATGAAGAATGAACAAGAATTAATGATCAATGACGAATGAACGATGAAGAATGAACAAGGATCAATGATCAATGAAGAATGAACGATGAAGAATGAACAAGGATCAATGATCAATGAATAATGAATGATGAAGAATGAACAAGGATCAATGATCAATGACGAATGAACGATGAAGAATGAACAAGGATTAATGGTCAATGACAAATGAACGATGAAGAATGAACAAGGATCAATGATCAATGAAGAATAAACGATGAAGAATGAACAAGGATCAATGATCAATGAAGAATGAACGATGAAGAATGAACAAGGATCAATGATCGATGAATAATGAACGATGAAGAATGAACAAAGCTCAATGATCAATGACGAATGAACGATGAAGAATGAACAAGGATCAATGATCAATGAAGAATTAACGATGAAGAATGAACAAGGATCAATGATCAATGAAGAATAAACGATGAAGAATGAACAAGGATCAATGGTCAATGACGAATGAACGATGAAGAATGAACATGGATCAATGATCAATGAAGAATGAACGATGAAGAATGAACAAGGATCAATGGTCAATGACGAATGAACGATGAAGAATGAACAAGGATCAATGATCAATGAAGAATGAACGATGAAGAATGAACAAGGATCAATGCTCAATGACGAATGAATGATGAAGAATGAACAAGGATCAATGATCAATAAAGAATGAACGATGAAGAATGAACAAGGATCAATGATCAATGACGAATGAACGAAGAAGAATGAACAAGGATCAATGATCAATGAAGAATAAACGATGAAGAATGAACAAGTATCAATGGTTAATGACGAATGAACGATGAAAAATGAACAAGGATCAATGATCAATGAAGAATGAACGATGAAGAATGAACAAGGATCAATGATCAATGAAGAATAAACAAGAATTATTGGTCAATGACGAATGAACGATGAAGAATGAACAAGGATTAATGCTCAATGACGAATGAACGGTGAAGAATGAACAAGGATCAATGATCAATGAAGAATGAACGATGAAGAATGAACAAGGATCAATGGTCAATGACGAATGAACGATGAAGAATGAACAAGGATCAATGATGAAAGAAGAATGAACGATGAAGAATGAACAAGGATCAATGCTCAATGACGAATGAACGGTGAAGAATGAACAAGGATCAATGATCAATGAAGAATGAACGATGAAGAATGAACAAGGATCAATGATCAATGAAGAATGAACGATGAAGAATGAACAAGGATCAATGATCAATGACGAATGAACTATGAAGAATGAACAAGGATCAATGATCAATGAACAATGAACGATGAAGAATGAACAAGGATCAATGATCAATGAAGAATGAACGATGAAGAATGAACAAGGATTAATGGTCAATGACGAATGAACGATGAAGAATGAACAAGTATCAATGATCAATGAAGAATAAACGATGAAGAATGAACAAGGATCAATGATCAATGAAGAATGAACGATGAAGAATGAACAAGGATCAATGATCAATGACGAATGAACTATGAAGAATGAACAAGGATCAATGATCAATGAAGAATGAAAGATGAATAATGAACAAGGATCAATGATCAATGACGAATGAACGATGAAGAATGAACAAGGATCAATGATCAATGAAGAATGAACAAGGATCATTGATCCATGAAAAATGAACGATGAAGAATGAACAAGGATCAATGATCAATGACGAATGAACGATGAAGAATGAACAAGGATCAATGATCAATGAAGAATAAACGATGAAGAATAAACAAGGATCAATGATCAATGAAGAATGAACGATAAAGAATGAACAAGGATTAATGGTCAATGACGAATAAACGATGAAGAATGAACAAGGATCAATGATCAATGAAGAATGAACAAGGATCAATGATCAATGAAGAATGAACGATGAAGAATGAACAAGGATCAATGATAAATGACGAAGGAACGATAAAGAATCAACAAAGATCAATGATCAATGAAGAATGAACGATGAAGAATGAACAAGAATTAATGATCAATGACGAATGAACGATGAAGAATGAACAAGGATCAATGATCAATGAAGAATGAACGATGAAGAATGAACAAGGATCAATGATCAATGAATAATGAATGATGAAGAATGAACAAGGATCAATGATCAATGACGAATGAACGATGAAGAATGAACAAGGATTAATGGTCAATGACAAATGAACGATGAAGAATGAACAAGGATCAATGATCAATGAAGAATAAACGATGAAGAAGGAACAAGGATCAATGATCAATGAAGAATGAACGATGAAGAATGAACAAGGATCAATGATCGATGAATAATGAACGATGAAGAATGAACAAAGCTCAATGATCAATGACGAATGAACGATGAAGAATGAACAAGGATCAATGATCAATGAAGAATTAACGATGAACAATGAACAAGGATCAATGATCAATGAAGAATAAACGATGAAGAATGAACAAGGTTCAATGGTCAATGACGAATGAACGATGAAGAATGAACATGGATCAATGATCAATGAAGAATGAACGATGAAGAATGAACAAGGATCAATGGTCAATGACGAATGAACGATGAAGAATGAACAAGGATCAATGATCAATGAAGAATGAACGATGAAGAATGAACAAGGATCAATGCTCAATGACGAATGAATGATGAAGAATGAACAAGGATCAATGATCAATAAAGAATGAACGATGAAGAATGAACAAGGATCAATGATCAATGACGAATGAACGAAGAAGAATGAACAAGGATCAATGATCAATGAAGAATAAACGATGAAGAATGAACAAGTATCAATGGTTAATGACGAATGAACGATGAAAAATGAACAAGGATCAATGATCAATGAAGAATGAACGATGAAGAATGAACAAGGATCAATGATCAATGAAGAATAAACAAGAATTATTGGTCAATGACGAATGAACGATGAAGAATGAACAAGGATTAATGCTCAATGACGAATGAACGGTGAAGAATGAACAAGGATCAATGATCAATGAAGAATGAACGATGAAGAATGAACAAGGATCAATGGTCAATGACGAATGAACGATGAAGAATGAACAAGGATCAATGATCAAAGAAGAATGAACGATGAAGAATGAACAAGGATCAATGCTCAATGACGAATGAACGGTGAAGAATGAACAAGGATCAATGATCAATGAAGAATGAACGATGAAGAATGAACAAGGATCAATGATCAATGAAGAATGAACGATGAAGAATGAACAAGGATCAATGATCAATGACGAATGAACTATGAAGAATGAACAAGGATCAATGATCAATGAACAATGAACGATGAAGAATGAACAAGGATCAATGATCAATGAAGAATGAACGATGAAGAATGAACAAGGATTAATGGTCAATGACGAATGAACGATGAAGAATGAACAAGTATCAATGATCAATGAAGAATAAACGATGAAGAATGAACAAAGCTCAATGATCAATGACGAATGAACGATGAAGAATGAACAAGGATCAATGATCAATGAAGAATTAACGATGAAGAATGAACAAGGATCAATGATCAATGAAGAATAAACGATGAAGAATGAACAAGGATCAATGGTCAATGACGAATGAACGATGAAGAATGAACATGGATCAATGATCAATGAAGAATGAACGATGAAGAATGAACAAGGATCAATGGTCAATGACGAATGAACGATGAAGAATGAACAAGGATCAATGATCAATGAAGAATGAACGATGAAGAATGAACAAGGATCAATGCTCAATGACGAATGAATGATGAAGAATGAACAAGGATCAATGATCAATAAAGAATGAACGATGAAGAATGAACAAGGATCAATGATCAATGACGAATGAACGAAGAAGAATGAACAAGGATCAATGATCAATGAAGAATAAACGATGAAGAATGAACAAGTATCAATGGTTAATGACGAATGAACGATGAAAAATGAACAAGGATCAATGATCAATGAAGAATGAACGATGAAGAATGAACAAGGATCAATGATCAATGAAGAATAAACAAGAATTATTGGTCAATGACGAATGAACGATGAAGAATGAACAAGGATTAATGCTCAATGACGAATGAACGGTGAAGAATGAACAAGGATCAATGATCAATGAAGAATGAACGATGAAGAATGAACAAGGATCAATGGTCAATGACGAATGAACGATGAAGAATGAACAAGGATCAATGATCAAAGAAGAATGAACGATGAAGAATGAACAAGGATCAATGCTCAATGACGAATGAACGGTGAAGAATGAACAAGGATCAATGATCAATGAAGAATGAACGATGAAGAATGAACAAGGATCAATGATCAATGAAGAATGAACGATGAAGAATGAACAAGGATCAATGATCAATGACGAATGAACTATGAAGAATGAACAAGGATCAATGATCAATGAACAATGAACGATGAAGAATGAACAAGGATCAATGATCAATGAAGAATGAACGATGAAGAATGAACAAGGATTAATGGTCAATGACGAATGAACGATGAAGAATGAACAAGTATCAATGATCAATGAAGAATAAACGATGAAGAATGAACAAGGATCAATGATCAATGAAGAATGAACGATGAAGAATGAACAAGGATCAATGATCAATGACGAATGAACTATGAAGAATGAACAAGGATCAATGATCAATGAAGAATGAAAGATGAATAATGAACAAGGATCAATGATCAATGACGAATGAACGATGAAGAATGAACAAGGATCAATGATCAATGAAGAATGAACAAGGATCATTGATCCATGAAAAATGAACGATGAAGAATGAACAAGGATCAATGATCAATGACGAATGAACGATGAAGAATGAACAAGGATCAATGATCAATGAAGAATAAACGATGAAGAATAAACAAGGATCAATGATCAATGAAGAATGAACGATAAAGAATGAACAAGGATTAATGGTCAATGACGAATAAACGATGAAGAATGAACAAGGATCAATGATCAATGAAGAATGAACAAGGATCAATGATCAATGAAGAATGAACGATGAAGAATGAACAAGGATCAATGATAAATGACGAAGGAACGATAAAGAATCAACAAAGATCAATGATCAATGAAGAATGAACGATGAAGAATGAACAAGAATTAATGATCAATGACGAATGAACGATGAAGAATGAACAAGGATCAATGATCAATGAAGAATGAACGATGAAGAATGAACAAGGATCAATGATCAATGAATAATGAATGATGAAGAATGAACAAGGATCAATGATCAATGACGAATGAACGATGAAGAATGAACAAGGATTAATGGTCAATGACAAATGAACGATGAAGAATGAACAAGGATCAATGATCAATGAAGAATAAACGATGAAGAAGGAACAAGGATCAATGATCAATGAAGAATGAACGATGAAGAATGAACAAGGATCAATGATCGATGAATAATGAACGATGAAGAATGAACAAAGCTCAATGATCAATGACGAATGAACGATGAAGAATGAACAAGGATCAATGATCAATGAAGAATTAACGATGAACAATGAACAAGGATCAATGATCAATGAAGAATAAACGATGAAGAATGAACAAGGATCAATGGTCAATGACGAATGAACGATGAAGAATGAACATGGATCAATGATCAATGAAGAATGAACGATGAAGAATGAACAAGGATCAATGGTCAATGACGAATGAACGATGAAGAATGAACAAGGATCAATGATCAATGAAGAATGAACGATGAAGAATGAACAAGGATCAATGCTCAATGACGAATGAATGATGAAGAATGAACAAGGATCAATGATCAATAAAGAATGAACGATGAAGAATGAACAAGGATCAATGATCAATGACGAATGAACGAAGAAGAATGAACAAGGATCAATGATCAATGATGAATAAACGATGAAGAATGAACAAGTATCAATGGTTAATGACGAATGAACGATGAAAAATGAACAAGGATCAATGATCAATGAAGAATGAACGATGAAGAATGAACAAGGATCAATGATCAATGAAGAATAAACAAGAATTATTGGTCAATGACGAATGAACGATGAAGAATGAACAAGGATTAATGCTCAATGACGAATGAACGGTGAAGAATGAACAAGGATCAATGATCAATGAAGAATGAACGATGAAGAATGAACAAGGATCAATGATCAATGAAGAATGAACGATGAAGAATGAACAAGGATCAATGATCAATGACGAATGAACGATGAAGAATGAACAAGGATCAATGATCAATGAAGAATTAACGATGAAGAATGAACAAGGATCAATGATCAATGAAGAATAAACGATGAAGAATGAACAAGGATCAATGGTTAATGACGAATGAACGATGAAAAATGAACAAGGATCAATGATCAATGAAGAATGAACGATGAAGAATGAACAAGGATCAATGATCAATGAAGAATAAACAAGAATTATTGGTTAATGACGAATGAACGATGAAGAATGAACAAGGATCAATGATCAATGAATAATGAACGATGAAGAATGAACAAGGATCAATGATCAATGAAGAATGAACGATGAAGAATGAACAAGGATCAATGATCAATGAAGAATGAACGATGAAGAATGAACAAGGATCAATGATAAATGACGAAGGAACGATAAAGAATCAACAAAGATCAATGATCAATGAAGAATGAACGATGAAGAATGAACAAGAATTAATGATCAATGACGAATGAACGATGAAGAATGAACAAGGATCAATGATCAATGAAGAATGAACGATGAAGAATGAACAAGGATCAATGATCAATGAATAATGAATGATGAAGAATGAACAAGGATCAATGATCAATGACGAATGAACGATGAAGAATGAACAAGGATTAATGGTCAATGACAAATGAACGATGAAGAATGAACAAGGATCAATGATCAATGAAGAATAAACGATGAAGAAGGAACAAGGATCAATGATCAATGAAGAATGAACGATGAAGAATGAACAAGGATCAATGATCGATGAATAATGAACGATGAAGAATGAACAAAGCTCAATGATCAATGACGAATGAACGATGAAGAATGAACAAGGATCAATGATCAATGAAGAATTAACGATGAACAATGAACAAGGATCAATGATCAATGAAGAATAAACGATGAAGAATGAACAAGGATCAATGGTCAATGACGAATGAACGATGAAGAATGAACATGGATCAATGATCAATGAAGAATGAACGATGAAGAATGAACAAGGATCAATGGTCAATGACGAATGAACGATGAAGAATGAACAAGGATCAATGATCAATGAAGAATGAACGATGAAGAATGAACAAGGATCAATGCTCAATGACGAATGAATGATGAAGAATGAACAAGGATCAATGATCAATAAAGAATGAACGATGAAGAATGAACAAGGATCAATGATCAATGACGAATGAACGAAGAAGAATGAACAAGGATCAATGATCAATGATGAATAAACGATGAAGAATGAACAAGTATCAATGGTTAATGACGAATGAACGATGAAAAATGAACAAGGATCAATGATCAATGAAGAATGAACGATGAAGAATGAACAAGGATCAATGATCAATGAAGAATAAACAAGAATTATTGGTCAATGACGAATGAACGATGAAGAATGAACAAGGATTAATGCTCAATGACGAATGAACGGTGAAGAATGAACAAGGATCAATGATCAATGAAGAATGAACGATGAAGAATGAACAAGGATCAATGATCAATGAAGAATGAACGATGAAGAATGAACAAGGATCAATGATCAATGACGAATGAACGATGAAGAATGAACAAGGATCAATGATCAATGAAGAATTAACGATGAAGAATGAACAAGGATCAATGATCAATGAAGAATAAACGATGAAGAATGAACAAGGATCAATGGTTAATGACGAATGAACGATGAAAAATGAACAAGGATCAATGATCAATGAAGAATGAACGATGAAGAATGAACAAGGATCAATGATCAATGAAGAATAAACAAGAATTATTGGTTAATGACGAATGAACGATGAAGAATGAACAAGGATCAATGATCAATGAATAATGAACGATGAAGAATGAACAAGGATCAATGATCAATGAAGAATGAACGATGAAGAATGAACAAGGATCAATGATCAATGAAGAATGAACGATGAAGAATGAACAAGGATCAATGATAAATGACGAAGGAACGATAAAGAATCAACAAAGATCAATGATCAATGAAGAATGAACGATGAAGAATGAACAAGAATTAATGATCAATGACGAATGAACGATGAAGAATGAACAAGGATCAATGATCAATGAAGAATGAACGATGAAGAATGAACAAGGATCAATGATCAATGAATAATGAATGATGAAGAATGAACAAGGATCAATGATCAATGACGAATGAACGATGAAGAATGAACAAGGATTAATGGTCAATGACAAATGAACGATGAAGAATGAACAAGGATCAATGATCAATGAAGAATAAACGATGAAGAAGGAACAAGGATCAATGATCAATGAAGAATGAACGATGAAGAATGAACAAGGATCAATGATCGATGAATAATGAACGATGAAGAATGAACAAAGCTCAATGATCAATGACGAATGAACGATGAAGAATGAACAAGGATCAATGATCAATGAAGAATTAACGATGAACAATGAACAAGGATCAATGATCAATGAAGAATAAACGATGAAGAATGAACAAGGATCAATGGTCAATGACGAATGAACGATGAAGAATGAACATGGATCAATGATCAATGAAGAATGAACGATGAAGAATGAACAAGGATCAATGGTCAATGACGAATGAACGATGAAGAATGAACAAGGATCAATGATCAATGAAGAATGAACGATGAAGAATGAACAAGGATCAATGCTCAATGACGAATGAATGATGAAGAATGAACAAGGATCAATGATCAATAAAGAATGAACGATGAAGAATGAACAAGGATCAATGATCAATGACGAATGAACGAAGAAGAATGAACAAGGATCAATGATCAATGATGAATAAACGATGAAGAATGAACAAGTATCAATGGTTAATGACGAATGAACGATGAAAAATGAACAAGGATCAATGATCAATGAAGAATGAACGATGAAGAATGAACAAGGATCAATGATCAATGAAGAATAAACAAGAATTATTGGTCAATGACGAATGAACGATGAAGAATGAACAAGGATTAATGCTCAATGACGAATGAACGGTGAAGAATGAACAAGGATCAATGATCAATGAAGAATGAACGATGAAGAATGAACAAGGATCAATGATCAATGAAGAATGAACGATGAAGAATGAACAAGGATCAATGATCAATGACGAATGAACGATGAAGAATGAACAAGGATCAATGATCAATGAAGAATTAACGATGAAGAATGAACAAGGATCAATGATCAATGAAGAATAAACGATGAAGAATGAACAAGGATCAATGGTTAATGACGAATGAACGATGAAAAATGAACAAGGATCAATGATCAATGAAGAATGAACGATGAAGAATGAACAAGGATCAATGATCAATGAAGAATAAACAAGAATTATTGGTTAATGACGAATGAACGATGAAGAATGAACAAGGATCAATGATCAATGAATAATGAACGATGAAGAATGAACAAGGATCAATGATCAATGAAGAATGAACGATGAAGAATGAACAAGGATCAATGATCAATGAAGAATGAACGATGAAGAATGAACAAGGATCAATGATAAATGACGAAGGAACGATAAAGAATCAACAAAGATCAATGATCAATGAAGAATGAACGATGAAGAATGAACAAGAATTAATGATCAATGACGAATGAACGATGAAGAATGAACAAGGATCAATGATCAATGAAGAATGAACGATGAAGAATGAACAAGGATCAATGATCAATGAATAATGAATGATGAAGAATGAACAAGGATCAATGATCAATGACGAATGAACGATGAAGAATGAACAAGGATTAATGGTCAATGACAAATGAACGATGAAGAATGAACAAGGATCAATGATCAATGAAGAATAAACGATGAAGAATGAACAAGGATCAATGATCAATGAAGAATGAACGATGAAGAATGAACAAGGATCAATGATCGATGAATAATGAACGATGAAGAATGAACAAAGCTCAATGATCAATGACGAATGAACGATGAAGAATGAACAAGGATCAATGATCAATGAAGAATTAACGATGAAGAATGAACAAGGATCAATGATCAATGAAGAATAAACGATGAAGAATGAACAAGGATCAATGGTCAATGACGAATGAACGATGAAGAATGAACATAGATCAATGATCAATGAAGAATGAACGATGAAGAATGAACAAGGATCAATGGTCAATGACGAATGAACGATGAAGAATGAACAAGGATCAATGATCAATGAAGAATGAACGATGAAGAATGAACAAGGATCAATGCTCAATGACGAATGAATGATGAAGAATGAACAAGGATCAATGATCAATAAAGAATGAACGATGAAGAATGAACAAGGATCAATGATCAATGACGAATGAACGAAGAAGAATGAACAAGGATCAATGATCAATGAAGAATAAACGATGAAGAATGAACAAGTATCAATGGTTAATGACGAATGAACGATGAAAAATGAACAAGGATCAATGATCAATGAAGAATGAACGATGAAGAATGAACAAGGATCAATGATCAATGAAGAATAAACAAGAATTATTGGTCAATGACGAATGAACGATGAAGAATGAACAAGGATTAATGCTCAATGACGAATGAACGGTGAAGAATGAACAAGGATCAATGATCAATGAAGAATGAACGATGAAGAATGAACAAGGATCAATGATCAATGAAGAATGAACGATGAAGAATGAACAAGGATCAATGATCAATGACGAATGAACGATGAAGAATGAACAAGGATCAATGATCAATGAAGAATTAACGATGAAGAATGAACAAGGATCAATGATCAATGAAGAATAAACGATGAAGAATGAACAAGGATCAATGGTTAATGACGAATGAACGATGAAAAATGAACAAGGATCAATGATCAATGAAGAATGAACGATGAAGAATGAACAAGGATCAATGATCAATGAAGAATAAACAAGAATTATTGGTTAATGACGAATGAACGATGAAGAATGAACAAGGATCAATGATCAATGAAGAATTAACGATGAACAATGAACAAGGATCAATGATCAATGAAGAATAAACGATGAAGAATGAAGAAGGATCAATGGTCAATGACGAATGAACGATGAAGAATGAACATGGATCAATGATCAATGAAGAATGAACGATGAAGAATGAACAAGGATCAATGGTCAATGACGAATGAACAATGAAGAATGAACAAGGATCAATGATCAATGAAGAATGAACGATGAAGAATGAACAAGGATCAATGCTCAATGACGAATGAATGATGAAGAATGAACAAGGATCAATGATCAATAAAGAATGAACGATGAAGAATGAACAAGGATCAATGATCAATGACGAATGAACGAAGAAGAATGAACAAGGATCAATGATCAATGAAGAATAAACGATGAAGAATGAACAAGTATCAATGGTTAATGACGAATGAACGATGAAAAATGAACAAGGATCAATGATCAATGAAGAATGAACGATGAAGAATGAACAAGGATCAATGATCAATGAAGAATAAACAAGAATTATTGGTCAATGACGAATGAACGATGAAGAATGAACAAGGATTAATGCTCAATGACGAATGAACGGTGAAGAATGAACAAGGATCAATGATCAATGAAGAATGAACGATGAAGAATGAACAAGGATCAATGATCAATGAAGAATGAACGATGAAGAATGAACAAGGATCAATGATCAATGACGAATGAACGATGAAGAATGAACAAGGATCAATGATCAATGAAGAATTAACGATGAAGAATGAACAAGGATCAATGATCAATGAAGAATAAACGATGAAGAATGAACAAGGATCAATGGTTAATGACGAATGAACGATGAAAAATGAACAAGGATCAATGATCAATGAAGAATGAACGATGAAGAATGAACAAGGATCAATGATCAATGAAGAATAAACAAGAATTATTGGTTAATGACGAATGAACGATGAAGAATGAACAAGGATCAATGATCAATGAATAATGAACGATGAAGAATGAACAAGGATCAATGATCAATGAAGAATGAACGATGAAGAATGAACAAGGATCAATGATCAATGAAGAATGAACGATGAAGAATGAACAAGGATCAATGATAAATGACGAAGGAACGATAAAGAATCAACAAAGATCAATGATCAATGAAGAATGAACGATGAAGAATGAACAAGAATTAATGATCAATGACGAATGAACGATGAAGAATGAACAAGGATCAATGATCAATGAAGAATGAACGATGAAGAATGAACAAGGATCAATGATCAATGAATAATGAATGATGAAGAATGAACAAGGATCAATGATCAATGACGAATGAACGATGAAGAATGAACAAGGATTAATGGTCAATGACAAATGAACGATGAAGAATGAACAAGGATCAATGATCAATGAAGAATAAACGATGAAGAATGAACAAGGATCAATGATCAATGAAGAATGAACGATGAAGAATGAACAAGGATCAATGATCGATGAATAATGAACGATGAAGAATGAACAAAGCTCAATGATCAATGACGAATGAACGATGAAGAATGAACAAGGATCAATGATCAATGAAGAATTAACGATGAAGAATGAACAAGGATCAATGATCAATGAAGAATAAACGATGAAGAATGAACAAGGATCAATGGTCAATGACGAATGAACGATGAAGAATGAACATGGATCAATGATCAATGAAGAATGAACGATGAAGAATGAACAAGGATCAATGGTCAATGACGAATGAACGATGAAGAATGAACAAGGATCAATGATCAATGAAGAATGAACGATGAAGAATGAACAAGGATCAATGCTCAATGACGAATGAATGATGAAGAATGAACAAGGATCAATGATCAATAAAGAATGAACGATGAAGAATGAACAAGGATCAATGATCAATGACGAATGAACGAAGAAGAATGAACAAGGATCAATGATCAATGAAGAATAAACGATGAAGAATGAACAAGTATCAATGGTTAATGACGAATGAACGATGAAAAATGAACAAGGATCAATGATCAATGAAGAATGAACGATGAAGAATGAACAAGGATCAATGATCAATGAAGAATAAACAAGAATTATTGGTCAATGACGAATGAACGATGAAGAATGAACAAGGATTAATGCTCAATGACGAATGAACGGTGAAGAATGAACAAGGATCAATGATCAATGAAGAATGAACGATGAAGAATGAACAAGGATCAATGATCAATGAAGAATGAACGATGAAGAATGAACAAGGATCAATGATCAATGAAGAATAAACGATGAAGAATGAACAAGGATCAATGGTTAATGACGAATGAACGATGAAAAATGAACAAGGATCAATGATCAATGAAGAATGAACGATGAAGAATGAACAAGGATCAATGATCAATGAAGAATAAACAAGAATTATTGGTTAATGACGAATGAACGATGAAGAATGAACAAGGATCAATGATCAATGAATAATGAACGATGAAGAATGAACAAGGATCAATGATCAATGAAGAATGAACGATGAAGAATGAACAAGGATCAATTATCAATGAAGAATGAACGATGAAGAATGAACAAGGATCAATGATCAATGAATAATGAATGATGAAGAATGAACAAGGATCAATGATCAATGACGAATGAACGATGAAGAATGAACAAGGATTAATGGTCAATGACAAATGAACGATGAAGAATGAACAAGGATCAATGATCAATGAAGAATAAACGATGAAGAAGGAACAAGGATCAATGATCAATGAAGAATGAACGATGAAGAATGAACAAGGATCAATGATCGATGAATAATGAACGATGAAGAATGAACAAAGCTCAATGATCAATGACGAATGAACGATGAAGAATGAACAAGGATCAATGATCAATGAAGAATTAACGATGAACAATGAACAAGGATCAATGATCAATGAAGAATAAACGATGAAGAATGAACAAGGTT
Source organism: Amaranthus tricolor (assembly GCF_026212465.1). Lineage (NCBI taxonomy): Eukaryota > Viridiplantae > Streptophyta > Magnoliopsida > Caryophyllales > Amaranthaceae > Amaranthus > Amaranthus tricolor. Next base: position 1,884,891 of record NC_080063.1, read on the forward strand.
CAATGGTCAATGACGAATGAACGATGAAGAATGAACATGGATCAATGATCAATGAAGAATGAACGATGAAGAATGAACAAGGATCAATGGTCAATGACGAATGAACGATGAAGAATGAACAAGGATCAATGATCAATGAAGAATGAACGATGAAGAATGAACAAGGATCAATGCTCAATGACGAATGAATGATGAAGAATGAACAAGGATCAATGATCAATGAAGAATGAACGATGAAGAATGAACAAGGATCAATGGTCAATGACGAATGAACGATGAAGAATGATCAAGGATCAATGATCAATGACAAATGAACGATGAAGAATGAACAAGAATCAATGATCAATGAAGAATGAACGATGAAGAATGAACAAGGATCAATGGTCAATGACGAATGAACGATGAAGAATGAACAAGGATCAATGATCAATGAAGAATAAACGATGAAGAATGAACAAGGATCAATGCTCAATGACGAATGAAAGATGAAGAATGAACAAGGATCGATGATCAATGAAGAATGAACGATAAAGAATGAACAAGGATCAATGATCAATGAAGAATGAACGATGAAGAATGAACAAGGATCAATGATCAATGACGAATGAACGAAGAAGAATGAACAAGGATCAATGATCAATGAAGAATAAACGATGAAGAATGAACAAGGATCAATGGTCAATGACGAATGAACGATGAAGAATGAACAAGGATCAATGATCAATGAAGAATGAACGATGAAGAATGAACAAGGATCAATGGTCAATGACGAATGAACGATGAAGAATGAACAAGGATCAATGATCAATGAAGAATGAACGATGAAGAATGAACAAGGATCAATGCTCAATGACGAATGAACGATGAAGAATGAACAAGGATCAATGATCAATGAAGAATAAACGATGAAGAATGAACAAGGATCAATGCTCAATGACGAATGAAAGATGAAGAATGAACAAGGATCGATGATCAATGAAGAATGAACGATAAAGAATGAACAAGGATCAATGATCAATGAAGAATGAACGATGAAGAATGAACAAGGATCAATGATCAATGACGAATGAACGAAGAAGAATTAACAAGGATCAATGATCAATGAAGAATAAACGATGAAGAATGAACAAGGATCAATGGTCAATGACGAATGAACGATGAAGAATGAACAAGGATCAATGATCAATGAAGAATGAACGATGAAGAATGAACAAGGATCAATGGTCAATGACGAATGAACGATGAAGAATGAACAAGGATCAATGATCAATGAAGAATGAACGATGAAGAATGAACAAGGATCAATGCTCAATGACGAATGAATGATGAAGAATGAACAAGGATCGATGATCAATGAAGAACGAACGATGAAGAATGAACAAGTATCAATGGTTAATGACGAATGAACGATGAAGAATGAACAAGGATCAATGATCAATGACGAATGAACGATGAAGAATGAACAAGGATCAATGATCAATGAAGAATAAACGATGAAGAATGAACAAGTATCAATGGTTAATGACGAATGAACGATGAAAAATGAACAAGGATCAATGATCAATGAAGAATGAACGATGAAGAATGAACAAGGATCAATGATCAATGAAGAATGAACGATGAAGAATGAACAAGAATTAATGATCAATGACGAATGAACGATGAAGAATGAACAAGGATCAATGATCAATGAAGAATGAACGATGAAGAATGATCAAGGATCAATGATCAATGACAAATGAACGATGAAGAATGAACAAGGATCAATGATCAATGAAGAATGAACGATGAAGAATGAACAAGGATCAATGGTCAATGACGAATGAACGATGAAGAATGAACAAGGATCAATGATCAATGAAGAATAAACGATGAAGAATGAACAAGGATCAATGCTCAATGACGAATGAAAGATGAAGAATGAACAAGGATCGATGATCAATGAAGAATGAACGATAAAGAATGAACAAGGATCAATGATCAATGAAGAATGAACGATGAAGAATGAACAAGGATCAATGATCAATGACGAATGAACGAAGAAGAATTAACAAGGATCAATGATCAATGAAGAATAAACGATGAAGAATGAACAAGGATCAATGGTCAATGACGAATGAACGATGAAGAATGAACAAGGATCAATGATCAATGAAGAATGAACGATGAAGAATGAACAAGGATCAATGGTCAATGACGAATGAACGATGAAGAATGAACAAGGATCAATGATCAATGAAGAATGAACGATGAAGAATGAACAAGGATCAATGCTCAATGACGAATGAATGATGAAGAATGAACAAGGATCGATGATCAATGAAGAATGAACGATGAAGAATGAACAAGTATCAATGGTTAATGACGAATGAACGATGAAGAATGAACAAGGATCAATGATCAATGACGAATGAACGATGAAGAATGAACAAGGATCAATGATCAATGAAGAATAAACGATGAAGAATGAACAAGTATCAATGGTTAATGACGAATGAACGATGAAAAATGAACAAGGATCAATGATCAATGAAGAATGAACGATGAAGAATGAACAAGGATCAATGATCAATGAAGAATGAACGATGAAGAATGAACAAGAATTAATGATCAATGACGAATGAACGATGAAGAATGAACAAGGATCAATGATCAATGAAGAATGAACGATGAAGAATGAACAAGGATCAATGATCAATGACGAATGAACGATGAAGAATGAACAAGGATCAATGATCAATGAAGAATTAACGATGAAGAATGAACAAGGATCAATGATCAATGAAGAATAAACGATGAAGAATGAACAAGGATCAATGGTTAATGACGAATGAACGATGAAAAATGAACAAGGATCAATGATCAATGAAGAATGAAAGATGAAGAATGAACAAGGATCAATGATCAATGAAGAATAAACAAGAATTATTGGTTAATGACGAATGAACGATGAAGAATGAACAAGGATCAATGATCAATGAATAATGAACGATGAAGAATGAACAAGGATCAATGATCAATGAAGAATGAACGATGAAGAATGAACAAGGATCAATTATCAATGAAGAATGAACGATGAAGAATGAACAAGGATCAATGATAAATGAAGAATAAACGATGAAGAGTGAACAAGGATCAATGGTCAACGACGAATGAACGATGAAGAATGATCAAGGATTAATGATCAATGACAAATGAACGATGAAGAATGAACAAGGATCAATGATCAATGAAGAATAAACGATGAAGAATGAACAAGGATCAATGATCAATGAAGAATGATCAATGAAGAATGAACAAGGATCAATGATCGATGCATAATGAACGATGAAGAATGAACAAAGCTCAATGATCAATGATGAATGAACGATGAAGAATGAACAAGGATCAATGATCAATGAAGAATAAACGATGAAGAATGAACAAGGATCAATGGTCAATGACGAATGAACGATGAAGAATGAACAAGGATCAATGACCAATGAAGAATGAACGATTAAGAATGAACAAGGATCAATGGTCAATGACGAATGACCGATGAAGAATGAACAAGGATCAATGATCAATGAAGAATGAACGATGAAGAATGAACAAGGATCAATGCTCAATGACGAATGAATGGTGAAGAATGAACAAGGATCAATGATCAATGAAGAATGAACGATTAAGAATGAACAAGGATCAATGATCAATGAAGAATGAACGATGAAGAATGAACAAGGATCAATGATCAATGACGAATGAACGAAGAAGAATGAACAAGGATTAATGGTCAATGACGAATGAACGATGAAGAATGAACAAGGATCAATGATCAATGAAGAATAAACGATGAAGAATGAACAAGGATCAATGATCAATGAAGAATGAACGATGAAGAATGAACAAGGATCAATGATCAATGAAGAATAAACGATGAAGAGTGAACAAGGATCAATGGTCAATGACGAATGAACGATGAAGAATGATCAAGGATTAATGATCAATGACAAATGAACGATGAAGAATGAACAAGGATCAATGATCAATGAAGAATAAACGATGAAGAATGAACAAGGATCATTGATCAATGAAGAATGATCAATGAAGAATGAACAAGGATCAATGATCGATGAATAATGAACGATGAAGAATGAACAAAGCTCAATGATCAATGATGAATGAACGATGAAGAATGAACAACGATCAATGATCAATGAAGAATAAACGATGAAGAATGAACAAGGATCAATGGTCAATGACGAATGAACGATGAAGAATGAACAAGGATCAATGATCAATGAAGAATGAACGATTAAGAATGAACAAGGATCAATGGTCAATGACGAATGACCGATGAAGAATGAACAAGGATCAATGATCAATGAAGAATGAACGATGAAGAATGAACAAGGATCAATGCTCAATGACGAATGAATGGTGAAGAATGAACAAGGATCAATGATCAATGAAGAATGAACGATTAAGAATGAACAAGGATCAATGATCAATGAAGAATGAACGATGAAGAATGAACAAGGATCAATGATCAATGACCAATGAACGAAGAAGAATGAACAAGGATTAATGGTCAATGACGAATGAACGATGAAGAATGAACAAGGATCAATGATCAATGAAGAATAAACGATGAAGAATGAACAAGGATCAATGATCAATGAAGAATGAACGATGAAGAATGAACAAGGATCAATGATCAATGAAGAATAAACGATGAAGAGTGAACAAGGATCAATGGTCAATGACGAATGAACGATGAAGAATGATCAAGGATTAATGATCAATGACAAATGAACGATGAAGAATGAACAAGGATCAATGATCAATGAAGAATAAACGATGAAGAATGAACAAGGATCAATGATCAACGAAGAATGAACGATGAAGAATGAACAAGGATCAATGGTCAATGACGAATGAACGATGAAGAATGAACAAGGATCAATGATCAATGAAGAATAAACGATGAAGAATGAACAAGGATCAATGCTCAATGACGAATGAATGATGAAGAATGAACAAGGATCGATGATCAATGAAGAATGAACGATAAAGAATGAACAAGGATCAATGATCAATGAAGAATGAACGATGAAGAATGAACAAGGATCAATGATCAATGACGAATGAACGAAGAAGAATTAACAAGGATCAATGATCAATGAAGAATAAACGATGAAGAATGAACAAGGATCAATGGTCAATGACGAATGAACGATGAAGAATGAACAAGGATCAATGATCAATGAAGAATGAACGATGAAGAATGAACAAGGATCAATGCTCAATGACGAATGAATGATGAAGAATGAACAAGGATCGATGATCAATGAAGAATGAACAAGGATCGATGATCAATGAAGAATGAACGATAAAGAATGAACAAGGATCAATGATCAATGAAGAATAAACAAGAATTATTGGTTAATGACGAATGAACGATGAAGAATGAACAAGGATCAATGATCAATGAATAATGAACGATGAAGAATGAACAAGGATCAATGATCAATGAAGAATGAACGATGAAGAATGAACAAGGATCAATGATCAATGAAGAATGAACGATGAAGAATGAACAAGGATCAATGATCAATGACCAATGAACGAAGAAGAATGAACAAGGATTAATGGTCAATGACGAATGAACGATGAAGAATGAACAAGGATCAATGATCAATGAAGAATAAACGATGAAGAATGAACAAGGATCAATGATCAATGAAGAATGAACGATGAAGAATGAACAAGGATCAATGATCAATGAAGAATAAACGATGAAGAGTGAACAAGGATCAATGGTCAATGACGAATGAACGATGAAGAATGATCAAGGATTAATGATCAATGACAAATGAACGATGAAGAATGAACAAGGATCAATGATCAATGAAGAATAAACGATGAAGAATGAACAAGGATCAATGATCAACGAAGAATGAACGATGAAGAATGAACAAGGATCAATGGTCAATGACGAATGAACGATGAAGAATGAACAAGGATCAATGATCAATGAAGAATAAACGATGAAGAATGAACAAGGATCAATGCTCAATGACGAATGAATGATGAAGAATGAACAAGGATCGATGATCAATGAAGAATGAACGATAAAGAATGAACAAGGATCAATGATCAATGAAGAATGAACGATGAAGAATGAACAAGGATCAATGATCAATGACGAATGAACGAAGAAGAATTAACAAGGATCAATGATCAATGAAGAATAAACGATGAAGAATGAACAAGGATCAATGGTCAATGACGAATGAACGATGAAGAATGAACAAGGATCAATGATCAATGAAGAATGAACGATGAAGAATGAACAAGGATCAATGCTCAATGACGAATGAATGATGAAGAATGAACAAGGATCGATGATCAATGAAGAATGAACAAGGATCGATGATCAATGAAGAATGAACGATAAAGAATGAACAAGGATCAATGATCAATGAAGAATAAACAAGAATTATTGGTCAATGACGAATGAACGATGAAGAATGAACAAGGATCAATGATCAATGAAGAATGAACGATGAAGAATGAACGAGCATCAATGATCAATGACGAATGAACGATGAAGAATGAACGAGCATCAATGATCAATGACGAATGAACGATGAAGAATGAACAAGGATCAATGATCAATGAAGAATGAACGATGAAGAATGAACAAGGATCAATGATCAATGAAGAATAAACGATGAAGAATGAACAAGGAACAATGATCAATGAATAATGAACGATGAAGAATGAACAAGGATCAATGATCAATGAAGAATGAACGATGAAGAAAGAACAAGGATCAATTATCAATGAAGAATGAACGATGAAGAATGAACAAGGAACAATGATCAATGAAGAATGAACAAGAATTAATGGTCAATAACGAATGAAAGATGAAGAATGAACAAGGATCAATGATCAATGAAGAATGAACGATGAAGAATGAACAAGGATCAATGATCAATGAAGAATGAACGATGAAGAATGAACAAGGATCAATGATCAATGAAGAATGAACAAGAATTAATGGTCAATAACGAATGAATGATGAAGAATGAACAAGGATCAATGATCAATGAAGAATGAACGATGAAGAATGAACAAGGATCAATGATCAATGAAGAATGAACGATGAAGAATGAACAAGGATCAATGATCAATGACGAATGAACGATGAAGAATGAACAAGGATCAATGAACAATGAAGAATGAACGATTAAGAATGAACAAGGATCAATGATCAATGACGAATGAACGATGAAGAATGAACAAGGATCAATGATCAATGAACAATGAACGATGAAGAATAAACAAGGATCAATGATCAATGAAGAATGAACGATGAAGAATGAACAAGGATTAATGATCAATGAAGAATAAACAAGAATTATTGGTCAATAATGAATGAACGATGAAGAATGAACAAGGATCAATGATCAATGAAGAATGAACGATGAAGAATGAACGAGCATCAATGATCAATGACGAATGAACGATGAAGAATGAACAAGGATCAATGATCAATGAAGAATGAACGATGAAGAATGAACAAGGATCAATGAACAATGAAGAATGAACGATTAAGAATGAACAAGGATCAATGATCAATGACGAATGAACGATGAAGAATGAACAAGGATCAATGATCAATGAACAATGAACGATGAAGAATGAAAAAGGATTAATGATCAATGAAGAATAAACAAGAATTATTGGTTAATGACGAATGAACGATGAAGAATGAACAAGGATCAATGATCAATGAAGAATGAACGATGAAGAATGAACGAGCATCAATGATCAATGACGAATGAACGATGAAGAATGAACGAGCATCAATGATCAATGACGAATGAACGATGAAGAATGAACAAGGATCAATGATCAATGAAGAATGAACGATGAAGAATGAACAAGGATCAATGATCAATGAAGAATAAACGATGAAGAATGAACAAGGATCAATGGTCAATGACGAATGAACGATGAAGAATGAACAAGGATCAATGCTCAATGACGAATGAATGATGAAGAATGAACAAGGATCAATGGTCAATGACGAATGAACGATGAAGAATGAACAAGGATCAATGATCAATGAAGAATGAACGATGAAGAATGAACAAGGATCAATGCTCAATGACGAATGAATGATGAAGAATGAACAAGGATCGATGATCAATGAAGAATGAACAAGGATCGATGATCAATGAAGAATGAACGATAAAGAATGAACAAGGATCAATGATCAATGAAGAATAAACAAGAATTATTGGTCAATGACGAATGAACGATGAAGAATGAACAAGGATCAATGATCAATGAAGAATGAACGATGAAGAATGAACGAGCATCAATGATCAATGACGAATGAACGATGAAGAATGAACGAGCATCAATGATCAATGACGAATGAACGATGAAGAATGAACAAGGATCAATGATCAATGAAGAATGAACGATGAAGAATGAACAAGGATCAATGATCAATGAAAAATAAACGATGAAGAATGAACAAGGAACAATGATCAATGAATAATGAACGATGAAGAATGAACAAGGATCAATGATCAATGAAGAATGAACGATGAAGAAAGAACAAGGATCAATTATCAATGAAGAATGAACGATGAAGAATGAACAAGGAACAATGATCAATGAAGAATGAACAAGAATTAATGGTCAATAACGAATGAAAGATGAAGAATGAACAAGGATCAATGATCAATGAAGAATGAACGATGAAGAATGAACAAGGATCAATGATCAATGAAGAATGAACGATGAAGAATGAACAAGGATCAATGATCAATGAAGAATGAACAAGAATTAATGGTCAATAACGAATGAATGATGAAGAATGAACAAGGATCAATGATCAATGAAGAATGAACGATGAAGAATGAACAAGGATCAATGATCAATGAAGAATGAACGATGAAGAATGAACAAGGATCAATGATCAATGACGAATGAACGATGAAGAATGAACAAGGATCAATGAACAATGAAGAATGAACGATTAAGAATGAACAAGGATCAATGATCAATGACGAATGAACGATGAAGAATGAACAAGGATCAATGATCAATGAACAATGAACGATGAAGAATGAACAAGGATCAATGATCAATGAAGAATGAACGATGAAGAATGAACAAGGATTAATGATCAATGAAGAATAAACAAGAATTATTGGTCAATGATGAATAAACGATGAAGAATGAACAAGGATCAATGATCAATGAAGAATGAACGATGAAGAATGAACGAGCATCAATGATCAATGACGAATGAACGATGAAGAATGAACGAGCATCAATGATCAATGACGAATGAACGATGAAGAATGAACAAGGATCAATGATCAATGAAGAATGAACGATGAAGAATGAACAAGGATCAATGATCAATGAAGAATAAACGATGAAGAATGAACAAGGATCAATGGTCAATGACGAATGAACGATGAAGAATGAACAAGGATCAATGCTCAATGACGAATGAATGATGAAGAATGAACAAGGATCAATGGTCAATGACGAATGAACGATGAAGAATGAACGATTAAGAATGAACAAGGATCAATGATCAATGACGAATGAACGATGAAGAATGAACAAGGATCAATGATCAATGAACAATGAACGATGAAGAATGAACAAGGATTAATGATCAATGAAGAATAAACAAGAATTATTGGTTAATGACGAATGAACGATGAAGAATGAACAAGGATCAATGATCAATGAAGAATGAACGATGAAGAATGAACGAGCATCAATGATCAATGACGAATGAACGATGAAGAATGAACGAGCATCAATGATCAATGACGAATGAACGATGAAGAATGAACGATTAAGAATGAACAAGGATCAATGATCAATGAAGAATGAACGATGAAGAATGAACAAGGATCAATGATCAATGACGAATGAACGAAGAAGAATTAACAAGGATCAATGATCAATGAAGAATAAACGATGAAGAATGAACAAGGATCAATGGTCAATGACGAATGAACGATGAAGAATGAACAAGGATCAATGATCAATGAAGAATGAACGATGAAGAATGAACAAGGATCAATGCTCAATGACGAATGAATGATGAAGAATGAACAAGGATCGATGATCAATGAAGAATGAACAAGGATCGATGATCAATGAAGAATGAACGATAAAGAATGAACAAGGATCAATGATCAATGAAGAATAAACAAGAATTATTGGTTAATGACGAATGAAAGTTGAAGAATGAACAAGGATCAATGATCAATGAATAATGAACGATGAAGAATGAACAAGGATCAATGATCAATGAAGAATGAACGATGAAGAATGAACAAGGATCAATGATCAATGAAGAATGAACGATGAAGAATGAACAAGGATCAATGATCAATGACCAATGAACGAAGAAGAATGAACAAGGATTAATGGTCAATGACGAATGAACGATGAAGAATGAACAAGGATCAATGATCAATGAAGAATAAACGATGAAGAATGAACAAGGATCAATGATCAATGAAGAATGAACGATGAAGAATGAACAAGGATCAATGATCAATGAAGAATAAACGATGAAGAGTGAACAAGGATCAATGGTCAATGACGAATGAACGATGAAGAATGATCAAGGATTAATGATCAATGACAAATGAACGATGAAGAATGAACAAGGATCAATGATCAATGAAGAATAAACGATGAAGAATGAACAAGGATCAATGATCAACGAAGAATGAACGATGAAGAATGAACAAGGATCAATGGTCAATGACGAATGAACGATGAAGAATGAACAAGGATCAATGATCAATGAAGAATAAACGATGAAGAATGAACAAGGATCAATGCTCAATGACGAATGAATGATGAAGAATGAACAAGGATCGATGATCAATGAAGAATGAACGATAAAGAATGAACAAGGATCAATGATCAATGAAGAATGAACGATGAAGAATGAACAAGGATCAATGATCAATGACGAATGAACGAAGAAGAATTAACAAGGATCAATGATCAATGAAGAATAAACGATGAAGAATGAACAAGGATCAATGGTCAATGACGAATGAACGATGAAGAATGAACAAGGATCAATGATCAATGAAGAATGAACGATGAAGAATGAACAAGGATCAATGCTCAATGACGAATGAATGATGAAGAATGAACAAGGATCGATGATCAATGAAGAATGAACAAGGATCGATGATCAATGAAGAATGAACGATAAAGAATGAACAAGGATCAATGATCAATGAAGAATAAACAAGAATTATTGGTCAATGACGAATGAACGATGAAGAATGAACAAGGATCAATGATCAATGAAGAATGAACGATGAAGAATGAACGAGCATCAATGATCAATGACGAATGAACGATGAAGAATGAACGAGCATCAATGATCAATGACGAATGAACGATGAAGAATGAACAAGGATCAATGATCAATGAAGAATGAACGATGAAGAATGAACAAGGATCAATGATCAATGAAGAATAAACGATGAAGAATGAACAAGGAACAATGATCAATGAATAATGAACGATGAAGAATGAACAAGGATCAATGATCAATGAAGAATGAACGATGAAGAAAGAACAAGGATCAATTATCAATGAAGAATGAACGATGAAGAATGAACAAGGAACAATGATCAATGAAGAATGAACAAGAATTAATGGTCAATAACGAATGAAAGATGAAGAATGAACAAGGATCAATGATCAATGAAGAATGAACGATGAAGAATGAACAAGGATCAATGATCAATGAAGAATGAACGATGAAGAATGAACAAGGATCAATGATCAATGAAGAATGAACAAGAATTAATGGTCAATAACGAATGAATGATGAAGAATGAACAAGGATCAATGATCAATGAAGAATGAACGATGAAGAATGAACAAGGATCAATGATCAATGAAGAATGAACGATGAAGAATGAACAAGGATCAATGATCAATGACGAATGAACGATGAAGAATGAACAAGGATCAATGAACAATGAAGAATGAACGATTAAGAATGAACAAGGATCAATGATCAATGACGAATGAACGATGAAGAATGAACAAGGATCAATGATCAATGAACAATGAACGATGAAGAATAAACAAGGATCAATGATCAATGAAGAATGAACGATGAAGAATGAACAAGGATTAATGATCAATGAAGAATAAACAAGAATTATTGGTCAATAATGAATGAACGATGAAGAATGAACAAGGATCAATGATCAATGAAGAATGAACGATGAAGAATGAACGAGCATCAATGATCAATGACGAATGAACGATGAAGAATGAACAAGGATCAATGATCAATGAAGAATGAACGATGAAGAATGAACAAGGATCAATGAACAATGAAGAATGAACGATTAAGAATGAACAAGGATCAATGATCAATGACGAATGAACGATGAAGAATGAACAAGGATCAATGATCAATGAACAATGAACGATGAAGAATGAACAAGGATTAATGATCAATGAAGAATAAACAAGAATTATTGGTTAATGACGAATGAACGATGAAGAATGAACAAGGATCAATGATCAATGAAGAATGAACGATGAAGAATGAACGAGCATCAATGATCAATGACGAATGAACGATGAAGAATGAACGAGCATCAATGATCAATGACGAATGAACGATGAAGAATGAACAAGGATCAATGATCAATGAAGAATGAACGATGAAGAATGAACAAGGATCAATGATCAATGAAGAATAAACGATGAAGAATGAACAAGGATCAATGGTCAATGACGAATGAACGATGAAGAATGAACAAGGATCAATGCTCAATGACGAATGAATGATGAAGAATGAACAAGGATCAATGGTCAATGACGAATGAACGATGAAGAATGAACAAGGATCAATGATCAATGAAGAATGAACGATGAAGAATGAACAAGGATCAATGCTCAATGACGAATGAATGATGAAGAATGAACAAGGATCGATGATCAATGAAGAATGAACAAGGATCGATGATCAATGAAGAATGAACGATAAAGAATGAACAAGGATCAATGATCAATGAAGAATAAACAAGAATTATTGGTCAATGACGAATGAACGATGAAGAATGAACAAGGATCAATGATCAATGAAGAATGAACGATGAAGAATGAACGAGCATCAATGATCAATGACGAATGAACGATGAAGAATGAACGAGCATCAATGATCAATGACGAATGAACGATGAAGAATGAACAATGATCAATGATCAATGAAGAATGAACGATGAAGAATGAACAAGGATCAATGATCAATGAAAAATAAACGATGAAGAATGAACAAGGAACAATGATCAATGAATAATGAACGATGAAGAATGAACAAGGATCAATGATCAATGAAGAATGAACGATGAAGAAAGAACAAGGATCAATTATCAATGAAGAATGAACGATGAAGAATGAACAAGGAACAATGATCAATGAAGAATGAACGATGAAGAATGAACAAGGATCAATGATCAATGAAGAATGAACAAGAATTAATGGTCAATAACGAATGAATGATGAAGAATGAACAAGGATCAATGATCAATGAAGAATGAACGATGAAGAATGAACAAGGATCAATGATCAATGAAGAATGAACGATGAAGAATGAACAAGGATCAATGATCAATGACGAATGAACGATGAAGAATGAACAAGGATCAATGAACAATGAAGAATGAACGATTAAGAATGAACAAGGATCAATGATCAATGACGAATGAACGATGAAGAATGAACAAGGATCAATGATCAATGAACAATGAACGATGAAGAATGAACAAGGATCAATGATCAATGAAGAATGAACGATGAAGAATGAACAAGGATTAATGATCAATGAAGAATAAACAAGAATTATTGGTCAATGATGAATAAACGATGAAGAATGAACAAGGATCAATGATCAATGAAGAATGAACGATGAAGAATGAACGAGCATCAATGATCAATGACGAATGAACGATGAAGAATGAACGAGCATCAATGATCAATGACGAATGAACGATGAAGAATGAACAAGGATCAATGATCAATGAAGAATGAACGATGAAGAATGAACAAGGATCAATGATCAATGAAGAATAAACGATGAAGAATGAACAAGGATCAATGGTCAATGACGAATGAACGATGAAGAATGAACAAGGATCAATGCTCAATGACGAATGAATGATGAAGAATGAACAAGGATCAATGGTCAATGACGAATGAACGATGAAGAATGAACGATTAAGAATGAACAAGGATCAATGATCAATGACGAATGAACGATGAAGAATGAACAAGGATCAATGATCAATGAACAATGAACGATGAAGAATGAACAAGGATTAATGATCAATGAAGAATAAACAAGAATTATTGGTTAATGACGAATGAACGATGAAGAATGAACAAGGATCAATGATCAATGAAGAATGAACGATGAAGAATGAACGAGCATCAATGATCAATGACGAATGAACGATGAAGAATGAACGAGCATCAATGATCAATGACGAATGAACGATGAAGAATGAACAAGGATCAATGATCAATGAAGAATGAACGATGAAGAATGAACAAGGATCAATGATCAATGAAGAATAAACGATGAAGAATGAACAAGGATCAATGGTCAATGACGAATGAACGATGAAGAATGAACAAGGATCAATGCTCAATGACGAATGAATGATGAAGAATGAACAAGGATCAATGGTCAATGACGAATGAACGATGAAGAATGAACAAGGATCAATGATCAATGAAGAATGAACGATGAAGAATGAACAAGGATCAATGCTCAATGACGAATGAATGATGAAGAATGAACAAGGATCGATGATCAATGAAGAATGAACAAGGATCGATGATCAATGAAGAATGAACGATAAAGAATGAACAAGGATCAATGATCAATGAAGAATAAACAAGAATTATTGGTCAATGACGAATGAACGATGAAGAATGAACAAGGATCAATGATCAATGAAGAATGAACGATGAAGAATGAACGAGCATCAATGATCAATGACGAATGAACGATGAAGAATGAACGAGCATCAATGATCAATGACGAATGAACGATGAAGAATGAACAAGGATCAATGATCAATGAAGAATGAACGATGAAGAATGAACAAGGATCAATGATCAATGAAGAATAAACGATGAAGAATGAACAAGGAACAATGATCAATGAATAATGAACGATGAAGAATGAACAAGGATCAATGATCAATGAAGAATGAACGATGAAGAAAGAACAAGGATCAATTATCAATGAAGAATGAACGATGAAGAATGAACAAGGAACAATGATCAATGAAGAATGAACAAGAATTAATGGTCAATAACGAATGAAAGATGAAGAATGAACAAGGATCAATGATCAATGAAGAATGAACGATGAAGAATGAACAAGGATCAATGATCAATGAAGAATGAACGATGAAGAATGAACAAGGATCAATGATCAATGAAGAATGAACAAGAATTAATGGTCAATAACGAATGAATGATGAAGAATGAACAAGGATCAATGATCAATGAAGAATGAACGATGAAGAATGAACAAGGATCAATGATCAATGAAGAATGAACGATGAAGAATGAACAAGGATCAATGATCAATGACGAATGAACGATGAAGAATGAACAAGGATCAATGAACAATGAAGAATGAACGATTAAGAATGAACAAGGATCAATGATCAATGACGAATGAACGATGAAGAATGAACAAGGATCAATGATCAATGAACAATGAACGATGAAGAATGAACAAGGATCAATGATCAATGAAGAATGAACGATGAAGAATGAACAAGGATTAATGATCAATGAAGAATAAACAAGAATTATTGGTCAATGATGAATGAACGATGAAGAATGAACAAGGATCAATGATCAATGAAGAATGAACGATGAAGAATGAACGAGCATCAATGATCAATGACGAATGAACGATGAAGAATGAACGAGCATCAATGATCAATGACGAATGAACGATGAAGAATGAACAAGGATCAATGATCAATGAAGAATGAACGATGAAGAATGAACAAGGATCAATGATCAATGAAGAATAAACGATGAAGAATGAACAAGGATCAATGGTCAATGACGAATGAACGATGAAGAATGAACAAGGATCAATGCTCAATGACGAATGAATGATGAAGAATGAACAAGGATCAATGGTCAATGACGAATGAACGATGAAGAATGAACAAGGATCAATGGTCAATGACGAATGAACGATGAAGAATGAACAAGGATCAATGCTCAATGACGAATGAATGATGAAGAATGAACAAGGATCAATGGTCAATGACGAATGAACGATGAAGAATGAACAAGGATCAATGATCAATGAAGAATGAACGATGAAGAATGAACAAGGATCAATGCTCAATGACGAATGAATGATGAAGAATGAACAAGGATCGATGATCAATGAAGAATGAACAAGGATCGATGATCAATGAAGAATGAACGATAAAGAATGAACAAGGATCAATGATCAATGAAGAATAAACAAGAATTATTGGTCAATGACGAATGAACGATGAAGAATGAACAAGGATCAATGATCAATGAAGAATGAACGATGAAGAATGAACGAGCATCAATGATCAATGACGAATGAACGATGAAGAATGAACGAGCATCAATGATCAATGACGAATGAACGATGAAGAATGAACAAGGATCAATGATCAATGAAGAATGAACGATGAAGAATGAACAAGGATCAATGATCAATGAAGAATAAACGATGAAGAATGAACAAGGAACAATGATCAATGAATAATGAACGATGAAGAATGAACAAGGATCAATGATCAATGAAGAATGAACGATGAAGAAAGAACAAGGATCAATTATCAATGAAGAATGAACGATGAAGAATGAACAAGGAACAATGATCAATGAAGAATGAACAAGAATTAATGGTCAATAACGAATGAAAGATGAAGAATGAACAAGGATCAATGATCAATGAAGAATGAACGATGAAGAATGAACAAGGATCAATGATCAATGAAGAATGAACGATGAAGAATGAACAAGGATCAATGATCAATGAAGAATGAACAAGAATTAATGGTCAATAACGAATGAATGATGAAGAATGAACAAGGATCAATGATCAATGAAGAATGAACGATGAAGAATGAACAAGGATCAATGATCAATGAAGAATGAACGATGAAGAATGAACAAGGATCAATGATCAATGACGAATGAACGATGAAGAATGAACAAGGATCAATGAACAATGAAGAATGAACGATTAAGAATGAACAAGGATCAATGATCAATGACGAATGAACGATGAAGAATGAACAAGGATCAATGATCAATGAACAATGAACGATGAAGAATGAACAAGGATCAATGATCAATGAAGAATGAACGATGAAGAATGAACAAGGATTAATGATCAATGAAGAATAAACAAGAATTATTGGTCAATGATGAATGAACGATGAAGAATGAACAAGGATCAATGATCAATGAAGAATGAACGATGAAGAATGAACGAGCATCAATGATCAATGACGAATGAACGATGAAGAATGAACGAGCATCAATGATCAATGACGAATGAACGATGAAGAATGAACAAGGATCAATGATCAATGAAGAATGAACGATGAAGAATGAACAAGGATCAATGATCAATGAAGAATAAACGATGAAGAATGAACAAGGATCAATGGTCAATGACGAATGAACGATGAAGAATGAACAAGGATCAATGCTCAATGACGAATGAATGATGAAGAATGAACAAGGATCAATGGTCAATGACGAATGAACGATGAAGAATGAACAAGGATCAATGATCAATGAAGAATGAACGATGAAGAATGAACAAGGATCAATGCTCAATGACGAATGAATGATGAAGAATGAACAAGGATCGATGATCAATGAAGAATGAACAAGGATCGATGATCAATGAAGAATGAACGATAAAGAATGAACAAGGATCAATGATCAATGAAGAATAAACAAGAATTATTGGTCAATGACGAATGAACGATGAAGAATGAACAAGGATCAATGATCAATGAAGAATGAACGATGAAGAATGAACGAGCATCAATGATCAATGACGAATGAACGATGAAGAATGAACGAGCATCAATGATCAATGACGAATGAACGATGAAGAATGAACAAGGATCAATGATCAATGAAGAATGAACGATGAAGAATGAACAAGGATCAATGATCAATGAAGAATAAACGATGAAGAATGAACAAGGAACAATGATCAATGAATAATGAACGATGAAGAATGAACAAGGATCAATGATCAATGAAGAATGAACGATGAAGAAAGAACAAGGATCAATTATCAATGAAGAATGAACGATGAAGAATGAACAAGGAACAATGATCAATGAAGAATGAACAAGAATTAATGGTCAATAACGAATGAAAGATGAAGAATGAACAAGGATCAATGATCAATGAAGAATGAACGATGAAGAATGAACAAGGATCAATGATCAATGAAGAATGAACGATGAAGAATGAACAAGGATCAATGATCAATGAAGAATGAACAAGAATTAATGGTCAATAACGAATGAATGATGAAGAATGAACAAGGATCAATGATCAATGAAGAATGAACGATGAAGAATGAACAAGGATCAATGATCAATGAAGAATGAACGATGAAGAATGAACAAGGATCAATGATCAATGACGAATGAACGATGAAGAATGAACAAGGATCAATGAACAATGAAGAATGAACGATTAAGAATGAACAAGGATCAATGATCAATGACGAATGAATGATGAAGAATGAACAAGGATCAATGATCAATGAACAATGAACGATGAAGAATGAACAAGGATCAATGATCAATGAAGAATGAACGATGAAGAATGAACAAGGATTAATGATCAATGAAGAATAAACAAGAATTATTGGTCAATGATGAATGAACGATGAAGAATGAACAAGGATCAATGATCAATGAAGAATGAACGATGAAGACTGAACGAACATCAATGATCAATGACGAATGGACGATGAAGAATGAACAAGGATCAATGATCAATGAAGAATGAACGATGAAGAATGAACAAGGATCAATGAACAATGAAGAATGAACGATTAAGAATGAACAAGGATCAATGATCAATGACGAATGAACGATGAAGAATGAACAAGGATCAATGATCAATGAACAATGAACGATGAAGAATGAACAAGGATTAATGATCAATGAAGAATAAACAAGAATTATTGGTTAATGACGAATGAACGATAAAGAATGAACAAGGATCAATGATCAATGAAGAATGAACGATGAAGAATGAACGAGCATCAATGATCAATGACGAATGAACGATGAAGAATGAACGAGCATCAATGATCAATGACGAATAAACGATGAAGAATGAACAAGGATCAATGATCAATGAAGAATGAACGATGAAGAATGAACAAGGATCAATGATCAATGAAGAATAAACAAGATTTATTGGTCAATGACGAATGAACGATGAAGAATGAACAAGGATTAATGCTCAATGACGAATGAACGGTGAAGAATGAACAAGGATCAATGATCAATGAAGAATGAACGATGAAGAATGAACAAGGATCAATGATCAATGAAGAATGAACGATGAAGAATGAACAAGGATCAATGATCAATGACGAATGAACGATGAAGAATGAACAAGGATCAATGATCAATGAAGAATTAACGATGAAGAATAAACAAGGATCAATGATCAATGAAGAATAAACGATGAAGAAGGAACAAGGATCAATGGTTAATGACGAATGAACGATGAAAAATGAACAAGGATCAATGATCAATGAAGAATGAACGATGAAGAATGAACAAGGATCAATGATCAATGAAGAATAAACAAGAATTATTGGTTAATGACGAATGAACGATGAAGAATGAACAAGGATCAATGATCAATGAATAATGAACGATGAAGAATGAACAAGGATCAATGATCAATGAAGAATGAACGATGAAGAACGAACAAGGATCAATTATCAATGAAGAATGAACGATAAAGAATGAACAAGGATCAATGATAAATGAAGAATAAACGATGAAGAATGAACAAGGATCAATGGTCAATGACGAATGAACGATGAAGAATGATCAAGGATCAATGATCAATGACAAATGAACGATGAAGAATGAACAAGGATCAATGATCAATGAAGAATGAACGATGAAGAATGAACAAGGATCAATGGTCAATGACGAATGAACGATGAAGAATGAACAAGGATCAATGATCAATGAAGAATAAACGATGAAGAATGAACAAGGATCAATGCTCAATGACGAATGAATGATGAAGAATGAACAAGGATCGATGATCAATGAAGAATGAACGATAAAGAATGAACAAGGATCAATGATCAATGAAGAATGAACGATGAAGAATGAACAAGGATCAATGATCAATGACGAATGAACGAAGAAGAATTAACAAGGATCAATGATCAATGAAGAATAAACGATGAAGAATGAACAAGGATCAATGGTCAATGACGAATGAACGATGAAGAATGAACAAGGATCAATGATCAATGAAGAATGAACGATGAAGAATGAACAAGGATCAATGGTCAATGACGAATGAACGATGAAGAATAAACAAGGATCAATGATCAATGAAGAATAAACGATGAAGAATGAACAAGGAACAATGATCAATGAATAATGAACGATGAAGAATGAACAAGGATCAATGATCAATGAAGAATGAACGATGAAGAAAGAACAAGGATCAATTATCAATGAAGAATGAACGATGAAGAATGAACAAGGAACAATGATCAATGAAGAATGAACAAGAATTAATGGTCAATAACGAATGAAAGATGAAGAATGAACAAGGATCAATGATCAATGAAGAATGAACGATGAAGAATGAACAAGGATCAATGATCAATGAAGAATGAACGATGAAGAATGAACAAGGATCAATGATCAATGAAGAATGAACAAGAATTAATGGTCAATAACGAATGAATGATGAAGAATGAACAAGGATCAATGATCAATGAAGAATGAACGATGAAGAATGAACAAGGATCAATGATCAATGAAGAATGAACGATGAAGAATGAACAAGGATCAATGATCAATGACGAATGAACGATGAAGAATGAACAAGGATCAATGAACAATGAAGAATGAACGATTAAGAATGAACAAGGATCAATGATCAATGACGAATGAACGATGAAGAATGAACAAGGATCAATGATCAATGAAGAATGAACAAGAATTAATGGTCAATAACGAATGAATGATGAAGAATGAACAAGGATCAATGATCAATGAAGAATGAACGATGAAGAATGAACAAGGATCAATGATCAATGAAGAATGAACGATGAAGAATGAACAAGGATCAATGATCAATGACGAATGAACGATGAAGAATGAACAAGGATCAATGAACAATGAAGAATGAACGATTAAGAATGAACAAGGATCAATGATCAATGACGAATGAACGATGAAGAATGAACAAGGATCAATGATCAATGAACAATGAACGATGAAGAATGAACAAGGATCAATGATCAATGAAGAATGAACGATGAAGAATGAACAAGGATTAATGATCAATGAAGAATAAACAAGAATTATTGGTCAATGATGAATGAACGATGAAGAATGAACAAGGATCAATGATCAATGAAGAATGAACGATGAAGACTGAACGAACATCAATGATCAATGACGAATGAACGATGAAGAATGAACAAGGATCAATGATCAATGAAGAATGAACGATGAAGAATGAACAAGGATCAATGAACAATGAAGAATGAACGATTAAGAATGAACAAGGATCAATGATCAATGACGAATGAACGATGAAGAATGAACAAGGATCAATGATCAATGAACAATGAACGATGAAGAATGAACAAGGATTAATGATCAATGAAGAATAAACAAGAATTATTGGTTAATGACGAATGAACGATAAAGAATGAACAAGGATCAATGATCAATGAAGAATGAACGATGAAGAATGAACGAGCATCAATGATCAATGACGAATGAACGATGAAGAATGAACGAGCATCAATGATCAATGACGAATGAACGATGAAGAATGAACAAGGATCAATGATCAATGAAGAATGAACGATGAAGAATGAACAAGGATCAATGATCAATGAAGAATAAACAAGATTTATTGGTCAATGACGAATGAACGATGAAGAATGAACAAGGATTAATGCTCAATGACGAATGAACGGTGAAGAATGAACAAGGATCAATGATCAATGAAGAATGAACGATGAAGAATGAACAAGGATCAATGATCAATGAAGAATGAACGATGAAGAATGAACAAGGATCAATGATCAATGACGAATGAACGATGAAGAATGAACAAGGATCAATGATCAATGAAGAATTAACGATGAAGAATAAACAAGGATCAATGATCAATGAAGAATAAACGATGAAGAATGAACAAGGATCAATGGTTAATGACGAATGAACGATGAAAAATGAACAAGGATCAATGATCAATGAAGAATGAACGATGAAGAATGAACAAGGATCAATGATCAATGAAGAATAAACAAGAATTATTGGTTAATGACGAATGAACGATGAAGAATGAACAAGGATCAATGATCAATGAATAATGAACGATGAAGAATGAACAAGGATCAATGATCAATGAAGAATGAACGATGAAGAACGAACAAGGATCAATTATCAATGAAGAATGAACGATGAAGAATGAACAAGGATCAATGATAAATGAAGAATAAACGATGAAGAATTAACAAGGATCAATGGTCAATGACGAATGAACGATGAAGAATGATCAAGGATCAATGATCAATGACAAATGAACGATGAAGAATGAACAAGGATCAATGATCAATGAAGAATGAACGATGAAGAATGAACAAGGATCAATGGTCAATGACGAATGAACGATGAAGAATGAACAAGGATCAATGATCAATGAAGAATAAACGATGAAGAATGAACAAGGATCAATGCTCAATGACGAATGAATGATGAAGAATGAACAAGGATCGATGATCAATGAAGAATGAACGATAAAGAATGAACAAGGATCAATGATCAATGAAGAATGAACGATGAAGAATGAACAAGGATCAATGATCAATGACGAATGAACGAAGAAGAATTAACAAGGATCAATGATCAATGAAGAATAAACGATGAAGAATGAACAAGGATCAATGGTCAATGACGAATGAACGATGAAGAATGAACAAGGATCAATGATCAATGAAGAATGAACGATGAAGAATGAACAAGGATCAATGGTCAATGACGAATGAACGATGAAGAATGAACAAGGATCAATGATCAATGAAGAATAAACGATGAAGAATGAACAAGGAACAATGATCAATGAATAATGAACGATGAAGAATGAACAAGGATCAATGATCAATGAAGAATGAACGATGAAGAAAGAACAAGGATCAATTATCAATGAAGAATGAACGATGAAGAATGAACAAGGAACAATGATCAATGAAGAATGAACAAGAATTAATGGTCAATAACGAATGAAAGATGAAGAATGAACAAGGATCAATGATCAATGAAGAATGAACGATGAAGAATGAACAAGGATCAATGATCAATGAAGAATGAACGATGAAGAATGAACAAGGATCAATGATCAATGAAGAATGAACAAGAATTAATGGTCAATAACGAATGAATGATGAAGAATGAACAAGGATCAATGATCAATGAAGAATGAACGATGAAGAATGAACAAGGATCAATGATCAATGAAGAATGAACGATGAAGAATGAACAAGGATCAATGATCAATGACGAATGAACGATGAAGAATGAACAAGGATCAATGAACAATGAAGAATGAACGATTAAGAATGAACAAGGATCAATGATCAATGACGAATGAACGATGAAGAATGAACAAGGATCAATGATCAATGAACAATGAACGATGAAGAATGAACAAGGATCAATGATCAATGAAGAATGAACGATGAAGAATGAACAAGGATTAATGATCAATGAAGAATAAACAAGAATTATTGGTCAATGATGAATGAACGATGAAGAATGAACAAGGATCAATGATCAATGAAGAATGAACGATGAAGACTGAACGAACATCAATGATCAATGACGAATGAACGATGAAGAATGAACAAGGATCAATGATCAATGAAGAATGAACGATGAAGAATGAACAAGGATCAATGAACAATGAAGAATGAACGATTAAGAATGAACAAGGATCAATGATCAATGACGAATGAACGATGAAGAATGAACAAGGATCAATGATCAATGAACAATGAACGATGAAGAATGAACAAGGATTAATGATCAATGAAGAATAAACAAGAATTATTGGTTAATGACGAATGAACGATAAAGAATGAACAAGGATCAATGATCAATGAAGAATGAACGATGAAGAATGAACGAGCATCAATGATCAATGACGAATGAACGATGAAGAATGAACGAGCATCAATGATCAATGACGAATGAACGATGAAGAATGAACAAGGATCAATGATCAATGAAGAATGAACGATGAAGAATGAACAAGGATCAATGATCAATGAAGAATAAACAAGATTTATTGGTCAATGACGAATGAACGATGAAGAATGAACAAGGATTAATGCTCAATGACGAATGAACGGTGAAGAATGAACAAGGATCAATGATCAATGAAGAATGAACGATGAAGAATGAACAAGGATCAATGATCAATGAAGAATGAACGATGAAGAATGAACAAGGATCAATGATCAATGACGAATGAACGATGAAGAATGAACAAGGATCAATGATCAATGAAGAATTAACGATGAAGAATAAACAAGGATCAATGATCAATGAAGAATAAACGATGAAGAATGAACAAGGATCAATGGTTAATGACGAATGAACGATGAAAAATGAACAAGGATCAATGATCAATGAAGAATGAACGATGAAGAATGAACAAGGATCAATGATCAATGAAGAATAAACAAGAATTATTGGTTAATGACGAATGAACGATGAAGAATGAACAAGGATCAATGATCAATGAATAATGAACGATGAAGAATGAACAAGGATCAATGATCAATGAAGAATGAACGATGAAGAACGAACAAGGATCAATTATCAATGAAGAATGAACGATGAAGAATGAACAAGGATCAATGATAAATGAAGAATAAACGATGAAGAATTAACAAGGATCAATGGTCAATGACGAATGAACGATGAAGAATGATCAAGGATCAATGATCAATGACAAATGAACGATGAAGAATGAACAAGGATCAATGATCAATGAAGAATGAACGATGAAGAATGAACAAGGATCAATGGTCAATGACGAATGAACGATGAAGAATGAACAAGGATCAATGATCAATGAAGAATGAACGATGAAGAATGAACAAGGATCAATGGTCAATGACGAATGAACGATGAAGAATGAACAAGGATCAATGATCAATGAAGAATAAACGATGAAGAATGAACAAGGAACAATGATCAATGAATAATGAACGATGAAGAATGAACAAGGATCAATGATCAATGAAGAATGAACGATGAAGAAAGAACAAGGATCAATTATCAATGAAGAATGAACGATGAAGAATGAACAAGGAACAATGATCAATGAAGAATGAACAAGAATTAATGGTCAATAACGAATGAAAGATGAAGAATGAACAAGGATCAATGATCAATGAAGAATGAACGATGAAGAATGAACAAGGATCAATGATCAATGAAGAATGAACGATGAAGAATGAACAAGGATCAATGATCAATGAAGAATGAACAAGAATTAATGGTCAATAACGAATGAATGATGAAGAATGAACAAGGATCAATGATCAATGAAGAATGAACGATGAAGAATGAACAAGGATCAATGATCAATGAAGAATGAACGATGAAGAATGAACAAGGATCAATGATCAATGACGAATGAACGATGAAGAATGAACAAGGATCAATGAACAATGAAGAATGAACGATTAAGAATGAACAAGGATCAATGATCAATGACGAATGAACGATGAAGAATGAACAAGGATCAATGATCAATGAACAATGAACGATGAAGAATGAACAAGGATCAATGATCAATGAAGAATGAACGATGAAGAATGAACAAGGATTAATGATCAATGAAGAATAAACAAGAATTATTGGTCAATGATGAATGAACGATGAAGAATGAACAAGGATCAATGATCAATGAAGAATGAACGATGAAGACTGAACGAACATCAATGATCAATGACGAATGAACGATGAAGAATGAACAAGGATCAATGATCAATGAAGAATGAACGATGAAGAATGAACAAGGATCAATGAACAATGAAGAATGAACGATTAAGAATGAACAAGGATCAATGATCAATGACGAATGAACGATGAAGAATGAACAAGGATCAATGATCAATGAACAATGAACGATGAAGAATGAACAAGGATTAATGATCAATGAAGAATAAACAAGAATTATTGGTTAATGACGAATGAACGATAAAGAATGAACAAGGATCAATGATCAATGAAGAATGAACGATGAAGAATGAACGAGCATCAATGATCAATGACGAATGAACGATGAAGAATGAACGAGCATCAATGATCAATGACGAATGAACGATGAAGAATGAACAAGGATCAATGATCAATGAAGAATGAACGATGAAGAATGAACAAGGATCAATGATCAATGAAGAATAAACAAGATTTATTGGTCAATGACGAATGAACGATGAAGAATGAACAAGGATTAATGCTCAATGACGAATGAACGGTGAAGAATGAACAAGGATCAATGATCAATGAAGAATGAACGATGAAGAATGAACAAGGATCAATGATCAATGAAGAATGAACGATGAAGAATGAACAAGGATCAATGATCAATGACGAATGAACGATGAAGAATGAACAAGGATCAATGATCAATGAAGAATTAACGATGAAGAATAAACAAGGATCAATGATCAATGAAGAATAAACGATGAAGAATGAACAAGGATCAATGGTTAATGACGAATGAACGATGAAAAATGAACAAGGATCAATGATCAATGAAGAATGAACGATGAAGAATGAACAAGGATCAATGATCAATGAAGAATAAACAAGAATTATTGGTTAATGACGAATGAACGATGAAGAATGAACAAGGATCAATGATCAATGAATAATGAACGATGAAGAATGAACAAGGATCAATGATCAATGAAGAATGAACGATGAAGAATGAACAAGGATCAATTATCAATGAAGAATGAACGATGAAGAATGAACAAGGATCAATGATAAATGAAGAATAAACGATGAAGAATGAACAAGGATCAATGGTCAATGACGAATGAACGATGAAGAATGATCAAGGATCAATGATCAATGACAAATGAACGATGAAGAATGAACAAGGATCAATGATCAATGAAGAATGAACGATGAAGAATGAACAAGGATCAATGGTCAATGACGAATGAACGATGAAGAATGAACAAGGATCAATGATCAATGAAGAATAAACGATGAAGAATGAACAAGGATCAATGCTCAATGACGAATGAATGATGAAGAATGAACAAGGATCGATGATCAATGAAGAATGAACGATAAAGAATGAACAAGGATCAATGATCAATGAAGAATGAACGATGAAGAATGAACAAGGATCAATGATCAATGACGAATGAACGAAGAAGAATTAACAAGGATCAATGATCAATGAAGAATAAACGATGAAGAATGAACAAGGATCAATGGTCAATGACGAATGAACGATGAAGAATGAACAAGGATCAATGATCAATGAAGAATGAACGATGAAGAATGAACAAGGTTCAATGGTCAATGACGAATGAACGATGAAGAATGAACAAGGATCAATGATCAATGAAGAATGAACGATGAAGAATGAACAAGGATCAATGCTCAATGACGAATGAATGATGAAGAATGAACAAGGATCGATGATCAATGAAGAATGAACGATGAAGAATGAACAAGTATCAATGGTTAATGACGAATGAACGATGAAGAATGAACAAGGATCAATGATCAATGACGAATGAACGATGAAGAATGAACAAGGATCAATGATCAATGAAGAATAAACGATGAAGAATGAACAAGTATCAATGGTTAATGACGAATGAACGATGAAAAATGAACAAGGATCAATGATCAATGAAGAATGAACGATGAAGAATGAACAAGGACCAATGATCAATGAAGAATAAACAAGAATTATTGGTCAATGACGAATGAACGATGAAGAATGAACAAGGATTAATGCTCAATGACGAATGAACGGTGAAGAATGAACAAGGATCAATGATCAATGAAGAATGAACGATGAAGAATGAACAAGGATCAATGATCAATGAAGAATGAACGATGAAGAATGAACAAGGATCAATGATCAATGACGAATGAACGATGAAGAATGAACAAGGATCAATGATCAATGAAGAATTAACGATGAAGAATGAACAAGGATCAATGATCAATGAAGAATAAACGATGAAGAATGAACAAGGATCAATGGTTAATGACGAATGAACGATGAAAAATGAACAAGGATCAATGATCAATGAAGAATGAAAGATGAAGAATGAACAAGGATCAATGATCAATGAAGAATAAACAAGAATTATTGGTTAATGACGAATGAACGATGAAGAATGAACAAGGATCAATGATCAATGAATAATGAACGATGAAGAATGAACAAGGATCAATGATCAATGAAGAATGAACGATGAAGAATGAACAAGGATCAATTATCAATGAAGAATGAACGATGAAGAATGAACAAGGATCAATGATAAATGAAGAATAAACGATGAAGAGTGAACAAGGATCAATGGTCAATGACGAATGAACGATGAAGAATGATCAAGGATTAATGATCAATGACAAATGAACGATGAAGAATGAACAAGGATCAATGATCAATGAAGAATAAACGATGAGGAATGAACAAGGATCAATGATCAATGAAGAATGATCAATGAAGAATGAACAAGGATCAATGATCGATGAATAAGGAACGATGAAGAATGAACAAAGCTCAATGATCAATGACGAATGAACGATGAAGAATGAACAAGGATCAATGATCAATGAAGAATAAACGATGAAGAATGAACAAGGATCAATGGTCAATGACGAATGAACGATGAAGAATGAACAAGGATCAATGATCAATGAAGAATGAACGATTAAGAATGAACAAGGATCAATAGTCAATGACGAATGAACGATGAAGAATGAACAAGGATCAATGATCAATGAAGAATGAACGATGAAGAATGAACAAGGATCAATGCTTAATGACGAATGAATGGTGAAGAATGAACAAGGATCAATGATCAATGAAGAATGAACGATTAAGAATGAACAAGGATCAATGATCAATGAAGAATGAACGATGAAGAATGAACAAAGATCAATGATCAATGACGAATGAACGAAGAAGAATGAACAAGGATTAATGGTCAATGACGAATGAACGATGAAGAATGAACAAGGATCAATGATCAATGAAGAATAAACGATGAAGAATGAACAAGGATCAATGATCAATGAAGAATGAACGATGAAGAATGAACAAGGATCAATGATCAATGACGAATGAACTATAAAGAATGAACAAGGATCAATAATCAATGAAGAATGAAAGATGAATAATGAACAAGGATCAAGGATCAATGACGAATGAACGATGAAGAATGAACAAGGATCAATGATCAATGAAGAATGAACGATGAAGAATGAACAAGGATCAATGCTCAATGACGAATGAATGATGAAGAATGAACAAGGATCGATGATCAATGAAGAATGAACGATGAAGAATGAACAAGTATCAATGGTTAATGACGAATGAACGATGAAGAATGAACAAGGATCAATGATCAATGACGAATGAACGATGAAGAATGAACAAGGATCAATGATCAATGAAGAATAAACGATGAAGAATGAACAAGTATCAATGGTTAATGACGAATGAACGATGAAAAATGAACAAGGATCAATGATCAATGAAGAATGAACGATGAAGAATGAACAAGGATCAATGATCAATGAAGAATAAACAAGAATTATTGGTCAATGACGAATGAACGATGAAGAATGAACAAGGATTAATGCTCAATGACGAATGAACGGTGAAGAATGAACAAGGATCAATGATCAATGAAGAATGAACGATGAAGAATGAACAAGGATCAATGATCAATGAAGAATGAACGATGAAGAATGAACAAGGATCAATGATCAATGACGAATGAACGATGAAGAATGAACAAGGATCAATGATCAATGAAGAATTAACGATGAAGAATGAACAAGGATCAATGATCAATGAAGAATAAACGATGAAGAATGAACAAGGATCAATGGTTAATGACGAATGAACGATGAAAAATGAACAAGGATCAATGATCAATGAAGAATGAAAGATGAAGAATGAACAAGGATCAATGATCAATGAAGAATAAACAAGAATTATTGGTTAATGACGAATGAACGATGAAGAATGAACAAGGATCAATGATCAATGAATAATGAACGATGAAGAATGAACAAGGATCAATGATCAATGAAGAATGAACGATGAAGAATGAACAAGGATCAATTATCAATGAAGAATGAACGATGAAGAATGAACAAGGATCAATGATAAATGAAGAATAAACGATGAAGAGTGAACAAGGATCAATGGTCAATGACGAATGAACGATGAAGAATGATCAAGGATTAATGATCAATGACAAATGAACGATGAAGAATGAACAAGGATCAATGATCAATGAAGAATAAACGATGAGGAATGAACAAGGATCAATGATCAATGAAGAATGATCAATGAAGAATGAACAAGGATCAATGATCGATGAATAATGAACGATGAAGAATGAACAAAGCTCAATGATCAATGACGAATGAACGATGAAGAATGAACAAGGATCAATGATCAATGAAGAATAAACGATGAAGAATGAACAAGGATCAATGGTCAATGACGAATGAACGATGAAGAATGAACAAGGATCAATGATCAATGAAGAATGAACGATTAAGAATGAACAAGGATCAATAGTCAATGACGAATGAACGATGAAGAATGAACAAGGATCAATGATCAATGAAGAATGAACGATGAAGAATGAACAAGGATCAATGCTCAATGACGAATGAATGGTGAAGAATGAACAAGGATCAATGATCAATGAAGAATGAACGATTAAGAATGAACAAGGATCAATGATCAATGAAGAATGAACGATGAAGAATGAACAAAGATCAATGATCAATGACGAATGAACGAAGAAGAATGAACAAGGATTAATGGTCAATGACGAATGAACGATGAAGAATGAACAAGGATCAATGATCAATGAAGAATAAACGATGAAGAATGAACAAGGATCAATGATCAATGAAGAATGAACGATGAAGAATGAACAAGGATCAATGATCAATGACGAATGAACTATAAAGAATGAACAAGGATCAATAATCAATGAAGAATGAAAGATGAATAATGAACAAGGATCAAGGATCAATGACGAATGAACGATGAAGAATGAACAAGGATCAATGATCAATGAAGAATGAACAAGGATCATTGATCCATGAAAAATGAACGATGAAGAATGAACAAGGATCAATGATCAATGACGAATGAACGATGAAGAATGAACAAGGATCAATGATCAATGAAGAATAAACGATGAAGAATAAACAAGGATCAATGATCAATGAAGAATGAACGATAAAGAATGAACAAGGATTAATGGTCAATGACGAATAAACGATGAAGAATGAACAAGGATCAATGATCAATGAAGAATGAACGATGAAAAATGAACAAGGATCAATGATCAATGAAGAATGAACGATGAAGAATGAACAAGGATCAATGATAAATGACGAAGGAACGATAAAGAATCAACAAAGATCAATGATCAATGAAGAATGAACGATGAAGAATGAACAAGAACTAATGATCAATGACGAATGAACGATGAAGAATGAACAAGGATCAATGATCAATAAAGAATGAACGATGAAGAATGAACAAGGATCAATGATCAATGAATATTGAACGATGAAGAATGAACAAGGATCAATGATCAATGACGAATGAACGATGAAGAATGAACAAGGATTAATGGTCAATGACAAATGAACGATGAGGAATGAACAAGGATCAATGATCAATGAAGAATAAACGATGAAGAATGAACAAGGATCAATGATCAATGAAGAATGAAGGTTGAAGAATGAACAAGGATCAATGATAGATGAATAATGAACGATGAAGAATGAACAAAACTCAATGATCAATGACGAATGAACGATGAAGAATGAACAAGGATCAATGATCAATGAAGAATAAACAAGAATTATTGGTCAATGACGAATGAACGATGAAGAATGAACAAGGATTAATGCTCAATGACGAATGAACGGTGAAGAATGAACAAGGATCAATGATCAATGAAGAATGAACGATGAAGAATGAACAAGGATCAATGATCAATGAAGAATGAACGATGAAGAATGAACAAGGATCAATGATCAATGACGAATGAACGATGAAGAATGAACAAGGATCAATGATCAATGAAGAATTAACGATGAAGAATGAACAAGGATCAATGATCAATGAAGAATAAACGATGAAGAATGAACAAGGATCAATGGTTAATGACGAATGAACGATGAAAAATGAACAAGGATCAATGATCAATGAAGAATGAAAGATGAAGAATGAACAAGGATCAATGATCAATGAAGAATAAACAAGAATTATTGGTTAATGACGAATGAACGATGAAGAATGAACAAGGATCAATGATCAATGAATAATGAACGATGAAGAATGAACAAGGATCAATGATCAATGAAGAATGAACGATGAAGAATGAACAAGGATCAATTATCAATGAAGAATGAACGATGAAGAATGAACAAGGATCAATGATAAATGAAGAATAAACGATGAAGAGTGAACAAGGATCAATGGTCAATGACGAATGAACGATGAAGAATGATCAAGGATTAATGATCAATGACAAATGAACGATGAAGAATGAACAAGGATCAATGATCAATGATGAATAAACGATGAGGAATGAACAAGGATCAATGATCAATGAAGAATGATCAATGAAGAATGAACAAGGATCAATGATCGATGAATAATGAACGATGAAGAATGAACAAAGCTCAATGATCAATGACGAATGAACGATGAAGAATGAACAAGGATCAATGATCAATGAAGAATAAACGATGAAGAATGAACAAGGATCAATGGTCAATGACGAATGAACGATGAAGAATGAACAAGGATCAATGATCAATGAAGAATGAACGATTAAGAATGAACAAGGATCAATAGTCAATGACGAATGAACGATGAAGAATGAACAAGGATCAATGATCAATGAAGAATGAACGATGAAGAATGAACAAGGATCAATGCTCAATGACGAATGAATGGTGAAGAATGAACAAGGATCAATGATCAATGAAGAATGAACGATTAAGAATGAACAAGGATCAATGATCAATGAAGAATGAACGATGAAGAATGAACAAAGATCAATGATCAATGACGAATGAACGAAGAAGAATGAACAAGGATTAATGGTCAATGACGAATGAACGATGAAGAATGAACAAGGATCAATGATCAATGAAGAATAAACGATGAAGAATGAACAAGGATCAATGATCAATGAAGAATGAACGATGAAGAATGAACAAGGATCAATGATCAATGACGAATGAACTATAAAGAATGAACAAGGATCAATAATCAATGAAGAATGAAAGATGAATAATGAACAAGGATCAAGGATCAATGACGAATGAACGATGAAGAATGAACAAGGATCAATGATCAATGAAGAATGAACAAGGATCATTGATCCATGAAAAATGAACGATGAAGAATGAACAAGGATCAATGATCAATGACGAATGAACGATGAAGAATGAACAAGGATCAATGATCAATGAAGAATAAACGATGAAGAATAAACAAGGATCAATGATCAATGAAGAATGAACGATAAAGAATGAACAAGGATTAATGGTCAATGACGAATAAACGATGAAGAATGAACAAGGATCAATGATCAATGAAGAATGAACGATGAAAAATGAACAAGGATCAATGATCAATGAAGAATGAACGATGAAGAATGAACAAGGATCAATGATAAATGACGAAGGAACGATAAAGAATCAACAAAGATCAATGATCAATGAAGAATGAACGATGAAGAATGAACAAGAACTAATGATCAATGACGAATGAACGATGAAGAATGAACAAGGATCAATGATCAATAAAGAATGAACGATGAAGAATGAACAAGGATAAATGATCAATGAATAATGAACGATGAAGAATGAACAAGGATCAATGATCAATGACGAATGAACGATGAAGAATGAACAAGGATTAATGGTCAATGACAAATGAACGATGAGGAATGAACAAGGATCAATGATCAATGAAGAATAAACGATGAAGAATGAACAAGGATCAATGATCAATGAAGAATGAAGGTTGAAGAATGAACAAGGATCAATGATAGATGAATAATGAACGATGAAGAATGAACAAAACTCAATGATCAATGACGAATGAACGATGAAGAATGAACAAGGATCAATGATCAATGAAGAATAAACAAGAATTATTGGTCAATGACGAATGAACGATGAAGAATGAACAAGGATTAATGCTCAATGACGAATGAACGGTGAAGAATGAACAAGGATCAATGATCAATGAAGAATGAACGATGAAGAATGAACAAGGATCAATGATCAATGAAGAATGAACGATGAAGAATGAACAAGGATCAATGATCAATGACGAATGAACGATGAAGAATGAACAAGGATCAATGATCAATGAAGAATTAACGATGAAGAATGAACAAGGATCAATGATCAATGAAGAATAAACGATGAAGAATGAACAAGGATCAATGGTTAATGACGAATGAACGATGAAAAATGAACAAGGATCAATGATCAATGAAGAATGAAAGATGAAGAATGAACAAGGATCAATGATCAATGAAGAATAAACAAGAATTATTGGTTAATGACGAATGAACGATGAAGAATGAACAAGGATCAATGATCAATGAATAATGAACGATGAAGAATGAACAAGGATCAATGATCAATGAAGAATGAACGATGAAGAATGAACAAGGATCAATTATCAATGAAGAATGAACGATGAAGAATGAACAAGGATCAATGATAAATTAAGAATAAACGATGAAGAGTGAACAAGGATCAATGGTCAATGACGAATGAACGATGAAGAATGATCAAGGATTAATGATCAATGACAAATGAACGATGAAGAATGAACAAGGATCAATGATCAATGATGAATAAACGATGAGGAATGAACAAGGATCAATGATCAATGAAGAATGATCAATGAAGAATGAACAAGGATCAATGATCGATGAATAATGAACGATGAAGAATGAACAAAGCTCAATGATCAATGACGAATGAACGATGAAGAATGAACAAGGATCAATGATCAATGAAGAATAAACGATGAAGAATGAACAAGGATCAATGGTCAATGACGAATGAACGATGAAGAATGAACAAGGATCAATGATCAATGAAGAATGAACGATTAAGAATGAACAAGGATCAATAGTCAATGACGAATGAACGATGAAGAATGAACAAGGATCAATGATCAATGAAGAA
Organism: Amaranthus tricolor; assembly: GCF_026212465.1. NCBI lineage: Eukaryota > Viridiplantae > Streptophyta > Magnoliopsida > Caryophyllales > Amaranthaceae > Amaranthus > Amaranthus tricolor. The sequence continues at coordinate 1,920,818 of NC_080063.1, forward strand.
TGAACGATGAAGAATGAACAAGGATCAATGCTCAATGACGAATGAATGGTGAAGAATGAACAAGGATCAATGATCAATGAAGAATGAACGATTAAGAATGAACAAGGATCAATGATCAATGAAGAATGAACGATGAAGAATGAACAAAGATCAATGATCAATGACGAATGAACGAAGAAGAATGAACAAGGATTAATGGTCAATGACGAATGAACGATGAAGAATGAACAAGGATCAATGATCAATGAAGAATAAACGATGAAGAATGAACAAGGATCAATGATCAATGAAGAATGAACGATGAAGAATGAACAAGGATCAATGATCAATGACGAATGAACTATAAAGAATGAACAAGGATCAATAATCAATGAAGAATGAAAGATGAATAATGAACAAGGATCAAGGATCAATGACGAATGAACGATGAAGAATGAACAAGGATCAATGATCAATGAAGAATGAACAAGGATCATTGATCCATGAAAAATGAACGATGAAGAATGAACAAGGATCAATGATCAATGACGAATGAACGATGAAGAATGAACAAGGATCAATGCTCAATGACGAATGAACGATGAAGAATGAACAAGGATCAATGATCAATGAAGAATAAACGATGAAGAATAAACAAGGATCAATGATCAATGAAGAATGAACGATAAAGAATGAACAAGGATTAATGGTCAATGACGAATAAACGATGAAGAATGAACAAGGATCAATGATCAATGAAGAATGAACGATGAAAAATGAACAAGGATCAATGATCAATGAAGAATGAACGATGAAGAATGAACAAGGATCAATGATAAATGACGAAGGAACGATAAAGAATCAACAAAGATCAATGATCAATGAAGAATGAACGATGAAGAATGAACAAGAACTAATGATCAATGACGAATGAACGATGAAGAATGAACAAGGATCAATGATCAATAAAGAATGAACGATGAAGAATGAACAAGGATCAATGATCAATGAATAATGAACGATGAAGAATGAACAAGGATCAATGATCAATGACGAATGAACGATGAAGAATGAACAAGGATTAATGGTCAATGACAAATGAACGATGAGGAATGAACAAGGATCAATGATCAATGAAGAATAAACGATGAAGAATGAACAAGGATCAATGATCAATGAAGAATGAAGGTTGAAGAATGAACAAGGATCAATGATAGATGAATAATGAACGATGAAGAATGAACAAAGCTGAATGATCAATGACGAATGAACGATGAAGAATGAACAAGGATCAATGATCAATGAAGAATGAACGATGAAGAATGAACAAGGATCAATAATCAATGAAGAATAAACGATGAAGAATGAACAAGGATCAATGGTCAATGACGAATGAACGATGAAGAATGAACAAGGATCAATGATCAATGAAGAATGAACGATTAAGAATGAACAAGGATCAATGGTCAATGACGAATGAACGATGAAGAATGAACAAGGATGAATGATCAATGAAGAATGAACGATGAAGAATGAACAAGGATCAATGCTCAATGCCGAATGAATGGTGAAGAATGAACAAGGATCAATGATCAATGAAGAATGAACGATTAAGAATGAACAAGGATCAATGATCAATGAAGAATGAACGATGAAGAATGAACAAGGATCAATGATCAATGACGAATGAACGAAGAAGAATGAACAAGGATTAATGGTCAATGACGAATGAACGATGAAGAATGAACAAGGATCAATGATCAATGAAGAATAAACGATGAAGAATGAACAAGGATCAATGATCAATGAAGAATGAACGATGAAGAATGAACAAGGATCAATGATCAATGACGAATGAACTATGAAGAATGAACAAGGATCAATAATCAATGAAGAATGAAAGATGAATAATGAACAAGGATCAATGATCAATGACGAATGAACGATGAAGAATGAACAAGGATCAATGATCAATGAAGAATGAACAAGGATCATTGATCCATGAAAAATGAACGATGAAGAATGAACAAGGATCAATGATCAATGACGAATGAACGATGAAGAATGAACAAGGATCAATGATCAATGAAGAATAAACGATGAAGAATAAACAAGGATCAATGATCAATGAAGAATGAACGATAAAGAATGAACAAGGATCAATGATCAATGAAGAATGAACGATGAAGAATGAACATGGATCAATGATCAATGACGAATGAACGAAGAAGAATGAACAAGGATCAATGATCAATGAAGAATAAACGATGAAGAATGAACAAGTATCAATGGTTAATGACGAATGAACGATGAAAAATGAACAAGGATCAATGATCAATGAAGAATGAACGATGAAGAATGAACAAGGATCAATGATCAATGAAGAATAAACAAGAATTATTGGTCAATGACGAATGAACGATGAAGAATGAACAAGGATTAATGCTCAATGACGAATGAACGGTGAAGAATGAACAAGGATCAATGATCAATGAAGAAGGAACGATGAAGAATGAACAAGGATCAATGATCAATGAAGAATGAACGATGAAGAACGAACAAGGATCAATGATCAATGACGAATGAACGATGAAGAATGAACAAGGATCAATGATCAATGAAGAATGAACGATGAAGAATGAACAAGGATCAATAATCAATGAAGAATAAACGATGAAGAATGAACAAGGATCAATGGTCAATGACGAATGAACGATGAAGAATGAACAAGGATCAATGATCAATGAAGAATGAACGATTAAGAATGAACAAGGATCAATAGTCAATGACGAATGAACGATGAAGAATGAACAAGGATCAATGATCAATGAAGAATGAACGATGAAGAATGAACAAGGATCAATGCTCAATGACGAATGAATGGTGAAGAATGAACAAGGATCAATGATCAATGAAGAATGAACGATGAAGAATGAACAAGGATCAATGATCAATGACGAATGAACGATGAAGAATGAACAAGGATCAATGATCAATGAAGAATAAACAAGAATTATTGGTCAATGACGAATGAACGATGAAGAATGAACAAGGATTAATGCTCAATGACGAATGAACGGTGAAGAATGAACAAGGATCAATGATCAATGAAGAATGAACGATGAAGAATGAACAAGGATCAATGATCAAAGAAGAATGAACGATGAAGAATGAACAAGGATCAATGATCAATGACGAATGAACGATGAAGAATGAACAAGGATAAATGATCAATGAAGAATTAACGATGAAGAATGAACAAGGATCAATGATCAATGAAGAATAAACGATGAAGAATGAACAAGGATCAATGGTTAATGACGAATGAACGATGAAGAATGTACAAGGATCAATGATCAATGAAGAATAAACAAGAATTATTGGTCAATGACGAATGAACGATGAAGAATGAACAAGGATTAATGCTCAATGACGAATGAACGGTGAAGGATGAACAAGGATCAATGATCAATGAAGAATGAACGATGAAGAATGAACAAGGATCAATGATCAATGAAGAATGAACGATGAAGAATGAACAAGGATCAATGATCAATGACGAATGAACGATGAAGAATGAACAAGGATCAATGATCAATGAAGAATGAACGATGAAGAATGAACAAGGATCAATAATCAATAAAGAATAAACGATGAAGAATGAACAAGGATCAATGGTCAATGACGAATGAACGATGAAGAATGAACAAGGATCAATGATCAATGAAGAATGAACGATTAAGAATGAACAAGGATCAATGGTCAATGACGAATGAACGATGAAGAATGAACAAGGATCAATGATCAATGAAGAATGAACGATGAAGAATGAACAAGGATCAATGCTCAATGACGAATGAATGGTGAAGAATGAACAAGGATCAATGATCAATGAAGAATGAACGATTAAGAATGAACAAGGATCAATGATCAATGAAGAATGAACGATGAAGAATGAACAAGGATCAATGATCAATGACGAATGAACGATGAAGAATGAACAAGGATCAATGATCAATGAAGAATAAACAAGAATTATTGGTCAATGACGAATGAACGATGAAGAATGAACAAGGATTAATGCTCAATGACGAATGAACGGTGAAGAATGAACAAGGATCAATGATCAATGAAGAATGAACGATGAAGAATGAACAAGGATCAATGATCAAAGAAGAATGAACGATGAAGAATGAACAAGGATCAATGATCAATGACGAATGAACGATGAAGAATGAACAAGGATCAATGATCAATGAAGAATTAACGATGAAGAATGAACAAGGATCAATGATCAATGAAGAATAAACGATGAAGAATGAACAAGGATCAATGGTTAATGACGAATGAACGATGAAAAATGAACAAGGATCAATGATCAATGAAGAATGAACGATGAAGAATGAACAAGGATCAATGATCAATGAAGAATAAACAAGAATTATTGGTTAATGACGAATGAACGATGAAGAATGAACAAGGATCAATGATCAATGAATAATGAACGATGAAGAATGAACAAGGATCAATGATCAATGAAGAATGAACGATGAAGAATGAACAAGGATCAATTATCAATGAAGAATGAACGATGAAGAATGAACAAGGATCAATGATAAATGAAGAATAAACGATGAAGAATGAACAAGGATCAATGGTCAATGACGAATGAATGATGAAGAATGATCAAGGATCAATGATCAATGACAAATGAACGATGAAGAATGAACAAGGATCAATGATCAATGAAGAATAAACGATGAAGAATGAACAAGGATCAATGATCAATGAAGAATGATCAATGAAGAATGAACAAGGATCAATGATCGATGAATAATGAACGATGAAGAATGAACAAAGCTCAATGATCAATGACGAATGAACGATGAAGAATGAACAAGGATCAATGATCGATGAATAATGAACGATGAAGAATGAACAAAGCTCAATGATCAATGACGAATGAACGATGAAGAATGAACAAGGATCAATGATCAATGAAGAATGAACGATGAAGAATGAACAAGGATCAATGATCAATGAAGAATGAACGATGAAGAATGAACAAGGATCAATGGTCAATGACGAATGAACGATAAAGAATGAACAAGGATCAATGATCAATGAAGAATGAACGATGAAGAATGAACAAGGATCAATGCTCAATGACGAATGAATGATGAAGAATGAACAAGGATCGATGATCAATGAAGAATGAACGATAAAGAATGAACAAGGATCAATGATCAATGAAGAATGAACGATGAAGAATGAACAAGGATCATTGATCAATGACGAATGAACGAAGAAGAATGAACAAGGATCAATGATCAATGAAGAATAAACGATGAAGAATGAACAAGTATCAATGGTTAATGACGAATGAACGATGAAAAATGAACAAGGATCAATGATCAATGAAGAATGAACGATGAAGAATGAACAAGGATCAATGATCAATGAAGAATAAACAAGAATTATTGGTAAATGACGAATTAACGATGAAGAATGAACAAGGATTAATGTTCAATGACGAATGAACGGTGAAGAATGAACAAGGATCAATGATCAATGAAGAATGAACGATGAAGAATGAACAAGGATCAATGATCAATGAAGAATGAACGATGAAGAATGAACAAGGATCAATGATCAATGACGAATGAACGATGAAGAATGAACAAGGATCAATGATCAATGAAGAATTAACGATGAAGAATGAACAAGGATCAATGATCAATGAAGAATAAACGATGAAGAATGAACAAGGATCAATGGTTAATGACGAATGAACGATGAAAAATGAACAAGGATCAATGATCAATGAAGAATGAACGATGAAGAATGAACAATGATCAATGATCAATGAAGAATAAACAAGAATTATTGGTTAATGACGAATGAACGATGAAGAATGAACAAGGATCAATGATCAATGAATAATGAACGATGAAGAATGAACAAGGATCAATGATCAATGAAGAATGAACGATGAAGAATGAACAAGGATCAATTATCAATGAAGAATGAACGATGAAGAATGAACAAGGATCAATGATAAATGAAGAATAAACGATGAAGAGTGAACAAGGATCAATGGTCAATGACGAATGAACGATGAAGAATGATCAAGGATCAATGATCAATGACAAATGAACGATGAAGAATGAACAAGGATCAATGATCAATGAAGAATAAACGATGAAGAATGAACAAGGATCAATGATCAATGAAGAATGATCAATGAAGAAAGAACAAGGATCAATGATCGATGAATAATGAACGATGAAGAATGAACAAAGCTCAATGATCAATGACGAATAAACGATGAAGAATGAACAAGGATCAATGATCAATGAAGAATGAACGATGAAGAATGAACAAGGATCAATAATCAATGAAGAATAAACGATGAAGAATGAACAAGGATCAATGGTCAATGACGAATGAACGATGAAGAATGAACAAGGATCAATGATCAATGAAGAATGAACGATGAAGAATGAACAAGGATCAATGCTCAATGACGAATGAATGGTGAAGAATGAACAAGGATCAATGATCAATGAAGAATGAACGATTAAGAATGAACAAGGATCAATGATCAATGAAGAATGAACGATGAAGAATGAACAAGGATCAATGATCAATGACGAATGAACGAAGAAGAATGAACAAGGATTAATGGTCAATGACGAATGAACGATGAAGAATGAACAAGGATCAATGATCAATGAAGAATAAACGATGAAGAATGAACAAGGATCAATGATCAATGAAGAATGAACGATGAAGAATGAACAAGGATCAATGATCAATGACGAATGAACTATGAAGAATGAACAAGGATCAATAATCAATGAAGAATGAAAGATGAATAATGAACAAGGATCAATGATCAATGAAGAATGAACGATGAAGAATGAACAAGGATCAATGATCAATGAAGAATGAACAAGGATCATTGATCCATGAAAAATGAACGATGAAGAATGAACAAGGATCAATGATCAATGACGAATGAACGATGAAGAATGAACAAGGATCAATGATCAATCAAGAATAAACGATGAAGAATAAACAAGGATCAATGATCAATGAAGAATGAACGATAAAGAATGAACAAGGATCAATGATCAATGAAGAAAGAACGATGAAGAATGAACATGGATCAATGATCAATGACGAATGAACGAAGAAGAATGAACAAGGATCAATGATCAACGAAGAATAAACGATGAAGAATGAACAAGTATCAATGGTTAATGACGAATGAACGATGAAAAATGAACAAGGATCAATGATCAATGAAGAATGAACGATGAAGAATGAACAAGGATCAATGATCAATGAAGAATAAACAAGAATTATTGGTCAATGACGAATGAACGATGAAGAATGAACAAGGATTAATGCTCAATGACGAATGAACGGTGAAGAATGAACAAGGATCAATGATGAATGAATAATGAACGATGAAGAATGAACAAGGATCAATGATCAATGAAGAATGAACGATGAAGAATGAACAAGGATCAATGATCAATGACGAATGAACAATTAAGAATGAACAAGGATCAATGATCAATGAAGAATGAACGATGAAGAATGAACAAGGATCAATAATCAATGAAGAATAAACGATGAAGAATGAACAAGGATGAATTGTCAATGACGAATGAACGATGAAGAATGAACAAGGATCAATGATCAATGAAGAATGAACGATTAAGAATGAACAAGGATCAATGGTCAATGACGAATGAACGATGAAGAATGAACAAGGATCAATGATCAATGAAGAATGAACGATGAAGAATGAACAAGGAACAATGCTCAATGACGAATGAATGGTGAAGAATGAACAAGGATCAATAATCAATGCAGAATGAACGATTAAGAATGAACAAGGATCAATGATCAATGAAGAATGAACGATGAAGAATGAACAAGGATCAATGATCAATGACGAATGAACGATGAAGAATGAACAAGGATCAATGATCAATGAAGAATAAACAAGAATTATTGGTCAATGACGAATGAACGATGAAGAATGAACAAGGATTAATGCTCAATGACGAATGAACGGTGAAGAATGAACAAGGATCAATGATCAATGAAGAATGAACAAGGATCAATGATCAAAGAAGAATGAACGATGAAGAATGAACAAGGATCAATGATCAATGACGAATGAACGATGAAGAATGAACAAGGATCAATGATCAATGAAGAATTAACGATGAAGAATGAACAAGGATCAATGATCAATGAAGAATAAACGATGAAGAATGAACAAGGATCAATGGTTAATGACGAATGAACGATGAAAAATGAACAAGGATCAATGATCAATGAATAATGAACGATGAAGAATGAACAAGGATCAATGATCAATGAAGAATAAACAAGAATTATTGGTTAATGACGAATGAACGATGAAGAATGAACAAGGATCAATGATCAAAGAAGAATGAACGATGAAGAATGAACAAGGATCAATGATCAATGACGAATGAACGATGAAGAATGAACAAGGATCAATGATCAATGAAGAATTAACGATGAAGAATGAACAAGGATCAATGATCAATGAAGAATAAACGATGAAGAATGAACAAGGATCAATGGTTAATGACGAATGAACGATGAAAAATGAACAAGGATCAATGATCAATGAATAATGAACGATGAAGAATGAACAAGGATCAATGATCAATGAAGAATAAACAAGAATTATTGGTTAATGACGAATGAACGATGAAGAATGAACAAGGATCAATGATCAATGAATAATGAACGATGAAGAATGAACAAGGATCAATGATCAATGAAGAATGAACGATGAAGAATGAACAAGGATCAATTATCAATGAAGAATGAACGATGAAGAATGAACAAGGATCAATGATAAATGAAGAATAAACGATGAAGAATGAACAAGGATCAATTATCAATGAAGAATGAACGATGAAGAATGAACAAGGATCAATGATCAATGAAGAATAAACGATGAAGAATGAACAAGGATCAATGATCAATGAAGAATGATCAATGAAGAATGAACAAGGATCAATGATCGATGAATAATGAACAATGAAGAATGAACAAAACTCAATGATCAATGACGAATGAACGATGAAGAATGAACAAGGATCAATGATCGATGAAGAACGAACGATGAAGAATGAACAAGGATCAATGCTCAATGACGATTGAATGATGAAGAATGAACAAGGATCGATGATCAATGAAGAATGAACGATGAAGAATGAACAAGGATCAATGATCAATGAAGAATAAACGATGAAGAATGAAGAAGGATCAATGGTCAATGACGAATGAACGATGAAGAATGAACAAGGATCAATGATCAATGAAGAATAAACGATGAAGAATGAACAAGGATCAATGATCAATGAAGAATGAACGATGAAGAATGAACAAGGATCAATGATCAATGACGAATGAACTATGAAGAATGAACAAGGATCAATAATCAATGAAGAATGAAAGATGAATAATGAACAAGGATCAATGATCAATGACGAATGAACGATGAAGAATGAACAAGGATCAATGATCAATGAAGAATGAACAAGGATCATTGATCCATGAAAAATGAACGATGAAGAATGAACAAGGATCAATGATCAATGACGAATGAACGAAGAAGAATGAACAAGGATCAATGATCAACGAAGAATAAACGATGAAGAATGAACAAGGATCAATGATCAATGAAGAATAAACAAGAATTATTGGTCAATGACGAATGAACGATGAAGAATGAACAAGGATTAATGCTCAATGACGAATGAACGGTGAAGAATGAACAAGGATCAATGATCAATGAATAATGAACGATGAAGAATGAACAAGGATCAATGATGAATGAAGATTGAACGATGAAGAATGAACAAGGATCAATGATCAATGACGAATGAACGATGAAGAATGAAAAAGGATCAATGATCAATGAATAATGAATGATGAAGAATGAACAAGGATCAATGATCAATGAAGAATGAACAATGAAGAATGAACAAGGATCAATGATAAATGAAGAATAAACGATGAAGAATGAACAAGGATCAATGGTCAATGACGAATGAACGATGAAGAATGATCAAGGATCAATGATCAATGACAAATGAACGATGAAGAATGAACAAGGATCAATGATCAATGAAGAATAAACGATGAAGAATGAACAAGGATCAATGATCAATGAAGAATGATCAATGAAGAATGAACAAGGATCAATGATCGATGAATAATGAACGATGAAGAATGAACAAAGCTCAATGATCAATGACGAATGAACGATGAAGAATGAACAAGGATCAATGATCGATGAATAATGAACGATGAAGAATGAACAAAGCTCAATGATCAATGACGAATGAACGATGAAGAATGAACAAGGATCAATGATCAATGAAGAATGAACGATGAAGAATGAACAAGGATCAATGATCAATGAAGAATAAACGATGAAGAATGAACAAGGATCAATGGTCAATGACGAATGAACGATGAAGAATGAACAAGGATCAATGATCAATGAAGAATGAACGATGAAGAATGAACAAGGATCAATGGTCAATGACGAATGAACGATGAAGAATGAACAAGGATCAATGATCAATGAAGAATGAACGATGAAGAATGAACAAGGATCAATGCTCAATGACGAATGAATGATGAAGAATGAACAAGGATCGATGATCAATGAAGAATGAACGATAAAGAATGAACAAGGATCAATGATCAATGAAGAATGAACGATGAAGAATGAACAAGGATCAATGATCAATGACGAATGAACGAAGAAGAATGAACAAGGATAAATGATCAATGAAGAATAAACGATGAAGAATGAACAAGTATCAATGGTTAATGACGAATGAACGATGAAAAATGAACAAGGATCAATGATCAATGAAGAATGAACGATGAAGAATGAACAAGGATCAATGATCAATGAAGAATAAACAAGAATTATTGGTCAATGACGAATGAACGATGAAGAATGAACAAGGATTAATGCTCAATGACGAATGAACGGTGAAGAATGAACAAGGATCAATGATCAATGAAGAATGAACGATGAAGAATGAACAAGGATCAATGATCAATGAAGAATGAACGATGAAGAATGAACAAGGATCAATGATCAATGACGAATGAACGATGAAGAATGAACAAGGATCAATGATCAATGAAGAATTAACGATGAAGAATGAACAAGGATCAATGATCAATGAAGAATAAACGATGAAGAATGAACAAGGATAATTGGTTAATGACGAATGAACGATGAAAAATGAACAAGGATCAATGATCAATGAAGAATGAACGATGAAGAATGAACAAGGATCAATGATCAATGAAGAATAAACAAGAATTATTGGTTAATGACGAATGAACGATGAAGAATGAAAAAGGATCAATGATCAATGAATAATGAACGATGAAGAATGAACAAGGATCAATGATCAATGAAGAATGAACGATGAAGAATGAACAAGGATCAATTATCAATGAAGAATGAACGATGAAGAATGAACAAGGATCAATGATAAATGAAGAATAAACGATGAAGAGTGAACAAGGATCAATGGTCAATGACGAATGAACGATGAAGAATGATCAAGGATCAATGATCAATGACAAATGAACGATGAAGAATGAACAAGGATCAATGATCAATGAAGAATAAACGATGAAGAATGAATAAGGATCAATGATCAATGAAGAATGATCAATGAAGAATGAACAAGGATCAATGATCGATGAATAATGAACGATGAAGAATGAACAAAGCTCAATGATCAATGACGAATGAACGATGAAGAATGAACAAGGATCAATGATCAATGAAGAATGAACGATGAAGAATGAACAAGGATCAATAATCAATGAAGAATAAACGATGAAGAATGAACAAGGATCAATGGTCAATGACGAATGAACGATGAAGAATGAACAAGGATCAATGATCAATGAAGAATGAACGATTAAGAATGAACAAGGATCAATGGTCAATGACGAATGAACGATGAAGAAAGAACAAGGATCAATGCTCAATGACGAATGAATGGTGAAGAATGAACAAGGATCAATGATCAATGAAGAATGAACGATTAAGAATGAACAAGGATCAATGATCAATGAAGAATGAACGATGAAGAATGAACAAGGATCAATGATCAATGAAGAATAAACGATGAAGAATGAACAAGGATCAATGATCAATGAAGAATGAACGATGAAGAACGATCAAGGATCAATGATCAATGACGAATGAACTATGAAGAATGAACAAGGATCAATGATCAATGAAGAATGAAAGATGAATAATGAACAAGGATCAATGATCAATGACGAATGAACGATGAAGAATGAACAAGGATCAATGATCAATGAAGAATGAACAAGGATCATTGATCCATGAAAAATGAACGATGAAGAATGAACAAGGATCAATGATCAATGAAGAATGAACGATGAAGAATGAACAAGGATCAATGATCAATGACGAATGAACGATGAAGAATGAACAAGGATCAATGATCAATGAAGAATTAACGATGAAGAATGAACAAGGATCAATGATCAATGAAGAATAAACGATGAAGAATGAACAAGGATCAATGGTTAATGACGAATGAACGATGAAAAATGAACAAGGATCAATGATCAATGAAGAATGAACGATGATGAATGAACAAGGATCAATGATCAATGAAGAATAAACAAGAATTATTGGTTAATGACGAATGAACGATGAAGAATGAAAAAGGATCAATGATCAATGAATAATGAACGATGAAGAATGAACAAGGATCAATGATCAATGAAGAATGAACGATGAAGAATGAACAAGGATCAATTATCAATGAAGAATGAACGATGAAGAATGAACAAGGATCAATGATAAATGAAGAATAAACGATGAAGAGTGAACAAGGATCAATGGTCAATGACGAATGAACGATGAAGAATGATCAAGGATCAATGATCAATGACAAATGAACGATGAAGAATGAACAAGGATCAATGATCAATGAAGAATAAACGATGAAGAATGAATAAGGATCAATGATCAATGAAGAATGATCAATGAAGAATGAACAAGGATCAATGATCGATGAATAATGAACGATGAAGAATGAACAAAGCTCAATGATCAATGACGAATGAACGATGAAGAATGAACAAGGATCAATGATCAATGAAGAATGAACGATGAAGAATGAACAAGGATCAATAATCAATGAAGAATAAACGATGAAGAATGAACAAGGATCAATGGTCAATGACGAATGAACGATGAAGAATGAACAAGGATCAATGATCAATGAAGAATGAACGATTAAGAATGAACAAGGATCAATGGTCAATGACGAATGAACGATGAAGAAAGAACAAGGATCAATGCTCAATGACGAATGAATGGTGAAGAATGAACAAGGATCAATGATCAATGAAGAATGAACGATTAAGAATGAACAAGGATCAATGATCAATGAAGAATGAACGATTAAGAATGAACAAGGATCAATGATCAATGAAGAATGAACGATGAAGAATGAACAAGGATCAATGATCAATGACGAATGAACGAAGAAGAATGAACAAGGATTAATGGTCAATGACAAATGAACGATGAAGAATGAACAAGGATCAATGATCAATGAAGAATAAACGATGAAGAATGAACAAGGATCAATGATCAATGAAGAATGAACGATGAAGAATGAACAAGGATCAATGATCAATGACGAATGAACTATGAAGAATGAACAAGGATCAATGATCAATGAAGAATGAAAGATGAATAATGAACAAGGATCAATGATCAATGACGAATGAACGATGAAGAATGAACAAGGATCAATGATCAATGAAGAATGAACAAGGATCATTGATCCATGAAAAATGAACGATGAAGAATGAACAAGGATCAATGATCAATGAAGAATGAACGATGAAGAATGAACAAGGATCAATGATCAATGAAGAATAAACAAGAATTATTGGTTAATGACGAATGAACGATGAAGAATGAAAAAGGATCAATGATCAATGAATAATGAACGATGAAGAATGAACAAGGATCAATGATCAATGAAGAATGAACGATGAAGAATGAACAAGGATCAATTATCAATGAAGAATGAACGATGAAGAATGAACAAGGATCAATGATAAATGAAGAATAAACGATGAAGAGTGAACAAGGATCAATGGTCAATGACGAATGAACGATGAAGAATGATCAAGGATCAATGATCAATGACAAATGAACGATGAAGAATGAACAAGGATCAATGATCAATGAAGAATAAACGATGAAGAATGAATAAGGATCAATGATCAATGAAGAATGATCAATGAAGAATGAACAAGGATCAATGATCGATGAATAATGAACGATGAAGAATGAACAAAGCTCAATGATCAATGACGAATGAACGATGAAGAATAAACAAGGATCAATGATCAATGAAGAATGAACGATGAAGAATGAACAAGGATCAATAATCAATGAAGAATAAACGATGAAGAATGAACAAGGATCAATGGTCAATGACGAATGAACGATGAAGAATGAACAAGGATCAATGATCAATGAAGAATGAACGATTAAGAATGAACAAGGATCAATGGTCAATGACGAATGAACGATGAAGAAAGAACAAGGATCAATGCTCAATGACGAATGAATGGTGAAGAATGAACAAGGATCAATGATCAATGAAGAATGAACGATTAAGAATGAACAAGGATCAATGATCAATGAAGAATGAACGATGAAGAATGAACAAGGATCAATGATCAATGACGAATGAACGAAGAAGAATGAACAAGGATTAATGGTCAATGACGAATGAACGATGAAGAATGAACAAGGATCAATGATCAATGAAGAATAAACGATGAAGAATGAACAAGGATCAATGATCAATGAAGAATGAACGATGAAGAATGAACAAGGATCAATGATCAATGACGAATGAACTATGAAGAATGAACAAGGATCAATGATCAATGAAGAATGAAAGATGAATAATGAACAAGGATCAATGATCAATGACGAATGAACGATGAAGAATGAACAAGGATCAATGATCAATGAAGAATGAACAAGGATCATTGATCCATGAAAAATGAACGATGAAGAATGAACAAGGATCAATGATCAATGAAGAATGATCAATGAAGAATGAACAAGGATCAATGATCGATGAATAATGAACGATGAAGAATGAACAAAGCTCAATGATCAATGACGAATGAACGATGAAGAATGAACAAGGATCAATGATCAATGAAGAATGAACGATGAAGAATGAACAAGGATCAATAATCAATGAAGAATAAACGATGAAGAATGAACAAGGATCAATGGTCAATGACGAATGAACGATGAAGAATCAACAAGGATCAATGATCAATGAAGAATGAACCATTAAGAATGAACAAGGATCAATGGTCAATGACGAATGAACGATGAAGAAAGAACAAGGATCAATGCTCAATGACGAATGAATGGTGAAGAATGAACAAGGATCAATGATCAATGAAGAATGAACGATTAAGAATGAACAAGGATCAATGATCAATGACGAATGAACTATGAAGAATGAACAAGGATCAATGATCAATGAAGAATGAACAAGGATCATTGATCCATGAAAAATGAACGATGAAGAATGAACAAGGATCAATGATCAATGACGAATGAACGATGAAGAATGAACAAGGATCAATGATCAATGAAGAATAAACGATGAAGAATAAACAAGGATCAATGATCAATGAAGAATGAACGATAAAGAATGAACAAGGATTAATGGTCAATGACGAATAAACGATGAAGAATGAACAAGGATCAATGATCAATGAAGAATGAACGATGAAGAAAGAAGAAGGATCAATGATCAATGAAGAATGAACGATGAAGAATGAACAAGGATCAATGATAAATGACGAAGGAACGATAAAGAATCAACAAAGATCAATGATCAACGAAGAATGAACGATGAAGAATGAACAAGAACTAATGATCAATGACGAATGAACGATGAAGAATGAACAAGGATCAATGATCAATAAAGAATGAACGATGAAGAATGAACAAGGATCAATGATCAATGAATAATGAACGATGAAGAATGAACAAGGATCAATGATCAATGACGAATGAACGATGAAGAATGAACAAGGATTAATGGTCAATGACAAATGAACGATGAAGAATGAACAAGGATCAATGATCAATAAAGAATAAATGATGAAGAATGAACAAGGATCAATGATCAATGAAGAATGAACGATGAAGAATGAACAAGGATCAATGATCGATGAATAATGAACGATGAAGAATGAACAAAGCTCAATGATCAATGACGAATAAACGATGAAGAATGAACAAGGATCAATGATCAATGAAGAATGAACGATGAAGAATGAACAAGGATCAATAATCAATGAAGAATAAACGATGAAGAATGAACAAGGATCAATGGTCAATGACGAATGAACGATGAAGAATGAACAAGGATCAATGATCAATGAAGAATGAACGATTAAGAATGAACAAGGATCAATGGTCAATGACGAATGAACGTTGAAGAATGAACAAGGATCAATGATCAATGAAGAATGAACGATGAAGAATGAACAAGGATCAATGCTCAATGACGAATGAATGGTGAAGAATGAACAAGGATCAATGATCAATGAAGAATGAACGTTTAAGAATGAACAAGGATCAATGATCAATGAAGAATGAACGATGAAGAATGAACAAGGATCAATGATCAATGACGAATGAACGAAGAAGAATGAACAAGGATTAATGGTCAATGACGAATGAACGATGAAGAATGAACAAGGATCAATGATCAATGAAGAATAAACGATGAAGAATGAACAAGGATCAATGATCAATGAAGAATGAACGATGAAGAATGAACAAGGATCAATGATCAATGACGAATGAACTATGAAGAATGAACAAGGATCAATAATCAATGAACAATGAAAGATGAATAATGAACAAGGATCAATGATCAATGACGAATGAACGATGAAGAATGAACAAGGATCAATGATCAATGAAGAATGAACAAGGATCATTGATCCATGAAAAATGAACGATGAAGAATGAACAAGGATCAATGATCAATGACGAATGAACGATGAAGAATGAACAAGGATCAATGATCAATGAAGAATAAACGATGAAGAATAAACAAGGATCAATGATCAATGAAGAATGAACGATAAAGAATGAACAAGGATCAATGATCAATGAAGAATGAACGATGAAGAATGAACATGGATCAATGATCAATGACGAATGAACGAAGAAGAATGAACAAGGATCAATGATCAATGAAGAATAAACGATGAAGAATGAACAAGTATCAATGGTTAATGACGAATGAACGATGAAAAATGAAAAAGGATCAATGATCAATGAAGAATGAACGATGAAGAATGAACAAGGATCAATGATCAATGAAGAATAAACAAGAATTATTGGTCAATGACGAATGAACGATGAAGAATGAACAAGGATTAATGCTCAATGACGAATGAACGGTGAAGAATGAACAAGGATCAATGATCAATGAAGAATGAACGATGAAGAATGAACAAGGATCAATGATCAATGAAGAATGAACGATGAAGAATGAACAAGGATCAATGATCAATGACGAATGAACGTTGAAGAATGAACAAGGATCAATGATCAATGAAGAATTAACGATGAAGAATGAACAAGGATCAATGATCAATAAAGAATAAACGATGAAGAATGAACAAGGATCAATGGTTAATGACGAATGAACGATGAAAAATGAACAAGGATCAATGATCAATGAAGAATGAACGATGAAGAATGAACAAGGATCAATGATCAATGAAGAATAAACAAGAATTATTGGTTAATGACGAATGAACGATGAAGAATGAACAAGGATCAATGATCAATGAATAATGAACGATGAAGAATGAACAAGGATCAATGATCAATGAAGAATGAACGATGAAGAATGAACAAGGATCAATTATCAATGAAGAATGAACGATGAAGAATGAACAAGGATCAATGATAAATGAAGAATAAACGATGAAGAATGAACAAGGATCAATGGTCAATGACGAATGAACGATGAAGAATGATCAAGGATCAATGATCAATGACAAATGAACGATGAAGAATGAACAAGGATCAATGATCAATGACGAATGAACGATGAAGAATGAACAAGGATCAATGATCAATGAAGAATTAACGATGAAGAATGAACAAGGATCAATGATCAATGAAGAATAAACGATGAAGAATGAACAAGGATCAATGATCAATGAAGAATGATCAATGAAGAATGAACAAGGATCAATGATCGATGAAGAATGAACGATGAAGAATGAACAAGGATCAATTATCAATGAAGAATGAACGATGAAGAATGAACAAGGATCAATGATAAATGAAGAATAAACGATGAAGAGTGAACAAGGATCAATGGTCAATGACGAATGAACGATGAAGAATGATCAAGGATCAATGATCAATGACAAATGAACGATGAAGAATGAACAAGGATCAATGATCAATGAAGAATAAACGATGAAGAATGAATAAGGATCAATGATCAATGAAGAATGATCAATGAAGAATGAACAAGGATCAATGATCGATGAATAATGAACGATGAAGAATGAACAAAGCTCAATGATCAATGACGAATGAACGATGAAGAATGAACAAGGATCAATGATCAATGAAGAATGAACGATGAAGAATGAACAAGGATCAATAATCAATGAAGAATAAACGATGAAGAATGAACAAGGATCAATGGTCAATGACGAATGAACGATGAAGAATGAACAAGGATCAATGATCAATGAAGAATGAACGATTAAGAATGAACAAGGATCAATGGTCAATGACGAATGAACGATGAAGAAAGAACAAGGATCAATGCTCAATGACGAATGAATGGTGAAGAATGAACAAGGATCAATGATCAATGAAGAATGAACGATTAAGAATGAACAAGGATCAATGATCAATGAAGAATGAACGATGAAGAATGAACAAGGATCAATGATCAATGACGAATGAACGAAGAAGAATGAACAAGGATTAATGGTCAATGACGAATGAACGATGAAGAATGAACAAGGATCAATGATCAATGAAGAATAAACGATGAAGAATGAACAAGGATCAATGATCAATGAAGAATGAACGATGAAGAATGAACAAGGATCAATGATCAATGACGAATGAACTATGAAGAATGAACAAGGATCAATGATCAATGAAGAATGAAAGATGAATAATGAACAAGGATCAATGATCAATGACGAATGAACGATGAAGAATGAACAAGGATCAATGATCAATGAAGAATGAACAAGGATCATTGATCCATGAAAAATGAACGATGAAGAATGAACAAGGATCAATGATCAATGAAGAATGATCAATGAAGAATGAACAAGGATCAATGATCGATGAATAATGAACGATGAAGAATGAACAAAGCTCAATGATCAATGACGAATGAACGATGAAGAATGAACAAGGATCAATGATCAATGAAGAATGAACGATGAAGAATGAACAAGGATCAATAATCAATGAAGAATAAACGATGAAGAATGAACAAGGATCAATGGTCAATGACGAATGAACGATGAAGAATGAACAAGGATCAATGATCAATGAAGAATGAACCATTAAGAATGAACAAGGATCAATGGTCAATGACGAATGAACGATGAAGAAAGAACAAGGATCAATGCTCAATGACGAATGAATGGTGAAGAATGAACAAGGATCAATGATCAATGAAGAATGAACGATTAAGAATGAACAAGGATCAATGATCAATGACGAATGAACGATGAAGAATGAACAAGGATCAATGATCAATGAAGAATGAACAAGGATCATTGATCCATGAAAAATGAACGATGAAGAATGAACAAGGATCAATGATCAATGACGAATGAACGATGAAGAATGAACAAGGATCAATGATCAATGAAGAATAAACGATGAAGAATAAACAAGGATCAATGATCAATGAAGAATGAACGATAAAGAATGAACAAGGATTAATGGTCAATGACGAATAAACGATGAAGAATGAACAAGGAGCAATGATCAATGAAGAATGAACGATGAAGAAAGAAGAAGGATCAATGATCAATGAAGAATGAACGATGAAGAATGAACAAGGATCAATGATAAATGACGAAGGAACGATAAAGAATCAACAAAGATCAATGATCAACGAAGAATGAACGATGAAGAATGAACAAGAACTAATGATCAATGACGAATGAACGATGAAGAATGAACAAGGATCAATGATCAATAAAGAATGAACGATGAAGAATGAACAAGGATCAATGATCAATGAATAATGAACGATGAAGAATGAACAAGGATCAATGATCAATGACGAATGAACGATGAAGAATGAACAAGGATTAATGGTCAATGACAAATGAACGATGAAGAATGAACAAGGATCAATGATCAATAAAGAATAAACGATGAAGAATGAACAAGGATCAATGATCAATGAAGAATGAACGATGAAGAATGAACAAGGATCAATGATCGATGAATAATGAACGATGAAGAATGAACAAAGCTCAATGATCAATGACGAATGAACGATGAAGAATGAACAAGGATCAATGATCAATGAAGAATGAACGATGAAGAATGAACAAGGATCAATAATCAATGAAGAATAAACGATGAAGAATGAACAAGGATCAATGGTCAATGACGAATGAACGATGAAGAATGAACAAGGATCAATGATCAATGAAGAATGAACGATTAAGAATGAACAAGGATCAATGGTCAATGACGAATGAACGATGAAGAATGAACAAGGATCAATGATCAATGAAGAATGAACGATGAAGAATGAACAAGGATCAATGCTCAATGACGAATGAATGGTGAAGAATGAACAAGGATCAATGATCAATGAAGAATGAACGTTTAAGAATGAACAAGGATCAATGATCAATGAAGAATGAACGATGAAGAATGAACAAGGATCAATGATCAATGACGAATGAACGAAGAAGAATGAACAAGGATTAATGGTCAATGACGAATGAACGATGAAGAATGAACAATGATCAATGATCAATGAAGAATAAACGATGAAGAATGAACAAGGATCAATGATCAATGAAGAATGAACGATGAAGAATGAACAAGGATCAATGATCAATGACGAATGAACTATGAAGAATGAACAAGGATCAATAATCAATGAACAATGAAAGATGAATAATGAACAAGGATCAATGATCAATGACGAATGAACGATGAAGAATGAACAAGGATCAATGATCAATGAAGAATGAACAAGGATCATTGATCCATGAAAAATGAACGATGAAGAATGAACAAGGATCAATGATCAATGACGAATGAACGATGAAGAATGAACAAGGATCAATGATCAATGAAGAATAAACGATGAAGAATAAACAAGGATCAATGATCAATGAAGAATGAACGATAAAGAATGAACAAGGATCAATGATCAATGAAGAATGAACGATGAAGAATGAACATGGATCAATGATCAATAACGAATGAACGAAGAAGAATGAACAAGGATCAATGATCAATGAAGAATAAACGATGAAGAATGAACAAGTATCAATGGTTAATGACGAATGAACGATGAAAAATGAAAAAGGATCAATGATCAATGAAGAATGAACGATGAAGAATGAACAAGGATCAATGATCAATGAAGAATGAACGATGAAGAATGAACAAGGATCAATGATCAATGACGAATGAACTATGAAGAATGAACAAGGATCAATGATCAATGAAGAATGAAAGATGAATAATGAACAAGGATCAATGATCAATGACGAATGAACGATGAAGAATGAACAAGGATCAATGATCAATGAAGAATGAACAAGGATCATTGATCCATGAAAAATGAACGATGAAGAATGAACAAGGATCAATGATCAATGAAGAATGATCAATGAAGAATGAACAAGGATCAATGATCGATGAATAATGAACGATGAAGAATGAACAAAGCTCAATGATCAATGACGAATGAACGATGAAGAATGAACAAGGATCAATGATCAATGAAGAATGAACGATGAAGAATGAACAAGGATCAATAATCAATGAAGAATAAACGATGAAGAATGAACAAGGATCAATGGTCAATGACGAATGAACGATGAAGAATGAACAAGGATCAATGATCAATGAAGAATGAACCATTAAGAATGAACAAGGATCAATGGTCAATGACGAATGAACGATGAAGAAAGAACAAGGATCAATGCTCAATGACGAATGAATGGTGAAGAATGAACAAGGATCAATGATCAATGAAGAATGAACGATTAAGAATGAACAAGGATCAATGATCAATGACGAATGAACGATGAAGAATGAACAAGGATCAATGATCAATGAAGAATGAACAAGGATCATTGATCCATGAAAAATGAACGATGAAGAATGAACAAGGATCAATGATCAATGACGAATGAACGATGAAGAATGAACAAGGATCAATGATCAATGAAGAATAAACGATGAAGAATAAACAAGGATCAATGATCAATGAAGAATGAACGATAAAGAATGAACAAGGATTAATGGTCAATGACGAATAAACGATGAAGAATGAACAAGGATCAATGATCAATGAAGAATGAACGATGAAGAAAGAAGAAGGATCAATGATCAATGAAGAATGAACGATGAAGAATGAACAAGGATCAATGATAAATGACGAAGGAACGATAAAGAATCAACAAAGATCAATGATCAACGAAGAATGAACGATGAAGAATGAACAAGAACTAATGATCAATGACGAATGAACGATGAAGAATGAACAAGGATCAATGATCAATAAAGAATGAACGATGAAGAATGAACAAGGATCAATGATCAATGAATAATGAACGATGAAGAATGAACAAGGATCAATGATCAATGACGAATGAACGATGAAGAATGAACAAGGATTAATGGTCAATGACAAATGAACGATGAAGAATGAACAAGGATCAATGATCAATAAAGAATAAACGATGAAGAATGAACAAGGATCAATGATCAATGAAGAATGAACGATGAAGAATGAACAAGGATCAATGATCGATGAATAATGAACGATGAAGAATGAACAAAGCTCAATGATCAATGACGAATGAACGATGAAGAATGAACAAGGATCAATGATCAATGAAGAATGAACGATGAAGAATGAACAAGGATCAATAATCAATGATGAATAAACGATGAAGAATGAACAAGGATCAATGGTCAATGACGAATGAACGATAAAGAATGAACAAGGATCAATGATCAATGAAGAATGAACGATTAAGAATGAACAAGGATCAATGGTCAATGACGAATGAACGATGAAGAATGAACAAGGATCAATGATCAATGAAGAATGAACGATGAAGAATGAACAAGGATCAATGCTCAATGACGAATGAATGGTGAAGAATGAACAAGGATCAATGATCAATGAAGAATGAACGTTTAAGAATGAACAAGGATCAATGATCAATGAAGAATGAACGATGAAGAATGAACAAGGATCAATGATCAATGACGAATGAACGAAGAAGAATGAACAAGGATTAATGGTCAATGACGAATGAACGATGAAGAATGTACAATGATCAATGATCAATGAAGAATAAACGATGAAGAATGAACAAGGATCAATGATCAATGAAGAATGAACGATGAAGAATGAACAAGGATCAATGATCAATGACGAATGAACTATGAAGAATGAACAAGGATCAATAATCAATGAACAATGAAAGATGAATAATGAACAAGGATCAATGATCAATGACGAATGAACGATGAAGAATGAACAAGGATCAATGATCAATGAAGAATGAACAAGGATCATTGATCCATGAAAAATGAACGATGAAGAATGAACAAGGATCAATGATCAATGACGAATGAACGATGAAGAATGAACAAGGATCAATGATCAATGAAGAATAAACGATGAAGAATAAACAAGGATCAATGATCAATGAAGAATGAACGATAAAGAATGAACAAGGATCAATGATCAATGAAGAATGAACGATGAAGAATGAACATGGATCAATGATCAATAACGAATGAACGAAGAAGAATGAACAAGGATCAATGATCAATGAAGAATAAACGATGAAGAATGAACAAGTATCAATGGTTAATGACGAATGAACGATGAAAAATGAAAAAGGATCAATGATCAATGAAGAATGAACGATGAAGAATGAACAAGGATCAATGATCAATGAAGAATAAACAAGAATTATTGGTCAATGACGAATGAACGATGAAGAATGAACAAGGATTAATGCTCAATGACGAATGAACGGTGAAGAATGAACAAGGATCAATGATCAATGAAGAATGAACGATGAAGAATGAACAAGGATCAATGATCAATGAAGAATGAACGATGAAGAATGAACAAGGATCAATGATCAATGACGAATGAACGTTGAAGAATGAACAAGGATCAATGATCAATGAAGAATTAACGATGAAGAATGAACAAGGATCAATGATCAATGAAGAATAAACGATGAAGAATGAACAAGGATCAATGATCAATGAAGAATGATCAATGAAGAATGAACAAGGATCAATGATCGATGAATAATGAACGATGAAGAATGAACAAAGCTCAATGATCAATGACGAATGAACGATGAAGAATGAACAAGGATCAATGATCAATGAAGAATGAACGATGAAGAATGAACAAGGATCAATAATCAATGAAGAATAAACGATGAAGAATGAACAAGGATCAATGTTCAATGACGAATGAACGATGAAGAATGAACAAGGATCAATGATCAATGAAGAATGAACAAGGATCAATTCTCAATGACGAATGAATGGTGAAGAATGAACAAGGATCAATGATCAATGAAGAATGAACGATTAAGAATGAACAAGGATCAATGATCAATGAAGAATGAACGATGAAGAATGAACAAGGATCAATGATCAATGACGAATGAACGAAGAAGAATGAACAAGGATTAATGGTCAATGACGAATGAACGATGAAGAATGAACAAGGATCAATGATCAATGAAGAATAAACGATGAAGAATGAACAAGGATCAATGATCAATGAAGAATGAACGATGAAGAATGAACAAGGATCAATGATCAATGACGAATGAACTATGAAGAATTAACAAGGATCAATGATCAATGAAGAATGAAAGATGAATAATGAACAAGGATCAATGATCAATGACGAATGAACGATGAAGAATGAACAAGGATCAATGTTCAATGAAGAATAAACAAGGATCATTGATCCATGAAAAATAAACGATGAAGAATGAACAAGGATCAATGATCAATGACGAATGAACGATGAAGAATGAACAAGGATCAATGATCAATGAAGAATAAACGATGAAGAATAAACAAGGATCAATGATCAATGAAGAATGAACGATAAAGAATGAACAAGGATTAATGGTCAATGACGAATAAACGATGAAGAATGAACAAGGATCAATGATCAATGAAGAATGAACGATGAAGAATGAACAAGGATCAATGATCAATGAAGAATGAACGATGAAGAATGAACAAGGATCAATGATAAATGACGAAGGAACGATAAAGAATCAACAAAGATCAATGATCAATGAAGAATGAACGATGAAGAATGAACAAGAACTAATGATCAATGACGAATGAACGATGAAGAATGAACAAGGATCAATGATCAATAAAGAATGAACGATGAAGAATGAACAAGGATCAATGATCAATGAATAATGAACGATGAAGAATGAACAAGGATCAATGATCAATGACGAATGAACGATGAAGAATGAACAAGGATTAATGGTCAATGACAAATGAACGATGAAGAATGAACAAGGATCAATGATCAATGAAGAATAAACGATGAAGAATGAACAAGGATCAATGATCAATGAAGAATGAACGATGAAGAATGAACAAGGATCAATGATCGATGAATAATGAACGATGAAGAATGAACAAAGCTCAATGATCAATGACGAATGAACGATGAAGAATGAACAAGGATCAATGATCAATGAAGAATGAACGATGAAGAATGAACAAGGATCAATAATCAATGAAGAATAAACGATGAAGAATGAACAAGGATCAATGGTCAATGACGAATGAACGATGAAGAATGAACAAGGATCAATGATCAATGAAGAATGAACGATTAAGAATGAACAAGGATCAATGGTCAATGACGAATGAACGATGAAGAATGAACAAGGATCAATGATCAATGAAGAATGAACGATGAAGAATGAACAAGGATCAATGCTCAATGACGAATGAATGGTGAAGAATGAACAAGGATCAATGATCAATGAAGAATGAACGATTAAGAATGAACAAGGATCAATGATAATTGAAGAATGAATGATGAAGAATGAACAAGGATCAATGATCAATGACGAATGAACGAAGAAGAATGAACAAGGATTAATGGTCAATGACGAATGAACGATGAAGAATGAACAAGGATCAATGATCAATGAAGAATAAACGATGAAGAATGAACAAGGATCAATGATCAATGAAGAATGAACGATGAAGAATGAACAAGGATCAATGATCAATGACGAATGAACTATGAAGAATGAACAAGGATCAATGATCAATGAAGAATGAAAGATGAATAATGAACAAGGATCAATGATCAATGACGAATGAACGATGAAGAATGAACAAGGATAAATGATCAATGAAGAATGAACAAGGATCATTGATCCATGAAAAATGAACGATGAAGAATGAACAAGGATCAATGATCAATGACGAATGAACGATGAAGAATGAACAAGGATCAATGATCAATGAAGAATAAACGATGAAGAATAAACAAGGATCAATGATCAATGAAGAATGAACGATAAAGAATGAACAAGGATTAATGGTCAATGACGAATAAACGATGAAGAATGAACAAGGATCAATGATCAATGAAGAATGAACGATGAAGAATGAACAAGGATCAATGATCAATGAAGAATGAACGATGAAGAATGAACAAGGGTCAATGATAAATGACGAAGGAACGATAAAGAATCAACAAAGATCAATGATCAATGAAGAATGAACGATGAAGAATGAACAAGAATTAATGATCAATGACGAATGAACGATGAAGAATGAACAAGGATCAATGATGAATGAAGAATGAACGATGAAGAATGGACAAGGATCAATGATCAATGAATAATGAACGATGAAGAATGAACAAGGATCAATGATCAATGACGAATGAACGATGAAGAATGAACAAGGATTAATGGTCAATGACAAATGAACGATGAAGAATGAACAAGGATCAATGATCAATGAAGAATAAACGATGAAGAATGAACAAGGATCAATGATCAATGAAGAATGAACGATGAAGAATGAACAAGGATCAATGATCGATGAATAATGAATGATGAAGAATGAACAAAGCTCAATGATCAATGACGAATGAACGATGAAGGATGAACAAGGATCAATGATCAATGAAGAATGAACGATGAAGAATGAACAAGGATCAATGATCAATGAAGAATAAACGATGAAGAATGAATAAGGATCAATGGTCAATGACGAATGAACGAAGAAGAATGAACAAGGATTAATGGTCAATGACGAATGAACGATGAAGAATGAACAAGGATCAATGATCAATGAAGAATAAACGATGAAGAATGAACAAGGATCAATGATCATTGAAGAATGAACGATGAAGAATGAACAAGGATCAATGATCAATGACGAATGAACTATGAAGAATGAACAAGGATCAATGATCAATGAAGAATGAAAGATGAATAATGAACAAGGATCAATGATCAATGACGAATGAACGATGAAGAATGAAGAAGGATCAATGATCAATGAAGAATAAACAAGGATCATTGATCCATGAAAAATGAACGATGAAGAATGAACAAGGATCAATGATCAATGACGAATGAACGATGAAGAATGAACAAGGATCAATGATCAATGAAGAATAAACGATGAAGAATAAACAAGGATCAATGATCAATGAAGAATGAACGATAAAGAATGAACAAGGATTAATGGTCAATGACGAATAAACGATGAAGAATGAACAAGGATCAATGATCAATGAAGAATGAACGATGAAGAATGAACAAGGATCAATGATCAATGAAGAATGAACGATGAAGAATGAACAAGGATCAATGATAAATGACGAAGGAACGATAAAGAATCAACAAAGATCAATGATCAATGAAGAATGAACGATGAAGAATGAACAAGAACTAATGATCAATGACGAATGAACGATGAAGAATGAACAAGGATCAATGATCAATAAAGAATGTACGATGAAGAATGAACAAGGATCAATGATCAATGAATAATGAACGATGAAGAATGAACAAGGATCAATGATCAATGACGAATGAACGATGAAGAATGAACAAGGATTAATGGTCAATGACAAATGAACGATGAAGAATGAACAAGGATCAATGATCAATGAAGAATAAACGATGAAGAATGAACAAGGATCAATGATCAATGAAGAATGAACGATGAAGAATGAACAAGGATCAATGATCGATGAATAATGAACGATGAAGAATGAACAAAGCTCAATGATCAATGACGAATGAACGATGAAGAATGAACAAGGATAAATGATCAATGAAGAATGAACGATGAAGAATGAACAAGGATCAATAATCAATGAAGAATAAACGATGAAGAATGAACAAGGATCAATGGTCAATGTCGAATGAACGATGAAGAATGAACAAGGATCAATGATCAATGAAAAATGAACGATTAAGAATGAACAAGGATCAATGGTCAATGACGAATGAACGATGAAGAATGAACAAGGATCAATGATCAATGATGAATGAACGATGAAGAATGAACAAGGATCAATGCTCAATGACGAATGAATGGTGAAGAATGAACAAGGATCAATGATCAATGAAGAATGAACGATTAAGAATGAACAAGGATCAATGATCAATGAAGAATGAACGATGAAGAATGAAAAAGGATCAATGATCAATGACGAATGAACGAAGAAGAATGAACAAGGATTAATGGTCAATGACGAATGAACGATGAAGAATGAACAAGGATCAATGATCAATGAAGAATAAACGATGAAGAATGAACAAGGATCAATGATCAATGAAGAATGAACGATGAAGAATGAACAAGGATCAATGATCAATGACGAATGAACTATGAAGAATGAACAAGGATCAATGATCAATGAAGAATGAAAGATGAATAATGAACAAGGATCAATGATCAATGAAGAATGAACGATGAAGAATGAACAAGAATTAATGATCAATGACGAATGAACGATGAAGAATAAACAAGGATCAATGATCAATGAAGAATGAACGATGAAGAATGAACAAGGATCAATGATCAATGAATAATGAACGATGAAGAATGAACAAGGATCAATGATCAATGACGAATGAACGATGAAGAATGAACAAGGATTAATGGTCAATGACAAATGAACGATGAAGAATGAACAAGGATCAATGATCAATGAAGAATAAACGATGAAGAATGAACAAGGATCAATGATCAATGAAGAATGAACGATGAAGAATGAACAAGGATCAATGATCGATGAATAATGAACGATGAAGAATGAACAAAGCTCAATGATCAATGACGAATGAACGATGAAGGATGAACAAGGATCAATGATCAATGAAGAATGAACGATGAAGAATGAACAAGGATCAATGATCAATGAAGAATAAACGATGAAGAATGAACAAGGATCAATGGTCAATGACGAATGAACGATGAAGAATGAACAAGGATCAATGATCAATGAAGAATGAACGATGAAGAATGAACAAGGATCAATGGTCAATGACGAATGAACGATGAAGAATGAACAAGGATCAATGATCAATGAAGAAAGAACGATGAAGAATGAACAAGGATCAATGCTCAATGACGAATGAATGATGAAGAATGAATAAGGATCAATGATCAATGAAGAATGAACGACAAAGAATGAACAAGGATCAATGATCAATGAAGAATTAACGATGAAGAATGAACAAGGATCAATGATCAATGACGAATGAACGAAGAAGAATGAACAAGGATCAATGATCAATGAAGAATAAACGATGAAGAATGAACAAGTATCAATGGTTAATGACGAATGAACGATGAAAAATGAACAAGGATCAATGATCAATGAAGAATGAACGATGAAGAATGAACAAGGATCAATGATCATTGAAGAATAAACAAGAATTATTGGTCAATGATGAATGAACGATGAATAATAAACAAGGATTAATGCTCAATGACGAATGAACGGTGAAGAATGAACAAGGATCAATGATCAATGAAGAATGAACGATGAAGAATGAACAAGGATCAATGATCAATGACGAATGAACGATGAAGAATGAACAAGGATCAATGATCAATGAAGAATGAACGATGAAGAATGAACAAGGATCAATGATCGATGAATAATGAACGATGAAGAATGAACAAAGCTCAATGATCAATGACGAATGAACGATGAAGAATGAACAAGGATCAATGATCAATGAAGAATGAACGATGAAGAATGAACAAGGATCAATGATCAATGAAGAATAAACGATGAAGAATGAACAAGGATCAATGGTCAATGACGAATGAACGATGAAGAATGATCAAGGATCAATGATCAATGAAGAATGAACGATTAAGAATGAACAAGGATCAATGGTCAATGAAGAATAAACAAGAATTATTGGTCAATGACGAATGAACGATGAAGAATGAACAAGGATTAATGCTCAATGACGAATGAACGGTGAAGAATGAACAAGGATCAATGATCAATGAAGAATGAACGATGAAGAATGAACAAGGATCAATGATCAATGAAGAATGAACGATGAAGAATGAACAAGGATCAATTATCAATGAAGAATGAACGATGAAGAATGAACAAGGATTAATGATAAATGACGAAGGAACGATGAAGAATGAACAAGGATCAATGATCAATGAAGAATAAACGATGAAGAATGAACAAGGATCAATGATAATTGAAGAATGAACGATGAAGAATGAACAATGATCAATGATCGATGAATAATGAACGATGAAAAATGAACAAAGCTCAATGATCAATGACGAATGAACGATGAAGAATGAACAAGGATCAATGATCAATGAAGAATGAACGATGAAGAATGAACAAGGATCCATAATCAATGAAGAATAAACGATGAAGAATGAACAAGGATCAATGGTCAATGACGAATGAACGATGAAGAATGAACAAGGATCAATGATCAATGAAGAATGAACGATTAAGAATGAACAAGGATCAATGGTCAATGACGAATGAACGATGAAGAATGAACAAGGATCAATGATCAATGAAGAATGAACGATGAAGAATGAACAAGGATCAATGATCAATGACGAATGAACTATGAAGAATGAACAAGGATCAATGATCAATGAAGAATGAAAGATGAATAATGAACAAGGATCAATGATCAATGACGAATGAACGATGAAGAATGAACAAGGATCAATGATCAATGAAGAATGAACAAGGATCATTGATCCATGAAAAATGAACGATGAAGAATGAACAAGGATCAATGATCAATGACGAATGAACGATGAAGAATGAACAAGGATCAATGATCAATGAAGAATAAACGATGAAGAATAAACAAGGATCAATGATCAATGAAGAATGAACGATAAAGAATGAACAAGGATTAATGGTCAATGACGAATAAACGATGAAGAATGAACAAGGATCAATGATCAATGAAGAATAAACGATGAAGAATGAACAAGGATCAATGATTAATGAAGAATGAACGATGAAGAATGAACAAGGGTCAATGATAAATGATGAAGGAACGATAAAGAATCAACAAAGATCAATGATCAATGAAGAATGAACGATGAAGAATGAACAAGAATTAATGATCAATGACGAATGAACGATGAAGAACGAACAAGGATCAATGATCAATGAAGAATGAACGATGAAGAATGAACAAGGATCAATGATCAATGAATAATGAACGATGAAGAATGAACAAGGATCAATGATCAATGACGAATGAACGATGAAGAATGAACAAGGATTAATGGTCAATGACAAATGAACGATGAAGAATGAATAAGGATCAATGATCAATGAAGAATAAACGATGAAGAATGAACAAGGATCAATGATCAATGAAGAATGAACGATGAAGAATGAACAAGGATCAATGATCGATGAATAATGAACGATGAAGAATGAACAAAGCTCAATGATCAATGACGAATGAACGATGAAGAATGAACAAGGATCAATGATCAATGAAGAATGAACGATGAAGAATGAACAAGGATCAATGATCAATGAAGAATAAACGATGAAGAATGAACAAGGATCAATGGTCAATGACGAATGAACGATGAAGAATGATCAAGGATCAATGATCAATGAAGAATGAACGATTAAGAATGAACAAGGATCAATGGTCAATGAAGAATAAACAAGAATTATTTGTCAATGACGAATGAACGATGAAGAATGAACAAGGATTAATGCTCAATGACGAATGAACGGTGAAGAATGAACAAGGATCAATGATCAATGAAGAATGAACGATGAAGAATGAACAAGGATCAATGATCAATGAAGAATGAACGATGAAGAATGAACAAGGATCAATTATCAATGAAGAATGAACGATGAAGAATGAACAAGGATTAATGATAAATGACGAAGGAACGATGAAGAATGAACAAGGATCAATGATCAATGAAGAATAAACGATGAAGAATGAACAAGGATCAATGATCAATGAAGAATGAACGATGAAGAATGAACAAGGATCAATGGTCAATGACGAATGAACGATGAAGAATGAACAAGGATCAATGATCAATGAAGAATGAACGATGAAGAATGAACAAGGATCAATGCTCAATGACGAATGAATTGTGAAGAATGAACAAGGATCAATGATCAATGAAGAATGAACGATTAAGAATGAACAAGGATCAATGATCAATGAAGAATGAACGATGAAGAATGAACAAGGATCAATGATCAATGACGAATGAACGAAGAAGAATGAACAAGGATCAATGATCAATGAAGAATTAACGATGAAGAATGAAAAAGGATCAATGATCAATGAAGAATAAATGATAAAGAATGAACAAGTATCAATGGTTAATGACGAATGAACGATGAAAAATGAACAAGGATCAATGATCAATGAAGAATGAACGATGAAGAATGAACAAGGATCAATGATCAATGAAGAATAAACAACAATTATTGGTCAATGACGAATGAACGATGAAGAATGAACAAGGATTAATGCTCAATGACGAATGAACGGTGAAGAATGAAAAAGGATCAATGATCAATGAAGAATGAACGATGAAGAATGAACAAGGATCAATGATCAATGAAGAATGAACGATGAAGAATGAACAAGGATCAATGATCAATGACGAATGAACGATGAAGAATGAACAAGGATCAATGATCAATGAAGAATTAACGATGAAGAATGAACAAGGATCAATGATCAATGAAGAATAAACGATGAAGAATGAACAAGGATCAATGGTTAATGACGAATGAACGATGAAAAATGAACAAGGATCAATGATCAATGAAGAATGAACGATGAAGAATGAACAAGGATCAATGATCAATGAAGAATAAACAAGAATTATTGGTTAATGACGAATGAACGATGAAGAATGAACAAGGATCAATGATCAATGAAGAATGAACGATGAAGAATGAACAAGGATCAATGATCAATGAAGAATGAACGATGAAGAATGAACAAGGATCAATGCTCAATGACGAATGAACGGTGAAGAATGAACAAGGATCAATGATCAATGAAGAATGAACGATGAAGAATGAACAAGGATCAATGATCAAAGAAGAATGAACGATGAAGAATGAACAAGGATCAATGCTCAATGACGAATGAACGGTGAAGAATGAACAAGGATCAATGATCAAAGAAGAATGAACGATGAAGAATGAACAAGGATCAATGATCAATGAAGAATAAACAAGAATTATTGGTCAATGACGAATGAACGATGAAGAATGAACAATGATTAATGCTCAATGACGAATGAATGGTGAAGAATGAACAAGGATCAATGATCAATGAAGAATGAACGATGAAGAATGAACAAGGATCAATGATCAATGAAGAATGAACGATGAAGAATGAACAAGGATCACTGATCAATGACGAATGAACGATGAAGAATGAACAAGGATCAATGATCAATGAAGAATTAACGATGAAGAATGAACAAGGATCAATGCTCAATGACGAATGAACGGTGAAGAATGAACAAGGATCAATGATCAATGAAGAATGAATGATAAAGAATGAACAAGGATCAATGATCAATGAAGAATAAACAAGAATTATTGGTTAATGACGAATGAACGATGAAGAATGAACAAGGATCAATGATCAATGAATAATGAACGATGAAGAATGAACAAGGATCAATGATCAACGAAGAATAAACGATGAAGAATGAACAAGGATCAATGGTCAATGACGAATGAACGATGAAGAATGAAAAAGGATCAATGCTCAATGACGAATGAAGGGTGAAGAATGAACAAGGATCAATTATCAATGAAGAATGAACGATGAAGAATGAACATGGATCAATGATAAATGACGAAGGAACGATGAAGAATGAACAAGGATCAATGATCAATGAAGAATGAACGATGAAGAATGAACAAGGATCAATGATCAATGAAGAATAAACAAGAATTATTGGTCAATGACGAATGAACGATGAAGAATGAACAATGATTAATGCTCAATGACGAATGAACGGTGAAGAATGAACAAGGATCAATGATCAATGAAGAATGAACGATGAAGAATGAACAAGGATCAATTATCAATGAAGAATGAACGATGAAGAATGAACAAGGATCAATGATCAATGACGAATGAACGATGAAGAATGAACAAGGATCAATGATCAATGAAGAATTAACGATGAAGAATGAACAAGGATCAATGCTCAATGACGAATGAACGGTGAAGAATGAACAAGGATCAATGATCAATGAAGAATGAATGATAAAGAATGAACAAGGATCAATGATCAATGAAGAATAAACAAGAATTATTGGTTAATGACGAATGAACGATGAAGAATGAACAAGGATCAATGATCAATGAATAATGAACGATGAAGAATGAACAAGGATCAATGATCAATGAAGAATAAACGATGAAGAATGAACAAGGATCAATGGTCAATGACGAATGAACGATGAAGAATGAAAAAGGATCAATGCTCAATGACGAATGAAGGGTGAAGAATGAACAAGGATCAATTATCAATGAAGAATGAACGATGAAGAATGAACATGGATCAATGATAAATGACGAAGGAACGATGAAGAATGAACAAGGATCAATGATCAATGAAGAATGAACGATGAAGAATGAACAAGGATCAATGATCAATGAAGAATAAACAAGAAATATTGGTCAATGACGAATGACCGATGAAGAATGAACAATGATTAATGCTCAATGACGAATGAACGGTGAAGAATGAACAAGGATCAATGATCAATGAAGAATGAACGATGAAGAATGAACAAGGATCAATGATCAATGAAGAATGAACGATGAAGAATGAACAAGGATCAATGATCAATGACGAATGAACGATGAAGAATGAACAAGGATCAATGATCAATGAAGAATTAACGATGAAGAATGAACAAGGATCAATGCTCAATGACGAATGAACGGTGAAGAATGAACAAGGATCAATGATCAATGAAGAATGAATGATAAAGAATGAACAAGGATCAATGATCAATGAAGAATAAACAAGAATTATTGGTTAATGACGAATGAACGATGAAGAATGAACAAGGATCAATGATTAATGAATAATGAACGATGAAGAATGAACAAGGATCAATGATCAATGAAGAATAAACGATGAAGAATGAACAAGGATCAATGGTCAATGACGAATGAACGATGAAGAATGAAAAAGGATCAATGCTCAATGACGAATGAAGGGTGAAGAATGAACAAGGATCAATTATCAATGAAGAATGAACGATGAAGAATGAACATGGATCAATGATAAATGACGAAGGAACGATGAAGAATAAACAAGGATCAATTATCAATGAAGAATGAACGATGAAGAATGAACAAGGATCAATGATCAATGACGAATGAACGATGAAGAATGAACAAGGATCAATGATCAATGAAGAATTAACGATGAAGAATGAACAAGGATCAATGCTCAATGACGAATGAACGGTGAAGAATGAACAAGGATCAATGATCAATGAAGAATGAATGATAAAGAATGAACAAGGATCAATGATCAATGAAGAATAAACAAGAATTATTGGTTAATGACGAATGAACGATGAAGAATGAACAAGGATCAATGATCAATGAATAATGAACGATGAAGAATGAACAAGGATCAATGATCAATGAAGAATAAACGATGAAGAATGAACAAGGATCAATGGTCAATGACGAATGAACGATGAAGAATGAAAAAGGATCAATGCTCAATGACGAATGAACGGTGAAGAATGAACAAGGATCAATTATCAATGAAGAATGAACGATGAAGAATGAACAAGGATCAATGATAAATGACGAAGGAACGATGAAGAATGAACAAGGATCAATGATCAATGAAGAATGAACGATGAAGAATGAACAAGGATGAATGATCAATGAAGAATAAACGTTGAAGAATGAACAAGGATCAATGGTCAATGACGAATGAACGATAAAGAATGAACAAGGATGAATGATCAATAAAGAATGAACGATGAAGAATGAACAAGGATCAATGGTCAATGACGAATGAATGATGAAGAATGAACAAGGATCAATGATCAATGAAGAATGAACGATGAAGAATGAACAAGGATCAATGCTCAATGACGAATGAAGGGTGAAGAATGAACAAGGATCAATTATCAATGAAGAATGAACGATGAAGAATGAACATGGATCAATGATAAATGACGAAGGAACGATGAAGAATGAACAAGGATCAATTATCAATGAAGAATGAACGATGAAGAATGAACAAGGATCAATGATCAATGACGAATGAACGATGAAGAATGAACAAGGATCAATGATCAATGAAGAATGAACGATGAAGAATGAACAAAGATCAATGATCAAAGAAAAATGAACGATGAAGAATGAACAAGGATTAATGATCAATGACGAATGAACGAAGAAGAAAGAACAAGGATCAATGATCAATGAAGAATTAACGATGAAGAATGAAAAAGGATCAATGATCAATGAAGAATAAACGATGAAGAATGAACAAGTATCAATGGTTAATGACGAATGAACGATGAAAAATGAACAAGGATCAATGATCAATGAAGAATGAACAATGAAGAATGAACAAGGATCAATGATCAATGAAGAATAAACAAGAATTATTGGTCAATGACGAATGAACGATGAAGAATGAACAAGGATTAATGCTCAATGACGAATGAACGGTGAAGAATGAAAAAGGATCAATGATCAATGAAGAATGAACGATGAAGAATGAACAAGGATCAATGATCAATGAAGAATGAACGATGAAGAATGAACAAGGATCAATGATCAATGATGAATGAACGATGAAGAATGAACAAGGATCAATGATCAATGAAGAATTAACGATGAAGAATGAACAAGGATCAATGGTTAATGACGAATGAACGATGAAAAATGAACAAGGATCAATGATCAATGAAGAATGAACGATGAAGAATGAACAAGGATCAATGATCAATGAAGAATAAACAAGAATTATTGGTTAATGTCGAATGAACGATGAAGAATGAACAAGGATCAATGATCAATGAATAATGAACGATGAAGAATGAACAAGGATCAATCATCAATGAAGAATGAACGATGAAGAATGAACAAGGATCAATTATCAATGAAGAATGAACGATGAAGAATGAACAAGGATCAATGATCAATGAAGAATGAACGATGAAGAATTAACAAGGATCAATGATCAATGAAGAATAAACGATGAAGAATGAACAAGGATCAATGGTCAATGACGAATGAACGATGAAGAATGAACAAGGATCAATAATCAATAAAGAATGAACGATGAAGAATGAACAAGGATCAATGCTCAATGACGAATGAACGGTGAAGAATGAACAAGGATCAATGATCAATGAAGAATGAACGATGAAGAATGAACAAGGATGAATGATCAAAGAAGAATGAACGATGAAGAATGAACAAGGATTAATGATCAATGACGAATGAACGAAGAAGAATGAACAAGGATCAATGATCAATGAAGAATTAACGATGAAGAATGAAAAAGGATCAATGATCAATGAAGAATAAACGATGAAGAATGAACAAGTATCAATGGTTAATGACGAATGAACGATGAAAAATGAACAAGGATCAATGTTCAATGAAGAATGAACGATGAAGAATGAACAAGGATCAATGATCAATGAAGAATAAACAAGAATTATTGGTCAATGACGAATGAACGATGAAGAATGAACAATGATTAATGCTCAATGACGAATGAACGGTGAAGAATGAACAAGGATCAATGATCAATGAAGAATGAATGATGAAGAATGAACAAGGATCAATGATCAATGAAGAATGAACGATGAAGAATGAACAAGGATCAATGATCAATGACGAATGAACGATGAAGAATGAACAAGGATCAATGATCAATGAAGAATTAACGATGAAGAATGAACAAGGATCAATGCTCAATGACGAATGAACGGTGAAGAATGAACAAGGATCAATGATCAATGAAGAATGAATGATAAAGAATGAACAAGGATAAATGATCAATGAAGAATAAACAAGAATTATTGGTTAATGTCGAATGAACGATGAAGAATGAACAAGGTTCAATGATCAATGAATAATGAACGATGAAGAATGAACAAGGATCAATGATCAATGAAGAATAAACGATGAAGAATGAACAAGGATCAATGGTCAATGACGAATGAACGATGAAGAATGAACAAGGATCAATGCTCAATGACGAATGAACGGTGAAGAATGAACAAGGATCAATTATCAATGAAGAATGAACGATGAAGAATGAACAAGGATCAATGATAAATGACGAAGGAACGATGAAGAATGAACAAGGATCAATGATCAATGAAGAATGAACGATGAAGAATGAACAAGGATCAATGATCAATGAAGAATAAACGATGAAGAATGAACAAGGATCAATGGTCAATGACGAATGAACGATGAAGAATGAACAAGGATCAATGATCAATAAAGAATGAACGATGAAGAATGAACAAGGATCAATGGTCAATGACGAATGAATGATGAAGAATGAACAAGGATCAATGATCAATGAAGAATGAACGATGCAGAATGAACAAGGATCAATGCTCAATGACGAATGAACGGTGAAGAATGAACAAGGATCAATGATCAATGAAGAATGAACGATAAAGAATGAACAAGGATTAATGGTCAATAATGAATAAACGATGAAGAATGAACAAGGATCAATGATCAATGAAGAATGAACGATGCAAAATGAACAAGGATCAATGATCAATGAAGAATGAACGATGAAGAATGAACAAGGATCAATGATAAATGACGAAGGAACGATAAAGAATCAACAAAGATCAATGATCAATGAAGAATGAACGATGAAGAATGAACAAGGATCAATGATCAATGACGAATGAACGATGAAGAATGAACAAGGATCAATGATCAATGCAGAATGAACGATGAAGAATGAACAAGGATCAATGATCAATGAAGAATGAACGATGAAGAATGAACAAGGATCAATGATCAATGACGAATGAACGATGAAGAATGAACAAGGATTAATGGTAATTGATAAATGAACGATGAAGAATGAACAAGGATCAATGATCAATGCAGAATGAACGATGAAGAATGAACAAGGATCAATGATCAATGAAGAATAAACGATGAAGAATGAACAAGTATCAATGGTCAATGACGAATGAACGATGAAGAATGAACAAGGATCAATGATCAATAAAGAATGAACGATGAAGAATGAACAAGGATCAATGGTCAATGACGAATGAACGATGAAGAATGAACAAGGATCAATGATCAATGAAGAATGAACGATGAAGAATGAACAAGGATCAATGCTCAATGACGAATGAACGGTGAAGAATGAACAAGGATCAATGATCAATGAAGAATGAACGATGAAGAATGAACAAGGATCAATGATCAAAGAAGAATGAACGATGAAGAATGAACAAGGATTAATGATCAATGACGAATGAACGAAGAAGAATGAACAAGGATCAATGATCAATGAAGAATTAACGATGAAGAATGAAAAAGGATCAATGATCAATGAAGAATAAATGATGAAGAATGAACAACTATCAATGGTTAATGACGAATGAACGATGAAAAAAGAACAAGGATCAATGATCAATGAAGAATGAACGATGAAGAATGAACAAGGATCAATGATCAATGAAGAATAAACAAGAATTATTGGT
Organism: Amaranthus tricolor; assembly: GCF_026212465.1. Classification (NCBI taxonomy): domain Eukaryota; kingdom Viridiplantae; phylum Streptophyta; class Magnoliopsida; order Caryophyllales; family Amaranthaceae; genus Amaranthus; species Amaranthus tricolor. The sequence goes on from NC_080063.1 coordinate 1,961,590, forward strand.
CAATGACGAATGAACGATGAAGAATGAACAAGGATTAATGCTCAATGACGAATGAACGGTGAGGAATGAACAAGGATCAATGATCAATGAAGAATGAACGATGAAGAATGAACAAGGATCAATGATCAATGAAGAATGAACGATGAAGAATGAACAAGGATCAATGATCAATGACGAATGAACGATGAAGAATGAACAAGGATCAATGATCAATGAAGAATTAACGATGAAGAATGAACAAGGATCAATGATCAATGAAGAATAAACGATGAAGAATGAACAAGGATCAATGGTTAATGACGAATGAACGATGAAGAATGAATAAGGATCAATGATCAATGAAGAATAAACAAGAATTATTGGTTAATGACGAGTGAACGATGAAGAATGAACAAGGATCAATGATCAATGAATAATGAACGATGAAGAATGAACAAGGATCAATGATCAATGACGAATGAATGATGAAGAATGAACAAGTATCAATGATCAATGAAGAATGAACGATGAAGAATGAACAAGGATCAATGATCAATGAAGAATGAACAAGAATTAATGGTCAGTAACGAATGAACGATGAAGAATGAACAAGGATCAATGATCAATGAAGAATGAACGATGAAGAATGAACAAGGATCAATGCTCAATGATGAATGAACGGTGAAGAATGAACAAGGATCAATGATCAATGAAGAATGAATGATAAAGAATGAACAAGGATCAATGATCAATGAAGAATAAACAAGAATTATTGGTTAATGTCGAATGAACGATGAAGAATGAACAAGGTTCAATGATCAATGAATAATGAACGATGAAGAATGAACAAGGATCAATGATCAATGAAGAATAAACGATGAAGAATGAACAAGGATCAATGGTCAATGACGAATGAACGATGAAGAATGAACAAGGATCAATGCTCAATGACGAATGAACGGTGAAGAATGAACAAGGATCAATTATCAATGAAGAATGAACGATGAAGAATGAACAAGGATCAATGATAAATGACGAAGGAACGATGAAGAATGAACAAGGATCAATGATCAATGAAGAATGAACGATGAAGAATGAACAAGGATCAATGATCAATGAAGAATAAACGATGAAGAATGAACAAGGATCAATGGTCAATGACGAATGAACGATGAAGAATGAACAAGGATCAATGATCAATAAAGAATGAACGATGAAGAATGAACAAGGATCAATGGTCAATGACGAATGAATGATGAAGAATGAACAAGGATCAATGATCAATGAAGAATGAACGATGCAGAATGAACAAGGATCAATGCTCAATGACGAATGAACGGTGAAGAATGAACAAGGATCAATGATCAATGAAGAATGAACGATAAAGAATGAACAAGGATTAATGGTCAATGACGAATAAACGATGAAGAATGAACAAGGATCAATGATCAATGAAGAATAAACGATGAAGAATGAACAAGTATCAATGGTCAATGACGAATGAACGATGAAGAATGAACAAGGATCAATGATCAATAAAGAATGAACGATGAAGAATGAACAAGGATCAATGGTCAATGACGAATGAACGATGAAGAATGAACAAGGATCAATGATCAATGAAGAATGAACGATGAAGAATGAACAAGGATCAATGCTCAATGACGAATGAACGGTGAAGAATGAACAAGGATCAATGATCAATGAAGAATGAACGATGAAGAATGAACAAGGATCAATGATCAAAGAAGAATGAACGATGAAGAATGAACAAGGATTAATGATCAATGACGAATGAACGAAGAAGAATGAACAAGGATCAATGATCAATGAAGAATTAACGATGAAGAATGAAAAAGGATCAATGATCAATGAAGAATAAACGATGAAGAATGAACAAGTATCAATGGTTAATGACGAATGAACGATGAAAAAAGAACAAGGATCAATGATCAATGAAGAATGAACGATGAAGAATGAACAAGGATCAATGATCAATGAAGAATAAACAAGAATTATTGGTCAATGACGAATGAACGATGAAGAATGAACAAGGATTAATGCTCAATGACGAATGAACGGTGAAGAATGAACAAGGATCAATGATCAATGAAGAATGAACGATGAAGAATGAACAAGGATCAATGATCAATGAAGAATGAACGATGAAGAATGAACAAGGATCAATGATCAATGACGAATGAACGATGAAGAATGAACAAGGATCAATGATCAATGAAGAATTAACGATGAAGAATGAACAAGGATCAATGATCAATGAAGAATAAACGATGAAGAATGAACAAGGATCAATGGTTAATGACGAATGAACGATGAAGAATGAACAAGGATCAATGATCAATGAAGAATAAACAAGAATTATTGGTTAATGACGAGTGAACGATGAAGAATGAACAAGGATCAATGATCAATGAATAATGAACGATGAAGAATGAACAAGGATCAATGATCAATGACGAATGAATGATGAAGAATGAACAAGTATCAATGATCAATGAAGAATGAACGATGAAGAATGAACAAGGATCAATGATCAATGAAGAATGAACAAGAATTAATGGTCAGTAACGAATGAACGATGAAGAATGAACAAGGATCAATGATCAATGAAGAATGAACGATGAAGAATGAACAAGGATCAATGCTCAATGACGAATGAACGGTGAAGAATGAACAAGGATCAATGATCAATGAAGAATGAATGATAAAGAATGAACAAGGATCAATGATCAATGAAGAATAAACAAGAATTATTGGTTAATGTCGAATGAACGATGAAGAATGAACAAGGTTCAATGATCAATGAATAATGAACGATGAAGAATGAACAAGGATCAATGATCAATGAAGAATAAACGATGAAGAATGAACAACGATCAATGGTCAATGACGAATGAACGATGAAGAATGAACAAGGATCAATGCTCAATGACGAATGAACGGTGAAGAATGAACAAGGATCAATTATCAATGAAGAATGAACGATGAAGAATGAACAAGGATCAATGATAAATGACGAAGGAACGATGAAGAATGAACAAGGATCAATGATCAATGAAGAATGAACGATGAAGAATGAACAAGGATCAATGATCAATGAAGAATAAACGATGAAGAATGAACAAGGATCAATGGTCAATGACAAATGAACGATGAAGAATGAACAAGGATCAATGATCAATAAAGAATGAACGATGAAGAATGAACAAGGATCAATGGTCAATGACGAATGAATGATGAAGAATGAACAAGGATCAATGATCAATGAAGAATGAACGATGCAGAATGAACAAGGATCAATGCTCAATGACGAATGAACGGTGAAGAATGAACAAGGATCAATGATCAATGAAGAATGAACGATAAAGAATGAACAAGGATTAATGGTCAATGACGAATAAACGATGAAGAATGAACAAGGATCAATGATCAATGAAGAATGAACGATGAAAAATGAACAAGGATCAATGATCAATGAAGAATGAACGATGAAGAATGAACAAGGATCAATGATAAATGACGAAGGAACGATAAAGAATCAACAAAGATCAATAATCAATGAAGAATGAACGATGAAGAATGAACAAGGATCAATTATCAATGACGAATGAACGATGAAGAATGAACTGGGATCAATGATCAATGCAGAATGAACGATGAAGAATGAACAAGGATCAATGATCAATGAAGAATGAACGATGAAGAATGAACAAGGATCAATGATCAATGACGAATGAACGATGAAGAATGAACAAGGATTAATGGTAATTGATAAATGAACGATGAAGAATGAACAAGGATCAATGATCAATGAAGAATAAACGATGAAGAATGAACAAGTATCAATGGTCAATGACGAATGAACGATGAAGAATGAACAAGGATCAATGATCAATAAAGAATGAACGATGAAGAATGAACAAGGATCAATGGTCAATGACGAATGAACGATGAAGAATGAACAAGGATCAATGATCAATGAAGAATGAACGATGAAGAATGAACAAGGATCAATGCTCAATGACGAATGAACGGTGAAGAATGAACAAGGATCAATGATCAATGAAGAATGAACGATGAAGAATGAACAAGGATCAATGATCAAAGAAGAATGAACGATGAAGAATGAACAAGGATTAATGATCAATGACGAATGAACGAAGAAGAATGAACAAGGATCAATGATCAATGAAGAATTAACGATGAAGAATGAAAAAGGATCAATGATCAATGAAGAATAAACGATGAAGAATGAACAAGTATCAATGGTTAATGACGAATGAACGATGAAAAAAGAACAAGGATCAATGATCAATGAAGAATGAACGATGAAGAATGAACAAGGATCAATGATCAATGAAGAATAAACAAGAATTATTGGTCAATGACGAATGAACGATGAAGAATGAAAAAGGATCAATGCTCAATGACGAATGAACGATGAAGAATGAACAAGGATCAATGATCATTGAAGAATGAACGATGAAGAATGAACAAGGATCAATGATCAATGAAGAATGAACGATGAAGAATCAACAAGGATCAATGATCAATGACGAATGAACGATGAAGAATGAACAAGGATCAATGATCAATGAAGAATTAACGATGAAGAATGAACAAGGATCAATGATCAATGAAGAATAAACGATGAAGAATGAACAAGGATCAATGGTTAATGACGAATGAACGATGAAGAATGAACAAGGATCAATGATCAATGAAGAATAAACAAGAATTATTGGTTAATGACGAGTGAACGATGAAGAATGAACAAGGATCAATGATCAATGAATAATGAACGATGAAGAATGAACAAGGATCAATGATCAATGACGAATGAATGATGAAGAATGAACAAGGATCAATGATCAATGAAGAATGAACGATGAAGAATGAACAAGGATCAATGATCAATGAAGAATGAACAAGAATTAATGGTCAGTAACGAAGGAACGATGAAGAATGAACAAGGATCAATGATCAATGAAGAATGAACGATGAAGAATGAACAAGGATCAATAATCAATGAAGAATGAACGATGAAGAATAAACAAGGATCAATGATCAATGACGAATGAACGATGAAGAAAGAACAAGGATAATTGATCAATGAAGAATGAACGATTAAGAATGAACAAGGATCAATGATCAATGACTAATGAACGATGAAGAATGAACAAGGATCAATGATCAATGAACAATGAACGATGAAGAATGAACAAGGATCAATGATCAATGAAGAATGAACGATGAAGAATGAACAAGGATTAATGGTCAATGACGAATGAACGATGAAGAATGAACAAGGATCAATGATCAATGAAGAATAAACGATGAAGAATGAACAAGGATCATTGATCAATGAAGAATGAACGATGAAGAATGAACAAGGATCAATGATCAATGACGAATGAACTATGAAGAATGAACAAGGATCAATGATCAATGAAGAATGAACGATGAAGAATGAACAAGGATCAATGATCAATGACGAATGAACGATGAAGAATGAACGAGGATTGATGGTCAATGACAAATGAACGATGAAGAATGAACAAGGGTCAATGATCAATGAAGAATGAACGATGAAGAATGAACTAGGATCAATGATCAATGAAGAATGAACGATGAAGAATGAACAAGGATCAATGATCGATGAATAATAAACGATGAAGAATGAACAAAGCTCAATGATCAATGACGAATGAACCATGAAGAATGAACAAGGATCAATGATCAATGAAGAATGAACGGTGAAGAATGAACAAGGATCAATGATCAATGAAGAATAAACGATTAAGAATGAACAAGGATCAAAGGTCAATGACGAATGAACGATGAAGAATGAACAAGGATCAATGATCAATGAAGAACGAACGATGAAGAATGAACAAGGATCAATGGTCAATGATGAATGAACGATGAAGAATGAACAAGGATCAATGATCAATGAAGAATGAACGATGAAGAATGAACAAGGATCAATGATCAATGAAGAATTAACGATGAAAAATGAAAAAGGATCAATGATCAATGAAGAATAAACGATGAAGAATGAACAAGGATCAATGGTTAATGACGAATGAACAATGAAAAATGAAGAAGGATCAATGATCAATGAAGAATGAACGATGAAGAATGAACAAGGATCAATGATCAATGACGAATGAACTATGAAGAATGTACAAGGATCAATGATCAATGAAGAATGAACGATGAAGAATGAACAAGGATCAATGATAAATGACGAAGGAACGATAAAGAATCAACAAAGATCAATGATCAATGAAGAATGAACGATGAAGAATGAACAAGGATCAATGATCAATAACGAATGAACGATGAAGAATGAACAAGGATCAATGATCAATGCAGAATGAACGATGAAGAATGAACAAGGATCAATGATCAATGAAGAATGAACGATGAAGAATGAACAAGGATCAATGATCAATGACGAATGAACGATGAAGAATGAACAAGGATTAATGGTAATTGATAAATGAACGATGAATAATGAACAAGGATCAATGATCAATGAAGAATAAACGATGAAGAATAAACAAGTATCAATGGTCAATAACGAATGAACGATGAAGAATGAACAAGGATCAATGATCAATAAAGAATGAACGATGAAGAATGAACAAGGATCAATGGTCAATGACGAATGAACGATGAAGAATGAACAAGGATCAATGATCAATGAAGAATGAACGATGAAGAATGAACAAGGATCAATGCTCAATGACGAATGAACGGTGAAGAATGAACAAGGATGAATGATCAATGAAGAATGAACGATGAAGAATGAACAAGGATCAATGATCAAAGAAGAATAAACGATGAAGAATGAACAAGGATTAATGATCAATGACGAATGAACGAAGAAGAATGAACAAGGATCAATGATCAATGAAGAATTAACGATGAAGAATGAAAAAGGATCAATGATCAATGAAGAATAAACGATGAAGAATGAACAAGTATCAATGGTTAATGACGAATAAACGATGAAAAATGAACAAGGATCAATGATCAATGAAGAATGAACGATGAAGAATGAACAAGGATCAATGATCAATGACGAATGAACGATGAAGAATGAACAAGGATCAATGATCAATGAAGAATTAACGATGAAGAATGAACAAGGATCAATGATCAATGAAGAATAAACGATGAAGAATGAACAAGGATCAATGGTTAATGACGAATGAACGATGAAGAATGAACAAGGATCAATGATCAATGAAGAATAAACAAGAATTATTGGTTAATGACGAGTGAACGATGAAGAATGAACAAGGATCAATGATCAATGAATAATGAACGATGAAGAATGAACAAGGATCAATGATCAATGAAGAATGAACGATGAAGAATGAACAAGGATCAATTATCAATGAAGAATGAACGATGAAGAATGAACAAGGATCAACGATCAATGACGAATGAATGATGAAGAATGAACAAGGATCAATGATCAATGAAGAATGAACGATGAAGAATGAACAAGGATCAATGATTAATGAAGAATTAACGATGAAAAATGAAAAAGGATCAATGATCAATGAAGAATAAACGATGAAGAATGAACAAGGATCAATGGTTAATGACGAATGAACAATGAAAAATGAAGAAGGATCAATGATCAATGAAGAATGAACGATGAAGAATGAACAAGGATCAATGATCAATGACGAATGAACTATGAAGAATGAACAAGGATCCATGATCAATGAAGAATGAACGATGAATAATGAACAAGGATCAATGATCAATGACGAATGAACGATGAAGAATGAACAAGGATCAATGATCAATGAAGAATGAACAAGGATCATTGATCCATGAAAAATGAACGATGAAGAATGAACAAGGATCAATGATCAATGACGAATAAACGATAAAGAATGAACAAGGATCAATGATCAATGAAGAATAAACGATGAAGAATGAACAAGGATCAATGATCAATTAAGAATGAACGATAAAGAATGAACAAGGATTAATGGTCAATGACGAATAAACGATGAAGAATGAACAAGGATCAATGATCAATAAAGAATGAACGATGAAGAATGAACAAGCATCAACGATCAATGAAGAATGAACAATAAAGAATGAACAAGGATCAATGATAAATGACGAAGGAACGATAAAGAATGAACAAAGATCAATGATCAATGAAGAATGAACGATGAAGAATGAACAAGGATCAATGATCAATGACGAATGAACGATGAAGAATGAACAAGGATCAATGATCAATGAAGAATGAACGATGAAGAATGAACAAGGATCAATGATCAATGAAGAATGAACGATGAAGAATGAACAAGGATCAATGATCAATGACGAATGAACGATGAAGAATGAACAAGGATTAATGGTCAATGACAAATGAACGATGAAGAATGAACAAGGATCAATGATCAATGAAGAATAAACGATGAAGAATGAACAAGGATGAATGATCAATGAAGAATGAACGATGAAGAATGAAGAATGAACAAGGATCAATGATCGATGAATAATGAACGATGAAGAATGAACAAAGCTCAATGATCAATGACGAATGAACGATGAAGAATGAACAAGGATCAATGATCAATGAAGAATGAACGATGAAGAATGAACAAGGATCAATGATCAATGAAGATTAAACGATGAAGAATGAACAAGGGTCAATGGTCAATGACGAATGAATGATGAAGAATGAACAAGGATCAATGATCAATGAAGAATGAACGATGAAAAAGGAACAAGGATAAATGGTCAATGACGAATGAACGATGAAGAATGAACAAGGATCAATGATCAATGAAGAATGAACGATGAAGAATGAACAAGGATCAATGCTCAATGACGAATGAATGGTGAACAATGAACAAGGATCAATGATCAATGAAGAATGAACGATAAAGAATGAACAAGGATCAATGATCAATGAAGAATGAACGATGAAGAATGAACAAGGATCAATGATCAATGACGAATGAACGAAGAAGAATGAACAAGGATCAATGATCAATGAAGAATTAACGATGAAGAATGAAAAAGGATCAATGATCAATGAAGAATAAACGATGAAGAATGAACAAGTATCAATGGTTAATGACGAATGAACGATGAAAAATGAACAAGGATCAATGATCAATGAAGAATGAACGATGAAGAATGAACAAGGATCAATGATCAATGAAGAATAAACAAGAATTATTGGTCAATGACGAATGAACGATGAAGAATGAACAAGGATTAATGCTCAATGACGAATGAACGGTGAAGAATGAACAAGGATCAATGATCAATGAAGAATGAACGATGAAGAATGAACACGGATCAATGATTAATGAAGAATGAACGATGAAGAATGAACAAGGATCAATGATCAATGACGAATGAACGATGAAGAATGAACAAGGATCAATGATCAATGAAGAATTAACGTTGAAGAATGAACAAGGATCAATGATCAATGAAGAATAAACGATGAAGAATGAACAAGGATCAATGGTTAATGACGAATGAACGATGAAAAATGAACAAGGATCAATGATCAATGAAGAATGAACGATGAAGAATGAAGAAGGATCAATGATCAATGAAGAATAAACAAGAATTATTGGTTAATGACGAATGAACGATGAAGAATGAACAAGGATCAATGATCAATGAATAATGAACGATGAAGAATGAACAAGGATCAATGATCAATGAAGAATGAACGATGAAGAATGAACAAGGATCAATTATCAATGAAGAATGAACGATGAAGAATGAACAAGGATCAATGATAAGTGACGAAGGAACGATGAAGAATGAACAAGGATCAATGATCAATGAAGAATGAACGATGAAGAATGAACAAGGATCAATGATCAATGAAGAATAAACGATGAAGAATGAACAAGGATCAATGGTCAATGACAAATGAACGATGAAGAATGAACAAGGATCAATGAGCAATAAAGAATGAACGATGAAAAATGAACAAGGGTCAATGGTCAATGACGAATGAACGATGAAGAATGAACAAGGATCAATGATCAATGAAGAATGAACGATGAAGAATGAACAAGGATCAATGCTCAATGACGAATGAACGGTGAAGAATGAACAAGGATCAATGATCAATGAAGAATGAACGATGAAGAATGAACAAGGATCAATGATCAATGAAGAATGAACGATGAAGAATGAACAAGGATCAATGATCAATGACGAATGAACGAAGAAGAATGAACAAGGATCAATGATCAATGAAGAATTAACGATGAAGAATGAAAAAGGATCAATGATCAATGAAGAATAAACGATGAAGAATGAACAAGTATCAATTGTTAATGACGAATGAACGATGAAAAATGAACAAGGATCAATGATCAATGAAGAATGAACGATGAAGAATGAACAAGGATCAATGATCAATGAAGAATAAACAAGAATTATTGGTCAATGACGAATGAACGATGAAGAATGAACAAAGATTAATGCTCAATGACGAATGAACGGTGAAGAATGAACAATGAAGAATGAACGATGAAGAATGAACAAGGATAAATGATCAATGAAGAATGAACGTTGAAGAATGAACAAGGATCAATGATCAATGACGAATAAACAATAAAGAATGAACAAGGATCAATGATCAATGAAGAATAAACGATGAAGAATGAACAAGGATCAATGATCAATGAAGAATGAACGATAAAGAATGAACAAGGATTAATGGTCAATGACGAATAAACGATGAAGAATGAACAAGGATCAATGATCAATGAAGAATGAACGATGAAGAATGAACAAGGATCAATGATCAATGAAGAATGAACGATGAAGAATGAACAAGGATCAATGATAAATGACGAAGGAACGATAAAGAATGAACAAAGATCAATGATCAATGAAGAATGAACGATGAAGAACGAACAAGGATCAATGATCAATGACGAATGAACGATGAAGAATGAACAAGGATCAATGATCAATAAAGAAAGAACGATGAAGAATCAACAAGGATCAATGATCAATGAAGAATGAACGATGAAGAATGAAAGAGGATCAATGATCAATGACGAATGAACGATGAAGAATGAACAAGGATTAATGGTCAATGACAAATGAACGATGAAGAATGAACAAGGATCAATGATCAATGAAGAATAAACGATGAAGAATGAATAAGGATCAATGATCAATGAAGAATGAACGATGAAGAATGAACAAGGATCAATGATCGATGAATAATGAACGATGAAGAATGAACAAAGCTCAATGATCAATGACGAATGAACGATGAAGAATGAACAAGGATCAATGATCAATGAAGAATGAACGATGAAGAATGAACAAGGATCAATGATCAATGAAAAATAAACGATGAAGAATGAACAAGGATCAATGGTCAATGACGAATGAACGATGAAGAATGAACAAGGATCAATGATCAATGAAGAATGAACGATGAAGAATGAACAAGGATCAATGGTCAATGACGAATGAACGATGAAGAATGAACAAGGATCAATGATCAATGAAGAATGAGCGATGAAGAATGAACAAGGATCAATGCTCAATGACGAATGAATGGTGAAGAATGAACAAGGATCAATGATCAATGAAGAATGAACGATAAAGAATGAACAAGGATCAATGATCAATGAAGAATGAACGATGAAGAATGAACAAGGATCAATGATCAATGACGAATGAACGAAGAAGAATGAACAAGGATCAATGATCAATGAAGAATTAACGATGAAGAATGAAAAAGGATCAATGATCAATGAAGAATAAACGATGAAGAATGAACAAGTATCAACTGTTAATGATGAATGAACGATGAAAAATGAACAAGGATCAATGATCAATGAAGAATGAACGATGAAGAATGAACAAGGATCAATGATCAATGAAGAATAAACAAGAATTATTGGTCAATGACGAATGAACGATGAAGAATGAACAAGGATTAATGCTCAATGACGAATGAACGGTGAAGAATGAACAATGAAGAATGAACGATGAAGAATGAACAAGGATAAATGATCAATGAAGAATGAACGATGAAGAATGAACAAGGATCAATGATCAATGACGAATAAACGATAAAGAATGAACAAGGATCAATGATCAATGAAGAATAAACGATGAAGAATGAACAAGGATCAATGATCAATGAAGAATGAACGATAAAGAATGAACAAGGATTAATGGTCAATGACGAATAAACGATGAAGAATGAACAAGGATCAATGATCAATGAAGAATGAACGATGAAGAATGAACAAGGATCAATGATCAATGAAGAATGAACGATGAAGAATGAACATAGGATCAATGATAAATGACGAAGGAACGATAAAGAATGAACAAAGATCAATGATCAATGAAGAATGAACGATGAAGAACGAACAAGGATCAATGATCAATGACGAATGAACGATGAAGAATGAACAAGGATCAATGATCAATAAAGAAAGAACGATGAAGAATGAACAAGGATCAATGATCAATGAAGAATGAACGATGAAGAATGAACAAGGATCAATGATCAATGACGAATGAACGATGAAGAATGAACAAGGATTAATGGTCAATGACAAATGAACGATGAAGAATGAACAAGGATCAATGATCAATGAAGAATAAACGATGAAGAATGAACAAGGATCAATGATCAATGAAGAATGAACGATGAAGAATGAACAAGGATCAATGATCGATGACTAATGAACGATGAAGAATGAACAAAGCTCAATGATCAATGACGAATGAACGATGAAGAATGAACAAGGATCAATGATCAATGAAGAATGAACGATGAAGAATGAACAAGGATCAATGATCAATGAAAAATAAACGATGAAGAATGAACAAGGATCAATGGTCAATGACGAATGAACGATGAAGAATGAACAAGGATCAATGATCAATGAAGAATGAACGATGAAGAATGAACAAGGATCAATGGTCAATGACGAATGAACGATGAAGAATGAACAAGGATCAATGATCAATGAAGAATGAGCGATGAAGAATGAACAAGGATCAATGCTCAATGACGAATGAATGGTGAAGAATGAACAAGGATCAATGATCAATGAAGAATGAACGATAAAGAATGAACAAGGATCAATGATCAATGAAGAATGAACGATGAAGAATGAACAAGGATCAATGATCAATGACGAATTAACGAAGATGAATGAACAAGGATCAATGATCAATGAAGAATTAACGATGAAGAATGAAAAAGGATCAATGATCAATGAAGAATAAACGATGAAGAATGAACAAGTATCAATGGTTAATGACGAATGAACGATGAAAAATGAACAAGGATCAATGATCAATGAAGAATGAACGATGAAGAATGAACAAGGATCAATGATCAATGAAGAATAAACAAGAATTATTGGTCAATGACGAATGAACGATGAAGAATGAACAAGGATTAATGCTCAATGACGAATGAACGGTGAAGAATGAACAAGGCTCAATGATCAATGAAGAATGAACAAGGATCAATGATCAATGAAGAATGAACGATGAAGAATGAACAAGGATCAATGATCAATGATCAATGACGAATGAACGATCAAGAATGAACAAGGATCAATGATCAACGAAGAATGAACGATGAAAAATGAACAAGGAGCAATGATCAATGAAGAATGAACGATGAAGAATGAACAAGGATCAATGATCAATGAAGAATGAACGATGAAGAATGAACAAGGATCAATTATCAATGAAGAATGAACGATGAAGAATGAACAAGGATCAATGATAAATGACGAAGGAACGATGAAGAATGAACAAGGATCAATGATCAATGAAGAATGAACGATGAAGAATGAACAAGGATCAATGCTCAATGACGAATGAACGATGAAGAATGAACAAGGATCAATGATCAATGAAGAATGAACGATGAAGAATGAACAAGGATCAATGATCAATGTAGAATGAACGATGAAGAATGAACAAGGATCAATGATCAATGACGAATGAACGAAGAAGAATGAACAAGAATCAATGATCAATGAAGAATTAACGATGAAGAATGAAAAAGGATCAATGATCAATGAAGAATAAACGATGAAGAATGAACAAGTATCTATGGTTAATGACGAATGAACGATGATAAATGAACAAGGATCAATGATCAATGAAGAATGAACGATGAAGAATGAACAAGGATCAATGATCAATGAAGAATAAACAAGAATTATTGGTCAATGACGAATGAACGATGAAGAATGAACAAGGATTAATGCTGAATGACGAATGAACGGTGAAGAATGAACAATGAAGAATGAAAGATGAAGAATGAACAAGGATCATTGATCAATGAAGAATGAACGATGAAGAATGAACAAGGATCAATGATCAATGACGAATGAACGATGAAGAATGAACAAGGATCAATGATCAATGAAGAATTAACGATGAAGAATGAACAAGGATCAATGATCAATAAAGAATAAACGATGAAGAATGAACAAGGATCAATGGTTAATGACGAATGAACGATGAAGAATTAACAAGGATCAATGATCAATGAAGAATAAACAAGAATTATTGGTTAATGACGAATGAACGAGAAGAATGAACAAGGATCAATGATCAATGAATAATGAACGATGAATAATGAACAAGGATCAATGATCAATGAATAATGAATGATGAAGAATGAACAAGGATCATTTATCAATGAAGAATGAACGATGAAGAATGAACAAGGATCAATGATCAATAAAGAAAGAACGATGAAGAATGAACAAGGATCAATGATCAATGAAGAATGAACGATGAAGAGTGAACAAGGATCAATGATCAATGACGAATGAACGATGAAGAATGAACAAGGATTAATGGTCAATGACAAATGAACGATGAAGAATGAACAAGGATCAATGATCAATGAAGAAAAAACGATGAAGAATGAACAAGGATCAATGATCAATGAAGAATGAACGATGAAGAATGATCAAGGCTCAATGATCGATGAATAATGAACGATGAAGAATGAACAAAGCTCAATGATCAATGACGAATGAACGATGAAGAATGAACAAGGATTAATGATAAATGAAGAATGAACGATGAAGAATGAACAATGAAGAATAAACGATGAAGAATGAACAAGGATCAATGGTCAATGTAGAATGAACGATGAAGAATGAACAAGGATCAATGATCAATGAAGAATGAACGATGAAGAATGAACAAGGATCAATGATCAATGACGAATTAACGAAGAAGAATGAACAAGGATCAATGATCAATGAAGAATTAACGATGAAGAATGAAAAAGGATCAATGATCAATGAAGAATAAACGATGAAGAATGAACAAGTATCAATGGTTAATGACGAATGAACGATGAAAAATGAACAAGGATCAATGATCAATGAAGAATGAACGATGAAGAATGAACAAGGATCAATGATCAATGAAGAATAAACAAGAATTATTGGTCAATTACGAATGAACGATGAAGAATGAACAAGGATTAATGCTCAATGACGAATGAACGGTGAAGAATGAACAAGGCTCAATGATCAATGAAGAATGAACAAGGATCAATGATCAATGAAGAATGAACGATGAAGAATGAACAAGGATCAATGATCAATGATCAATGACGAATGAACGATCAAGAATGAACAAGGATCAATGATCAACGAAGAATGAACGATGAAAAATGAACAAGGAGCAATGATCAATGAAGAATGAACGATGAAGAATGAACAAGGATCAATGATCAATGAAGAATAAACAAGAATTATTGGTTAATGACGAATGAACGACGAAGAATGAACAAGGATCAATGATCAATGAATAATGAACGATGAAGAATGAACAAGGATCAATGATCAATGAAGAATGAACGATGAAGAATGAACAAGGATCAATTATCAATGAAGAATGAACGATGAAGAATGAACAAGGATCAATGATAAATGACGAAGGAACGATGAAGAATGAACAAGGATCAAGGATCAATGAAGAATGAACGATGAAGATTGAACAAGGATCAATGATCAATGAAGTATAAACGATGATGAATGAACAAGGATCAATGGTCAATGACGAATGAACGATGAAGAATAAACAAGGATCAATGATCAATAAAGAATGAACGATGAAGAATGAACAAGGGTCAATGGTCAATGACGAATGAACGATGAAGAATGAACAAGGATCAATGATCAATGAAGAATGAACGATGAAGAATGAACAAGGATCAATGCTCAATGACGAATGAACGGTGAAGAATGAACAAGGATCAATGATCAATGAAGAATGAACGATGAAGAATGAACAAGGATCAATGATCATTGTAGAATGAACGATGAAGAATGAACAAGGATCAATGATCAATGACGAATGAACGAAGAAGAATGAACAAGAATCAATGATCAATGAAGAATTAACGATGAAGAATGAAAAAGGATCAATGATCAATGAAGAATAAACGATGAAGAATGAACAAGTATCTATGGTTAATGACGAATGAACGATGATAAATGAACAAGGATCAATGATCAATGAAGAATGAACGATGAAGAATGAACAAGGATCAATGATCAATGAAGAATAAACAAGAATTATTGGTCAATGACGAATGAACGATGAAGAATGAACAAGGATTAATGCTGAATGACGAATGAACGGTGAAGAATGAACAATGAAGAATGAAAGATGAAGAATGAACAAGGATCATTGATCAATGAAGAATGAACGATGAAGAATGAACAAGGATCAATGATCAATGACGAATGAACGATGAAGAATGAACAAGGATCAATGATCAATGAAGAATTAACGATGAAGAATGAACAAGGATCAATGATCAATGAAGAATAAACGATGAAGAATGAACAAGGATCAATGGTTAATGACGAATGAACGATGAAGAATTAACAAGGATCAATGATCAATGAAGAATAAACAAGAATTATTGGTTAATGACGAATGAAAGAGAAGAATGAACAAGGATCAATGATCAATGAATAATGAACGATGAATAATGAACAAGGATCAATGATCAATGAATAATGAACGATGAAGAATGAACAAGGATCATTTATCAATGAAGAATGAACGATGAAGAATGAACAAGGATCAATGATCAATAAAGAAAGAACGATGAAGAATGAACAAGGATCAATGATCAATGAAGAATGAACGATGAAGAATGAACAAGGATCAATGATCAATGACGAATGAACGATGAAGAATGAACAAGGATTAATGGTCAATGACAAATGAACGATGAAGAATGAACAAGGATCAATGATCAATGAAGAATAAACGATGAAGAATGAACAAGGATCAATGATCAATGAAGAATGAACGATGAAGAATGATCAAGGCTCAATGATCGATGAATAATGAACGATGAAGAATGAACAAAGCTCAATGATCAATGACGAATGAACGATGAAGAATGAACAAGGATCAATGATCAATGAAGAATGAACGATGAACAATGAACAATGAAGAATAAACGATGAAGAATGAACAAGGATCAATGGTCAATGACGAATGAACGATGAAGAATGAACAAGGATCAATGATCAATGAAGAATGAACGATGAAGAATGAACAAGGATCAATGATCAATGAAGAATGAACGATGAAGAATGAACAAGGATCAATGCTCAATGACGAATGAATGGTGAAGAATGAACAAGGATCAATGATCAATGAAGAATGAACGATAAAGAATGAACAAGGATCAATGATCAATGAAGAATGATCGATGAAGAATGAACAAGGATCAATGATCAATGACGAATGAACGAAGAAGAATGAACAAGGATCAATGATCAATGAAGAATTAACGATGAAGAATGAAAAAGGATCAATGATCAATGAAGAATAAACGATGAAGAATGAACAAGTATCAATGGTTAATGACGAATGAACGATGAAAAATGAACAAGGATCAATGATCAATGAAGAATGAACGATGAAGAATGAACAAGGATCAATGATCAATGAAGAATAAACAAGAATTATTGGTCAATGACGAATGAACGATGAAGAATGAACAAGGATTAATTCCCAATGACGAATGAACGGTGAAGAATGAACAAGGATCAATGATCAATGAAAAATGAACGATGAAGAATGAACAAGGATCAATGATCAATGATGAATGAACGATGAAGAATGAACAAGGATCAATGATCAATGACGAATGAACGATGAAGAATGAACAAGGATCAATGATCAATGTAGAATGAACGATGAAAAATGAACAAGGAGCAATGATCAATGAAGAATGAACGATGAAGAATGAACAAGGATCAATGATCAATGTAGAATAAACAAGAATTATTGGTTAATGACGAATGAACGACGAAGAATGAACAAGGATCAATGATCAATGAATAATGAACGATGAAGAATGAACAAGGATCAATGATCAATGAAGAATGAACGATGAAGAATGAACAAGGATCAATTATCCATGAAGAATGAACGATGAAGAATGAACAAGGATCAATGATAAATGACGAAGGAACGATGAAGAATGAACAAGGATCAATGATCAATGAAGAATGAACGATGAAGAATGAACAAGGATCAATGATCAATGAAGAATAAACGATGATGAATGAACAAGGATCAATGGTCAATGACGAATGAACGATGAAGAATGAACAAGGATCAATGATCAATAAAGAATGAACGATGAAGAATGAACAAGGGTCAATGGTCAATGACGAATAAACGATGAAGAATGAACAAGGATCAATGATCAATGAAGAATGAACGATGAAGAATGAACAAGGATCAATGCTCAATGACGAATGAACGGTGAAGAATGAACAAGGATCAATGATCAATGAAGAATGAACGATGAAGAATGAACAAGGATCAATGATCAATGAAGAATGAACGATGAAGAATGAACAAGGATCAATGATCAATGACGAATGAACGAAGAAGAATGAACAAGGATCAATGATCAATGAAGAATTAACGATGAAGAATGAAAAAGGATCAATGATCAATGAAGAATAAACGATGAAGAATGAACAAGTATCAATGGTTAATGACGAATGAACGATGAAAAATGAACAAGGATCAATGATCAATGAAGAATGAACGATGAAGAATGAACAAGGATCAATGATCAATGAAGAATAAACAAGAATTATTGGTCAATGACGAATGAACGATGAAGAATGAACAAGGATTAATGCTGAATGACGAATGAACGGTGAAGAATGAACAATGAAGAATGAACGATGAAGAATGAACAAGGATCATTGATCAATGAAGAATGAACGATGAAGAATGAACAAGGATCAACGATCAATGACGAATGAACGATGAAGAATGAACAATGATCAATGATCAATGAAGAATTAACGATGAAGAAAGAACAAGGATCAATGATCAATGAAGAATAAACGATGAAGAATGAACAAGGATCAATGGTTAATGACCAATGAACGATGAAGAATGAACAAGGATCAATGATCAATGAAGAATAAACAAGAATTATTGGTTAATGACGAATGAACGATAAAGAATGAACAAGGATCAATGATCAATGAATAATGAACGATGAAGAATGAACAAGGATCAATGATCAATAATGAATGAACGATGAAGAATGAACAAGGATCAATTATCAATGAAGAATGAACGATGAAGAATGAACAAGGATCAATGATCAATGAAGAATAAACAAGAATTATTGGTTAATGACGAATGAACGATGAAGAATGAACAAGGATCAATGATCAATGAATAATGAACGATGAAGAATGAACAAGGATCAATGATCAATAATGAATGAACGATGAAGAATGAACAAGGATCAATTATCAATGAAGAAGGAACGATGAAGAATGAACAAAGATCAATGATCAATGACGAATGAACAAGAATTAATGGTCAGTAACGAATGAACGATGAAGAATGAACAAGGATCAATGATCAATGACGAATGAACGATGAAGAAGGAACAAGGATTAATGATCAATAAAGAAAGAACGATGAAGAATAAACAAGGATCAATGATCAATGAAGAATGAACGATGAAGAATGAACAAGGATCAATGATCAATGACGAATGAACGATGAAGAATGAACAAGGATTAATGGTCAATGACAAATGAACGATGAAGAATGAACAAGGATCAATGATCAATGAAGAATAAACGATGAAGAATGTACAAGGATCAATGATCAATGAAGAATGAACGATGAAGAATGATCAAGGATCAATGATCGATGAATAATGAACGATGAAGAATGAACAAAGCTCAATAATCAATGACGAATGAACGATGAAGAATGAACAAGGATCAATGATCAATGAAGAATGAACGATGAAGAATGAACAAGGATCAATGATCAATGAAGAATAAACGATGAAGAATGAACAAGGATCAATGGTCAATGACGAATGAACGATGAAGAATGAACAAGGATCAATGATCAATGAAGAATGAACGATGAAGAATGAACAAGGATCAATGGTCAATGATGAATGAACGATGAAGAATGAACAAGGATCAATGATCAATGAAGAATGAACGATGAAGAATGAACAAGGATCAATGCTCAATGACGAATGAATGGTGAAGAATGAACAAGGATCAATGATCAATGAAGAATGAACGATAAAGAATGAACAAGGATCAATGATCAATGAAGAATGAACGATGAAGAATGAACAAGGATCAATGATCAATGACGAATGAACGAAGAAGAATGAACAAGGATCAATGATCAATGAAGAATTAACGATGACGAATGAAAAAGGATCAATGATCAATGAAGAATAAACGATGAAGAATGAACAAGTATCAATGGTTAATGACGAATGAACGATGAAAAATGAACAAGGATCAATGATCAATGAAGAATGTACGATGAAGAATGAACAAGGATCAATGATCAATGAAGAATAAACAAGAATTATTGGTCAATGACGAATGAACGATGAAGAATGGACAAGGATTAATGCTCAATGACGAATGAACGGTGAAGAATGAACAAGGATCAATGATCAATGAAGAATGAACGATGAAGAATGAACGATGAAGAATGAACAAGGATCAATGATCAATGAAGAATGAACGATGAAGAATGACCAAGGATGAATGATCGATGAATAATGAACGATGAAGAATGAACAAAGCTCAATAATCAATGACGAATGAACGATGAAGAATGAACAAGGATCAATGATCAATGAAGAATGAACGATGAAGAATGAACAAGGATCAATGATCAATGAAGAATAAACGATGAAGAATGAACAAGGATCAATGGTCAATGACGAATGAACGATGAAGAATGAACAAGGATCAATGATCAATGAAGAATGAACGATGAAGAATGAACAAGGATCAATGATCAATGACGAATGAACGATGAAGAATGAACAAGGATCAATGATCAATGAAGAATGAACGATGAAAAATGAACAAGGAGCAATGATCAATGAAGAATGAACGATGAAGAATGAGCAAGGATCAATGATCAATGAAGAATAAACAAGAATTATTGGTTAATGACGAATGAACGACGAAGAATGAACAAGGATCAATGATCAATGAATAATGAACGATGAAGAATGAACAAGGATCAATGATCAATGAAGAATGAATGATGAAGAATGAACAAGGATCAATTATCAATGAAGAATGAACGATGAAGAATGAACAAGGATCAATGATAAATGACGAAGGAACGATGAAGAATGAACAAGGATCAATGATCAATGAAGAATGAACGATGAAGAATGAACAAGGATCAATGATCAATGAAGAATAAACGATGATGAATGAACAAGGATCAATGGTCAATGACGAATGAACGATGAAGAATGAACAAGGATCAATGATCAATAAAGAATGAACGATGAAGAATGAACAAGGGTCAATGGTCAATGACGAATAAACGATGAAGAATGAACAAGGATCAATGATCAATGAAGAATGAACGATGAAGAATGAACAAGGATCAATGCTCAATGACGAATGAACGGTGAAGAATGAACAAGGATCAATGATCAATGAAGAATGAACGATGAAGAATGAACAAGGATCAATGATCAATGAAGAATGAACGATGAAGAATGAACAAGGATCAATGATCAATGACGAATGAACGAAGAAGAATGAACAAGGATCAATGATCAATGAAGAATTAACGATGAAGAATGTAAAAGGATCAATGATCAATGAAGAATAAACGATGAAGAATGAACAAGTATCAATGGTTAATGACGAATGAACGATGAAAAATGAACAAGGATCAATGATCAATGAAGAATGAACGATGAAGAATGAACAAGGATCAATGATCAATGAAGAATAAACAAGAATTATTGGTCAATGACGAATGAACGATGAAGAATGAACAAGGATTAATGCTGAATGACGAATGAACGGTGAAGAATGAACAATGAAGAATGAACGATGAAGAATGAACAAGGATCATTGATCAATGAAGAATGAACGATGAAGAATGAACAAGGATCAATGATCAATGACGAATGAACGATGAAGAATGAACAATGATCAATGATCAATGAAGAATTAACGATGAAGAAAGAACAAGGATCAATGATCAATGAAGAATAAACGATGAAGAATGAACAAGGATCAATGGTTAATGACCAATGAACGATGAAGAATGAACAAGGATCAATGATCAATGAAGAATAAACAAGAATTATTGGTTAATGACGAATGAACGATAAAGAATGAACAAGGATCAATGATCAATGAATAATGAACGATGAAGAATGAACAAGGATCAATGATCAATAATGAATGAACGATGAAGAATGAACAAGGATCAATTATCAATGAAGAATGAACGATGAAGAATGAACAAGGATCAATGATCAATGAAGAATAAACAAGAATTATTGGTTAATGACGAATGAACGATGAAGAATGAACAAGGATCAATGATCAATGAATAATGAACGATGAAGAATGAACAAGGATCAATGATCAATAATGAATGAACGATGAAGAATGAACAAGGATCAATTATCAATGAAGAAGGAACGATGAAGAATGAACAAAGATCAATGATCAATGACGAATGAACAAGAATTAATGGTCAGTAACGAATGAACGATGAAGAATGAACAAGGATCAATGATCAATGACGAATGAACGATGAAGAAGGAACAAGGATTAATGATCAATAAAGAAAGAACGATGAAGAATAAACAAGGATCAATGATCAATGAAGAATGAACGATGAAGAATGAACAAGGATCAATGATCAATGACGAATGAACGATGAAGAATGAACAAGGATTAATGGTCAATGACAAATGAACGATGAAGAATGAACAAGGATCAATGATCAATGAAGAATAAACGATGAAGAATGTACAAGGATCAATGATCAATGAAGAATGAACGATGAAGAATGATCAAGGATCAATGATCGATGAATAATGAACGATGAAGAATGAACAAAGCTCAATAATCAATGACGAATGAACGATGAAGAATGAACAAGGATCAATGATCAATGAAGAATGAACGATGAAGAATGAACAAGGATCAATGATCAATGAAGAATAAACGATGAAGAATGAACAAGGATCAATGGTCAATGACGAATGAACGATGAAGAATGAACAAGGATCAATGATCAATGAAGAATGAACGATGAAGAATGAACAAGGATCAATGGTCAATGATGAATGAACGATGAAGAATGAACAAGGATCAATGATCAATGAAGAATGAACGATGAAGAATGAACAAGGATCAATGCTCAATGACGAATGAATGGTGAAGAATGAACAAGGATCAATGATCAATGAAGAATGAACGATAAAGAATGAACAAGGATCAATGATCAATGAAGAATGAACGATGAAGAATGAACAAGGATCAATGATCAATGACGAATGAACGAAGAAGAATGAACAAGGATCAATGATCAATGAAGAATTAACGATGACGAATGAAAAAGGATCAATGATCAATGAAGAATAAACGATGAAGAATGAACAAGTATCAATGGTTAATGACGAATGAACGATGAAAAATGAACAAGGATCAATGATCAATGAAGAATGTACGATGAAGAATGAACAAGGATCAATGATCAATGAAGAATAAACAAGAATTATTGGTCAATGACGAATGAACGATGAAGAATGGACAAGGATTAATACTCAATGACGAATGAACGGTGAAGAATGAACAAGGATCAATGATCAATGAAGAATGAACGATGAAGAATGAACGATGAAGAATGAACAAGGATCAATGATCAATGAAGAATGAACGATGAAGAATGAACAAGGATCAATGATTAATGACGAATGAACGAAGAAGAATGAACAAGGATCAATGATCATTGAAGAATTAACGATGAAGAATGAACAAGGATCAATGATCAATGAAGAATAAACGATGAAGAATGAACAAGGATCAATGGTTAATGACGAATGAACGATGAAAAATGAACAAGGATCAATGATCAATGAAGAATGAACGATGAAGAATGAACAAGGATCAATGATCAATGAAGAATAAACAAGAATTATTGGTCAATGACGAATGAACGATGAAGAATGAACGATGAAGAATGAACAAGGATTAATGCTGAATGACGAATGAACGGTGAAGAATGAACAATGAAGAATGAACGATGAAGAATGAACAAGGATCATTGATCAATGACGAATGAACGATGAAGAATGAACAAGGATCAATGATCAATGAAGAATTAACGATGAAGAATGAACAAGGATCAATGATCAATGAAGAATAAACGATGAAGAATGAACAAGGATCAATGGTTAATGACGAATGAACGATGAATATTGAACAAGGATCAATGATCAATGAAGAATAAACAAGAATTATTGGTTAATGACGAATGAACGATGAAGAATGAACAAGGATCAATGATCAATGAATAATGAACGATGAAGAATGAATAAGGATCAATGATCAATGAAGAATGCACGATGAAGAATGAACAAGGATCAATTATCAATGAAGAATGAACGATGAAGAATGAACAAGGATCAACGATCAATGAAGAAGGAACGATGAAGAATGAACAAAGATCAATGATCAATGACGAATGAACGATGAAGAATGAACAAGGATCAATGATCAATGAAGAATGAACGATGAAGAAATAACAAGGATCAATGATCAATGAAGAATGAACAAGAATTAATGTTCAGTAACGAATGAACGATGAAGAATGAACAAGGATCAATGATCAATGACGAATGAACGATGAAGAATGAAGAAGGATCAATGATCAATAAAGAAAGAACGATGAAGAATGAACAAGGATCAATGATCAATGAAGAATGAACGTTGAAGAATGAACAAGGATCAATGATCAATGACGAATGAACGATGAAGATTGAACAAGGATTAATGGTCAATGACAAATGAACGATGAAGAATGAACAAGGATCAATGATCAATGAAGAATAAACGATGAAGAATGTACAAGGATCAATGATCAATGAAGAATGAACGATGAAGAATGAACAAGGATCAATGATCGATGAATAATGAACGATGAAGAATGAACAAAGCTCAATGATCAATGACGAATGAACGATGAAGAATGAACAAGGATCAATGATCAATGAAGAATGAACGATGAAGAATGAACAAGGATCAATGATCAATGAAGAATAAACGATGAAGAATGAACAAGGATCAATGGTCAATCACTAATGAACGATGAAGAATGAACAAGGATCAATGATCAATGAAGAATGAACGATGAAGAATGAACAAGGATCAATGGTCAATGACGAATGAACGATGAAGAATGAACAAGGATCAATGATCAATGAAGAATGAACGATGAAGAATGAACAAGGATCAATGCTCAATGACGAATGAATGGTGAAGAATGAACAAGGATCAATGATCAATGAAGAATGAACGATAAAGAATGAACAAGGATCAATGATCAATGAAGAATGAACGATGAAGAATGAACAAGGATCAATGATCAATGACGAACGAACGAAGAAGAATGAACAAGGATCAATGATCAATGAAGAATTAACGATGAAGAATGAAAAAGGATCAATGATCAATGAAGAATAGACGATGAAGAATGAACAAGTATCAATGGTTAATGACGAATGAACGATGAAAAATGAACAAGGATCAATGATCAATGAAGAATGAACGATGAAGAATGAACAAGGATCAATGATCAATGAAGAATAAACAAGAATTATTGGTCAATGACGAATGAACGATGAAGAATGGACAAGGATTAATGCTCAATGACGAATGAACGGTGAAGAATGAACAAGGATCAATGATCAATGAAGAATGAACGATGAAGAATGAACAAGGATCAATGATCAATGAAGAATGAACGATGAAGAATGAACAAGGATCAATGATCAATGACGAATGAACGAAGAAGAATGAACAAGGATCAATGATCATTGAAGAATTAACGATGAAGAATGAACAAGGATCAATGATCAATGAAGAATAAACGATGAAGAATGAACAAGGATCAATGGTTAATGACGAATGAACGATGAAAAATGAACAAGGATCAATGATCAATGAAGAATGAACGATGAAGAATGAACAAGGATCAATGATCAATGAAGAATAAACAAGAATTATTGGTCAATGACGAATGAACGATGAAGAATGAACGATGAAGAATGAACAAGGATTAATGCTGAATGACGAATGAACGGTGAAGAATGAACAATGAAGAATGAACGATGAAGAATGAACAAGGATCATTGATCAATGACGAATGAACGATGAAGAATGAACAAGGATCAATGATCAATGAAGAATTAACGATGAAGAATGAACAAGGATCAATGATCAATGAAGAATAAACGATGAAGAATGAACAAGGATCAATGGTTAATGACGAATGAACGATGAAGAATGAACAAGGATCAATGATCAATGAAGAATAAACAAGAATTATTGGTTAATGACGAATGAACGATGAAGAATGAACAAGGATCAATGATCAATGAATAATGAACGATGAAGAATGAACAAGGATCAATGATCAATGAAGAATGAACGATGAAGAATGAACAAGGATCAATTATCAATGAAGAATGAACGATGAAGAATGAACAAGGATCAACGATCAATGAAGAAGGAACGATGAAGAATGAACAAAGATCAATGATCAATGACGAATGAACGATGAAGAATGAACATGGATCAATGATCAATGAAGAATGAACGATGAAGAAATAACAAGGATCAATGATCAATGAAGAATGAACAAGAATTAATGTTTAGTAACGAATGAACGATGAAGAATGAACAAGGATCAATGATCAATGACGAATGAACGATGAAGAATGAACACGGATCAATGATCAATAAAGAAAGAACGATGAAGAATGAACAAGGATCAATGATCAATGAAGAATGAACGTTGAAGAATGAACAAGGATCAATGATCAATGATGAATGAACGATGAAGAATGAACAAGGATTAATGGTCAATGACAAATGAACGATGAAGAATGAACAAGGATCAATGATCAATGAAGAATAAACGATGAAGAATGTACAAGGATCAATGATCAATGAAGAATGAACGATGAAGAATGAACAAGGATCAATGATCGATGAATAATGAACGATGAAGAATGAACAAAGCTCAATGATCAATGACGAATGAACGAAGAAGAATGAACAAGGATCAATGATCAATGAAGAATGAACGATGAAGAATGAACAAGGATCAATGATCAATGAAGAATAAACGATGAAGAATGAACAAGGATCAATGGTCAATGACGAATGAACGATGAAGAATGAACAAGGATCAATGATCAATGAAGAATAAACGATGAAGAATGAACAAGGATCAATGGTCAATGACGAATGAACGATGAAGAATGAACAAGGATCAATGATCAATGAAGAATGAACGATGAAGAATGAACAAGGATCAATGGTCAATGACGAATGAACGATGAAGAATGAACAAGGATCAACGATCAATGAAGAAGGAACGATGAAGAATGAACAAAGATCAATGATCAATGACGAATGAACGATGAAGAATGAACAACGATCAATGATCAATGAAGAATGAACGATGAAGAAATAACAAGGATCAATGATCAATGAAGAATGAACAAGAATTAATGTTTAGTAACGAATGAACGATGAAGAATGAACAAGGATCAATGATCAATGACGAATGAACGATGAAGAATGAACAAGGATCAATGATCAATAAAGAAAGAACGATGAAGAATGAACAAGGATCAATGATCAATGAAGAATGAACGTTGAAGAATGAACAAGGATCAATGATCAATGACGAATGAACGATGAAGAATGAACAAGGATTAATGGTCAATGACAAATGAACGATGAAGAATGAACAAGGATCAATGATCAATGAAGAATAAACGATGAAGAATGTACAAGGATCAATGATCAATGAAGAATGAACGATGAAAAATGAACAAGGATCAATGATCGATGAATAATGAACGATGAAGAATGAACAAAGCTCAATGATCAATGACGAATGAACGATGAAGAATGAACAAGGATCAATGATCAATGAAGAATGAACGGTGAAGAATGAACCAGGATCAATGATCAATGAAGAATAAACGATGAAGAATGAACAAGGATCAATGGTCAATGACGAATGAACGATGAAGAATGAACAAGGATCAATGATCAACGAAGAATGAACAAGGATCAATGGTCAATGACGAATGAACGATGAAGAATGAACAAGGATCAATGATCAATGAAGAATGAACGATGAAGAATGAACAAGGATCAATGCTCAATGACGAATGAATGGTGAAGAATGAACAAGTATCAATGATCAATCAAGAATGAACGATAAAGAATGAACAAGGATCAATGATCAATGAAGAATGAACGATGAAGAATGAACAAGGATCAATGATCAATGACGAATGAACGAAGAAGAATGAACAAGGATCAATGATCAATGAAGAATTAACGATGAAGAATGAAAAAGGATCAATGATCAATGAAGAATAAACGATGAAGAATGAACAAGTATCAATGGTTAATGACGAATGAACGATGAAAAATGAACAAGGATCAATGATCAATGAAGAATGAACGATGAAGAATGAACGATGAAGAATGAA
Organism: Amaranthus tricolor; assembly: GCF_026212465.1. Taxonomy (NCBI): domain Eukaryota; kingdom Viridiplantae; phylum Streptophyta; class Magnoliopsida; order Caryophyllales; family Amaranthaceae; genus Amaranthus; species Amaranthus tricolor. The sequence goes on from NC_080063.1 coordinate 1,990,772, forward strand.
CAAGGATCAATGATCAATGAAGAATAAACAAGAATTATTGGTCAATGACGAATGAACGATGAAGAATGGACAAGGATTAATGCTCAATGACGAATGAACGGTGAAGAATGAACAAGGATCAATGATCAATGAAGAATGAACGATGAAGAATGAACGATGAAGAATGAACACGGATCATTGATCAATGAAGAATGAACGATGAAGAATGAACAAGGATCAATGATCAATGACGAATGAACGAAGAAGAATGAACAAGGATCAATGATCATTGAAGAATTAACGATGAAGAATGAACAAGGATCAATGATCAATGAAGAATAAACGATGAAGAATGAACAAGGATCAATGGTTAATGACGAATGAACGATGAAAAATGAACAAGGATCAATGATCAATGAAGAATGAACGATGAAGAATGAACAAGGATCAATGATCAATGAAGAATAAACAAGAATTATTGGTCAATGACGAATGAACGATGAAGAATGAACGATGAAGAATGAACAAGGATTAATGCTGAATGACGAATGAACGGTGAAGAATGAACAATGAAGAATGAACGATGAAGAATGAACAAGGATCATTGATCAATGACGAATGAACGATGAAGAATGAACAAGGATCAATGATCAATGAAGAATTAACGATGAAGAATGAACAAGGATCAATGATCAATGAAGAATAAACGATGAAGAATGAACAAGGATCAATGGTTAATGACGAATGAACGATGAAGAATGAACAAGGATCAATGATCAATGAAGAATAAACAAGAATTATTGGTCAATGACGAATGAACGATGAAGAATGAACGATGAAGAATGAACAAGGATTAATGCTGAATGACGAATGAACGGTGAAGAATGAACAATGAAGAATGAACGATGAAGAATGAACAAGGATCAATGATCAATGAAGAATAAACGATGAAGAATGAACAAGGATCAATGGTTAATGACGAATGAACGATGAAGAATGAACAAGGATCAATGATCAATGAAGAATAAACAAGAATTATTGGTTAATGACGAATGAACGATGAAGAATGAACAAGGATCAATGATCAATGAATAATGAACGATGAAGAATGAACAAGGATCAATGATCAATGAAGAATGAACGATGAAGAATGAACAAGGATCAATTATCAATGAAGAATGAACGATGAAGAATGAGCAAGGATCAACGATCAATGAAGAAGGAACGATGAAGAATGAACAAAGATCAATGATCAATGACGAATGAACGATGAAGAATGAACAAGGATCAATGATCAATGAAGAATGAACGATGAAGAAATAACAAGGATCAATGATCAATGAAGAATGAACAAGAATTAATGTTCAGTAACGAATGAACGATGAAGAATGAACAAGGATCAATGATCAATGACGAATGAACGATGAAGAATGAACAAGGATCAATGATCAATAAAGAAAGAACGATGAAGAATGAACAAGGATCAATGATCAATGAAGAATGAACGTTGAAGAATGAACAAGGATCAATGATCAATGACGAATGAACGATGAAGAATGAACAAGGATCAATGATCAATGAAGAATAAACGATGAAGAATGAACAAGGATCAATGGTCAATGACGAATGAACGATGAAGAATGAACAAGGATCAATGATCAATGAAGAATAAACGATGAAGAATGAACAAGGATCAATGGTCAATGACGAATGAACGATGAAGAATGAACAAGGATCAATGATCAATGAAGAATGAACGATGAAGAATGAACAAGGATCAATGGTCAATGACGAATGAACGATGAAGAATGAACAAGGATCAATGATCAATGAAGAATGAACGATGAAAAATGAACAAGGATCAATGCTCAATGACGAATGAATGGTGAAGAATGAACAAGTATCAATGATCAATGAAGAATGAACGATAAAGAATGAACAAGGATCAATGATCAATGAAGAATGAACGATGAAGAATGAACAAGGATCAATGATCAATGACGAACGAACGAAGAAGAATGAACAAGGATCAATGATCAATGAAGAATTAACGATGAAGAATGAAAAATGATCAATGATCAATGAAGAATAAACGATGAAGAATGAACAAGTATCAATGGTTAATGACGAATGAACGATGAAAAATGAACAAGGATCAATGATCAATGAAGAATGAACGATGAAGAATGAACAAGGATCAATGATCAATGAAGAATAAACAAGAATTATTGGTCAATGACGAATGAACGATGAAGAATGAACAAGGATTAATGCTCAATGACGAATGAATGGTGAAGAATGAACAAGTATCAATGATCAATGAAGAATGAACGATAAAGAATGAACAAGGATCAATGATCAATGAAGAATGAACGATGAAGAATGAACAAGGATCAATGATCAATGAAGAATGAACGATGAAGAATGAACAAGGATCAATGCTCAATGACGAATGAATGGTGAAGAATGAACAAGTATCAATGATCAATGAAGAATGAACGATAAAGAATGAACAAGGATCAATGATCAATGAAGAATGAACGATGAAGAATGAACAAGGATCAATGATCAATGACGAATGAACGAAGAAGAATGAACAAGGATCAATGATCAATGAAGAATTAACGATGAAGAATGAAAAAGGATCAATGATCAATGAAGAATAAACGATGAAGAATGAACAAGTATCAATGGTTAATGACGAATGAACGATGAAAAATGAACAAGGATCAATGATCAATGAAGAATGAACGATGAAGAATGAACGATGAAGAATGAACAAGGATCAATGATCAATGAAGAATAAACAAGAATTATTGGTCAATGACGAATGAACGATGAAGAATGGACAAGGATTAATGCTCAATGACGAATGAACGGTGAAGAATGAACAAGGATCAATGATCAATGAAGAATGAACGATGAAGAATGAACGATGAAGAATGAACACGGATCATTGATCAATGAAGAATGAACGATGAAGAATGAACAAGGATCAATGATCAATGACGAATGAACGAAGAAGAATGAACAAGGATCAATGATCATTGAAGAATTAACGATGAAGAATGAACAAGGATCAATGATCAATGAAGAATAAACGATGAAGAATGAACAAGGATCAATGGTTAATGACGAATGAACGATGAAAAATGAACAAGGATCAATGATCAATGAAGAATGAACGATGAAGAATGAACAAGGATCAATGATCAATGAAGAATAAACAAGAATTATTGGTCAATGACGAATGAACGATGAAGAATGAACGATGAAGAATGAACAAGGATTAATGCTGAATGACGAATGAACGGTGAAGAATGAACAATGAAGAATGAACGATGAAGAATGAACAAGGATCATTGATCAATGACGAATGAACGATGAAGAATGAACAAGGATCAATGATCAATGAAGAATTAACGGTGAAGAATGAACAAGGATCAATGATCAATGAAGAATAAACGATGAAGAATGAACAAGGATCAATGGTTAATGACGAATGAACGATGAAGAATGAACAAGGATCAATGATCAATGAAGAATAAACAAGAATTATTGGTCAATGACGAATGAACGATGAAGAATGAACGATGAAGAATGAACAAGGATTAATGCTGAATGACGAATGAACGGTGAAGAATGAACAATGAAGAATGAACGATGAAGAATGAACAAGGATCAATGATCAATGAAGAATAAACGATGAAGAATGAACAAGGATCAATGGTTAATGACGAATGAACGATGAAGAATGAACAAGGATCAATGATCAATGAAGAATAAACAAGAATTATTGGTTAATGACGAATGAACGATGAAGAATGAACAAGGATCAATGATCAATGAATAATGAACGATGAAGAATGAACAAGGATCAATGATCAATGAAGAATGAACGATGAAGAATGAACAAGGATCAATTATCAATGAAGAATGAACGATGAAGAATGAGCAAGGATCAACGATCAATGAAGAAGGAACGATGAAGAATGAACAAAGATCAATGATCAATGACGAATGAACGATGAAGAATGAACAAGGATCAATGATCAATGAAGAATGAACGATGAAGAAATAACAAGGATCAATGATCAATGAAGAATGAACAAGAATTAATGTTCAGTAACGAATGAACGATGAAGAATGAACAAGGATCAATGATCAATGACGAATGAACGATGAAGAATGAACAAGGATCAATGATCAATAAAGAAAGAACGATGAAGAATGAACAAGGATCAATGATCAATGAAGAATGAACGTTGAAGAATGAACAAGGATCAATGATCAATGACGAATGAACGATGAAGAATGAACAAGGATCAATGATCAATGAAGAATAAACGATGAAGAATGAACAAGGATCAATGGTCAATGACGAATGAACGATGAAGAATGAACAAGGATCAATGATCAATGAAGAATAAACGATGAAGAATGAACAAGGATCAATGGTCAATGACGAATGAACGATGAAGAATGAACAAGGATCAATGATCAATGAAGAATGAACGATGAAGAATGAACAAGGATCAATGGTCAATGACGAATGAACGATGAAGAATGAACAAGGATCAATGATCAATGAAGAATGAACGATGAAAAATGAACAAGGATCAATGCTCAATGACGAATGAATGGTGAAGAATGAACAAGTATCAATGATCAATGAAGAATGAACGATAAAGAATGAACAAGGATCAATGATCAATGAAGAATGAACGATGAAGAATGAACAAGGATCAATGATCAATGACGAACGAACGAAGAAGAATGAACAAGGATCAATGATCAATGAAGAATTAACGATGAAGAATGAAAAATGATCAATGATCAATGAAGAATAAACGATGAAGAATGAACAAGTATCAATGGTTAATGACGAATGAACGATGAAAAATGAACAAGGATCAATGATCAATGAAGAATGAACGATGAAGAATGAACAAGGATCAATGATCAATGAATAATAAACAAGAATTATTGGTCAATGACGAATGAACGATGAAGAATGAACAAGGATTAATGCTCAATGACGAATGAACGGTGAAGAATGAACAAGTATCAATGATCAATGAAGAATGAACGATGAAGAATGAACGATGAAGAATGAACAAGGATCCATGATCAATGAAGAATGAACGATAAAGAATGAACAAGGATCAATGATCAATGACGAATAAACGAAGAAGAATGAACAAGGATCAATGATCATTGAAGAATTAACGATGAAGAATGAACAAGGATCAATGATCAATGAAGAATAAACGATGAAGAATGAACAAGGATCAATGGTTAATGACGAATGAATGATGAAAAATGAACAAGGATCAATGATCAATGACGAATGAACGATGAAGAATGAACGATGAAGAATGAACAAGGATTAATCCTGAGTGACGAATGAACGGTGAAGAATGAACAATGAAGAATGAACGATGAAGAATGAACAAGGATCATTGATCAATGAAGAATGAACGATGAAGAATGAACAAGGATCAATGATCAATGACGAATGAACGATGAAGAATGAACAAGGATCAATGATCAATGAAGAATTAACGATGAAGAATGAACAAGGATCAATGATCAATGAAGAATAAACGATGAAGAATGAACAAGGATCAATGGTTAATGACGAATGAACGATGAAGAATGAACAAGGATCAATGATCAATGAAGAATAAACAAGAATTATTTGTTAATGACGAATGAACGATGAAGAATGAACAAGGATCAATGATAAATGAAGAATGAACGATGAAGAATGAACAAGGATCAATTATCAATGAAGAATGAACGATGAAGAATGAACAAGGATCAACGATCAATGAAGAAGGAACGATGAAGAATGAACAAAGATCAATGATCAATGACGAATGAACGATGAAGAATGAACAAGGATCAATGATCAATGAAGAATGAACGATGAAGAAATAACAAGGATCAATGATCAATGAAGAATGAACAAGAATTAATGGTCAGTAACGAATGAACGATGAAGAATGAACAAGGATCAATGATCAATGACGAATGAACGATGAAGAATGAACAAGGATCAATGATCAATAAAGAAAGAACGATGAAGAATGAACAAGGATCAATGATCAATGAAGAATGAACGATGAAGAATGAACAAGGATCAATGATCGATGAATAATGAACGATGAAGAATGAACAAAGCTCAATGATCAATGACGAATGAACGATGAAGAATGAACAAGGATCAATGATCAATGAAGAATGAACGATGAAGAATGAACAAGGATCAATGATCAATGAAGAATAAACGATGAAGAATGAACAAGGATCAATGGTCAATGACGAATGAACGATGAAGAATGAACAAGGATCAATGATCAATGAAGAATGAACGATGAAGAATGAACAAGGATCAATGGTCAATGACGAATGAACGATGAAGAATGAACGAGGATCAATGATCAATGAAGAATGAACGATGAAGAATGAACAAGGATCAATGCTCAATGACGAATGAATGGTGAAGAATGAACAAGGATCAATGATCAATGAAGAATGAACGATAAAGAATGAACAAGGATCAATGATCAATGAAGAATGAACGATGAAGAATGAACAAGGATCAATGATCAATGACGAATGAACGAAGAAGAATGAACAAGGATCAATGATCAATGAAGAATTAACGATGAAGAATGAACAAGTATCAATGGTTAATGACGAATGAACGATGAAAAATGAACAAGGATCAATGATCAATGAAGAATGAACGATGAAGAATGAACAAGGATCAATGATCAATGAAGAATAAACAAGAATTATTTGTCAATGACGAATGAACGATGAAGAATGAACAAGGATTAATGCTCAATGACGAATGAACGGTGAAGAATGAACAAGGATCAATGATCAATGAAGAATGAACGATGAAGAATGAACGATGAAGAATGAACAAGGATCAATGATCAATGAAGAATGAACGATGAAGAATGAACAAGGATCAATGATCAATGACGAATGAACGAAGAAGAATGAACAAGGATCAATGATCAATGAAGAATAAACGATGAAGAATGAACAAGTATCAATGGTTAATGACGAATGAACGATGAAAAATGAACAAGGATCAATGATCAATGAAGAATGAACGATGAAGAATGAACAAGGATCAATGATCAATGAAGAATGAACGATAAAGAATGAACAAGGATCAATGATCAATGACGAATGAACGAAGAAGAATGAACAAGGATCAATGATCATTGAAGAATTAACGATGAAGAATGAACAAGGATCAATGATCAATGAAGAATAAACGATGATGAATGAACAAGGATCAATGGTTAATGACGAATGAACGATGAAAAATGAACAAGGATCAATGATCAATGAAGAATGAACGATGAAGAATGAACAAGGATCAATGATCAATGAAGAATAAACAAGAATTATTGGTCAATGACGAATGAACGATGAAGAATGAACAAGGATTAATGCTCAATGACGAATGAACGGTAAAAAATGAACAAGGATCAATGATCAATGAAGAATGAACGATGAAGAATGAACGATGATGAATGAACAAGGATCAATGATCAATGAAGAATGAACGATGAAGAATGAACAAGGATCAATGATCAATGACGAATGAACGAAGAAGAATGAACAAGGATCAATGATCATTGAAGAATTAACGATGAAGAATGAACAAGGATCAATGATCAATGAAGAATAAACAAGAATTATTGGTCAATGACGAATGAACGATGAAGAATGAACGATGAAGAATGAACAAGGATTAATGCTGAATGACGAATGAACGGTGAAGAATGAACAATGAAGAATGAACGATGAAGAATGAACAAGGATCATTGATCAATGAAGAATGAACGATGAAGAATGAACAAGGATCAATGATCAATGACGAATGAACGATGAAGAATGAACAAGGATCAATGATCAATGAAGAATTAACGATGAAGAATGAACAAGGATCAATGATCAATGAAGAATAAACGATGAAGAATGAACAAGGATCAATGGTTAATGACGAATGAACGATGAAGAATGAACAAGGATCAATGATCAATGAAGAATAAACAAGAATTATTGGTTAATGACGAATGAACGATGAAGAATGAACAAGGATCAATGATCAATGAAGAATGAACGATGAAGAATGAACAAGGATCAATTATCAATGAAGAATGAACGATGAAGAATGAACAAGGATAAACGATCAATGAAGAAGGAACGATGAAGAATGAACAAAGATCAATGATCAATGACGAATGAACGATAAAGAATGAACAAGGATCAATGATCAATGAAGAATGAACGATGAAGAAATAACAAGGATCAATGATCAATGAAGAATGAACAAGAATTAATGGTCAGTAACGAATGAACGATGAAGAATGAACAAGGATCAATGATCAATGACGAATGAACGATGAAGAATGAACAAGGATCAATGATCAATAAAGAAAGAACGATGAAGAATGAACAAGGATCAATGATCAATGAAGAATGAACGATGAAGAATGAACAAGGATCAATGATCAATGACGAATGAATGATGAAGAATGAACAAGGATTAATGGTCAATGACAAATGAACGATGAAGAATGAACAAGGATCAATGATCAATGAAGAATAAACGATGAAGAATGTACAAGGATCAATGATCAATGAAGAATGAACAAGGATCAATGATCGATGAATAATGAACGATGAAGAATGAACAAAGCTCAATGATCAATGACGAATGAACGATGAAGAATGAACAAGGATCAATGATCAATGAAGAATGAACGATGAATAATGAACAAGGATCAATGATCAATGAAGAATAAACGATGAAGAATGAACAAGGATCAATGGTCAATGACGAATGAACGATGAAGAATGAACAAGGATCAATGATCAATGAAGAATGAACGATGAAGAATGAACAAGGATCAATAGTCAATGACGAATGAACGATGAAGAATGAACAAGGATCAATGATCAATGAAGAATGAACGATGAAGAATGAACAAGGATCAATGCTCAATGACGAATGAATGCTGAAGAATGAACAAGGATCAATGATCAATGAAGAATGAACGATAAAGAATGAACAAGGATCAATGATCAATGAAGAATAAACGATGAAGAATGAACAAGGATCAATGATCAATGACGAATGAACAAAGAAGAATGAAAAAGGATCAATGATCAATGAAGAATAAACGATGAAGAATGAACAAGTATCAATGGTTAATGACGAATGAACGATGAAAAATGAACAAGGATCAATGATCAATGAAGAATGAACGATGAAGAATGAACAAGGATCAATGATCAATGAAGAATAAACAAGAATTATTGGTCAATGACGAATGAACGATGAAGAATGAACAAGGATTAATGCTCAATGACGAATGAACGGTGAAGAATGAACAAGGATCAATGATCAATGAAGAATGAACGATGAAGAATGAACGATGATGAATGAACAAGGATCAATGATCAATGAAGAATGAACGATGAAGAATGAACAAGGATCAATGATCAATGACGAATGAACGAAGAAGAATGAACAAGAATCAATGATCATTGAAGAATTAACGATGAAGAATGAACAATGAAGAATGAACGATGAAGAATGAACGATGAAGAATGAACGATGAAGAATGAACAAGGATTAATGCTGAATGACGAATGAACGGTGAAGAATGAACAATGAAGAATGAACGATGAAGAATGAACAAGGATCAATGATCAATGAAGAATGAACGATGAAGAATGAACAATGATCAATGGTCAATGACGAATGAACGATGAAGAATGAACAAGGATCAATGATCAATGAAGAATGAACGATGAAGAATGAACAAGGATCAATGATCAATGAAGAATGAACGATGAAGAATGAACAAGGATCAATGATCAATGAAGAATGAACGATGAAGAATGAACAAGGATCAATGATCAATGACGAATGAACGAAGAAGAATGAACAAGGATCAATGATCATTGAAGAATTAACGATGAAGAATGAACAAGGATCAATGATCAATGAAGAATAAACGATGAAGAATGAACAAGGATCAATGGTTAATGACGAATGAACGATGAAAAATGAACAAGGATCAATGATCAATGAAGAATGAACGATGAAGAATGAACAAGGATCAATGATCAATGAAGAATAAACAAGAATTATTGGTCAATGACGAATGAACGATGAAGAATGAACGATGAAGAATGAACAAGGATTAATGCTGAATGACGAATGAACGGTGAAGAATGAACAATGAAGAATGAACGATGAAGAATGAACAAGGATCATTGATCAATGAAGAATGAACGATGAAGAATGAACAAGGATCAATGATCAATGACGAATGAACGATGAAGAATGAACAAGGATCAATGATCAATGAAGAATTAACGATGAAGAATGAACAAGGATCAATGATCAATGAAGAATAAACGATGAAGAATGAACAAGGATCAATGGTTAATGACGAATGAACGATGAAGAATGAACAAGGATCAATGATCAATGAAGAATAAACAAGAATTATTGGTTAATGACGAATGAACGATGAAGAATGAACAAGGATCAATGATCAATGAAGAATGAACGATGAAGAATGAACAAGGATCAATTATCAATGAAGAATGAACGATGAAGAATGAACAAGGATAAACGATCAATGAAGAAGGAACGATGAAGAATGAACAAAGATCAATGATCAATGACGAATGAACGATAAAGAATGAACAAGGATCAATGATCAATGAAGAATGAACGATGAAGAAATAACAAGGATCAATGATCAATGAAGAATGAACAAGAATTAATGGTCAGTAACGAATGAACGATGAAGAATGAACAAGGATCAATGATCAATGACGAATGAACGATGAAGAATGAACAAGGATCAATGATCAATAAAGAAAGAACGATGAAGAATGAACAAGGATCAATGATCAATGAAGAATGAACGATGAAGAATGAACAAGGATCAATGATCAATGACGAATGAATGATGAAGAATGAACAAGGATTAATGGTCAATGACAAATGAACGATGAAGAATGAACAAGGATCAATGATCAATGAAGAATAAACGATGAAGAATGTACAAGGATCAATGATCAATGAAGAATGAACAAGGATCAATGATCGATGAATAATGAACGATGAAGAATGAACAAAGCTCAATGATCAATGACGAATGAACGATGAAGAATGAACAAAGATCAATGATCAATGAAGAATGAACGATGAATAATGAACAAGGATCAATGATCAATGAAGAATAAACGATGAAGAATGAACAAGGATCAATGGTCAATGACGAATGAACGATGAAGAATGAACAAGGATCAATGATCAATGAAGAATGAACGATGAAGAATGAACAAGGATCAATAGTCAATGACGAATGAACGATGAAGAATGAACAAGGATCAATGATCAATGAAGAATGAACGATGAAGAATGAACAAGGATCAATGCTCAATGACGAATGAATGCTGAAGAATGAACAAGGATCAATGATCAATGAAGAATGAACGATAAAGAATGAACAAGGATCAATGATCAATGAAGAATAAACGATGAAGAATGAACAAGGATCAATGATCAATGACGAATGAACAAAGAAGAATGAAAAAGGATCAATGATCAATGAAGAATAAACGATGAAGAATGAACAAGTATCAATGGTTAATGACGAATGAACGATGAAAAATTAACAAGGATCAATGATCAATGAAGAATGAACGATGAAGAATGAACAAGGATCAATGATCAATGAAGAATAAACAAGAATTATTGGTCAATGACGAATGAACGATGAAGAATGAACAAGGATTAATGCTCAATGACGAATGAACGGTGAAGAATGAACAAGGATCAATGATCAATGAAGAATGAACGATGAAGAATGAACGATGATGAATGAACAAGGATCAATGATCAATGAAGAATGAACGATGAAGAATGAACAAGGATCAATGATCAATGACGAATGAACGAAGAAGAATGAACAAGAATCAATGATCATTGAAGAATTAACGATGAAGAATGAACAATGAAGAATGAACGATGAAGAATGAACGATGAAGAATGAACGATGAAGAATGAACAAGGATTAATGCTGAATGACGAATGAACGGTGAAGAATGAACAATGAAGAATGAACGATGAAGAATGAACAAGGATCAATGATCAATGAAGAATGAACGATGAAGAATGAACAATGATCAATGGTCAATGACGAATGAACGATGAAGAATGAACAAGGATCAATGATCAATGAAGAATGAACGATGAAGAATGAACAAGGATCAATGATCAATGAAGAATGAACGATGAAGAATGAACAAGGATCAATGATCAATGAAGAATGAACGATGAAGAATGAACAAGGATCAATGATCAATGACGAATGAACGAAGAAGAATGAACAAGGATCAATGATCATTGAAGAATTAACGATGAAGAATGAACAAGGATCAATGATCAATGAAGAATAAACGATGAAGAATGAACAAGGATCAATGGTTAATGACGAATGAACGATGAAAAATGAACAAGGATCAATGATCAATGAAGAATGAACGATGAAGAATGAACAAGGATCAATGATCAATGAAGAATAAACAAGAATTATTGGTCAATGACGAATGAACGATGAAGAATGAACAAGGATTAATGCTGAATGACGAATGAACGGTGAAGAATGAACAATGAAGAATGAACGATGAAGAATGAACAAGGATCATTGATCAATGAAGAATGAACGATGAAGAATGAACAAGGATCAATGATCAATGACGAATGAACGATGAAGAATGAACAAGGATCAATGATCAATGAAGAATTAACGATGAAGAATGAACAAGGATCAATGATCAATGAAGAATAAACGATGAAGAATGAACAAGGATCAATGGTTAATGACGAATGAACGATGAAGAATGAACAAGGATCAATGATCAATGAAGAATAAACAAGAATTATTGGTTAATGACGAATGAACGAAGAAGAATGAACAAGGATCAATGATCAATGAAGAATGAACGATGAAGAATGAACAAGGATCAATCATCAATGAAGAATGAACGATGAAGAATGAACAAGGATAAACGATCAATGAAGAAGGAACGATGAAGAATGAACAAAGATCAATGATCAATGACGAATGAACGATAAAGAATGAACAAGGATCAATGATCAATGAAGAATGAACGATGAAGAAATAACAAGGATCAATGATCAATGAAGAATGAACAAGAATTAATGGTCAGTAACGAATGAACGATGAAGAATGAACAAGGATCAATGATCAATGACGAATGAACGATGAAGAATGAACAAGGATCAATGATCAATAAAGAAAGAACGATGAAGAATGAACAAGGATCAATGATCAATGAAGAATAAACGATGAAGAATGAACAAGGATCAATGGTCAATGACGAATGAACGATGAAGAATGAACAAGGATCAATGATCAATGAAGAATGAACGATGAAGAATGAACAAGGATCAATAGTCAATGACGAATGAACGATGAAGAATGAACAAGGATCAATGATCAATGAAGAATGAACGATGAAGAATGAACAAGGATCAATGCTCAATGACGAATGAATGCTGAAGAATGAAGAAGGATCAATGATCAATGAAGAATGAACGATAAAGAATGAACAAGGATCAATGATCAATGAAGAATAAACGATGAAGAATGAACAAGGATCAATGATCAATGACGAATGAACAAAGAAGAATGAAAAAGGATCAATGATCAATGAAGAATAAACGATGAAGAATGAACAAGTATCAATGGTTAATGACGAATGAACGATGAAAAATGAACAAGGATCAATGATCAATGAAGAATGAACGATGAAGAATGAACAAGGATCAATGATCAATGAAGAATAAACAAGAATTATTGGTCAATGACGAATGAACGATGAAGAATGAACAAGGATTAATGCTCAATGACGAATGAACGGTGAAGAATGAACAAGGATCAATGATCAATGAAGAATGAACGATGAAGAATGAACGATGATGAATGAACAAGGATCAATGATCAATGAAGAATGAACGATGAAGAATGAACAAGGATCAATGATCAATGACGAATGAACGAAGAAGAATGAACAAGAATCAATGATCATTGAAGAATTAACGATGAAGAATGAACAATGAAGAATGAACGATGAAGAATGAACGATGAAGAATGAACGATGAAGAATGAACAAGGATTAATGCTGAATGACGAATGAACGGTGAAGAATGAACAATGAAGAATGAACGATGAAGAATGAACAAGGATCAATGATCAATGAAGAATGAACGATGAAGAATGAACAATGATCAATGGTCAATGACGAATGAACGATGAAGAATGAACAAGGATCAATGATCAATGAAGAATGAACGATGAAGAATGAACAAGGATCAATGATCAATGAAGAATGAACGATGAAGAATGAACAAGGATCAATGATCAATGAAGAATGAACGATGAAGAATGAACAAGGATCAATGATCAATGACGAATGAACGAAGAAGAATGAACAAGGATCAATGATCATTGAAGAATTAACGATGAAGAATGAACAAGGATCAATGATCAATGAAGAATAAACGATGAAGAATGAACAAGGATCAATGGTTAATGACGAATGAACGATGAAAAATGAACAAGGATCAATGATCAATGAAGAATGAACGATGAAGAATGAACAAGGATCAATGATCAATGAAGAATAAACAAGAATTATTGGTCAATGACGAATGAACGATGAAGAATGAACGATGAAGAATGAACAAGGATTAATGCTGAATGACGAATGAACGGTGAAGAATGAACAATGAAGAATGAACGATGAAGAATGAACAAGGATCATTGATCAATGAAGAATGAACGATGAAGAATGAACAAGGATCAATGATCAATGACGAATGAACGATGAAGAATGAACAAGGATCAATGATCAATGAAGAATTAACGATGAAGAATGAACAAGGATCAATGATCAATGAAGAATAAACGATGAAGAATGAACAAGGATCAATGGTTAATGAAGAATGAACGATGAAGAATGAACAAGGATCAATGATCAATGAAGAATAAACAAGAATTATTGGTTAATGACGAATGAACGATGAAGAATGAACAAGGATCAATGATCAATGAAGAATGAACGATGAAGAATGAACAAGGATCAATTATCAATGAAGAATGAACGATGAAGAATGAACAAGGATAAACGATCAATGAAGAAGGAACGATGAAGAATGAACAAAGATCAATGATCAATGACGAATGAACGATAAAGAATGAACAAGGATCAATGATCAATGAAGAATGAACGATGAAGAAATAACAAGGATCAATGATCAATGAAGAATGAACAAGAATTAATGGTCAGTAACGAATGAACGATGAAGAATGAACAAGGATCAATGATCAATGACGAATGAACGATGAAGAATGAACAAGGATCAATGATCAATAAAGAAAGAACGATGAAGAATGAACAAGGATCAATGATCAATGAAGAATGAACGATGAAGAATGAACAAGGATCAATGATCAATGACGAATGAATGATGAAGAATGAACAAGGATTAATGGTCAATGACAAATGAACGATGAAGAATGAACAAGGATCAATGATCAATGAAGAATAAACGATGAAGAATGTACAAGGATCAATGATCAATGAAGAATGAACAAGGATCAATGATCGATGAATAATGAACGATGAAGAATGAACAAAGCTCAATGATCAATGACGAATGAACGATGAAGAATGAACAAGGATCAATGATCAATGAAGAATGAACGATGAAGAATGAACAAGGATCAATGATCAATGAAGAATAAACGATGAAGAATGAACAATGATCAATGGTCAATGACGAATGAACGATGAAGAATGAACAAGGATCAATGATCAATGAAGAATGAACGATGAAGAATGAACAAGGATCAATAGTCAATGACGAATGAACGATGAAGAATGAACAAGGATCAATGATCAATGAAGAATGAACGATGAAGAATGAACAAGGATCAATGCTCAATGACGAATGAATGCTGAAGAATGAACAAGGATCAATGATCAATGAAGAATGAACGATAAAGAATGAACAAGGATCAATGATCAATGAAGAATAAACGATGAAGAATGAACAAGGAATCAATGATCAATGACGAATGAACAAAGAAGAATGAAAAAGGATCAATGATCAATGAAGAATAAACGATGAAGAATGAACAAGTATCAATGGTTAATGACGAATGAACGATGAAAAATGAACAAGGATCAATGATCAATGAAGAATGAACGATGAAGAATGAACAAGGATCAATGATCAATGAAGAATAAACAAGAATTATTGGTCAATGACGAATGAACGATGAATAATGAACAAGGATTAATGCTCAATGACGAATGAACGGTGAAGAATGAACAAGGATCAATGATCAATGAAGAATGAACGATGAAGAATGAACGATGATGAATGAACAAGGATCAATGATCAATGAAGAATGAACGATGAAGAATGAACAAGGATCAATGATCAATGACGAATGAACGAAGAAGAATGAACAAGAATCAATGATCATTGAAGAATTAACGATGAAGAATGAACAATGAAGAATGAACGATGAAGAATGAACGATGAAGAATGAACGATGAAGAATGAACAAGGATTAATGCTGAATGACGAATGAACGGTGAAGAATGAACAATGAAGAATGAACGATGAAGAATGAACAAGGATCAATGATCAATGAAGAATGAACGATGAAGAATGAACAAGGATCAATGATCAATGAAGAATGAACGATGAAGAATGAACAAGGATCAATGATCAATGAAGAATGAACGATGAAGAATGAACAAGGATCAATGATCAATGACGAATGAACGAAGAAGAATGAACAAGGATCAATGATCATTGAAGAATTAACGATGAAGAATGAACAAGGATCAATGATCAATGAAGAATAAACGATGAAGAATGAACAAGGATCAATGGTTAATGACGAATGAACG
Organism: Amaranthus tricolor; assembly: GCF_026212465.1. Lineage (NCBI taxonomy): Eukaryota > Viridiplantae > Streptophyta > Magnoliopsida > Caryophyllales > Amaranthaceae > Amaranthus > Amaranthus tricolor. The sequence continues at coordinate 2,007,827 of NC_080063.1, forward strand.
ATGAAAAATGAACAAGGATCAATGATCAATGAAGAATGAACGATGAAGAATGAACAAGGATCAATGATCAATGAAGAATAAACAAGAATTATTGGTCAATGACGAATGAACGATGAAGAATGAACGATGAAGAATGAACAAGGATTAATGCTGAATGACGAATGAACGGTGAAGAATGAACAATGAAGAATGAACGATGAAGAATGAACAAGGATCATTGATCAATGAAGAATGAACGATGAAGAATGAACAAGGATCAATGATCAATGACGAATGAACGATGAAGAATGAACAAGGATCAATGATCAATGAAGAATTAACGATGAAGAATGAACAAGGATCAATGATCAATGAAGAATAAACGATGAAGAATGAACAAGGATCAATGGTTAATGAAGAATGAACGATGAAGAATGAACAAGGATCAATGATCAATGAAGAATAAACAAGAATTATTGGTTAATGACGAATGAACGATGAAGAATGAACAAGGATCAATGATCAATGAAGAATGAACGATGAAGAATGAACAAGGATCAATTATCAATGAAGAATGAACGATGAAGAATGAACAAGGATAAACGATCAATGAAGAAGGAACGATGAAGAATGAACAAAGATCAATGATCAATGACGAATGAACGATAAAGAATGAACAAGGATCAATGATCAATGAAGAATGAACGATGAAGAAATAACAAGGATCAATGATCAATGAAGAATGAACAAGAATTAATGGTCAGTAACGAATGAACGATGAAGAATGAACAAGGATCAATGATCAATGACGAATGAACGATGAAGAATGAACAAGGATCAATGATCAATAAAGAAAGAACGATGAAGAATGAACAAGGATCAATGATCAATGAAGAATGAACGATGAAGAATGAACAAGGATCAATGATCAATGACGAATGAATGATGAAGAATGAACAAGGATTAATGGTCAATGACAAATGAACGATGAAGAATGAACAAGGATCAATGATCAATGAAGAATAAACGATGAAGAATGTACAAGGATCAATGATCAATGAAGAATGAACAAGGATCAATGATCGATGAATAATGAACGATGAAGAATGAACAAAGCTCAATGATCAATGACGAATGAACGATGAAGAATGAACAAGGATCAATGATCAATGAAGAATGAACGATGAAGAATGAACAAGGATCAATGATCAATGAAGAATAAACGATGAAGAATGAACAAGGATCAATGGTCAATGACGAATGAACGATGAAGAATGAACAAGGATCAATGATCAATGAAGAATGAACGATGAAGAATGAACAAGGATCAATAGTCAATGACGAATGAACGATGAAGAATGAACAAGGATCAATGATCAATGAAGAATGAACGATGAAGAATGAACAAGGATCAATGCTCAATGACGAATGAATGCTGAAGAATGAACAAGGATCAATGATCAATGAAGAATGAACGATAAAGAATGAACAAGGATCAATGATCAATGAAGAATAAACGATGAAGAATGAACAAGGATCAATGATCAATGACGAATGAACAAAGAAGAATGAAAAAGGATCAATGATCAATGAAGAATAAACGATGAAGAATGAACAAGTATCAATGGTTAATGACGAATGAACGATGAAAAATGAACAAGGATCAATGATCAATGAAGAATGAACGATGAAGAATGAACAAGGATCAATGATCAATGAAGAATAAACAAGAATTATTGGTCAATGACGAATGAACGATGAATAATGAACAAGGATTAATGCTCAATGACGAATGAACGGTGAAGAATGAACAAGGATCAATGATCAATGAAGAATGAACGATGAAGAATGAACGATGATGAATGAACAAGGATCAATGATCAATGAAGAATGAACGATGAAGAATGAACAAGGATCAATGATCAATGACGAATGAACGAAGAAGAATGAACAAGAATCAATGATCATTGAAGAATTAACGATGAAGAATGAACAATGAAGAATGAACGATGAAGAATGAACGATGAAGAATGAACGATGAAGAATGAACAAGGATTAATGCTGAATGACGAATGAACGGTGAAGAATGAACAATGAAGAATGAACGATGAAGAATGAACAAGGATCAATGATCAATGAAGAATGAACGATGAAGAATGAACAATGATCAATGGTCAATGACGAATGAACGATGAAGAATGAACAAGGATCAATGATCAATGAAGAATGAACGATGAAGAATGAACAAGGATCAATGATCAATGAAGAATGAACGATGAAGAATGAACAAGGATCAATGATCAATGAAGAATGAACGATGAAGAATGAACAAGGATCAATGATCAATGAAGAATGAACGATTAAGAATGAGCAAGGATTAATGATCCATGAAGAATGAACAAGAATTAATGGTCAGTAACGAATGAACGATGAAGAATGAACAAGGATCAATGATCAATGACGAATGAACGATGAAGAATGAACAAGGATCAATGATCAATAAAGAAAGAACGATGAAGAATGAACAAGGATCAATGATCAATGAAGAATGAACGATAAAGAATGAACAAGGATCAATGATCAATGACGAATGAACGATGAAGAATGAACAAGGATTAATGGTCAATGAAGAATTAACGATGAAGAATGAACAAGGATCAATGATCAATGAAGAATAAACGATGAAGAATGAACAAGGATCAATGGTTAATGACGAATGAACGATGAAGAATGAACAAGGATCAATGATCAATGAAGAATAAACAAGAATTATTGGTTAATGACGAATGAACGATGAAGAATAAACAAGGATCAATGATCAATGAATAATGAACGATGAAGAATGAACAAGGATCAATGATCAATGAAGAATGAACGATGAAGAATGAACAAGGATCAATTATCAATGAAGAATAAACGATGAAGAATGAACAAGGATCAACGATCAATGAAGAAGGAACGATGAAGAATGAACAAAGATCAATGATCAATGACGAATGAACGATGAAGAATGAACAAGGATCAATGATCAATGAAGAATGAACGATGAAGAAATAACAAGGATCAATGATCAATGAAGAATGAACAAGAAATGGTCAGTAACGAATGAACGATGAAGAATGAACAAGGATCAATGATCAATGACGAATGAACGATGAAGAATGAACAAGGATCAATGATCAATAAAGAAAGAACGATGAAGAATGAACAAGGATCAATGATCAATGAAGAATGAACGATGAAGAATGAACAAGGATCAATGATCAATGACGAATGAATGATGAAGAATGAACAAGGATTAATGGTCAATGACAAATGAACGATGAAGAATGAACAAGGATCAATGATCAATGAAGAATAAACGATGAAGAATGTACAAGGATCAATGATCAATGAAGAATGAACGATGAAGAATGAACAAGGATCAATGATCGATGAATAATGAACGATGAAGAATGAACAAAGCTCAATGATCAATGACGAATGAACGATGAAGAATGAACAAGGATCAATGATCAATGAAGAATGAACGATGAAGAATGAACAAGGATCAATGATCAATGAAGAATAAACGATGAAGAATGAACAAGGATCAATGGTCAATGACGAATGAACGATGAAGAATGAACAAGGATCAATGATCAATGAAGAATGAACGATGAAGAATGAACAAGGATCAATAGTCAATGACGAATGAACGATGAAGAATGAACAAGGATCAATGATCAATGAAGAATGAACGATGAAGAATGAACAAGGATCAATGCTCAATGACGAATGAATGCTGAAGAATGAACAAGGATCAATGATCAATGAAGAATGAACGATAAAGAATGAACAAGGATCAATGATCAATGAAGAATGAACGATGAAGAATGAACAAGGATCAATGATCAATGACGAATGAACAAAGAAGAATGAACAAGGATCAATGATCAATGAAGAATTAACGATGAAGAATGAAAAAGGATCAATGATCAATGAAGAATAAACGATGAAGAATGAACAAGTATCAATGGTTAATGACGAATGAACGATGAAAAATGAACAAGGATCAATGATCAATGAAGAATGAACGATGAAGAATGAACAAGGATCAATGATCAATGAAGAATAAACAAGAATTATTGGTCAATGACGAATGAACGATGAAGAATGAACAAGGATTAATGCTCAATGACGAATGAACGGTGAAGAATGAACAAGGATCAATGATCAATGAAGAATGAACGATGAAGAATGAACGATGATGAATGAACAAGGATCAATGATCAATGAAGAATGAACGATGAAGAATGAACAAGGATCAATGATCAATGACGAATGAACGAAGAAGAATGAACAAGAATCAATGATCATTGAAGAATTAACGATGAAGAATGAACAATGATCAATGATCAATGAAGAATAAACGATGAAGAATGAACAAGGATCAATGGTTAATGACGAATGAACGATGAAAAATGAACAAGGATCAATGATGAATGAAGAATGAACGATGAAGAATGAACAAGGATCAATGATCAATAAAGAATAAACAAGAATTATTGGTCAATGACGAATGAACGATGAATAATGAACGATGAAGAATGAACAAGGATTAATGCTGAATGACGAATGAACGGTGAAGAATGAACAATGAAGAATGAACGATGAAGAATGAACAAGGATCATTGATCAATGAAGAATGAACGATGAAGAATGAACAAGGATCAATGATCAATGACGAATGAACGATGAAGAATGAACAAGGATCAATGATCAATGAAGAATTAACGATGAAGAATGAACAAGGATAAATGATCAATGAAGAATAAACGATGAAGAATGAACAAGGATCAATGGTTAATGACGAATGAACGATGAAGAATGAACAAGGTTAATGATCAATGAAGAATAAACAAGAATTATTGGTTAATGACGAATGAACGATGAAGAATGAACAAGGATCAATGATCAATGAATAATGAACGATGAAGAATGAACAAGGATCAATGATCAATGAAGAATGAACGATGAAGAATGAACAAGGATCAATTATCAATGAAGAATGAACGATGAAGAATGAACAAGGATCAACGATCAATGAAGAAGGAACGATGAAGAATGAACAAAGATCAATGATCAATGACGAATGAACGATGAAGAATGAACAAGGATCAATGATCAATGAAGAATGAACGATGAAGAAATAAAAAGGATCAATGATCAATGAAGAATGAACAAGAAATGGTCAGTAACGAATGAACGATGAAGAATGAACAAGGATCAATGATCAATGACGAATGAACGATGAAGAATGAACAAGGATCAATGATCAATAAAGAAAGAACGATGAAGAATGAACAAAGATCAATGATCAATGAAGAATGAACGATGAAGAATGAACAAGGATCAATGATCAATGACGAATGAACGATGAAGAATGAACAAGGATTAATGGTCAATGACAAATGAACGATGAAGAATGAACAAGGATCAATGATCAATGAAGAATAAACGATGAAGAATGTACAAGGATCAATGATCAATGAAGAATGAACGATGAAGAATGAACAAGGATCAATGATCGATGAATAATGAACGATGAAGAATGAACAAAGCTCAATGATCAATGACGAATGAACGATGAAGAATGAACAAGCATCAATGATCAATAAAGAATGAACGATGAAGAATGAACAAGGATCAATGATCAATGAAGAATAAACGATGAAGAATGAACAAGGATCAATGGTCAATGACGAATGAACGATGAAGAATGAACAAGGATCAATGATCAATGAAGAATGAACGATGAAGAATGAACAAGGATCAATGGTCAATGACGAATGAACGATGAAGAATGAACAAGGATCAATGATCAATGAAGAATGAACGATGAAGAATGAACAAGGATCAATGCTCAATGACGAATGAATGGTGAAGAATGAACAAGGATCAATGATCAATGAAGAATGAACGATAAAGAATGAACAAGGATCAATGATCAATGAAGAATGAACGATGAAGAATGAACAAGGATCAATGATCAATGACGAATGAACGAAGAAGAATGAACAAGGATCAATGATCAATGAAGAATTAACGATGAAGAATGAAAAAGGATCAATGATCAATGAAGAATAAACGATGAAGAATGAACAAGTATCAATGGTTAATGACGAATGAACGATGAAAAATGAACAAGGATCAATGATCAATGAAGAATGAACGATGAAGAATGAACAAGGATCAATGATCAATGAAGAATAAACAAGAATTATTGGTCAATGACGAATGAACGATGAAGAATGGACAAGGATTAATGCTCAATGACGAATGAACGGTGAAGAATGAACAAGGATCAATGATCAATGAAGAATGAACGATGAAGAATGAACGATGAAGAATGAACAAGGATCAATGATCAATGAAGAATGAACGATGAAGAATGAACAAGGATCAATGATCAATGACGAATGAACGAAGAAGAATGAACAAGGATCAATGATCATTGAATAATTAACGATGAAGAATGAACAAGGATCAATGATCAATGAAGAATAAACGATGAAGAATGAACAAGGATCAATGGTTAATGACGAATGAAATATGAAAAATGAACAAGGATCAATGATCAATGAAGAATGAACAATGAAGAATGAACAAGGATCAATGATCAATGAAGAATAAACAAGAATTATTGGTCAATGACGAATGAACAATGAAGAATGAACAAGGATTAATGCTGAATGACGAATGAACGGTGAAGAATGAACAATGAAGAATGAACAAGGATCATTGATCAATGATGAATGAACGATGAAGAATGAACAAGGATCAATGATCAATGACGAATGAACGATGAAGAATGAACAAGGATCAATGATCAATGAAGAATTAACGATGAAGAATGAACAAGGATCAATGATCAATGAAGAATAAACGATGAAGAATGAACAAGGATCAATGGTTAATGACGAATGAACGATGAAGAATGAACAAGGATCAATGATCAATGAAGAATAAACAAGAATTATTGGTTAATGACGAATGAACGATGAAGAATACAGAAGGATCAATGATCAATGAAGAATGAACGATGAAGAATGAACAATGATCAATGGTCAATGACGAATGAACGATGAAGAATGAACAAGGATCAATGATCAATGAAGAATGAACGATGAAGAATGAACAAGGATCAATGCTCAATGAAGAAGGAACGATGAAGAATGAACAAAGATCAATGATCAATGACGAATGAACGATGAAGAATGAACAAGGATCAATGATCAATGAAGAATGAACGATGAAGAAATAACAAGGATCAATGATCAGTGAAGAATGAACAAGAATTAATGGTCAGTAACGAATGAACGATGAAGAATGAACAAGGATCAATGATCAATGACGAATGAACGATGAAGAATGAACAAGGATCAATGATCAATAAAGAAAGAACGATGAAGAATGAACAAGGATCAATGATCAATGAAGAATGAACGATGAAGAATGAACAAGGATCAATGATCAATGACGAATGAACGATGAAGAATGAACAAGGATTAATGGTCAATGACAAATGAACGATGAAGAATGAACAAGGATCAATGATCAATGAAGAATAAACGATGAAGAATGAACAAGGACCAATGATCAATGAAGAATGAACGATGAAGAATGAACAAGGATCAATGATCGATGAATAATGAACGATGAAGAATGAACAAAGCTCAATGATCAATGACGAATGAACGATGAAGAATGAACAAGGATCAATGATCAATGAATAATGAACGATGAAGAATGAACAAGGATCAATGATCAATGAAGAATAAACGATGAAGAATGAAGAAGGATCAATTATCAATGAAGAATGAACGATGAAGAATGAACAAGGATCAACGATCAATGAAGAAGGAACGATGAAGAATGAACAACGATCAATGATCAATGACGAATGAACGATGAAGAATGAACAAGGATCAATGATCAATGAAGAATGAACGATTAAGAATGAGCAAGGATTAATGATCCATGAAGAATGAACAAGAATTAATGGTCAGTAACGAATGAACGATGAAGAATGAACAAGGATCAATGATCAATGACGAATGAACGATGAAGAATGAACAAGGATCAATGATCAATAAAGAAAGAACGATGAAGAATGAACAAGGATCAATGATCAATGAAGAATGAACGATAAAAAATGAACAAGGATCAATGATCAATGACGAATGAACGATGAAGAATGAACAAGGATTAATGGTCAATGACAAATGAACGATGAAGAATGAACAAGGATCAATGATCAATGAAGAATAAACGATGAAGAATGAACAAGGATCAATGATTAACGAAGAATAAACGATGAAGAATGAACAAGGATCAATGATCGATGAATAATGAACGATGAAGAATGAACAAAGCTCAATAATCAATGACGAATGAACCATGAAGTATGAACAAGGATCAATGATCAATGAAGAATGAACGATGAAGAATGAACAAGGATCAATGATCAATGAAGAATAAACGATGAAGAATGAACAAGGATCAATGGTCAATGACGAATGAACAATGAAGAATGAACAAGGATCAATGATCAATGAAGAATGAACGATGAAGAATGAACAATGATCAATGGTCAATGACGAATGAACGATGAAGAATGAACAAGGATCAATGATCAATGAAGAATGAACGATGAAGAATGAACAAGGATCAATGATCAATGAAGAATGAACGATGAAGAATGAACAAGGATCAATGATCAATGAAGAATGAACGATGAAGAATGAACAAGGATCAATGATCAATGAAGAATGAACGATTAAGAATGAGCAAGGATTAATGATCCATGAAGAATGAACAAGAATTAATGGTCAGTAACGAATGAACGATGAAGAATGAACAAGGATCAATGATCAATGACGAATGAACGATGAAGAATGAACAAGGATCAATGATCAATAAAGAAAGAACGATGAAGAATGAACAAGGATCAATGATCAATGAAGAATGAACGATAAAGAATGAACAAGGATCAATGATCAATGACGAATGAACGATGAAGAATGAACAAGGATTAATGGTCATTGACAAATGAACGATGAAGAATGAACAAGGATCAATGATCAATGAAGAATAAACAATGAAGAATGAACAAGGATCAATGATTAACGAAGAATGAACGATGAAGAATGAACAAGGATCAATGATCGATGAATAATGAACGATGAAGAATGAACAAAGCTCAATAATCAATGACGAATGAACCATGAAGTATGAACAAGGATCAATGATCAATGAAGAATGAACGATGAAGAATGAACAAGGATCAATAATCAATGAAGAATAAACGATGAAGAATGAACAAGGATCAATGGTCAATGACGAATGAACGATGAAGAATGAACAAGGATCAATGATCAATGAAGAATGAACGATGAAGAATGAACAATGATCAATGGTCAATGACGAATGAACGATGAAGAATGAACAAGGATCAATGATCAATGAAGAATGAACGATGAAGAATGAACAAGGATCAATGCTCAATGACGAATGAATGGTGAAGAATGAACAAGGATCAATGATCAATGAAGAATGAACGATAAAGAATGAACAAGGATCCATGATCAATGAAGAATGAACGATGAAGAATGAACAAGGATCAATGATCAATGACGAATGAACGAAGAAGAATGAACAAGGATCAATGATCAATGAAGAATTAACGATGAAGAATGAAAAAGGATCAATGATCAATGAAGAATAAACGATGAAGAATAAACAAGTATCAATGGTTAATGACGAATGAACGATGAAAAATGAACAAGGATCAATGATCAATGAAGAATGAACGATGAAGAATGAACAAGGATCAATGATCAATGAAGAATAAACAAGAATTATTGGTCAATGACGAATGAACGATGAAGAATGGACAAGGATTAATGCTCAATGACGAATGAACGGTGAAGAATGAACAAGGATCAATGATCAATGAAGAATGAACGATGAAGAATGAACGATGAAGAATAAACAAGGATCAATGATCAATGAAGAATGAACGATGAAGAATGAACAAGGATCAATGATCAATGACGAATGAACGAAGAAGAATGAACAAGGATCAATGATCATTGAAGAATTAACGATGAAGAATGAACAAGGATGAATGATCAATGAAGAATAAACGATGAAGAATGAACAAGGACCAATGGTTAATGACGAATGAACGATGAAAAATGAACAAGGATCAATGATTAATGAAGAATGAACAATGAAGAATGAACAAGGATCAATGATCAATGAAGAATAAACAAGAATTATTGGTCAATGACGAATGAACGATGAAGAATGAACAAGGATTAATGCTGAATGACGAATGAACGGTGAAGAATGAACAATGAAGAATGAACGATGAAGAATGAACAAGGATCATTGATCAATGATGAATGAACGATGAAGAATGAACAAGGATCAATGATCAATGACGAATGAACGATGAAGAATGAACAAGGATCAATGATCAATGAAGAATTAACGATGAAGAATGAACAAGGATCAATGATCAATGAAGAATAAACGATGAAGAATGAACAAGGATCAATGGTTAATGACGAATGAACGATGAAGAATGAACAAGGATCAATGATCAATGAAGAATGAACGATTAAGAATGAGCAAGGATTAATGATCCATGAAGAATGAACAAGAATTAATGGTCAGTAACGAATGAACGATGAAGAATGAACAAGGATTAATGCTGAATGACGAATGAACGGTGAAGAATGAACAATGAAGAATGAACGATGAAGAATGAACAAGGATCATTGATCAATGATGAATGAACGATGAAGAATGAACAAGGATCAATGATCAATGACGAATAAACGATGAAGAATGAACAAGGACCAATGATCAATGAAGAATGAACGATGAAGAATGAACAAGGATCAATGATCGATGAATAATGAACGATGAAGAATGAACAAAGCTCAATGATCAATGACGAATGAACGATGAAGAATGAACAAGGATCAATGATCAATGAATAATGAACGATGAAGAATGAACAAGGATCAATGATCAATGAAGAATAAACGATGAAGAATGAAGAAGGATCAATTATCAATGAAGAATGAACGATGAAGAATGAACAAGGATCAACGATCAATGAAGAAGGAACGATGAAGAATGAACAACGATCAATGATCAATGACGAATGAACGATGAAGAATGAACAAGGATCAATGATCAATGAAGAATGAACGATTAAGAATGAGCAAGGATTAATGATCCATGAAGAATGAACAAGAATTAATGGTCAGTAACGAATGAACGATGAAGAATGAACAAGGATCAATGATCAATGACGAATGAACGATGAAGAATGAACAAGGATCAATGATCAATAAAGAAAGAACGATGAAGAATGAACAAGGATCAATGATCAATGAAGAATGAACGATAAAGAATGAACAAGGATCAATGATCAATGACGAATGAACGATGAAGAATGAACAAGGATTAATGGTCATTGACAAATGAACGATGAAGAATGAACAAGGATCAATGATCAATGAAGAATAAACAATGAAGAATGAACAAGGATCAATGATTAACGAAGAATGAACGATGAAGAATGAACAAGGATCAATGATCGATGAATAATGAACGATGAAGAATGAACAAAGCTCAATAATCAATGACGAATGAACCATGAAGTATGAACAAGGATCAATGATCAATGAAGAATGAACGATGAAGAATGAACAAGGATCAATAATCAATGAAGAATAAACGATGAAGAATGAACAAGGATCAATGGTCAATGACGAATGAACGATGAAGAATGAACAAGGATCAATGATCAATGAAGAATGAACGATGAAGAATGAACAATGATCAATGGTCAATGACGAATGAACGATGAAGAATGAACAAGGATCAATGATCAATGAAGAATGAACGATGAAGAATGAACAAGGATCAATGCTCAATGACGAATGAATGGTGAAGAATGAACAAGGATCAATGATCAATGAAGAATGAACGATAAAGAATGAACAAGGATCCATGATCAATGAAGAATGAACGATGAAGAATGAACAAGGATCAATGATCAATGACGAATGAACGAAGAAGAATGAACAAGGATCAATGATCAATGAAGAATTAACGATGAAGAATGAAAAAGGATCAATGATCAATGAAGAATAAACGATGAAGAATAAACAAGTATCAATGGTTAATGACGAATGAACGATGAAAAATGAACAAGGATCAATGATCAATGAAGAATGAACGATGAAGAATGAACAAGGATCAATGATCAATGAAGAATAAACAAGAATTATTGGTCAATGACGAATGAACGATGAAGAATGGACAAGGATTAATGCTCAATGACGAATGAACGGTGAAGAATGAACAAGGATCAATGATCAATGAAGAATGAACGATGAAGAATGAACGATGAAGAATGAACAAGGATCAATGATCAATGAAGAATGAACGATGAAGAATGAACAAGGATCAATGATCAATGACGAATGAACGAAGAAGAATGAACAAGGATCAATGATCATTGAAGAATTAACGATGAAGAATGAACAAGGATGAATGATCAATGAAGAATAAACGATGAAGAATGAACAAGGACCAATGGTTAATGACGAATGAACGATGAAAAATGAACAAGGATCAATGATTAATGAAGAATGAACAATGAAGAATGAACAAGGATCAATGATCAATGAAGAATAAACAAGAATTATTGGTCAATGACGAATGAACGATGAAGAATGAACAAGGATTAATGCTGAATGACGAATGAACGGTGAAGAATGAACAATGAAGAATGAACGATGAAGAATGAACAAGGATCATTGATCAATGATGAATGAACGATGAAGAATGAACAAGGATCAATGATCAATGACGAATGAACGATGAAGAATGAACAAGGATCAATGATCAATGAAGAATTAACGATGAAGAATGAACAAGGATCAATGATCAATGAAGAATAAACGATGAAGAATGAACAAGGATCAATGGTTAATGACGAATGAACGATGAAGAATGAACAAGGATCAATGATCAATGAAGAATAAACAAGAATTATTGGTTAATGACGAATGAACGATGAAGAATAAACAAGGATCAATGATCAATGAATAATGAACGATGAAGAATGAACAAGGATCAATGATCAATGAAGAATGAACGATGAAGAATGAACAAGGATCAATTATCAATGAAGAATAAACGATGAAGAATGAACAAGGATCAACGATCAATGAAGAAGGAACGATGAAGAATGAACAAAGATCAATGATCAATGACGAATGAACGATGAAGAATGAACAAGGATCAATGATCAATGAAGAATGAACGATGAAGAAATAACAAGGATCAATGATCAATGAAGAATGAACAAGAATTAATGGTCAGTAACGAATGAACGATGAAGAATGAACAAGGATCAATGATCAATGACGAATGAACGATGAAGAATGAACAAGGATCAATGATCAATAAAGAAAGAACGATGAAGAATGAACAAGGATCAATGATCAATGAAGAACGAACGATGAAGAATGAACAAGGATCAATGATCAATGACGAATGAACGATGAAGAATGAACAAGGATTAATGGTCAATGACAAATGAACGATGAAGAATGAACAAGGATCAATGATCAATGAAGAATAAACGATGAAGAATGAACAAGGACCAATGATCAATGAAGAATGAACGATGAAGAATGAACAAGGATCAATGATCGATGAATAATGAACGATGAAGAATGAACAAAGCTCAATGATCAATGACGAATGAACGATGAAGAATGAACAAGGATCAATGATCAATGAAGAATGAACGATGAAGAATAAACAAGGATCAATGATCAATGAAGAATAAACGATGAAGAATGAACAAGAATCAATGGTCAATGATGAATGAACGATGAAGAATGAACAAGGATCAATGATCAATGAAGAATGAACGATGAAGAATGAACAATGATCAATGGTCAATGACGAATGAACGATGAAGAATGAACAAGGATGAATGATCAATGAAGAATGAACGATGAAGAATGAACAAGGATCAATGCTCAATGACGAATGAATGGTGAAGAATGAACAAGGATCAATGATCAATGAAGAATGAACGATAAAGAATGAACAAGGATCAATGATCAATGAAGAATGAACGATGAAGAATGAACAAGGATCAATGATCAATGACGAATTAACGAAGAAGAATGAACAAGGATCAATGATCAATGAAGAATTAACGATGAAGAATGAAAAAGGATCAATGATCAATGAAGAATAAACGATGAAGAATGAACAAGTATCAATGGTTAATGACGAATGAACGATGAAAAATGAACAAGGATCAATGATCAATGAAGAATGAACGATGAAGAATGAACAAGGATCAATGATCAATGAAGAATAAACAAGAATTATTGGTCAATGACGAATGAACGATGAAGAATGGACAAGGATTAATGCTCAATGACGAATGAACGGTGAAGAATGAACAAGGATCAATGATCAATGAAGAATGAACGATGAAGAATGAACGATGAAGAATGAACAAGGATCAATGATTAATGAAGAATGAACGATGAAGAATGAACAAGGATCAATGATCAATGACGAACGAACGAAGAAGAATGAACAAGGATCAATGATCATTGAAGAATTAACGATGAAGAATGAACAAGGATCAATGATCAATGAAGAATAAACGATGAAGAATGAACAAGGATCAATGGTTAATGACGAATGAACGATGAAAAATGAACAAGGATCAATGATCAATGAAGAATGAACGATGAAGAATGAACAAGGATCAATGATCAATGAAGAATAAACAAGAATTATTGGTCAATGACGAATGAACGATGAAGAATGAACAAGGATTAATGTTTAATGACGAATGAACGGTGAAGAATGAACAATGAAGAATGAACGATGAAGAATGAACAAGGATCATTGATCAATGAAGAATGAACGATGAAGAATGAACAAGGATCAATGATCAATGACGAATGAACGATGAAGAATGAACAAGGATCAATGATCAATGAAGAATAAACGATGAAGAATGAACAAGGATCAATGATCAATGAAGAATAAACGATGAAGAAAGAACAAGGATCAATGGTTAATGACGAATGAACGATGAAGAATGAACAAGGATCAATGATCAATGAAGAATGAACGATGAAGAATGAACAATGATCAATGGTCAATGACGAATGAACGATGAAGAATGAACAAGGATGAATGATCAATGAAGAATGAACGATGAAGAATGAACAAGGATCAATGCTCAATGACGAATGAATGGTGAAGAATGAACAAGGATCAATGATCAATGAAGAATGAACGATAAAGAATGAACAAGGATCAATGATCAATGAAGAATGAACGATGAAGAATGAACAAGGATCAATGATCAATGACGAATGAACGAAGAAGAATGAACAAGGATCAATGATCAATGAAGAATTAACGATGAAGAATGAAAAAGGATCAATGATCAATGAAGAATAAACGATGAAGAATGAACAAGTATCAATGGTTAATGACGAATGAACGATGAAAAATGAACAAGGATCAATGATCAATGAAGAATGAACGATGAAGAATGAACAAGGATCAATGGTCAATGAAGAATAAACAAGAATTATTGGTCAATGACGAATGAACGATGAAGAATGGACAAGGATTAATGCTCAATGACGAATGAACGGTGAAGAATGAACAAGGATCAATGATCAATGAAGAATGAACGATGAAGAATGAACGATGAAGAATGAACAAGGATCAATGATCAATGAAGAATGAACGATGAAGAATGAACAAGGATCAATGATCAATGACGAACGAACGAAGAAGAATGAACAAGGATCAATGATCATTGAAGAATTAACGATGAAGAATGAACAAGGATCAATGATCAATGAAGAATAAACGATGAAGAATGAACAAGGATCAATGGTTAATGACGAATGAACGATGAAAAATGAACAAGGATCAATGATCAATGAAGAATGAACGATGAAGAATGAACAATGATCAATGATCAATGAAGAATAAACAAGAATTATTGGTCAATGACGAATGAACGATGAAGAATGAACAAGGATTAATGCTCAATGACGAATGAACGGTGAAGAATGAACAATGAAGAATGAACGATGAAGAATGAACAAGGATCATTGATCAATGAAGAATGAACGATGAAGAATGAACAAGGATCAATGATCAATGACGAATGAACGATGAAGAATGAACAAGGATCAATGATCAATGAAGAATTAACGATGAAGAATGAACAAGGATCAATGATCAATGAAGAATAAACGATGAAGAATGAACAAGGATCAATGGTTAATGACGAATGAACGATGAAGAATGAACAAGGATCAATGATCAATGAAGAATAAACAAGAATTATTGGTTAATGACGAATGAACGATGAAGAATGAACAAGGATCAATGATCAATGAATAATGAACGATGAAGAATGAAGAAGGATCAATGATCAATGAAGAATGAACGATGAAGAATGAAGAAGGATCAATAATGAATGAAGAATGAACGATTAAGAATGAACAAGGATCAACGATCAATGAAGAAGGAACGATGAATAATGAACAACGATCAATGATCAATGACGAATGAACGATGAAGAATGAACAAGGATCAATGATCAATGAAGAATGAACGATGAAGAAATAACAAGGATCAATGATCAATGAAGAAAGAACAAGAATTAATGGTCAGTAACGAATGAACGATGAAGAATGAACAAGGATCAATGATCAATGACGAATGAACGATGAAGAATGAACAAGGATCAATGATCAATAAAGAAAGAACGATGAAGAATGAACAAGGATCAATGATCAATGAAGAATGAACGATGAAGAATGAACAAGGATCAATGATCAATGACGAACGAACGAAGAAGAATGAACAAGGATCAATGATCATTGAAGAATTAACGATGAAGAATGAACAAGGATCAATGATCAATGAAGAATAAACGATGAAGAATGAACAAGGATCAATGGTTAATGACGAATGAACGATGAAAAATGAACAAGGATCAATGATCAATGAAGAATGAACGATGAAGAATGAACAAGGATCAATGATCAATGAAGAATAAACAAGAATTATTGGTCAATGACGAATGAACGATGAAGAATGAACAAGGATTAATGCTCAATGACGAATGAACGGTGAAGAATGAACAATGAAGAATGAACGATGAAGAATGAACAAGGATCATTGATCAATGAAGAATGAACGATGAAGAATGAACAAGGATCAATGATCAATGACGAATGAACGATGAAGAATGAACAAGGATCAATGATCAATGAAGAATTAACGATGAAGAATGAACAAGGATCAATGATCAATGAAGAATAAACGATGAAGAATGAACAAGGATCAATGGTTAATGACGAATGAACGATGAAGAATGAACAAGGATCAATGATCAATGAAGAATAAACAAGAATTATTGGTTAATGACGAATGAACGATGAAGAATGAACAAGGATCAATGATCAATGAATAATGAACGATGAAGAATGAAGAAGGATCAATGATCAATGAAGAATGAACGATGAAGAATGAAGAAGGATCAATAATCAATGAAGAATGAACGATTAAGAATGAACAAGGATCAACGATCAATGAAGAAGGAACGATGAATAATGAACAACGATCAATGATCAATGACGAATGAACGATGAAGAATGAACAAGGATCAATGATCAATGAAGAATGAACGATGAAGAAATAACAAGGATCAATGATCAATGAAGAATGAACAAAAATTAATGGTCAGTAACGAATGAACGATGAAGAATGAACAAGGATCAATGATCAATGACGAATGAACGATGAAGAATGAACAAGGATCAATGATCAATAAAGAAAGAACGATGAAGAATGAACAAGGATCAATGATCAATGAAGAATGAACGATGAAGAATGAACAAGGATCAATGATCAATGACGAATGAACGATGAAGAATGAACAAGGATTAATGGTCAATGACAAATGAACGATGAAGAATGAACAAGGATCAATGATCAATGAAGAATAAACGATGAAGAATGAACAAGGACCAATGATCAATGAAGAATGAACGATGAAGAATGAATAAGGATCAATGATCGATGAATAATGAACGATGAAGAATGAACAAAGCTCAATGATCAATGACGAATGAACGATGAAGAATGAACAAGGATCAATGATCAATGAAGAATGAACGATGAAGAATGAACAAGGATCAATGATCAATGAAGAATAAACGATGAAGAATGAACAAGGATCAATGGTCAATGACGAATGAACGATGAAGAATGAACAAGGATCAATGATCAATGAAGAATGAACGATGAAGAATGAACAATGATCAATGGTCAATGACGAATAAACGATGAAGAATGAACAAGGATCAATGATCAATGAAGTATGAACGATGAAGAATGAACAAGGATCAATGCTCAATGACGAATGAATGGTGAAGAATGAACAAGGATCAATGATCAATGAAGAATGAACGATAAAGAATGAACAAGGATCAATGATCAATGAAGAATGAACGATGAAGAATGAACAAGGATCAATGATCAATGACGAATGAACGAAGAAGAATGAACAAGGATCAATGATCAATGAAGAATTAACGATGAAGAATGAAAAAGGATCAATGATCAATGAAGAATAAACGATGAAGAATGAACAAGTATCAATGGTTAATGACGAATGAACGATGAAAAATGAACAAGGATCAATGATCAATGAAGAATGAACGATGAAGAATGAACAAGGATCAATGATCAATGAAGAATAAACAAGAATTATTGGTCAATGACGAATGAACGATGAAGAATGGACAAGGATTAATGCTCAATGATGAATGAACGGTGAAGAATGAACAAGGATCAATGATCAATGAAGAATGAACGATGAAGAATGAACGATGAAGAATGAACAAGGATCAATGATCAATGAAGAATGAACGATGAAGAATGAACAAGGATCAATGATCAATGACGAACGAACGAAGAAGAATGAACAAGGATCAATGATCAATGAAGAATAAACAAGAATTATTGGTTAATGACGAATGAACGATGAAGAATAAAGAAGGATCAATGATCAATGAAGAATGAACGATGAAGAATGAACAATGATCAATGGTCAATGACGAATGAACGATGAAGAATGAACAAGGATCAATGATCAATGAAGAATGAACGATGAAGAATGAACAAGGATCAATGCTCAATGAAGAAGGAACGATGAAGAATGAACAAAGATCAATGATCAATGACGAATGAACGATGAAGAATGAACAAGGATCAATGATCAATGAAGAATGAACGATGAAGAAATAACAAGGATCAATGATCAATGAAGAATGAACAAGAATTAATGGTCAGTAACGAATGAACGATGAAGAATGAACAAGGATCAATGATCAATGACGAATGAACGATGAAGAATGAACAAGGATCAATGATCAATAAAGAAAGAACGATGAAGAATGAACAAGGATCAATGATCAATGAAGAATGAACGATGAAGAATGAACAAGGATCAATGATCAATGACGAATGAACGATGAAGAATGAACAAGGATTAATGGTCAATGACAAATGAACGATGAAGAATGAACAAGGATCAATGATCAATGAAGAATAAACGATGAAGAATGAACAAGGACCAATGATCAATGAAGAATGAACGATGAAGAATGAACAAGGATCAATGATCAATGAATAATGAACGATGAAGAATGAACAAAGCTCAATGATCAATGACGAATGAACGATGAAGAATGAACAAGGATCAATGATCAATGAATAATGAACGATGAAGAATGAACAAGGATCAATGATCAATGAAGAATAAACGATGAAGAATGAAGAAGGATCAATTATCAATGAAGAATGAACGATGAAGAATGAACAAGGATCAACGATCAATGAAGAAGGAACGATGAAGAATGAACAACGATCAATGATCAATGACGAATGAACGATGAAGAATGAACAAGGATCAATGATCAATGAAGAATGAACGATTAAGAATGAGCAAGGATTAATGATCCATGAAGAATGAACAAGAATTAATGGTCAGTAACGAATGAACGATGAAGAATGAACAAGGATCAATGATCAATGACGAATGAACGATGAAGAATGAACAAGGATCAATGATCAATAAAGAAAGAACGATGAAGAATGAACAAGGATCAATGATCAATGAAGAATGAACGATAAAGAATGAACAAGGATCAATGATCAATGACGAATGAACGATGAAGAATGAACAAGGATTAATGGTCAATGACAAATGAACGATGAAGAATGAACAAGGATCAATGATCAATGAAGAATAAACGATGAAGAATGAACAAGGATCAATGATTAACGAAGAATAAACGATGAAGAATGAACAAGGATCAATGATCGATGAATAATGAACGATGAAGAATGAACAAAGCTCAAAAATCAATGACGAATGAACCATGAAGTATGAACAAGGATCAATGATCAATGAAGAATGAACGATGAAGAATGAACAAGGATCAATGATCAATGAAGAATAAACGATGAAGAATGAACAAGGATCAATGGTCAATGACGAATGAACAATGAAGAATGAACAAGGATCAATGATCAATGAAGAATGAACGATGAAGAATGAACAATGATCAATGGTCAATGACGAATGAACGATGAAGAATGAACAAGGATCAATGATCAATGAAGAATGAACGATGAAGAATGAACAAGGATCAATGATCAATGAAGAATGAACGATGAAGAATGAACAAGGATCAATGATCAATGAAGAATGAACGATGAAGAATGAACAAGGATCAATGATCAATGAAGAATGAACGATTAAGAATGAGCAAGGATTAATGATCCATGAAGAATGAACAAGAATTAATGGTCAGTAACGAATGAACGATGAAGAATGAACAAGGATCAATGATCAATGACGAATGAACGATGAAGAATGAACAAGGATCAATGATCAATAAAGAAAGAACGATGAAGAATGAACAAGGATCAATGATCAATGAAGAATGAACGATAAAGAATGAACAAGGATCAATGATCAATGACGAATGAACGATGAAGAATGAACAAGGATTAATGTTCATTGACAAATGAACGATGAAGAATGAACAAGGATCAATGATCAATGAAGAATAAACGATGAAGAATGAACAAGGATCAATGATTAACGAAGAATGAACGATGAAGAATGAACAAGGATCAATGATCGATGAATAATGAACGATGAAGAATGAACAAAGCTCAATAATCAATGACGAATGAACCATGAAGTATGAACAAGGATCAATGATCAATGAAGAATGAACGATGAAGAATGAACAAGGATCAATAATCAATGAAGAATAAACGATGAAGAATGAACAAGGATCAATGGTCAATGACGAATGAACGATGAAGAATGAACAAGGATCAATGATCAATGAAGAATGAACGATGAAGAATGAACAATGATCAATGGTCAATGACGAATGAACGATGAAGAATGAACAAGGATCAATGATCAATGAAGAATGAACGATGAAGAATGAACAAGGATCAATGCTCAATGACGAATGAATGGTGAAGAATGAACAAGGATCAATGATCAATGAAGAATGAACGATAAAGAATGAACAAGGATCCATGATCAATGAAGAATGAACGATGAAGAATGAACAAGGATCAATGATCAATGACGAATGAACGAAGAAGAATGAACAAGGATCAATGATCAATGAAGAATTAACGATGAAGAATGAAAAAGGATCAATGATCAATGAAGAATAAACGATGAAGAATGAACAAGTATCAATGGTTAATGACGAATGAACGATGAAAAATGAACAAGGATCAATGATCAATGAAGAATGAACGATGAAGAATGAACAAGGATCAATGATCAATGAAGAATAAACAAGAATTATTGGTCAATGACGAATGAACGATGAAGAATGGACAAGGATTAATGCTCAATGACGAATGAACGGTGAAGAATGAACAAGGATCAATGATCAATGAAGAATGAACGATGAAGAATGAACGATGAAGAATGAACAAGGATCAATGATCAATGAAGAATGAACGATGAAGAATGAACAAGGATCAATGATCAATGACGAATGAACGAAGAAGAATGAACAAGGATCAATGATCATTGAAGAATTAACGATGAAGAATGAACAAGGATGAATGATCAATGAAGAATAAACGATGAAGAATGAACAAGGACCAATGGTTAATGACGAATGAACGATGAAAAATGAACAAGGATCAATGATTAATGAAGAATGAACAATGAAGAATGAACAAGGATCAATGATCAATGAAGAATAAACAAGAATTATTGGTCAATGACGAATGAACGATGAAGAATGAACAAGGATTAATGCTGAATGACGAATGAACGGTGAAGAATGAACAATGAAGAATGAACGATGAAGAATGAACAAGGATCATTGATCAATGATGAATGAACGATGAAGAATGAACAAGGATCAATGATCAATGACGAATGAACGATGAAGAATGAACAAGGATCAATGATCAATGAAGAATTAACGATGAAGAATGAACAAGGATCAATGATCAATGAAGAATAAACGATGAAGAATGAACAAGGATCAATGGTTAATGACGAATGAACGATGAAGAATGAACAAGGATCAATGATCAATGAAGAATAAACAAGAATTATTGGTTAATGACGAATGAACGATGAAGAATAAACAAGGATCAATGATCAATGAATAATGAACGATGAAGAATGAACAAGGATCAATGATCAATGAAGAATGAACGATGAAGAATGAACAAGGATCAATTATCAATGAAGAATAAACGATGAAGAATGAACAAGGATCAACGATCAATGAAGAAGGAACGATGAAGAATGAACAAAGATCAATGATCAATGACGAATGAACGATGAAGAATGAACAAGGATCAATGATCAATGAAGAATGAACGATGAAGAAATAACAAGGATCAATGATCAATGAAGAATGAACAAGAATTAATGGTCAGTAACGAATGAACGATGAAGAATGAACAAGGATCAATGATCAATGACGAATGAACGATGAAGAATGAACAAGGATCAATGATCAATAAAGAAAGAACGATGAAGAATGAACAAGGATCAATGATCAATGAAGAATGAACGATGAAGAATGAACAAGGATCAATGATCAATGACGAATGAACGATGAAGAATGAACAAGGATTAATGGTCAATGACAAATGAACGATGAAGAATGAACAAGGATCAATGATCAATGAAGAATAAACGATGAAGAATGAACAAGGACCAATGATCAATGAAGAATGAACGATGAAGAATGAACAAGGATCAATGATCGATGAATAATGAACGATGAAGAATGAACAAAGCTCAATGATCAATGACGAATGAACGATGAAGAATGAACAAGGATCAATCATCAATGAAGAATGAACGATGAAGAATGAACAAGGATCAATGATCAATGAAAAATAAACGATGAAGAATGAACAAGAATCAATGGTCAATGACGAATGAACGATGAAGAATGAACAAGGATCAATGATCAATGAAGAATGAACGATGAAGAATGAACAATGATCAATGGTCAATGACGAATGAACGATGAAGAATGAACAAGGATGAATGATCAATGAAGAATGAACGATGAAGAATGAACAAGGATCAATGCTCAATGACGAATGAATGGTGAAGAATGAACAAGGATCAATGATCAATGAAGAATGAACGATAAAGAATGAACAAGGATCAATGATCAATGAAGAATGAACGATGAAGAATGAACAAGGATCAATGATCAATGACGAATTAACGAAGAAGAATGAACAAGGATCAATGATCAATGAAGAATTAACGATGAAGAATGAAAAAGGATCAATGATCAATGAAGAATAAACGATGAAGAATGAACAAGTATCAATGGTTAATGACGAATGAACGATGAAAAATGAACAAGGATCAATGATCAATGAAGAATGAACGATGAAGAATGAACAAGGATCAATGATCAATGAAGAATAAACAAGAATTATTGGTCAATGACGAATGAACGATGAAGAATGGACAAGGATTAATGCTCAATGACGAATGAACGGTGAAGAATGAACAAGGATCAATGATCAATGAAGAATGAACGATGAAGAATGAACGATGAAGAATGAACAAGGATCAATGATCAATGAAGAATGAACGATGAAGAATGAACAAGGATCAATGATCAATGACGAACGAACGAAGAAGAATGAACAAGGATCAATGATCATTGAAGAATTAACGATGAAGAATGAACAAGGATCAATGATCAATGAAGAATAAACGATGAAGAATGAACAAGGATCAATGGTTAATGACGAATGAACGATGAAAAATGAACAAGGATCAATGATCAATGAAGAATGAACGATGAAGAATGAACAATGATCAATGATCAATGAAGAATAAACAAGAATTATTGGTCAATGACGAATGAACGATGAAGAATGAACAAGGATTAATGCTCAATGACGAATGAACGGTGAAGAATGAACAATGAAGAATGAACGATGAAGAATGAACAAGGATCATTGATCAATGAAGAATGAACGATGAAGAATGAACAAGGATCAATGATCAATGACGAATGAACGATGAAGAATGAACAAGGATCAATGATCAATGAAGAATAAACGATGAAGAATGAACAAGGATCAATGATCAATGAAGAATGAACAAGAATTAATGGTCAGTAACGAATGAACGATGAAGAATGAACAAGGATCAATGATCAATGACGAATGAACGATGAAGAATGAACAAGGATCAATGATCAATGAAGAATGAACGATGAAGAATGAACAAGGATCAATGATCAATGACGAATGAACGATGAAGAATGAACAAGGATTAATGGTCAATGACAAATGAACGATGAAGAATGAACAAGGATCAATGATCAATGAAGAATAAACGATGAAGAATGAACAAGGACCAATGATCAATGAAAAATGAACGATGAAGAATGAACAAGGATCAATGATCGATGAATAATGAACGATGAAGAATGAACAAAGCTCAATGATCAATGACGAATGAACGATGAAGAATGAACAAGGATCAATGATCAATGAATAATGAACGATGAAGAATGAACAAGGATCAATGATCAATGAAGAATAAACGATGAAGAATGAAGAAGGATCAATTATAAATGAAGAATGAACGATGAAGAATGAACAAGGATCAACGATCAATGAAGAAGGAACGATGAAGAATGAACAACGATCAATGATCAATGACGAATGAACGATGAAGAATGAACAAGGATCAATGATCAATGAAGAATGAACGATTAAGAATGAGCAAGGATTAATGATCCATGAAGAATGAACAAGAATTAATGGTCAGTAATGAATGAACGATGAAGAATGAACAAGGATCAATGATCAATGACGAATGAACGATGAAGAATGAACAAGGATCAATGATCAATAAAGAAAGAACGATGAAGAATGAACAAGGATCAATGATCAATGAAGAATGAACGATAAAGAATGAACAAGGATCAATGATCAATGACGAATGAACGATGAAGAATGAACAAGGATTAATGGTCAATGACAAATGAACGATGAAGAATGAACAAGGATCAATGATCAATGAAGAATAAACGATGAAGAATGAACAAGGATCAATGATTAACGAAGAATAAACGATGAAGAATGAACAAGGATCAATGATCGATGAATAATGAACGATGAAGAATGAACAAAGCTCAATAATCAATGACGAATGAACCATGAAGTATGAACAAGGATCAATGATCAATGAAGAATGAACGATGAAGAATGAACAAGGATCAATGATCAATGAAGAATAAACGATGAAGAATGAACAAGGATCAATGGTCAATGACGAATGAACAATGAAGAATGAACAAGGATCAATGATCAATGAAGAATGAACGATGAAGAATGAACAATGATCAATGGTCAATGACGAATGAACGATGAAGAATGAACAAGGATCAATGATCAATGAAGAATGAACGATGAAGAATGAACAAGGATCAATGATCAATGAAGAATGAACGATGAAGAATGAACAAGGATCAATGATCAATGAAGAATGAACGATGAAGAATGAACAAGGATCAATGATCAATGAAGAATGAACGATTAAGAATGAGCAAGGATTAATGATCCATGAAGAATGAACAAGAATTAATGGTCAGTAACGAATGAACGATGAAGAATGAACCAGGATCAATGATCAATGACGAATGAACGATGAAGAATGAACAAGGATCAATGATCAATAAAGAAAGAACGATGAAGAATGAACAAGGATCAATGATCAATGAAGAATGAACGATAAAGAATGAACAAGCATCAATGATCAATGACGAATGAACGATGAAGAATGAACAAGGATTAATGGTCATTGACAAATGAACGATGAAGAATGAACAAGGATCAATGATCAATGAAGAATAAACGATGAAGAATGAACAAGGATCAATGATTAACGAAGAATGAACGATGAAGAATGAACAAGGATCAATGATCGATGAATAATGAACGATGAAGAATGAACAAAGCTCAATAATCAATGACGAATGAACCATGAAGTATGAACAAGGATCAATGATCAATGAAGAATGAACGATGAAGAATGAACAAGGATCAATAATCAATGAAGAATAAACGATGAAGAATGAACAAGGATCAATGGTCAATGACGAATGAACGATGAAGAATGAACAAGGATCAATGATCAATGAAGAATGAACGATGAAGAATGAACAATGATCAATGGTCAATGACGAATGAACGATGAAGAATGAACAAGGATCAATGATCAATGAAGAATGAACGATGAAGAATGAACAAGGATCAATGCTCAATGACGAATGAATGGTGAAGAATGAACAAGGATCAATGATCAATGAAGAATGAACGATAAAGAATGAACAAGGATCCATGATCAATGAAGAATGAACGATGAAGAATGAACAAGGATCAATGATCAATGACGAATGAACGAAGAAGAATGAACAAGGATCAATGATCAATGAAGAATTAACGATGAAGAATGAAAAAGGATCAATGATCAATGAAGAATAAACGATGAAGAATGAACAAGTATCAATGGTTAATGACGAATGAACGATGAAAAATGAACAAGGATCAATGATCAATGAAGAATGAACGATGAAGAATGAACAA
Organism: Amaranthus tricolor; assembly: GCF_026212465.1. NCBI lineage: Eukaryota > Viridiplantae > Streptophyta > Magnoliopsida > Caryophyllales > Amaranthaceae > Amaranthus > Amaranthus tricolor. The sequence continues at coordinate 2,035,163 of NC_080063.1, forward strand.
GGATCAATGATCAATGAAGAATAAACAAGAATTATTGGTCAATGACGAATGAACGATGAAGAATGGACAAGGATTAATGCTCAATGACGAATGAACGGTGAAGAATGAACAAGGATCCATGATCAATGAAGAATGAACGATGAAGAATGAATGATGAAGAATGAACAAGAATCAATGATCAATGAAGAATGAACGATGAAGAATGAACAAGGATCAATGATCAATGACGAATGAACGAAGAAGAATGAACAAGGATCAATGATCATTGAAGAATTAACGATGAAAAATGAACAAGGATGAATGATCAATGAAGAATAAACGATGAAGAATGAACAAGGACCAATGGTTAATGACGAATGAACGATGAAAAATGAACAAGGATCAATGATTAATGAAGAATGAACAATGAAGAATGAACAAGGATCAATGATCAATGAAGAATAAACAAGAATTATTGGTCAATGACGAATGAACGATGAAGAATGAACAAGGATTAATGCTGAATGACGAATGAACGGTGAAGAATGAACAATGAAGAATGAACGATGAAGAATGAACAAGGATCATTGATCAATGATGAATGAACGATGAAGAATGAACAAGGATCAATGATCAATGACGAATGAACGATGAAGAATGAACAAGGATCAATGCTCAATGAAGAATTAACGATGAAGAATGAACAAGGATCAATGATCAATGAAGAATAAACGATGAAGAATGAACAAGGATCAATGGTTAATGACGAATGAACGATGAAGAATGAACAAGGATCAATGATCAATGAAGAATAAACAAGAATTATTGGTTAATGACGAATGAACGATGAAGAATAAACAAGGATCAATGATCAATGAATAATGAACGATGAAGAATGAACAAGGATCAATGATCAATGAAGAATGAACGATGAAGAATGAACAAGGATCAATTATCAATGAAGAATAAACGATGAAGAATGAACAAGGATCAACGATCAATGAAGAAGGAACGATGAAGAATGAACAAAGATCAATGATCAATGACGAATGAACGATGAAGAATGAACAAGGATCAATGATCAATGAAGAATGAACGATGAAGAAATAACAAGGATCAATGATCAATGAAGAATGAACAAGAATTAATGGTCAGTAACGAATGAACGATGAAGAATGAACAAGGATCAATGATCAATGACGAATGAACGATGAAGAATGAACAAGGATCAATGATCAATAAAGAAAGAACGATGAAGAATGAACAAGGATCAATGATCAATGAAGAATGAACGATGAAGAATGAACAAGGATCAATGATCAATGACGAATGAACGATGAAGAATGAACAAGGATTAATGGTCAATGACAAATGAACGATGAAGAATGAACAAGGATCAATGATCAATGAAGAATAAACGATGAAGAATGAACAAGGACCAATGATCAATGAAGAATGAACGATGAAGAATGAACAAGGATCAATGATCGATGAATAATGAACGATGAAGAATGAACAAAGCTCAATGATCAATGACGAATGAACGATGAAGAATGAACAAGGATCAATGATCAATGAAGAATGAACGATGAAGAATGAACAAGGATCAATGATCAATGAAGAATAAACGATGAAGAATGAACAAGGATCAATGGTCAATGACGAATGAACGATGAAGAATGAACAAGGATCAATGATCAATGAAGAATGAACGATGAAGAATGAACAATGATCAATGGTCAATGACGAATGAACGATGAAGAATGAACAAGGATGAATGATCAATGAAGAATGAACGATGAAGAATGAACAAGGATCAATGCTCAATGACGAATGAATGGTGAAGAATGAACAAGGATCAATGATCAATGAAGAATGAACGATAAAGAATGAACAAGGATCAATGATCAATGAAGAATGAACGATGAAGAATGAACAAGGATCAATGATCAATGACGAATTAACGATGAAGAATGAAAAAGGATCAATGATCAATGAAGAATAAACGATGAAGAATGAACAAGTATCAATGGTTAATGACGAATGAACGATGAAAAATGAACAAGGATCAATGATAAATGAAGAATGAACGATGAAGAATGAACAAGGATCAATGATCAATGAAGAATAAACAAGAATTATTGGTCAATGACGAATGAACGATGAAGAATGGACAAGGATTAATGCTCAATGACGAATGAACGGTGAAGAATGAACAAGGATCAATGATCAATGAAGAATGAACGATGAAGAATGAACGATGAAGAATGAACAAGGATCAATGATCAATGAAGAATGAACGATGAAGAATGAACAAGGATCAATGATCAATGACGAACGAACGAAGAAGAATGAACAAGGATCAATGATCATTGAAGAATTAACGATGAAGAATGAACAAGGATCAATGATCAATGAAGAATAAACGATGAAGAATGAACAAGGATCAATGGTTAATGACGAATGAACGATGAAAAATGAACAAGGATCAATGATCAATGAAGAATGAACGATGAAGAATGAACAAGGATCAATGATCAATGAAGAATAAACAAGAATTATTGGTCAATGACGAATGAACGATGAAGAATGAACAAGGATTAACGCTCAATGACGAATGAACGGTGAAGAATGAACAATGAAGAATGAACGATGAAGAATGAACAAGGATCATTGATCAATGAAGAATGAACGATGAAGAATGAACAAGGATCAATGATCAATGACGAATGAACGATGAAGAATGAACAAGGATCAATGATCAATGAAGAATAAACGATGAAGAATGAACAAGGATCAATGATCAATGAAGAATAAACGATGAAGAAAGAACAAGGATCAATGGTTAATGACGAATGAACGATGAAGAATGAACAAGGATCAATGATCAATGAAGAATGAACGATGAAGAATGAACAATGATCAATGGTCAATGACGAATGAACGATGAAGAATGAACAAGGATGAATGATCAATGAAGAATGAACGATGAAAAAAGAACAAGGATCAATGCTCAATGACGAATGAATGGTGAAGAATGAACAAGGATCAATGATCAATGAAGAATGAACGATAAAGAATGAACAAGGATCAATGATCAATGAAGAATGAACGATGAAGAATGAACAAGGATCAATGATCAATGACGAATGAACGAAGAAGAATGAACAAGGATCAATGATCAATGAAGAATTAACGATGAAGAATGAAAAAGGATCAATGATCAATGAAGAATAAACGATGAAGAATGAACAAGTATCAATGGTTAATGACGAATGAACGATGAAAAATGAACAAGGATCAATGATCAATGAAGAATGAACGATGAAGAATGAACAAGGATCAATGGTCAATGAAGAATAAACAAGAATTATTGGTCAATGACGAATGAACGATGAAGAATGGACAAGGATTAATGCTCAATGACGAATGAACGGTGAAGAATGAACAAGGATCAATGATCAATGAAGAATGAACGATGAAGAATGAACGATGAAGAATGAACAAGGATCAATGATCAATGAAGAATGAACGATGAAGAATGAACAAGGATCAATGATCAATGACGAACGAACGAAGAAGAATGAACAAGGATCAATGATCATTGAAGAATTAACGATGAAGAATGAACAAGGATCAATGATCAATGAAGAATAAACGATGAAGAATGAACAAGGATCAATGGTTAATGACGAATGAACGATGAAAAATGAACAAGGATCAATGATCAATGAAGAATGAACGATGAAGAATGAACAATGATCAATGATCAATGAAGAATAAACAAGAATTATTGGTCAATGACGAATGAACGATGAAGAATGAACAAGGATTAATGCTCAATGACGAATGAACGGTGAAGAATGAACAATGAAGAATGAACGATGAAGAATGAACAAGGATCATTGATCAATGAAGAATGAACGATGAAGAATGAACAAGGATCAATGATCAATGACGAATGAACGATGAAGAATGAACAAGGATCAATGATCAATGAAGAATTAACGATGAAGAATGAACAAGGATCAATGATCAATGAAGAATAAACGATGAAGAATGAACAAGGATCAATGGTTAATGACGAATGAACGATGAAGAATGAACAAGGATCAATGATCAATGAAGAATAAACAAGAATTATTGGTTAATGACGAATGAACGATGAAGAATGAACAAGGATCAATGATCAATGAATAATGAACGATGAAGAATGAAGAAGGATCAATGATCAATGAAGAATGAACGATGAAGAATGAAGAAGGATCAATAATGAATGAAGAATGAACGATTAAGAATGAACAAGGATCAACGATCAATGAAGAAGGAACGATGAATAATGAACAACGATCAATGATCAATGACGAATGAACGATGAAAAATGAACAAGGATCAATGATCAATGAAGAATGAACGATGAAGAAATAACAAGGATCAATGATCAATGAAGAAAGAACAAGAATTAATGGTCAGTAACGAATGAACGATGAAGAATGAACAAGGATCAATGATCAATGACGAATGAACGATGAAGAATGAACAAGGATCAATGATCAATAAAGAAAGAACGATGAAGAATGAACAAGGATCAATGATCAATGAAGAATGAACGATGAAGAATGAACAAGGATCAATGATCAATGACGAACGAACGAAGAAGAATGAACAAGGATCAATGATCATTGAAGAATTAACGATGAAGAATGAACAAGGATCAATGATCAATGAAGAATAAACGATGAAGAATGAACAAGGATCAATGGTTAATGACGAATGAACGATGAAAAATGAACAAGGATCAATGATCAATGAAGAATGAACGATGAAGAATGAACAAGGATCAATGATCAATGAAGAATAAACAAGAATTATTGGTCAATGACGAATGAACGATGAAGAATGAACAAGGATTAATGCTCAATGACGAATGAACGGTGAAGAATGAACAAGGATCAATGATCAATGAAGAATGAACGATGAAGAATGAACGATGAAGAATGAACAAGGATCAATGATCAATGAAGAATGAACGATGAAGAATGAACAAGGATCAATGATCAATGACGAACGAACGAAGAAGAATGAACAAGGATCAATGATCATTGAAGAATTAACGATGAAGAATGAACAAGGATCAATGATCAATGAAGAATAAACGATGAAGAATGAACAAGGATCAATGGTTAATGACGAATGAACGATGAAAAATGAACAAGGATCAATGATCAATGAAGAATGAACGATGAAGAATGAACAAGGATCAATGATCAATGAAGAATAAACAAGAATTATTGGTCAATGACGAATGAACGATGAAGAATGAACAAGGATTAACGCTCAATGACGAATGAACGGTGAAGAATGAACAATGAAGAATGAACGATGAAGAATGAACAAGGATCATTGATCAATGAAGAATGAACGATGAAGAATGAACAAGGATCAATGATCAATGACGAATGAACGATGAAGAATGAACAAGGATCAATGATCAATGAAGAATAAACGATGAAGAATGAACAAGGATCAATGATCAATGAAGAATAAACGATGAAGAAAGAACAAGGATCAATGGTTAATGACGAATGAACGATGAAGAATGAACAAGGATCAATGATCAATGAAGAATGAACGATGAAGAATGAACAATGATCAATGGTCAATGACGAATGAACGATGAAGAATGAACAAGGATGAATGATCAATGAAGAATGAACGATGAAGAATGAACAAGGATCAATGCTCAATGACGAATGAATGGTGAAGAATGAACAAGGATCAATGATCAATGAAGAATGAACGATAAAGAATGAACAAGGATCAATGATCAATGAAGAATGAACGATGAAGAATGAACAAGGATCAATGATCAATGACGAATGAACGAAGAAGAATGAACAAGGATCAATGATCAATGAAGAATTAACGATGAAGAATGAAAAAGGATCAATGATCAATGAAGAATAAACGATGAAGAATGAACAAGTATCAATGGTTAATGACGAATGAACGATGAAAAATGAACAAGGATCAATGATCAATGAAGAATGAACGATGAAGAATGAACAAGGATCAATGGTCAATGAAGAATAAACAAGAATTATTGGTCAATGACGAATGAACGATGAAGAATGGACAAGGATTAATGCTCAATGACGAATGAACGGTGAAGAATGAACAAGGATCAATGATCAATGAAGAATGAACGATGAAGAATGAACGATGAAGAATGAACAAGGATCAATGATCAATGAAGAATGAACGATGAAGAATGAACAAGGATCAATGATCAATGACGAACGAACGAAGAAGAATGAACAAGGATAAATGATCATTGAAGAATTAACGATGAAGAATGAACAAGGATCAATGATCAATGAAGAATAAACGATGAAGAATGAACAAGGATCAATGGTTAATGACGAATGAACGATGAAAAATGAACAAGGATCAATGATCAATGAAGAATGAACGATGAAGAATGAACAATGATCAATGATCAATGAAGAATAAACAAGAATTATTGGTCAATGACGAATGAACGATGAAGAATGAACAAGGATTAATGCTCAATGACGAATGAACGGTGAAGAATGAACAATGAAGAATGAACGATGAAGAATGAACAAGGATCATTGATCAATGAAGAATGAACGATGAAGAATGAACAAGGATCAATGATCAATGACGAATGAACGATGAAGAATGAACAAGGATCAATGATCAATGAAGAATTAACGATGAAGAATGAACAAGGATCAATGATCAATGAAGAATAAACGATGAAGAATGAACAAGGATCAATGGTTAATGACGAATGAACGATGAAGAATGAACAAGGATCAATGATCAATGAAGAATAAACAAGAATTATTGGTTAATGACGAATGAACGATGAAGAATGAACAAGGATCAATGATCAATGAATAATGAACGATGAAGAATGAAGAAGGATCAATGATCAATGAAGAATGAACGATGAAGAATGAAGAAGGATCAATAATGAATGAAGAATGAACGATTAAGAATGAACAAGGATCAACGATCAATGAAGAAGGAACGATGAATAATGAACAACGATCAATGATCAATGACGAATGAACGATGAAGAATGAACAAGGATCAATGATCAATGAAGAATGAACGATGAAGAAATAACAAGGATCAATGATCAATGAAGAATGAACAAGAATTAATGGTCAGTAACGAATGAACGATGAAGAATGAACAAGGATCAATGATCAATGACGAATGAACGATGAAGAATGAACAAGGATCAATGATCAATAAATAAAGAACGATGAAGAATGAACAAGGATCAATGATCAATGAAGAATGAACGATGAAGAATGAACAAGGATCAATGATCAATGACGAATGAACGATGAAGAATGAACAAGGATTAATGGTCAATGACAAATGAACGATGAAGAATGAACAAGGATCAATGATCAATGAAGAATAAACGATGAAGAATGAACAAGGACCAATGATCAATGAAGAATGAACGATGAAGAATGAACAAGGATCAATGATCGATGAATAATAAACGATGAAGAATGAACAAAGCTCAATGATCAATGACGAATGAACGATGAAGAATGAACAAGGATCAATGATCAATGAAGAATGAACGATGAAGAATGAACAAGGATCAATGATCAATGAAGAATAAACGATGAAGAATGAACAAGGATCAATGGTCAATGACGAATGAACGATGAAGAATGAACAAGGATCAATGATCAATGAAGAATGAACGATGAAGAATGAACAATGATCAATGGTCAATGACGAATAAACGATGAAGAATGAACAAGGATCAATGATCAATGAAGTATGAACGATGAAGAATGAACAAGGATCAATGCTCAATGACGAATGAATGGTGAAGAATGAACAAGGATCAATGATCAATGAAGAATGAACGATAAAGAATGAACAAGGATCAATGATCAATGAAGAATGAACGATGAAGAATGAACAAGGATCAATGATCAATGACGAATGAACGAAGAAGAATGAACAAGGATCAATGATCAATGAAGAATTAACGATGAAGAATGAAAAAGGATCAATGATCAATGAAGAATAAACGATGAAGAATGAACAAGTATCAATGGTTAATGACGAATGAACGATGAAAAATGAACAAGGATCAATGATCAATGAAGAATGAACGATGAAGAATGAACAAGGATCAATGATCAATGAAGAATAAACAAGAATTATTGGTCAATGACGAATGAACGATGAAGAATGGACAAGGATTAATGCTCAATGATGAATGAACGGTGAAGAATGAACAAGGATCAATGATCAATGAAGAATGAACGATGAAGAATGAACGATGAAGAATGAACAAGGATCAATGATCAATGAAGAATGAACGATGAAGAATGAACAAGGATCAATGATCAATGACGAACGAACGAAGAAGAATGAACAAGGATCAAAGATCATTGAAGAATTAACGATGAAGAATGAACAAGGATCAATGATCAATGAAGAATAAACGATAAAGAATGAACAAGGATCAATGGTTAATGACGAATGAACGATGAAAAATGAACAAGGATCAATGATCAATGAAGAATGAACGATGAAGAATGAACAAGGATCAATGATCAATGAAGAATAAACAAGAATTATTGGTCAATGACGAATGAACGATGAAGAATGAACAAGGATTAATGCTCAATGACGAATGAACGGTGAAGAATGAACAATGAAGAATGAACGATGAAGAATGAACAAGGATCATTGATCAATGAAGAATGAACGATGAAGAATGAACAAGGATCAATGATCAATGACGAATGAACGATGAAGAATGAACAAGGATCAATGATCAATGAAGAATTAACGATGAAGAATGAACAAGGATCAATGATCAATGAAGAATAAACGATGAAGAATGAACAAGGATCAATGGTTAATGACGAATGAACGATGAAGAATGAACAAGGATCAATGATCAATGAAGAATAAACAAGAATTATTGGTTAATGACGAATGAACGATGAAGAATGAACAAGGATCAATGATCAATGAATAATGAACGATGAAGAATGAACAAGGATCAATGATCAATGAAGAATGAACGATGAAGAATGAAGAAGGATCAATTATCAATGAAGAATGAACGATGAAGAATGAACAAGGATCAACGATCAATGAAGAAGGAACGATGAAGAATGAACAACGATCAATGATCAATGACGAATGAACGATGAAGAATGAACAAGGATCAATGATCAATGAAGAATGAACGATGAAGAAATAACAAGGATCAATGATCAATGAAGAATGAACAAGAATTAATGGTCAGTAACGAATGAACGATGAAGAATGAACAAGGATCAATGATCAATGACGAATGAACGATGAAGAATGAACAAGGATCAATGATCAATGAAGAATAAACGATGAAGAATGAACAAGGATCAATGGTCAATGACGAATGAACGATGAAGAATGAACAAGGATCAATGATCAATGAAGAATGAACGATGAAGAATGAACAATGATCAATGGTCAATGACGAATAAACGATGAAGAATGAACAAGGATCAATGATCAATGAAGTATGAACGATGAAGAATGAACAAGGATCAATGCTCAATGACGAATGAATGGTGAAGAATGAACAAGGATCAATGATCAATGAAGAATGAACAATAAAGAATGAACAAGGATCAATGATCAATGAAGAATGAACGATGAAGAATGAACAAGGATCAATGATCAATGACGAATGAACGAAGAAGAATGAACAAGGATCAATGATCAATGAAGAATTAACGATGAAGAATGAAAAAGGATCAATGATCAATGAAGAATAAACGATGAAGAATGAACAAGTATCAATGGTTAATGACGAATGAACGATGAAAAATGAACAAGGATCAATGATCAATGAAGAATGAACGATGAAGAATGAACAAGGATCAATGATCAATGAAGAATAAACAAGAATTATTGGTCAATGACGAATGAACGATGAAGAATGGACAAGGATTAATGCTCAATGATGAATGAACGGTGAAGAATGAACAAGGATCAATGATCAATGAAGAATGAACGATGAAGAATGAACGATGAAGAATGAACAAGGATCAATGATCAATGAAGAATGAACGATGAAGAATGAACAAGGATCAATGATCAATGACGAACGAACGAAGAAGAATGAACAAGGATAAATGATCATTGAAGAATTAACGATGAAGAATGAACAAGGATCAATGATCAATGAAGAATAAACGATAAAGAATGAACAAGGATCAATGGTTAATGACGAATGAACGATGAAAAATGAACAAGGATCAATGATCAATGAAGAATGAACGATGAAGAATGAACAAGGATCAATGATCAATGAAGAATAAACAAGAATTATTGGTCAATGACGAATGAACGATGAAGAATGAACAAGGATTAATGCTCAATGACGAATGAACGGTGAAGAATGAACAATGAAGAATGAACGATGAAGAATGAACAAGGATCATTGATCAATGAAGAATGAACGATGAAGAATGAACAAGGATCAATGATCAATGACGAATGAACGATGAAGAATGAACAAGGATCAATGATCAATGAAGAATTAACGATGAAGAATGAACAAGGATCAATGATCAATGAAGAATAAACGATGAAGAATGAACAAGGATCAATGGTTAATGACGAATGAACGATGAAGAATGAACAAGGATCAATGATCAATGAAGAATAAACAAGAATTATTGGTTAATGACGAATGAACGATGAAGAATGAACAAGGATCAATGATCAATGAATAATGAACGATGAAGAATGAACAAGGATCAATGATCAATGAAGAATGAACGATGAAGAATAAAGAAGGATCAATTATCAATGAAGAATGAACGATGAAGAATGAACAAGGATCAACGATCAATGAAGAAGGAACGATGAAGAATGAACAACGATCAATGATCAATGACGAATGAACGATGAAGAATGAACAAGGATCAATGATCAATGAAGAATGAACGATGAAGAATGAACGATGAAGAAATAACAAGGATCAATGATCAATGAAGAATGAACAAGAATTAATGGTCAGTAACGAATGAACGATGAAGAATGAACAAGGATCAATGATCAATGACGAATGAACGATGAAGAATGAACAAGGATCAATGATCAATGAAGAATAAACGATGAAGAATGAACAAGGATCAATGGTCAATGACGAATGAACGATGAAGAATGAACAAGGATCAATGATCAATGAAGAATGAACGATGAAGAATGAACAATGATCAATGGTCAATGACGAATGAACGATGAAGAATGAACAAGGATCAATGGTCAATGACGAATGAACGATGAAGAATGAACAAGGATCAATGATCAATGAAGAATGAACGATGAAGAATGAACAATGATCAATGGTCAATGACGAATAAACGATGAAGAATGAACAAGGATCAATGATCAATGAAGTATGAACGATGAAGAATGAACAAGGATCAATGCTCAATGACGAATGAATGGTGAAGAATGAACAAGGATCAATGATCAATGAAGAATGAACGATAAAGAATGAACAAGGATCAATGATCAATGAAGAATGAACGATGAAGAATGAACAAGGATCAATGATCAATGACGAATGAACGAAGAAGAATGAACAAGGATCAATGATCAATGAAGAATTAACGATGAAGAATGAAAAAGGATCAATGATCAATGAAGAATAAACGATGAAGAATGAACAAGTATCAATGGTTAATGACGAATGAACGATGAAAAATGAACAAGGATCAATGATCAATGAAGAATGAACGATGAAGAATGAACAAGGATCAATGATCAATGAAGAATAAACAAGAATTATTGGTCAATGACGAATGAACGATGAAGAATGGACAAGGATTAATGCTCAATGATGAATGAACGGTGAAGAATGAACAAGGATCAATGATCAATGAAGAATGAACGATGAAGAATGAACGATGAAGAATGAACAAGGATCAATGATCAATGAAGAATGAACGATGAAGAATGAACAAGGATCAATGATCAATGACGAACGAACGAAGAAGAATGAACAAGGATCAATGATCATTGAAGAATTAACGATGAAGAATGAACAAGGATCAATGATCAATGAAGAATAAACGATGAAGAATGAACAAGGATCAATGGTTAATGACGAATGAACGATGAAGAATGAACAAGGATCAATGATCAATGAAGAATAAACAAGAATTATTGGTCAATGACGAATGAACGATGAAGAATGAACAAGGATTAATGCTCAATGACGAATGAACGGTGAAGAATGAACAATGAAGAATGAACGATGAAGAATGAACAAGGATCATTGATCAATGAAGAATGAACGATGAAGAATGAACAAGGATCAATGATCAATGACGAATGAACGATGAAGAATGAACAAGGATCAATGATCAATGAAGAATTAACGATGAAGAATGAACAAGGATCAATGATCAATGAAGAATAAACGATGAAGAATGAACAAGGATCAATGGTTAATGACGAATGAACGATGAAGAATGAACAAGGATCAATGATCAATGAAGAATAAACAAGAATTATTGGTTAATGACGAATGAACGATGAAGAATGAACAAGGATCAATGATCAATGAATAATGAACGATGAAGAATGAACAAGGATCAATGATCAATGAAGAATGAACGATGAAGAATGAAGAAGGATCAATTATCAATGAAGAATGAACGATGAAGAATGAACAACGATCAATGATCAATGACGAATGAACGATGAAGAATGAACAAGGATCAATGATCAATGAAGAATGAACGATGAAGAAATAACAAGGATCAATGATCAATGAAGAATGAACAAGAATTAATGGTCAGTAACGAACGAACGATGAAGAATGAACAAGGATCAATGATCAATGACGAATGAACGATGAAGAATGAACAAGGATCAATGATCAATAAAGAAAGAACGATGAAGAATGAACAAGGATCAATGATTAATGAAGAATGAACGATGAAGAATGAACAAGGATCAATGATCAATGACGAATGAACGATGAAGAATGAACAAGGATTAATGGTCAATGACAAATGAACGATGAAGAATGAACAAGGATCAATGATCAATGAAGAATAAACGATGAAGAATGAACAAGGACCAATGATCAATGAAGAATGAACGATGAAGAATGAACAAGGATCAATGATCGATGAATAATGAACGATGAAGAATGAACAAAGCTCAATGATCAATGACGAATGAACGATGAAGAATGAACAAGGATCAATGATCAATGAAGAATGAACGATGAAGAATGAACAAGGATCAATGATCAATGAAGAATAAACGATAAAGAATGAACAAGGATCAATGGTTAATGACGAATGAACGATGAAAAATGAACAAGGATCAATGATCAATGAAGAATGAACGATGAAGAATGAACAAGGATCAATGATCAATGAAGAATAAACAAGAATTATTGGTCAATGACGAATGAACGATGAAGAATGAACAAGGATTAATGCTCAATGACGAATGAACGGTGAAGAATGAACAATGAAGAATGAACGATGAAGAATGAACAAGGATCATTGATCAATGAAGAATGAACGATGAAGAATGAACAAGGATCAATGATCAATGACGAATGAACGATGAAGAATGAACAAGGATCAATGATCAATGAAGAATTAACGATGAAGAATGAACAAGGATCAATGATCAATGAAGAATAAACGATGAAGAATGAACAAGGATCAATGGTTAATGACGAATGAACGATGAAGAATGAACAAGGATCAATGATCAATGAAGAATAAACAAGAATTATTGGTTAATGACGAATGAACGATGAAGAATGAACAAGGATCAATGATCAATGAATAATGAACGATGAAGAATGAACAAGGATCAATGATCAATGAAGAATGAACGATGAAGAATGAAGAAGGATCAATTATCAATGAAGAATGAACGATGAAGAATGAACAAGGATCAACGATCAATGAAGAAGGAACGATGAAGAATGAACAACGATCAATGATCAATGACGAATGAACGATGAAGAATGAACAAGGATCAATGATCAATGAAGAATGAACGATGAAGAAATAACAAGGATCAATGATCAATGAAGAATGAACAAGAATTAATGGTCAGTAACGAATGAACGATGAAGAATGAACAAGGATCAATGATCAATGACGAATGAACGATGAAGAATGAACAAGGATCAATGATCAATGAAGAATAAACGATGAAGAATGAACAAGGATCAATGGTCAATGACGAATGAACGATGAAGAATGAACAAGGATCAATGATCAATGAAGAATGAACGATGAAGAATGAACAATGATCAATGGTCAATGACGAATGAACGATGAAGAATGAACAAGGATCAATGGTCAATGACGAATGAACGATGAAGAATGAACAAGGATCAATGATCAATGAAGAATGAACGATGAAGAATGAACAATGATCAATGGTCAATGACGAATAAACGATGAAGAATGAACAAGGATCAATGATCAATGAAGTATGAACGATGAAGAATGAACAAGGATCAATGCTCAATGACGAATGAATGGTGAAGAATGAACAAGGATCAATGATCAATGAAGAATGAACGATAAAGAATGAACAAGGATCAATGATCAATGAAGAATGAACGATGAAGAATGAACAAGGATCAATGATCAATGACGAATGAACGAAGAAGAATGAACAAGGATCAATGATCAATGAAGAATTAACGATGAAGAATGAAAAAGGATCAATGATCAATGAAGAATAAACGATGAAGAATGAACAAGTATCAATGGTTAATGACGAATGAACGATGAAAAATGAACAAGGATCAATGATCAATGAAGAATGAACGATGAAGAATGAACAAGGATCAATGATCAATGAAGAATAAACAAGAATTATTGGTCAATGACGAATGAACGATGAAGAATGGACAAGGATTAATGCTCAATGATGAATGAACGGTGAAGAATGAACAAGGATCAATGATCAATGAAGAATGAACGATGAAGAATGAACGATGAAGAATGAACAAGGATCAATGATCAATGAAGAATGAACGATGAAGAATGAACAAGGATCAATGATCAATGAATAATGAACGATGAAGAATGAACAAGGATCAATGATCAATGAAGAATGAACGATGAAGAATGAAGAAGGATCAATTATCAATGAAGAATGAACGATGAAGAATGAACAAGGATCAACGATCAATGAAGAAGGAACGATGAAGAATGAACAACGATCAATGATCAATGACGAATGAACGATGAAGAATGAACAAGGATCAATGATCAATGAAGAATGAACGATGAAGAAATAACAAGGATCAATGATCAATGAAGAATGAACAAGAATTAATGGTCAGTAACGAATGAACGATGAAGAATGAACAAGGATCAATGATCAATGACGAATGAACGATGAAGAATGAACAAGGATCAATGATCAATAAAGAAAGAACGATGAAGAATGAACAAGGATCAATGATCAATGAAGAATGAACGATGAAGAATGAACAAGGATCAATGATCAATGAAGAATAAACGATGAAGAATGAACAAGGACCAATGATCAATGAAGAATGAACGATGAAGAATGAACAAGGATCAATGATCGATGAATAATGAACGATGAAGAATGAACAAAGCTCAATGATCAATGACGAATGAACGATGAAGAATGAACAAGGATCAATGATCAATGAAGAATGAACGATGAAGAATGAACAAGGATCAATGATCAATGAAGAATAAACGATGAAGAATGAACAAGGATCAATGGTCAATGACGAATGAACGATGAAGAATGAACAAGGATCAATGATCAATGAAGAATGAACGATGAAGAATGAACAATGATCAATGGTCAATGACGAATGAACGATGAAGAATGAACAAGGATCAATGATCAATAAAGAATGAACGATGAAGAATGAACAAGGATCAATGCTCAATGACGAATGAATGGTGAAGAATGAACAAGGATCAATGATCAATGAAGAATGAACGATAAAGAATGAACAAGGATCAATGATCAATGACAAATGAACGATGAAGAATGAACAAGGATCAATGATCAATGAAGAATGAACGATGAAGAATGAGCAAGGATCAATGATCAATGAAGAATGAACAAGAATTAATGGTCAGTAACGAATGAATGATGAAGAATGAACAAGGATCAATGATCAATGACGAATGAACGATGAAGAATGAACAAGGATCAATGATCAATAAAGAAAGAACGATGAAGAATGAACAAGGATCAATGATCAATGAAGAATGAACGATGTAGAATGAACAAGGATCAATGATCAATGACGAATGAACGATGAAGAATGAACAAGGATTAATGGTCAATGACAAATGAACGATGAAGAATGAACAAGGATCAATGATCAATGAAGAATAAACGATGAAGAATGAACAAGGATCAATGATCAATGACGAATGAACGATGAAGAATGAACAAGGATCAATGATCGATGAATAATGAACGATGAAGAATGAACAAATCTCAATGATCAATGACGAATGAACCATGAAGTATGAACAAGGATCAATGATCAATGAAGAATGAACGATGAAGAATGAACAAGGATCAATGATCAATGAAGAATAAACGATGAAGAATGAACAAGGATCAATGGTCAATGACGAATGAACGATGAAGAATGAACAAGGATCAATGATCAATGAAGAATGAACGATGAAGAATGAACAAGGATCAATGCTCAATGACGAATGAATGGTGAAGAATGAACAAGGATCAATGATCAATGAAGAATGAATGATAAAGAATGAACAAGGATCAATGATCAATGAAGAATGAACGATGAAGAATGAACAAGGATCAATGATCAATGACGAATGAACGAAGAAGAATGAACAAGGATCAATGATCAATGAAGAATTAACGATGAAGAATGAAAAAGGATCAATGATCAATGAAGAATAAACGATGAAGAATG
The DNA here is from genome assembly GCF_026212465.1 of Amaranthus tricolor. Taxonomy (NCBI): domain Eukaryota; kingdom Viridiplantae; phylum Streptophyta; class Magnoliopsida; order Caryophyllales; family Amaranthaceae; genus Amaranthus; species Amaranthus tricolor. The sequence goes on from NC_080063.1 coordinate 2,052,168, forward strand.
AACAAGTATCAATGGTTAATGACGAATGAACGATGAAAAATGAACAAGGATCAATGATCAATGAAGAATGAACGATGAAGAATGAACAAGGATCAATGATCAATGAAGAATAAACAAGAATTATTGGTCAATGACGAATGAACGATGAAGAATGGACAAGGATTAATGCTCAATGACGAATGAACGGTGAAGAATGAACAAGGATCAATGATCAATGAAGAATGAACGATGAAGAATGAACAAGGATCAATGATCAATGAAGAATGAAACATGAAGAATGAACAAGGATCAATGATCAATGATGAACGAACGAAGAAGAATGAACAAGGATCAATGATCATTGAAGAATTAACGATGAAGAATGAACAAGGATCAATGATCAATGAAGAATAAACGATGAAGAATGAACAAGGATCAATGGTTAATGACGAATGAACGATGAAAAATGAACAAGGATCAATGATCAATGAAGAATGAACGATGAAGAATGAACAAGGATCAATGATCAATGAAGAATAAACAAGAATTATTGGTCAATGACGAATGAACGATGAAGAATGAACAAGGATTAATGCTCAATGACGAATGAACGGTGAAGAATGAACAATGAAGAATGAACGATGAAGAATGAACAAGGATCATTGATCAATGAAGAATGAACGATGAAGAATGAACAAGGATCAATGATCAATGACGAATGAACGATGAAGAATGAACAAGGATCAATGATCAATGAAGAATTAACGATGAAGAACGAACAAGGATCAATGATCAAGGAAGAATAAACAATGAAGAATGAACAAGGATCAATGGTTAATGACGAATGAACGATGAAGAATGAACAAGGATCAATGATCAATGAAGAATAAACAAGAATTATTGGTTAATGACGAATGAACGATGAAGAATGAACAAGGATCAATGATCAATGAATAATGAACGATGAATAATGAACAAGGATCGACGATCAATGAAGAATGAACGATGAAGAATGAACAAGGATCAATTATCAATGAAGAATGAACGATGAAGAATGAACAAGGATCAACGATCAATGAAGAAGGAACGATGAAGAATGAACAACGATCAATGATCAATGACGAATGAACGATGAAGAATGAACAAGGATCAATGATCAATGAAGAATGAACGATGAAGAATGAGCAAGGATCAATGATCAATGAAGAATGAACAAGAATTAATGGTCAGTAACGAATGAACGATGAAGAATCAACAAGGATCAATGATCAATGACGAATGAACGATGAAGAATGAACAAGGATCAATGATCAATAAAGAAAGAACGATGAAGAATGAACAAGGATCAATCATCAATGAAGAATGAACGATGAAGAATAAACAAGGATCAATGATCAATGACGAATGAACGATGAAGAATGAACAAGGATTAATGGTCAATGACAAATGAACGATGAAGAATGAAAAAGGATCAATGATCAATGAAGAATAAACGATGAAGAATGAACAAGGATCAATGATCAATGAAGAATGAACGATGAAGAATGAACAAGGATCAATGATCGATGAATAATGAACGATGAAGAATGAACAAAGCTCAATGATCAATGACTAAAGAACGATGAAGAATGAACAAGGATCAATGATCAATGAAGAATGAACGATGAAGAATGAACAAGGATCAATGATCAATGAAGAATAAACGATGAAGAATGAACAAGGATCAATGGTCAATGACGAATGAACGATGAAGAATGAACAAGGATCAATGATCAATGAAGAATGAACGATGAAGAATGAACAAGGATCAATGGTCAATGACGAATGAATGATGAAGAATGAACAAGGATCAATGATCAATGAAGAATGAACGATAAAGAATGAACAAGGATCAATGCTCAATGACGAATGAATGGTGAAGAATGAACAAGGATCAATGATCAATGAAGAATGAACGATAAAGAATGAACAAGGATCAATGATCAATGAAGAATGAACGATGAAGAATGAACAAGGATCAATGATCAATGACGAATGAACGAAGAAGAATGAACAAGGATCAATGATCAATGAAGAATTAACGATGAAGAATGAAAAAGGATCAATGATCAATGAAGAATAAACGATGAAGAATGAACAAGTATCAATGGTTAATGACGAATGAACGATGAAAAATGAACAAGGATCAATGATCAATGAAGAATGAACGATGAAGAATGAACAAGGATCAATGATCAATGAAGAATAAACAAGAATTATTGGTCAATGACGAATGAACGATGAAGAATGAACAAGGATTAATGCTCAATGACGAATGAACGGTGAAGAATGAACAATGAAGAATGAACGATGAAGAATCAACAAAGATCAATGATCAATGAATAATGAACGATGAAGAATGAACAAGGATCAATGATCAATGAAGAATGAACGATGAAGAATGAACAAGGATCAATGATCAATGAAGAATGAACGATGAAGAATGAACAAGGATCAATGATCAATGAAGAATGAACGATGAAGAATGAACAAGGATCAATGACCAATGACGAATGAACGATGAAGAATGAACGAGGATTAATGGTCAATGACAAATGAACGATGAAGAATGAACAAGGATCAATGATCAATCAAGAATGAACGATGAAGAATGAACAAGGATCAATGATCAATGAAGAATGAACGATGAAGAATGAACAAGGATCAATGATCGATGAATAATGAACGATGAAGAATGAACAAAGCTCAATGATCAATGACGAATGAACCATGAAGTATGAACAAGGATCAATGATCAATGAAGAATGAACGATCAAGAATGAACAAGGATCAATGATCAATGAAGAATAAACGATGAAGAATGAACAAGGATCAATGATCGATGAATAATGAACGATGAAGAATGAATAAAGCTCAATGATCAATGACGAATGAACCATGAAATATGAACATGGATCAATGATCAATGAAGAAAGAACGATGAAGAATGAACAAGGATCAATGATCAATGAAGAATAAACGATGAAGAATGAACAAGGATCAATGATCAATGAAGAATAAACGATGAAGAATGAACAAGGATCAATGGTTAATGACGAATGAACGATGAAGAATGAACAAGGATCAATGATCAATGAAGAATGAACGATGAAGAATGAACAAGGATCAATGATCAATGAAGAATGAACGATGAAGAATGAACAAGGATCAATGATCAATGAAGAATGAACGATGAAGAATGAACAAGGATCAATGATCAATGACGAATGAACGATGAAGAATGAACGAGGATTAATGGTCAATGACAAATGAACGATGAAGAATGAACAAGGATAATGGTCAATGACAAATGAACGATGAAGAATGAACAAGGATCAATGATCAATGAAGAATGAACGATGAAGAATGAACAAGGATCAATGATCAATTAAGAATGAACGATGAAGAATGAACAAGGATCAATGATCAATGAAGAATGAACGATGAAGAATGAACAAGGATCAATGATCAATGACGAATGAACGATGAAGAATGAACGAGGATTAATGGTCAATGACAAATGAACGATGAAGAATGAACAAGGATCAATGATCAATCAAGAATGAACGATGAAGAATGAACAAGGATCAATGATCAATGAAGAATGAACGATGAAGAATGAACAAGGATCAATGATCGATGAATAATGAACGATGAAGAATGAACAAAGCTCAATGATCAATGACGAATGAACCATGAAGTATGAACAAGGATCAATGATCAATGAAGAATGAACGATGAAGAATGAACAAGGATCAATGATCAATGAAGAATAAACGATGAAGAATGAACAAGGATCAATGATCGATGAATAATGAACGATGAAGAATGAACAAAGCTCAATGATCAATGACGAATGAACCATGAAATATGAACATGGATCAATGATCAATGAAGAAAGAACGATGAAGAATGAACAAGGATCAATGATCAATGAAGAATAAACGATGAAGAATGAACAAGGATCAATGATCAATGAAGAATAAACGATGAAGAATGAACAAGGATCAATGGTTAATGACGAATGAACGATGAAGAATGAACAAGGATCAATGATCAATGAAGAATGAACGATGAAGAATGAACAAGGATCAATGATCAATGAAGAATGAACGATGAAGAATGAACAAGGATCAATGATCAATGAAGAATGAACGATGAAGAATGAACAAGGATCAATGATCAATGACGAATGAACGATGAAGAATGAACGAGGATTAATGGTCAATGACAAATGAACGATGAAGAATGAACAAGGATAATTGATCAATGAACAATGAACGATAAAGAATGAACAAGGATCAATGATCAATGAAGAATGAACAATAATTAATGGTCAGTAACGAATGAACGATGAAGAATGAACAAGGATCAACGATCAATGACGAATGAACGATGAAGAATGAACAAGGATCAATGATCAATAAAGAAAAAACGATGAAGAATAAACAAGGATCAATGATAAATGGCGAATGAACGATGAAGAATGAACAAGGATAAATGATCAATGAAGAATGAACGATTAAGAATGAACAAGGATCAATGATCAATGACGAATGAACGATGAAGAATGAACAAGGATCAATAATCAATGAAGAATGAACGATGAAGAATGAACAAGGATCAATGATCGATGAATAATGAACGATGAAGAATAAACAAGGATCAATGATCAATGAAGAATGAACGATGAAGAATGAACAAGGATCAATGATCAATGAAGAATGAACGATTAAGAATGAACAAGGATCAATGATCAATGAAGAATGAACGATGAAGAATGGACAAGGATTAATGGTGAATGACGAATGAACGATGAAGAATGAAAAAGGATCAATGATCAATGAAGAATGAACAATGAAGAATGAACAAGGATCAATGATCAATGAAGAATGAACGATGAAGAATGAACAAGAATTAATGGTCAATGATGAATGAACGATGAAGAATGAACAAGGATCAATGATCAACGAAGAATGAACGATGAAGAATGAACAAGGATCAATGATCAATGAAGAATGAACGATGAAGAATGAACAAGGATCAATGATCAATGACGAATGAACGATGAAGAATGAACGAGGATTAATGGTCAATGACAAATGAACGATTAAGAATGAACAAGGATCAATGATCAATGAAGAATGAACGATGAAGAATGAACAAGGATCAATGATCAATGAAGAATGAACGATGAAGAATGAACAAGGATCAATGATCGATGAATAATGAACGATGAAGAATGAACAAAGCTCAATGATCAATGACGAATGAACCATGAAGTATGAACAAGGATCAATGATCAATGAAGAATGAACGATGAAGAATGAACAAGGATCAATGATCAATGAAGAATAAACGATGAAGAATGAACAAGGGTCAATGATCAATGAAGAATAAACGATGAAGAATGAACAAGGATCAATGGTTAATGACGAATGAACGATGAAGAATGAACAAGGATCAATGATCAATGAATAATGAACGATGAAGAATGAACAAGGATCAGTGATCAATGAAGAATGAACGATGAAGAATGAACAAGGATCAATGATCAATGAAGAATGAACGATGAAGAATGAACAAGGATCAATGATCAATGAAGAATGAACGATGAAGAATGAACAAGGATCAATGATCAATGAAGAATGAACGATGAAGAATGAACAAGGATCAATGATAAATGACGAATGAACGATGATGAATGAACGAGGATTATTGGTCAATGACAAATGAACGATGAAGAATGAACAAGGATCAATGATCAATGAAGAATGAACGATGAAGAATGAACAAGGATCAATGATCAATGAAGAATGAACGATGAAGAATGAACAAGGATCAATGATCGATGAATAATGAACGATGAAGAATGAACAAAGCTCAATGATCAATGACGAATGAACCATGAAGTATGAACAAGGATCAATGATCAATGAAGAATGAACGATGAAGAATGAACAAGGATCAATGATCAATGAAGAATAAACGATGAAGAATGAACAAGGATCATTGATCAATGAAGAATAAACGATGAAGAATGAACAAGGATCAATGGTTAATGACGAATGAACGATGAAGAATGAACAAGGATCAATGATCAATGAATAATGAACGATGAAGAATGAACAAGGATCAATGATCAATGAAGAATGAACGATGAAGAATGAACAAGGATCAATGATCAATGAAGAATGAACGATTAAGAATGAACAAGGATCAATGATCAATGAAGAATGAACGATGAAGAATGAACAAGGATCAATGATCAATGAAGAAAGAACGATGAAGAATGAACAAGGATCAATGATCAATGAAGAATGAACGTTGAAGAATGAACAAGGATCAATGATCAATGAAGAATGAACGATGAAGAATGAACAAGGATCAATGATCAATGACGAATGAACGATGATGAATGAACGAGGATTAATGGTCAATGACAAATGAACGATGAAGAATGAACAAGGATCAATGATCAATGAAGAATGAACGATGAAGAATGAACAAGGATCAATGATCAATGAAGAATGAACGATGAAGAATGAACAAGGATCAATGATCGATGAATAATGAACGATGAAGAATGAACAAAGCTCAATGATCAATGACGAATGAACCATGAAGTATGAACAAGGATCAATGATCAATGAAGAATGAACGATGAAGAATGAACAAGGATCAATGATCAATGAAGAATAAACGATGAAGAATGAACAAGGATCATTGATCAATGAAGAATAAACGATGAAGAATGAACAAGGATCAATGGTTAATGACGAATGAACGATGAAGAATGAACAAGGATCAATGATCAATGAATAATGAACGATGAAGAATGAACAAGGATCAATGATCAATGAAGAATGAACGATGAAGAATGAACAAGGATCAATGATCAATGAAGAATGAACGATTAAGAATGAACAAGGATCAATGATCAATGAAGAATGAACGATGAAGAATGGACAAGGATTAATGGTGAATGACGAATGAACGATGAAGAATGAAAAAGGATCAATGATCAATGAAGATTGAACAATGAAGAATGAACAAGGATCAATGATCAATGAAGAATGAACGATGAAGAATGAACAAGAATTAATGGTCAATGACGAATGAACGATGAAGAATGAACAAGGATCAATGATCAATGAAGAATTAACGATGAAGAATGAACAAGGATCAAGGATCAATGAAGAATGAACGATGAAGAATGAACAAGGATCAACGATCAATGAAGAATGAACGATGAAGAATGAACAAGGATCAATGATCAATGAAGAATGAACGATGAAGAATGAACAAGGATCAATGATCAATGAAGAATGAACGATGAAGAATGAACAAGGATCAATGATCAATGACGAATGAACGATGAAGAATGAACGAGGATTAATGGTCAATGACAAATGAACGATGAAGAATGAACAAGGATCAATGATCAATGAAGAATGAACGATGAAGAATGAACAAGGATCAATGATCAATGAAGAATGAACGATGAAGAATGAACAAGGATCAATGATCGATGAATAATGAACGATGAAGAATGAACAAAGCTCAATGATCAATGACGAATGAACCATGAAGTATGAACAAGGATCAATGATCAATGAAGAATGAACGATGAAGAATGAAAAAGGATCAATGATCAATGAAGAATAAACGATGAAGAATGAACAAGGATCATTGATCAATGAAGAATAAACGATGAAGAATGAACAAGGATCAATGGTTAATGACGAATGAACGATGAAGAATGAACAACGATCAATGATCAATGAATAATGAACGATGAAGAATGAACAAGGATCAATGATCAATGAAGAATGAACGATGAAGAATGAACAAGGATCAATGATCAATGAAGAATGAACGATTAAGAATGAACAAGGATCAATGATCAATGAAGAATGAACGATGAAGAATGGACAAGGATTAATGGTGAATGACGAATGAACGATGAAGAATGAAAAAGGATCAATGATCAATGAAGAATGAACAATGAAGAATGAACAAGGATCAATGATCAATGAAGAATGAACGATGAAGAATGAACAAGAATTAATGGTCAATGACGAATGAACGATGAAGAATGAACAAGGATCAATGATCAATGAAGAATTAACGATGAAGAATGAACAAGGATCAATGATCAATGAAGAATGAACGATGAAGAATGAACAAGGATTAACGATCAATGAAGAATGAACGATGAAGAATGAACAAGGATCAATGATCAATGAAGAATGAACGATGAAGAATGAACAAGGATCAATGATCAATGAAGAATGAACGATGAAGAATGAACAAGGATCAATGATCAATGACGAATGAACGATGAAGAATGAACGAGGATTAATGGTCAATGACAAATGAACGATGAAGAATGAACAAGGATCAATAATCAATGAAGAATGAACGATGAAGAATGAACAAGGATCAATGATCAATGAAGAATGAACGATGAAGAATGAACAAGGATCAATGATCGATGAATAATGAACGATGAAGAATGAACAAAGCTCAATGATCAATGACGAATGAACCATGAAGTATGAACAAGGATCAATGATCAATGAAGAATGAACGATGAAGAATGAACAAGGATCAATGATCAATGAAGAATAAACGATGAAGAATGAACAAGGATCAATGATCAATGAAGAATAAACGATGAAGAATGAACAAGGATCAATGGTTAATGACGAATGAACGATGAAGAATGAACAAGGATCAATGATCAATGAATAATGAACGATGAAGAATGAACAAGGATCAATGATCAATGAAGAATGAACGATGAAGAATGAACAAGGATCAATGATCAATGAAGAATGAACGATGAAGAATGAACAAGGATCAATGATCAATGAAGAATGAACGATGAAGAATGAACAAGGATCAATGATCAATGAAGAATGAACGATGAAGAATGAACAAGGATCAATGATCAATGACGAATGAACGATGAAGAATGAACGAGGATTAATGGTCAATGACAAATGAACGATGAAGAATGAACAAGGATCAATGATCAATCAAGAATGAACGATGAAGAATGAACAAGGATCAATGATCAATGAAGAATGAACGATGAAGAATGAATAAGGATCAATGATCGATGAATAATGAACGATGAAGAATGAACAAAGCTCAATGATCAATGACGAACGAACCATGAAGTATGAACAAGGATCAATGATCAATGAAGAATGAACGATGAAGAATGAACAAGGATCAATGATCAATGAAGAATAAACGATGAAGAATGAACAAGGATCAATGATCAATGAATAATAAACGATGAAGAATGAACAAGGATCAATGGTTAATGACGAATGAACGATGAAGAATGAACAAGGATCAATGATCAATGAATAATGAACGATGAAGAATGAACAAGGATCAATGATCAATGAAGAATGAACGATGAAGAATGAACAAGGATCAATTATCAATGAAGAATGAACGATGAAGAATGAACAAGGATCAACGATCAATGAAGAAGGAACGATGAAGAATGAACAAAGATCAATGATCAATGACGAATGAACGATGAAGAATGAACAAGGATCAATGATCATTGAAGAATGAACGATGAAGAATGAACAAGGATCAATGATCAATGAAGAATGAACAGTAATTAATGGTCAGTAACGAATGAACGATGAAGAATGAACAAGGATCAACGATCAATGACGAATGAACGATGAAGAATGAACAAGGATCAATGATCAATAAAGAAAGAACGATGAAGAATAAACAAGGATCAATGATAAATGACGAATGAACGATGAAGAATGAACAAGGATAAATGATCAATGAAGAATGAACGATTAAGAATGAACAAGGATCAATGATCAATGACGAATGAACGATGAAGAATGAACAAGGATCAGTGATCGATGAATAATGAACGATGAAGAATGAACAAAGCTCAATGATCAATGACGAATGAACCATGAAGTATGAACAAGGATCAATGATCAATGAAGAATGAACGATGAAGAATGAACAAGGATCAATGATCAATGAAGAATAAACGATGAAGAATGAACAAGGATCAATGATCAATGAAGAATAAACGATGAAGAATGAACAAGGATAAATGGTTAATGACGAATGAACGATGAAGAATGAACAAGGATCAATGATCAATGAATAATGAACGATGAAGAATGAACAAGGATCAATGATCAATGAAGAATGAACGATGAAGAATGAACAAATATCAATGATCAATGAAGAATGAACGATGAAGAATGAACAAGGATCAATGATCAATGAAGAATGAACGATGAAGAATGAACAAGGATCAATGATCAATGAAGAATGAACGATGAAGAATGAACAAGGATCAATGATCAATGACGAATGAACGATGAAGAATGAACGAGGATTAATGGTCAATGACAAATGAACGATGAAGAATGAACAAGGATCAATGATCAATCAAGAATGAACGATGAAGAATGAACAAGGATCAATGATCAACGAAGAATGAACGATGAAGAATGAACAAGGATCAATGATCGATGAATAATGAACGATGAAGAATGAACAAAGCTCAATGATCAATGACGAATGAACCATGAAGTATGAACAAGGATCAATGATCAATGAAGAATGAATGATGAAGAATGAACAAGGATCAATGATCAATGAAGAATAAACGATGAAGAATGAACAAGGATCAATGATCAATGAATAATAAACGATGAAGAATGAACAAGGATCAATGGTTAATGACGAATGAACGATGAAGAATGAACAAGGATCAATGATCAATGAATAATGAACGATGAAGAATGAACAAGGATCAATGATCAATGAAGAATGAACGATGAAGAATGAACAAGGATCAATTATCAATGAAGAATGAACGATGAAGAATGAACAAGGATCAACGATCAATGAAGAAGGAACGATGAAGAATGAACAAAGATCAATGATCAATGACGAATGAACGATGAAGAATGAACAAGGATCAATGATCAATGAAGAATGAACGATGAAGAATGAACAAGGATCAATGATCAATGAAGAATGAACAATAATTAATGGGGAGTAACGAATGAACGATGAAGAATGAACAAGGATCAACGATCAATGACGAATGAACGATGAAGAATGAACAAGGATCAATGATCAATAAAGAAAGAACGATGAAGAATAAACAAGGATCAATGATAAATGACGAATGAACGATGAAGAATGAACAAGGATAAATGATCAATGAAGAATGAACGATTAAGAATGAACAAGGATCAATGATCAATGATGAATGAACGATGAAGAATGAACAAGGATCAATAATCAATGAAGAATGAACGATGAAGAATGAACAAGGATCAATGATCGATGAATAATGAACGATGAAGAATGAACAAAGCTCAATGATCAATGACGAATGAACCATGAAATATGAACAAGGATCAATGATCAATGAAGAATGAACGATGAAGAATGAACAAGGATCAATGATCAATGAAGAATAAACGATGAAGAATGAACAAGGATCAATGATCAATGAAGAATGAACGATTAAGAATGAACAAGGATCAATGATCAATGAAGAATGAACGATGAAGAATAAACAAGGATTAATGGTGAATGACGAATGAACGATGAAGAATGAAAAAGGATCAATGATCAATGAAGAATGAACAATGAATAATGAACAAGGATCAATGATCAATGAAGAATGAACGATGAAGAATGAACAAGAATTAATGGTCAATGACGAATGAACGATGAAGAATGAACAAGGATCAATGATCAATGAAGAATGAACGATGAAGAATGAACAAGGATCAATGATCAATGAAGAATGAACGATGAAGAATGAACAAGGATCAATGATCAATGAAGAATGAACGATGAAGAATGAACAAGGATCAATGATCAATGAAGAATGAACGATGAAGAATGAACAAGGATCAATGATCAATGAAGAATGAACGATAAAGAATGAACAAGGATCAATGATCAATGACGAATGAACGATGAAGAATGAACGAGGATTAACGGTCAATGAGAAATGAACGATGAAGAATGAACAAGGATCAATGATCAATGAAGAATGAACGATGAAGAATGAACAAGGATCAATGATCAATGAAGAATGAACGATGAAGAATGAACAAGGATCAATGATCAATGAAGAATAAACGATGAAGAATGAACAAGGATCAATGATCAATGAAGAATGAACGATGAAGAATGAACAAGGATCAATGATCAATGAAGAATGAACGATGAAGAATGAACAAGGATCAATGATCAATGACGAATGAACGATGAAGAATGAACGAGGATTAATGGTCAATGACAAATGAACGATGAAGAATGAACAAGGATCAATGATCAATGAAGAATGAACGATGAAGAATGAACAAGGATCAATGATCAATGAAGAATGAACGATGAAGAATGAACAAGGATCAATGATCGATGAATAATGAACGATGAAGAATGAACAAAGCTCAATGATCAATGACGAATGAACCATGAAGTATGAACAAGGATCAATGATCAATGAAGAATGAACGATGAAGAATGAACAAGGATCAATGATCAATGAAGAATAAACGATGAAGAATGAACAAGGATCATTGATCAATGAAGAATAAACGATGAAGAATGAACAAGGATCAATGGTTAATGACGAATGAACGATGAAGAATGAACAAGGATCAATGATCAATGAATAATGAACGATGAAGAATGAAGAAGGATCAATGATCAATGAAGAATGAACGATGAAGAATGAACAAGGATCAATGATCAATGAAGAATGAACGATTAAGAATGAACAAGGATCAATGATCAATGAAGAATGAACGATGAAGAATGGACAAGGATTAATGGTGAATGACGAATGAACGATGAAGAATGAAAAAGGATCAATGATCAATGAAGAATGAACAATGAAGAATGAACAAGGATCAATGATCAATGAAGAATGAACGATGAAGAATGAACAAGAATTAATGGTCAATGACGAATGAACGATGAAGAATGAACAAGGATCAATGATCAATGAAGAATTAACGATGAAGAATGAACAAGGATCAAGGATCAATGAAGAATGAACGATGAAGAATGAACAAGGATCAACGATCAATGAAGAATGAACGATGAAGAATGAACAAGGATCAATGATCAATGAAGAATGAACGATGAAGAATGAACAAGGATCAATGATCAATGAAGAATGAACGATGAAGAATGAACAAGGATCAATGATCAATGACGAATGAACGATGAAGAATGAACGAGGATTAATGGTCAATGACAAATGAACGATGAAGAATGAACAAGGATCAATGATCAATGAAGAATGAACGATGAAGAATGAACAAGGATCAATGATCAATGAAGAATGAACGATGAAGAATGAACAAGGATCAATGATCGATGAATAATGAACGATGAAGAATGAACAAAGCTCAATGATCAATGACGAATGAACCATGAAGTATGAACAAGGATCAATGATCAATGAAGAATGAACGATGAAGAATGAAAAAGGATCAATGATCAATGAAGAATAAACGATGAAGAATGAACAAGGATCATTGATCAATGAAGAATAAACGATGAAGAATGAACAAGGATCAATGGTTAATGACGAATGAACGATGAAGAATGAACAAGGATCAATGATCAATGAATAATGAACTATGAAGAATGAACAAGGATCAATGATCAATGAAGAATGAACGATGAAGAATGAACAAGGATCAATGATCAATGAAGAATGAACGATTAAGAATGAACAAGGATCAATGATCAATGAAGAATGAACGATGAAGAATGGACAAGGATTAATGGTGAATGACGAATGAACGATGAAGAATGAAAAAGGATCAATGATCAATGAAGAATGAACAATGAAGAATGAACAAGGATCAATGATCAATGAAGAATGAACGATGAAGAATGAACAAGAATTAATGGTCAATGACGAATGAACGATGAAGAATGAACAAGGATCAATGATCAATGAAGAATTAACGATGAAGAATGAACAAGGATCAATGATCAATGAAGAATGAACGATGAAGAATGAACAAGGATTAACGATCAATGAAGAATGAACGATGAAGAATGAACAAGGATCAATGATCAATGAAGAATGAACGATGAAGAATGAACAAGGATCAATGATCAATGAAGAATGAACGATGAAGAATGAACAAGGATCAATGATCAATGACGAATGAACGATGAAGAATGAACGAGGATTAATGGTCAATGGCAAATGAACGATGAAGAATGAACAAGGATCAATGATCAATGAAGAATGAACGATGAAGAATGAACAAGGATCAATGATCAATGAAGAATGAACGATGAAGAATGAACAAGGATCAATGATCGATGAATAATGAACGATGAAGAATGAACAAAGCTCAATGATCAATGACGAATGAACCATGAAGTATGAACAAGGATCAATGATCAATGAAGAATGAACGATGAAGAATGAACAAGGATCAATGATCAATGAAGAATAAACGATGAAGAATGAACAAGGATCAATGATCAATGTAGAATAAACGATGAAGAATGAACAAGGATCAATGGTTAATGACGAATGAACGATGAAGAATGAACAAGGATCAATGATCAATGAATAATGAACGATGAAGAATGAACAAGGATCAATGATCAATGAAGAATGAACGATGAAGAATGAACAAGGATCAATGATCAATGAAGAATGAACGATGAAGAATGAACAAGGATCAATGATCAATGAAGAATGAACGATGAAGAATGAACAAGGATCAATGATCAATGAAGAATGAACGATGAAGAATGAACAAGGATCAATGATCAATGAAGAATGAACGATGAAGAATGAACAAGGATCAATGATCAATGAAGAATGAACGATGAAGAATGAACAAGGATCAATGATCAATGACGAATGAACGATGAAGAATGAACGAGGATTAATGGTCAATGACAAATGAACGATGAAGAATGAACAAGGATCAATGATCAATGAAGAATGAACGATGAAGAATGAACAAGGATCAATGATCAATGAAGAATGAACGATGAAGAATGAACAAGGATCAATGATCGATGAATAATGAACGATGAAGAATGAACAAAGCTCAATGATCAATGACGAATGAACCATGAAGTATGAACAAGGATCAATGATCAATGAAGAATGAACGATGAAGAATGAACAAGGATCAATGATCAATGAATAATAAACGATGAAGAATGAACAAGGATCAATGATCAATGAAGAATAAACGATGAAGAATGAACAAGGATCAATGGTTAATGACGAATGAACGATGAAGAATGAACAAGGATCAATGATCAATGAATAATGAACGATGAAGAATGAACAAGGATCAATGATCAATGAAGAATGAACGATGAAGAATGAACAAGGATCAATGATCAATGAAGAATGAACGATGAAGAATGAACAAGGATCAATGATCAATGAAGAATGAACGATGAAGAATGAACAAGGATCAATGATCAATGAAGAATGAACGATGAAGAATGAACAAGGATCAATGATCAATGACGAATGAACGATGAAGAATGAACGAGGATTAATGGTCAATGACAAATGAACGATGAAGAATGAACAAGGATCAATGATCAATCAAGAATGAACGATGAAGAATGAACAAGGATCAATGATCAATGAAGAATGAACGATGAAGAATGAATAAGGATCAATGATCGATGAATAATGAACGATGAAGAATGAACAAAGCTCAATGATCAATGACGAATGAACCATGAAGTATGAACAAGGATCAATGATCAATGAAGAATGAACGATGAAGAATGAACAAGGATCAATGATCAATGAAGAATAAACGATGAAGAATGAACAAGGATCAATGATCAATGAATAATAAACGATGAAGAATGAACAAGGATCAATGGTTAATGACGAATGAACGATGAAGAATGAACAAGGATCAATGATCAATGAATAATGAACGATGAAGAATGAACAAGGATCAATGATCAATGAAGAATGAACGATGAAGAATGAACAAGGATCAATTATCAATGAAGAATGAACGATGAAGAATGAACAAGGATCAACGATCAATGAAGAAGGAACGATGAAGAATGAACAAAGATCAATGATCAATGACGAATGAACGATGAAGAATGAACAAGGATCAATGATCATTGAAGAATGAACGATGAAGAATGAACAAGGATCAATGATCAATGAAGAATGAACAGTAATTAATGGTCAGTAACGAATGAACGATGAAGAATGAACAAGGATCAACGATCAATGACGAATGAACGATGAAGAATGAACAAGGATCAATGATCAATAAAGAAAGAACGATGAAGAATAAACAAGGATCAATGATAAATGACGAATGAACGATGAAGAATGAACAAGGATAAATGATCAATGAAGAATGAACGATTAAGAATGAACAAGGATCAATGATCAATGACGAATGAACGATGAAGAATGAACAAGGATCAGTGATCGATGAATAATGAACGATGAAGAATGAACAAAGCTCAATGATCAATGACGAATGAACCATGAAGTATGAACAAGGATCAATGATCAATGAAGAATGAACGATGAAGAATGAACAAGGATCAATGATCAATGAAGAATAAACGATGAAGAATGAACAAGGATCAATGATCAATGAAGAATAAACGATGAAGAATGAACAAGGAAAAATGGTTAATGACGAATGAACGATGAAGAATGAACAAGGATCAATGATCAATGAATAATGAACGATGAAGAATGAACAAGGATCAATGATCAATGAAGAATGAACGATGAAGAATGAACAAATATCAATGATCAATGAAGAATGAACGATGAAGAATGAACAAGGATCAATGATCAATGAAGAATGAACGATGAAGAATGAACAAGGATCAATGATCAATGAAGAATAAACGATGAAGAATGAACAAGGATCAATGATCAATGAATAATAAACGATGAAGAATGAACAAGGATCAATGGTTAATGACGAATGAACGATGAAGAATGAACAAGGATCAATGATCAATGAATAATGAACGATGAAGAATGAACAAGGATCAATGATCAATGAAGAATGAACGATGAAGAATGAACAAGGATCAATTATCAATGAAGAATGAACGATGAAGAATGAACAAGGATCAACGATCAATGAAGAAGGAACGATGAAGAATGAACAAAGATCAATGATCAATGACGAATGAACGATGAAGAATGAACAAGGATCAATGATCATTGAAGAATGAACGATGAAGAATGAACAAGGATCAATGATCAATGAAGAATGAACAGTAATTAATGGTCAGTAACGAATGAACGATGAAGAATGAACAAGGATCAACGATCAATGACGAATGAACGATGAAGAATGAACAAGGATCAATGATCAATAAAGAAAGAACGATGAAGAATAAACAAGGATCAATGATAAATGACGAATGAACGATGAAGAATGAACAAGGATAAATGATCAATGAAGAATGAACGATTAAGAATGAACAAGGATCAATGATCAATGACGAATGAACGATGAAGAATGAACAAGGATCAGTGATCGATGAATAATGAACGATGAAGAATGAACAAAGCTCAATGATCAATGACGAATGAACCATGAAGTATGAACAAGGATCAATGATCAATGAAGAATGAACGATGAAGAATGAACAAGGATCAATGATCAATGAAGAATAAACGATGAAGAATGAACAAGGATCAATGATCAATGAAGAATAAACGATGAAGAATGAACAAGGAAAAATGGTTAATGACGAATGAACGATGAAGAATGAACAAGGATCAATGATCAATGAATAATGAACGATGAAGAATGAACAAGGATCAATGATCAATGAAGAATGAACGATGAAGAATGAACAAATATCAATGATCAATGAAGAATGAACGATGAAGAATGAACAAGGATCAATGATCAATGAAGAATGAACGATGAAGAATGAACAAGGATCAATGATCAATGAAGAATGTACGATGAAGAATGAACAAGGATCAATGATCAATGACGAATGAACGATGAAGAATGAACAAGGATCAATGATCAATCAAGAATGAACGATGAAGAATGAACAAGGATCAATGATCAACGAAGAATGAACGATGAAGAATGAACAAGGATCAATGATCAATGAAGAATGAACGATGAAGAATGAACAAGGATCAATTATCAATGAAGAATGAACGATGAAGAATGAACAAGGATCAACGATCAATGAAGAAGGAACGATGAAGAATGAACAAAGATCAATGATCAATGACGAATGAACGATGAAGAATGAACAAGGATCAATGATCAATGAAGAATGAACGATGAAGAATGAACAAGGATCAATGATCAATGAAGAATGAACAATAATTAATGGGGAGTAACGAATGAACGATGAAGAATGAACAAGGATCAACGATCAATGACGAATGAACGATGAAGAATGAACAAGGATCAATGATCAATAAAGAAAGAACGATGAAGAATAAACAAGGATCAATGATAAATGACGAATGAACGATGAAGAATGCACAAGGATAAATGATCAATGAAGAATGAACGATTAAGAATGAACAAGGATCAATGATCAATGACGAATGAACGATGAAGAATGAACAAGGATCAATAATCAATGAAGAATGAACGATGAAGAATGAACAAGGATCAATGATCGATGAATAATGAACGATGAAGAATGAACAAAGCTCAATGATCAATGACGAATGAACCATGAAATATGAACAAGGATCAATGATCAATGAAGAATGAACGATGAAGAATGAACAAGGATCAATGATCAATGAAGAATAAACGATGAAGAATGAACAAGGATCAATGATCAATGAAGAATGAACGATTAAGAATGAACAAGGATCAATGATCAATGAAGAATGAACGATGAAGAATAAACAAGGATTAATGGTGAATGACGAATGAACGATGAAGAATGAAAAAGGATCAATGATCAATGAAGAATGAACAATGAAGAATGAACAAGGATCAATGATCAATGAAGAATGAACGATGAAGAATGAACAAGAATTAATGGTCAATGACGAATGAACGATGAAGAATGAACAAGGATCAATGATCAATGAAGAATGAACGATGAAGAATGAACAAGGATCAATGATCAATGAAGAATGAACGATGAAGAATGAACAAGGATCAATGATCAATGAAGAATGAACGATGAAGAATGAACAAGGATCAATGATCAATGAAGAATGAACGATGAAGAATGAACAAGGATCAATGATCAATGAAGAATGAACGATAAAGAATGAACAAGGATCAATGATCAATGACAAATGAACGATGAAGAATGAACGAGGATTAATGGTCAATGACAAATGAACGATGAAGAATGAACAAGGATCAATGATCAATGAAGAATGAACGATGAAGAATGAACAAGGATCAATGATCAATGAAGAATGAACGATGAAGAATGAACAAGGATCAATGATCAATGAAGAATAAACGATGAAGAATGAACAAGGATCAATGATCAATGAAGAATGAACGATGAAGAATGAACAAGGATCAATGATCAATGAAGAATGAACGATGAAGAATGAACAAGGATCAATGATCAATGACGAATGAACGATGAAGAATGAACGAGGATTAATGGTCAATGACAAATGAACGATGAAGAATGAACAAGGATCAATGATCAATCAAGAATGAACGATGAAGAATGAACAAGGATCAATGATCAATGAAGAATGAACGATGAAGAATGAACAAGGATCAATGATCGATGAATAATGAACGATGAAGAATGAACAAAGCTCAATGATCAATGACGAATGAACCATGAAGTATGAACAAGGATCAATGATCAATGAAGAATGAATGATGAAGAATGAACAAGGATCAATGATCAATAAAGAATAAACGATGAAGAATGAACAAGGATCAATGATCAATGAATAATAAACGATGAAGAATGAACAAGGATCAATGGTTAATGACGAATGAACGATGAAGAATGAACAAGGATCAATGATCAATGAATAATGAACGATGAAGAATGAACAAGGATCAATGATCAATGAAGAATGAACGATGAAGAATGAACAAGGATCAATTATCAATGAAGAATGAACGATGAAGAATGAACAAGGATCAACGATCAATGAAGAAGGAACGATGAAGAATGAACAAAGATCAATGATCAATGACGAATGAACGATGAAGAATGAACAAGGATCAATGATCAATGAAGAATGAACGATGAAGAATGAACAAGGATCAATGATCAATGAAGAATGAACAATAATTAATGGGGAGTAACGAATGAACGATGAAGAATGAACAAGGATCAACGATCAATGACGAATGAACGATGAAGAATGAACAAGGATCAATGATCAATAAAGAAAGAACGATGAAGAATAAACAAGGATCAATGATAAATGACGAATGAACGATGATGAATGAACAAGGATAAATGATCAATGAAGAATGAACGATTAAGAATGAACAAGGATCAATGATCAATGACGAATGAACGATGAAGAATGAACAAGGATCAATAATCAATGAAGAATGAACGATGAAGAATGAACAAGGATCAATGATCGATGAATAATGAACGATGAAGAATGAACAAAGCTCAATGATCAATGACGAATGAACCATGAAATATGAATAAGGATCAATGATCAATGAAGAATGAACGATGAAGAATGAACAAGGATCAATGATCAATGAAGAATAAACGATGAAGAATGAACAAGGATCAATGATCAATGAAGAATGAACGATTAAGAATGAACAAGGCTCAATGATCAATGAAGAATGAACGATGAAGAATAAACAAGGATTAATGGTGACTGACGAATGAACGATGAAGAATGAAAAAGGATCAATGATCAATGAAGAATGAACAATGAAGAATGAACAAGGATCAATGATCAATGAAGAATGAACGATGAAGAATGAACAAAAATTAATGGTCAATGACGAATGAACGATGAAGAATGAACAAGGATCAATGATCAATGAAGAATGAACGATGAAGAATGAACAAGGATCAATGATCAATGAAGAATGAACGATGAAGAATGAACAAGGATCAATGATCAATGAAGAATGAACGATAAAGAATGAACAAGGATCAATGATCAATGACGAATGAACGATGAAGAATGAACGAGGATTAATGGTCAATGACAAATGAACGATGAAGAATGAACAAGGATCAATGATCAATGAAGAATGAACGATGAAGAATGAACAAGGATCAATGATCAATGAAGAATGAACGATGAAGAATGAACAAGGATCAATGATCAATGAAGAATGAACGATGAAGAATGAACAAGGATCAATGATCAATGAAGAATGAACGATGAAGAATGAACAAGGATCAATGATCAATGAAGAATGAACGATGAAGAATGAACAAGGATCAATGATCAATGACGAATGAACGATGAAGAATGAACGAGGATTAATGGTCAATGACAAATGAACGATGAAGAATGAACAAGGATCAATTTTCAATCAAGAATGAACGATGAAGAATGAACAAGGATCAATGATCAATGAAGAATGAACGATGAAGAATGAACAAGGATCAATGATCGATGAATAATGAACGATGAAGAATGAACAAAGCTCAATGATCAATGACGAATGAACCATGAAGTATGAACAAGGAACAATGATCAATGAAGAATGAATGATGAAGAATGAACAAGGATCAATGATCAATGAAGAATAAACGATGAAGAATGAACAAGGATCAATGATCAATGAATAATAAACGATGAAGAATGAACAAGGATCAATGGTTAATGATGAATGAACGATGAAGAATGAACAAGGATCAACGATCAATGAAGAAGGAACGATGAAGAATGAACAAAGATCAATGATCAATGACGAATGAACGATGAAGAATGAACAAGGATCAATGATCAATGAAGAATGAACGATGAAGAATGAACAAGGATCAATGATCAATGAAGAATGAACAATAATTAATGGGGAGTAACGAATGAACGATGAAGAATGAACAAGGATCAACGATCAATGACGAATGAACGATGAAGAATGAACAAGGATCAATGATCAATAAAGAAAGAACGATGAAGAATAAACAAGGATCAATGATAAATGACGAATGAACGATGAAGAATGAACAAGGATAAATGATCAATGAAGAATGAACGATTAAGAATGAACAAGGATCAATGATCAATGACGAATGAACGATGAAGAATGAACAAGGATCAATAATCAATGAAGAATGAACGATGAAGAATGAACAAGGATCAATGATCGATGAATAATGAACGATGAAGAATGAACAAAGCTCAATGATCAATGACGAATGAACCATGAAATATGAACAAGGATCAATGATCAATGAAGAATGAACGATGAAGAATGAACAAGGATCAATGATCAATGAAGAATGAACGATGAAGAATGAACAAGGATCAATGATCAATGAAGAATAAACGATGAAGAATGAACAAGGATCAATGATCAATGAAGAATGAACGATGAAGAATGAACAAGGATCAATTATCAATGAAGAATGAACGATGAAGAATGAACAAGGATCAACGATCAATGAAGAAGGAACGATGAAGAATGAACAAAGATCAATGATCAATGACGAATGAACGATGAAGAATGAACAAGGATCAATGATCAATGAAGAATGAACGATGAAGAATGAACAAGGATCAATGATCAATGAAGAATGAACAATAATTAATGGGGAGTAACGAATGAACGATGAAGAATGAACAAGGATCAACGATCAATGACGAATGAACGATGAAGAATGAACAAGGATCAATGATCAATAAAGAAAGAACGATGAAGAATAAACAAGGATCAATGATAAATGACGAATGAACGATGAAGAATGAACAAGGATAAATGATCAATGAAGAATGAACGATTAAGAATGAACAAGGATCAATGATCAATGACGAATGAACGATGAAGAATGAACAAGGATCAATAATCAATGAAGAATGAACGATGAAGAGTGAACAAGGATCAATGATCGATGAATAATGAACGATGAAGAATGAACAAAGCTCAATGATCAATGACGAATGAACCATGAAATATGAATAAGGATCAATGATCAATGAAGAATGAACGATGAAGAATGAACAAGGATGAATGATCAATGAAGAATAAACGATGAAGAATGAACAAGGATCAATGATCAATGAAGAATGAACGATTAAGAATGAACAAGGCTCAATGATCAATGAAGAATGAACGATGAAGAATAAACAAGGATTAATGGTGAATGACGAATGAACGATGAAGAATGAAAAAGGATCAATGATCAATGAAGAATGAACAATGAAGAATGAACAAGGATCAATGATCAATGAAGAATGAACGATGAAGAATGAACAAGAATTAATGGTCAATGACGAATGAACGATGAAGAATGAACAAGGATCAATGATCAATGAAGAATGAACGATGAAGAATGAACAAGGATCAATGATCAATGAAGAATGAACGATGAAGAATGAACAAGGATCAATGATCAATGAAGAATGAACGATGAAGAATGAACAAGGATCAATGATCAATGAAGAATGAACGATGAAGAATGAACAAGGATCAATGATCAATGAAGAATGAACGATGAAGAATGAACAAGGATCAATGATCAATGAAGAATGAACGATAAAGAATGAACAAGGATCAATGATCAATGACGAATGAACGATGAAGAATGAACGAGGATTAATGGTCAATGACAAATGAACGATGAAGAATGAACAAGGATCAATGATCAATGAAGAATGAACGATGAAGAATGAACAAGGATCAATGATCAATGAAGAATGAACGATGAAGAATGAACAAGGATCAATGATCAATGAAGAATGAACGATGAAGAATGAACAAGGATCAATGATCAATGAAGAATGAACGATGAAGAATGAACAAGGATCAATGATCAATGAAGAATGAACGATGAAGAATGAACAAGGATCAATGATCAATGACGAATGAACGATGAAGAATGAACGAGGATTAATGGTCAATGACAAATGAACGATGAAGAATGAACAAGGATCAATGATCAATCAAATATGAACGATGAAGAATGAACAAGGATCAATGATCAATGAAGAATGAACGATGAAGAATGAACAAGGATCAATGATCGATGAATAATGAACGATGAAGAATGAACAAAGCTCAATGATCAATGACGAATGAACCATGAAATATGAACAAGGATCAATGATCAATGAAGAATGAACGATGAAGAATGAACATGGATCAATGATCAATGAAGAATGAACGATGAAGAATGAACAAGGATCAATGATCAATGAAGAATGAACGATGAAGAATGAACAAGGATCAATGATCAATGAAGAATGAACGATGAAGAATGAACAAGGATCAATGATCAATGACGAATGAACGATGAAGAATGAACGAGGATTAATGGTCAATGACAAATGAACGATGAAGAATGAACAAGGATCAATGATCAATCAAGAATGAACGATGAAGAATGAACAAGGATCAATGATCAATGAAGAATGAACGATGAAGAATGAACAAGGATCAATGATCGATGAATAATGAACGATGAAGAATGAACAAAGCTCAATGATCAATGACGAATGAACCATGAAGTCTGAACAAGGATCAATGATCAATGAAGAATGAATGATGAAGAATGAACAAGGATCAATGATCAATGAAGAATAAACGATGAAGAATGAACAAGGATCAATGATCAATGAATAATAAACGATGAAGAATGAACAAGGATCAATGGTTAATGACGAATGAACGATGAAGAATGAACAAGGATCAATGATCAATGAATAATGAACGATGAAGAATGAACAAGGATCAATGATCAATGAAGAATGAACGATGAAGAATGAACAAGGATCAATTATCAATGAAGAATGAACGATGAAGAATGAACAAGGATCAACGATCAATGAAGAAGGAACGATGAAGAATGAACAAAGATCAATGATCAATGACGAATGAACGATGAAGAATGAACAAGGATCAATGATCAATTAAGAATGAACGATGAAGAATGAACAAGGATCAATGATCAATGAAGAATGAACAATAATTAATGGGGAGTAACGAATGAACGATGAAGAATGAACAAGGATCAACGATCAATGACGAATGAACGATGAAGAATGAACAAGGATCAATGATCAATAAAGAAAGAACGATGAAGAATAAACAAGGATCAATGATGAATGACGAATGAACGATGAAGAATGAACAAGGATAAATGATCAATGAAGAATGAACGATTAAGAATGAACAAGGATCAATGATCAATGACGAATGAACGATGAAGAATGAACAAGGATCAATAATCAATGAAGAATGAACGATGAAGAATGAACAAGGATCAATGATCGATGAATAATGAACGATGAAGAATGAACAAAGCTCAATGATCAATGACAAATGAACGATGAAGAATGAACAAGGATCAATGATCAATGAAGAATGAACGATGAAGAATGAACAAGGATCAATGATCAATGAAGAATGAACGATGAAGAATGAACAAGGATCAATGATCAATGAAGAATGAACGATGAAGAATGAACAAGGATCAATGATCAATGAAGAATGAACGATGAAGAATGAACAAGGATCAATGATCAATGAAGAATGAACGATGAAGAATGAACAAGGATCAATGATCAATGACGAATGAACGATGAAGAATGAACGAGGATTAATGGTCAATGACAAATGAACGATGAAGAATGAACAAGGATCAATGATCAATCAAGAATGAACGATGAAGAATGAACAAGGATCAATGATCAATGAAGAATGAACGATGAAGAATGAACAAGGATCAATGATCGATGAATAATGAACGATGAAGAATGAACAAAGCTCAATGATCAATGACGAATGAACCATGAAGTATGAACAAGGATCAATGATCAATGAAGAATGAATGATGAAGAATGAACAAGGATCAATGATCAATGAAGAATGAACGATGAAGAATGAACAAGGATCAATGATCAATGAAGAATGAACGATGAAGAATGAACAAGGATCAATGATCAATGACGAATGAACGATGAAGAATGAACGAGGATTAATGGTCAATGACAAATGAACGATGAAGAATGAACAAGGATCAATGATCAATCAAGAATGAACGATGAAGAATGAACAAGGATCAATGATCAATGAAGAATGAACGATGAAGTATGAACAAGGATCAATGATCAATGACGAATGAACGATGAAGAATGAACGAGGATTAGTGGTCAATGACAAATGAACGATGAAGAATGAACAAGGATCAATGATCAATCAAGAATGAACGATGAAGAATGAACAAGGATCAATGATCAATGAAGAATGAACGATGAAGAATGAACAAGGATCAATGATCGATGAATAATGAACGATGAAGAATGAACAAAGCTCAATGATCAATGACGAATGAACCATGAAGTCTGAACAAGGATCAATGATCAATGAAGAATGAATGATGAAGAATGAACAAGGATCAATGATCAATGAAGAATAAACGATGAAGAATGAACAAGGATCAATGATCAATGAATAATAAACGATGAAGAATGAACAAGGATCAATGGTTAATGACGAATGAACGATGAAGAATGAACAAGGATCAATGATCAATGAATAATTAACGATGAAGAATGAACAAGGATCAATGATCAATGAAGAATGAACGATGAAGAATGAACAAGGATCAATTATCAATGAAGAATGAACGATGAAGAATGAACAAGGATCAACGATCAATGAAGAAGGAACGATGAAGAATGAACAAAGATCAATGATCAATGACGAATGAACGATGAAGAATGAACAAGGATCAATGATCAATTAAGAATGAACGATGAAGAATGAACAAGGATCAATGATCAATGAAGAATGAACAATAATTAATGGGGAGTAACGAATGAACGATGAAGAATGAACAAGGATCAACGATCAATGACGAATGAACGATGAAGAATGAACAAGGATCAATGATCAATAAAGAAAGAACGATGAAGAATAAACAAGGATCAATGATGAATGACGAATGAACGATGAAGAATGAACAAGGATAAATGATCAATGAAGAATGAACGATTAAGAATGAACAAGGATCAATGATCAATGACGAATGAACGATGAAGAATGAACAAGGATCAATAATCAATGAAGAATGAACGATGAAGAATGAACAAGGATCAATGATCGATGAATAATGAACGATGAAGAATGAACAAAGCTCAATGATCAATGACAAATGAACGATGAAGAATGAACAAGGATCAATGATCAATGAAGAATGAACGATGAAGAATGAACAAGGATCAATGATCAATGAAGAATGAACGATGAAGAATGAACAAGGATCAATGATCAATGAAGAATGAACGATGAAGAATGAACAAGGATCAATGATCAATGAAGAATGAACGATGAAGAATGAACAAGGATCAATGATCAATGAAGAATGAACGATGAAGAGTGAACAAGGATCAATGATCAATGACGAATGAACGATGAAGAATGAACGAGGATTAATGGTCAATGACAAATGAACGATGAAGAATGAACAAGGATCAATGATCAATCAAGAATGAACGATGAAGAATGAACAAGGATCAATGATCAATGAAGAATGAACGATGAAGAATGAACAAGGATCAATGATCGATGAATAATGAACGATGAAGAATGAACAAAGCTCAATGATCAATGACGAATGAACCATGAAGTATGAACAAGGATCAATGATCAATGAAGAATGAATGATGAAGAATGAACAAGGATCAATGATCAATGAAGAATGAACGATGAAGAATGAACAAGGATCAATGATCAATGAAGAATGAACGATGAAGAATGAACAAGGATCAATGATCAATGACGAATGAACGATGAAGAATGAACGAGGATTAATGGTCAATGACAAATGAACGATGAAGAATGAACAAGGATCAATGATCAATCAAGAATGAACGATGAAGAATGAACAAGGATCAATGATCAATGAAGAATGAACGATGAAGTATGAACAAGGATCAATGATCAATGACGAATGAACGATGAAGAATGAACGAGGATTAATGGTCAATGACAAATGAACGATGAAGAATGAACAAGGATCAATGATCAATCAAGAATGAACGATGAAGAATGAACAAGGATCAATGATCAATGAAGAATGAACGATGAAGAATGAACAAGGATCAATGATCGATGAATAATGAACGATGAAGAATGAACAAAGCTCAATGATCAATGACGAATGAACCATGAAGTCTGAACAAGGATCAATGATCAATGAAGAATGAATGATGAAGAATGAACAAGGATCAATGATCAATGAAGAATAAACGATGAAGAATGAACAAGGATCAATGATCAATGAATAATAAACGATGAAGAATGAACAAGGATCAATGGTTAATGACGAATGAACGATGAAGAATGAACAAGGATCAATGATCAATGAATAATGAACGATGAAGAATGAACAAGGATCAATGATCAATGAAGAATGAACGATGAAGAATGAACAAGGATCAATTATCAATGAAGAATGAACGATGAAGAATGAACAAGGATCAACGATCAATGAAGAAGGAACGATGAAGAATGAACAAAGATCAATGATCAATGACGAATGAACGATGAAGAATGAACAAGGATCAATGATCAATTAAGAATGAACGATGAAGAATGAACAAGGATCAATGATCAATGAAGAATGAACAATAATTAATTGGGAGTAACGAATGAACGATGAAGAATGAACAAGGATCAACGATCAATGACGAATGAACGATGAAGAATGAACAAGGATCAATGATCAATAAAGAAAGAACGATGAAGAATAAACAAGGATCAATGATGAATGACGAATGAACGATGAAGAATGAACAAGGATAAATGATCAATGAAGAATGAACGATTAAGAATGAACAAGGATCAATGATCAATGACGAATGAACGATGAAGAATGAACAAGGATCAATAATCAATGAAGAATGAACGATGAAGAATGAACAAGGATCAATGATCGATGAATAATGAACGATGAAGAATGAACAAAGCTCAATGATCAATGACAAATGAACGATGAAGAATGAACAAGGATCAATGATCAATGAAGAATGAACGATGAAGAATGAACAAGGATCAATGATCAATGAAGAATGAACGATGAAGAATGAACAAGGATCAATGATCAATGAAGAATGAACGATGAAGAATGAACAAGGATCAATGATCAATGAAGAATGAACGATGAAGAATGAACAAGGATCAATGATCAATGAAGAATGAACGATGAAGAATGAACAAGGATCAATGATCAATGACGAATGAACGATGAAGAATGAACGAGGATTAATGGTCAATGACAAATGAACGATGAAGAATGAACAAGGATCAATGATCAATCAAGAATGAACGATGAAGAATGAACAAGGATCAATGATCAATGAAGAATGAACGATGAAGAATGAACAAGGATCAATGATCGATGAATAATGAACGATGAAGAATGAACAAAGCTCAATGATCAATGACGAATGAACCATGAAGTATGAACAAGGATCAATGATCAATGAAGAATGAATGATGAAGAATGAACAAGGATCAATGATCAATGAAGAATGAACGATGAAGAATGAACAAGGATCAATGATCAATGAAGAATGAACGATGAAGAATGAACAAGGATCAATGATCAATGACGAATGAACGATGAAGAATGAACGAGGATTAATGGTCAATGACAAATGAACGATGAAGAATGAACAAGGATCAATGATCAATCAAGAATGAACGATGAAGAATGAACAAGGATCAATGATCAATGAAGAATGAACGATGAAGAATGAACAAGGATCAATGATCGATGAATAATGAACGATGAAGAATGAACAAAGCTCAATGATCAATGACGAATGAACCATGAAGTATGAACAAGGATCAATGATCAATGAAGAATGAATGATGAAGAATGAACAAGGATCAATGATCAATGAAGAATAAACGATGAAGAATGAACAAGGATCAATGATCAATGAATAATAAACGATGAAGAATGAACAAGGATCAATGGTTAATGACGAATGAACGATGAAGAATGAACAAGGATCAATGATCAATGAATAATGAACGATGAAGAATGAACAAGGATCAATGATCAATGAAGAATGAACGAAGAAGAATGAACAAGGATCAATTATCAATGAAGAATGAACGATGAAGAATGAACAAGGATCAACGATCAATGAAGAAGGAACGATGAAGAATGAACAAAGATCAATGATCAATGACGAATGAACGATGAAGAATGAACAAGGATCAATGATCAATGAAGAATGAACGATGAAGAATGAACAAGGATCAATTATCAATGAAGAATGAACGATGAAGAATGAACAAGGATCAACGATCAATGAAGAAGGAACGATGAAGAATGAACAAAGATCAATGATCAATGACGAATGAACGATGAAGAATGAACAAGGATCAATGATCAATTAAGAATGAACGATGAAGAATGAACAAGGATCAATGATCAATGAAGAATGAACAATAATTAATGGGGAGTAACGAATGAACGATGAAGAATGAACAAGGATCAACGATCAATGACGAATGAACGATGAAGAATGAACAAGGATCAATGATCAATAAAGAAAGAACGATGAAGAATAAACAAGGATCAATGATGAATGACGAATGAACGATGAAGAATGAACAAGGATAAATGATCAATGAAGAATGAACGATTAAGAATGAACAAGGATCAATGATCAATGACGAATGAACGATGAAGAATGAACAAGGATCAATAATCAATGAAGAATGAACGATGAAGAATGAACAAGGATCAATGATCGATGAATAATGAACGATGAAGAATGAACAAAGCTCAATGATCAATGACGAATGAACCATGAAATATGAACAAGGATCAATGATCAATGAAGAATGAACGATGAAGAATGAACAAGGATCAATGATCAATAAAGAATAAACGATGAAGAATGAACAAGGATCAATGATCAATGAAGAATGAACGATTAAGAATGAACAAGGATCAATGATCAATGAAGAATGAACGATGAAGAATAAACAAGGATTAATGGTGAATGACGAATGAACGATGAAGAATGAAAAAGGATCAATGATCAATGAAGAATGAACAATGAAGAATGAACAAGGATCAATGATCAATGAAGAATGAACGATGAAGAATGAACAAGAATTAATGGTCAATGACGAATGAACGATGAAGAATGAACAAGGATCAATGATCAATGAAGAATGAACGATGAAGAATGAACAAGGATCAATGATCAATGAAGAATGAACGATGAAGAATGAACAAGGATCAATGATCAATAAAGAAAGAACGATGAAGAATAAACAAGGATCAATGATGAATGACGAATGAACGATGAAGAATGAACAAGGATAAATGATCAATGAAGAATGAACGATTAAGAATGAACAAGGATCAATGATCAATGAAGAATGAACGATGAAGAATGAACAAGGATCAATGATCAATGACGAATGAACGATGAAGAATGAACGAGGATTAATGGTCAATGACAAATGAACGATGAAGAATGAACAAGGATCAATGATCAATCAAGAATGAACGATGAAGAATGAACAAGGATCAATGATCAATGAAGAATGAACGATGAAGAATGAACAAGGATCAATGATCGATGAATAATGAACGATGAAGAATGAACAAAGCTCAATGATCAATGACGAATGAACCATGAAGTATGAACAAGGATCAATGATCAATGAAGAATGAATGATGAAGAATGAACAAGGATCAATGATCAATGAAGAATGAACGATGAAGAATGAACAAGGATCAATGATCAATGAAGAATGAACGATGAAGAATGAACAAGGATCAATGATCAATGACGAATGAACGATGACGAATGAACGAGGATTAATGGTCAATGACAAATGAACGATGAAGAATGAACAAGGATCAATGATCAATCAAGAATGAACGATGAAGAATGAACAAGGATCAATGATCAATGAAGAATGAACGATGAAGAATGAACAAGGATCAATGATCGATGAATAATGAACGATGAAGAATGAACAAAGCTCAATGATCAATGACGAATGAACCATGAAGTATGAACAAGGATCAATGATCAATGAAGAATGAATGATGAAGAATGAACAAGGATCAATGATCAATGAAGAATAAACGATGAAGAATGAACAAGGATCAATGATCAATGAATAATAAACGATGAAGAATGAACAAGGATCAATGGTTAATGACGAATGAACGATGAAGAATGAACAAGCATCAATGATCAATGAATAATGAACGATGAAGAATGAACAAGGATCAATGATCAATGAAGAATGAACGATGAAGAATGAACAAGGATCAATTATCAATGAAGAATGAACGATGAAGAATGAACAAGGATCAACGATCAATGAAGAAGGAACGATGAAGAATGAACAAAGATCAATGATCAATGACGAATGAACGATGAAGAATGAACAAGGATCAATGATCAATGAAGAATGAACGATGAAGAATGAACAAGGATCAATTATCAATGAAGAATGAACGATGAAGAATGAACAAGGATCAACGATCAATGAAGAAGGAACGATGAAGAATGAACAAAGATCAATGATCAATGACGAATGAACGATGAAGAATGAACAAGGATCAATGATCAATTAAGAATGAACGATGAAGAATGAACAAGGATCAATGATCAATGAAGAATGAACAATAATTAATGGGGAGTAACGAATGAACGATGAAGAATGAACAAGGATCAACGATCAATGACGAATGAACGATGAAGAATGAACAAGGATCAATGATCAATAAAGAAAGAACGATGAAGAATAAACAAGGATCAATGATCAATGAAGAATGAACGATGAAGAATGAACAAGGATCAATGATCAATGAAGAATGAACGATGAAGAATGAACAAGGATCAATGATCAATGAAGAATGAACGATGAAGAATGAACAAGGATCAATGATCAATGAAGAATGAACGATGAAGAATGAACAAGGATCAATGATCAATGAAGAATGAACGATGAAGAATGAACAAGGATC
Source organism: Amaranthus tricolor (assembly GCF_026212465.1). NCBI lineage: Eukaryota > Viridiplantae > Streptophyta > Magnoliopsida > Caryophyllales > Amaranthaceae > Amaranthus > Amaranthus tricolor. Next base: position 2,085,399 of record NC_080063.1, read on the forward strand.
AATGATCAATGAAGAATGAACGATAAAGAATGAACAAGGATCAATGATCAATGACGAATGAACGATGAAGAATGAACGAGGATTAATGGTCAATGACAAATGAACGATGAAGAATGAACAAGGATCAATGATCAATGAAGAATGAACGATGAAGAATGAACAAGGATCAATGATCAATGAAGAATGAACGATGAAGAATGAACAAGGATCAATGATCAATGAAGAATGAACGATGAAGAATGAACAAGGATCAATGATCAATGAAGAATGAACGATGAAGAATGAACAAGGATCAATGATCAATGACGAATGAACGATGAAGAATGAACGAGGACTAATGGTCAATGACAAATGAACGATGAAGAATGAACAAGGATCAATGATCAATCAAGAATGAACGATGAAGAATGAACAAGGATCAATGATCAATGAAGAATGAACGATGAAGAATGAACAAGGATCAATGATCGATGAATAATGAACGATGAAGAATGAACAAAGCTCAATGATCAATGACGAATGAACCATGAAGTATGAACAAGGATCAATGATCAATGAAGAATGAATGATGAAGAATGAACAAGGATCAATGATCAATGAAGAATGAACGATGAAGAATGAACAAGGATCAATGATCAATGAAGAATGAACGATGAAGAATGAACAAGGATCAATGATCAATGACGAATGAACGATGAAGAATGAACGAGGATTAATGGTCAATGACAAATGAACGATGAAGAATGAACAAGGATCAATGATCAATCAAGAATGAACGATGAAGAATGAACAAGGATCAATGATCAATGAAGAATGAACAAGGATCAATGATCGATGAAGAATGAACGATGAAGAATGAACAAGGATCAATGATCAATAAAGAAAGAACGATGAAGAATAAACAAGGATCAATGATGAATGACGAATGAACGATGAAGAATGAACAAGGATAAATGATCAATGAAGAATGAACGATTAAGAATGAACAAGGATCAATGATCAATGAAGAATGAACGATGAAGAATGAACAAGGATCAATGATCAATGACGAATGAACGATGAAGAATGAACGAGGATTAATGGTCAATGACAAATGAACGATGAAGAATGAACAAGGATCAATGATCAATCAAGAATGAACGATGAAGAATGAACAAGGATCAATGATCAATGAAGAATGAACGATGAAGAATGAACAAGGATCAATGATCGATGAATAATGAACGATGAAGAATGAACAAAGCTCAATGATCAATGACGAATGAACCATGAAGTATGAACAAGGATCAATGATCAATGAAGAATGAATGATGAAGAATGAACAAGGATCAATGATCAATGAAGAATGAACGATGAAGAATTAACAAGGATCAATGATCAATGAAGAATGAACGATGAAGAATGAACAAGGATCAATGATCAATGACGAATGAACGATGAAGAATGAACGAGGATTAATGGTCAATGACAAATGAACGATGAAGAATGAACAAGGATCAAAGATCAATCAAGAATGAACGATGAAGAATGAACAAGGATCAATGATCAATGAAGAATGAACGATGAAGAATGAACAAGGATCAATGATCGATGAATAATGAACGATGAAGAATGAACAAAGCTCAATGATCAATGACGAATGAACCATGAAGTATGAACAAGGATCAATGATCAATGAAGAATGAATGATGAAGAATGAACAAGGATCAATGATCAATGAAGAATAAACGATGAAGAATGAACAAGGATCAATGATCAATGAATAATAAACGATGAAGAATGAACAAGGATCAATGGTTAATGACGAATGAACGATGAAGAATGAACAAGGATCAATGATCAATGAATAATGAACGATGAAGAATGAACAAGGATCAATGATCAATGAAGAATGAACGATGAAGAATGAACAAGGATCAATTATCAATGAAGAATGAACGATGAAGAATGAACAAGGATCAACGATCAATGAAGAAGGAACGATGAAGAATGAACAAAGATCAATGATCAATGACGAATGAACGATGAAGAATGAACAAGGATCAATGATCAATGAAGAATGAACGATGAAGAATGAACAAGGATCAATTATCAATGAAGAATGAACGATGAAGAATGAACAAGGATCAACGATCAATGAAGAAGGAACGATGAAGAATGAACAAAGATCAATGATCAATGACGAATGAACGATGAAGAATGAACAAGGATCAATGATCAATTAAGAATGAACGATGAAGAATGAACAAGGATCAATGATCAATGAAGAATGAACAATAATTAATGGGGAGTAACGAATGAACGATGAAGAATGAACAAGGATCAACGATCAATGACGAATGAACGATGAAGAATGAACAAGGATCAATGATCAATAAAGAAAGAACGATGAAGAATAAACAAGGATCAATGATGAATGACGAATGAACGATGAAGAATGAACAAGGATAAATGATCAATGAAGAATGAACGATTAAGAATGAACAAGGATCAATGATCAATGACGAATGAACGATGAAGAATGAACAAGGATCAATAATCAATGAAGAATGAACGATGAAGAATGAACAAGGATCAATGATCGATGAATAATGAACGATGAAGAATGAACAAAGCTCAATGATCAATGACGAATGAACCATGAAATATGAACAAGGATCAATGATCAATGAAGAATGAACGATGAAGAATGAACAAGGATCAATGATCAATAAAGAATAAACGATGAAGAATGAACAAGGATCAATGATCAATGAAGAATGAACGATTAAGAATGAACAAGGATCAATGATCAATGAAGAATGAACGATGAAGAATAAACAAGGATTAATGGTGAATGACGAATGAACGATGAAGAATGAAAAAGGATCAATGATCAATGAAGAATGAACAATGAAGAATGAACAAGGATCAATGATCAATGAAGAATGAACGATGAAGAATGAACAAGAATTAATTGTCAATGACGAATGAACGATGAAGAATGAACAAGGATCAATGATCAATGAAGAATGAACGATGAAGAATGAACAAGGATCAATGATCAATGAAGAATGAACGATGAAGAATGAACAAGGATCAATGATCAATAAAGAAAGAACGATGAAGAATAAACAAGGATCAATGATGAATGACGAATGAACGATGAAGAATGAACAAGGATAAATGATCAATGAAGAATGAACGATTAAGAATGAACAAGGATCAATGATCAATGACGAATGAACGATGAAGAATGAACAAGGATCAATAATCAATGAAGAATGAACGATGAAGAATGAACAAGGATCAATGATCGATGAATAATGAACGATGAAGAATGAACAAAGCTCAATGATCAATGACGAATGAACCATGAAATATGAACAAGGATCAATGATCAATGAAGAATGAACGATGAAGAATGAACAAGGATCAATGATCAATAAAGAATAAACGATGAAGAATGAACAAGGATCAATGATCAATGAAGAATGAACGATTAAGAATGAACAAGGATCAATGATCAATGAAGAATGAACGATGAAGAATAAACAAGGATTAATGGTGAATGACGAATGAACGATGAAGAATGAAAAAGGATCAATGATCAATGAAGAATGAACAATGAAGAATGAACAAGGATCAATGATCAATGAAGAATGAACGATGAAGAATGAACAAGAATTAATGGTCAATGACGAATGAACGATGAAGAATGAACAAGGATCAATGATCAATGAAGAATGAACGATGAAGAATGAACAAGGATCAATGATCAATGAAGAATGAACGATGAAGAATGAACAAGGATCAATGATCAATGAAGAATGAACGATGAAGAATGAACAAGGATCAATGATCAATGAAGAATGAACGATGAAGAATGAACAAGGATCAATGATCAATGAAGAATGAACGATGAAGAATGAACAAGGATCAATGATCAATGAAGAATGAACGATAAAGAATGAACAAGGATCAATGATCAATGACGAATGAACGATGAAGAATGAACGAGGATTAATGGTCAATGACAAATGAACGATGAAGAATGAACAAGGATCAATGATCAATGAAGAATGAACGATGAAGAATGAACAAGGATCAATGATCAATGAAGAATGAACGATGAAGAATGAACAAGGATCAATGATCAATGAAGAATGAACGATGAAGAATGAACAAGGATCAATGATCAATGAAGAATGAACGATGAAGAATGAACAAGGATCAATGATCAATGAAGAATGAACGATGAAGAATGAACAAGGATCAATGATCAATGACGAATGAACGATGAAGAATGAACGAGGATTAATGGTCAATGACAAATGAACGATGAAGAATGAACAAGGATCAATGATCAATCAAGAATGAACGATGAAGAATGAACAAGGATCAATGATCAATGAAGAATGAACGATGAAGAATGAACAAGGATCAATGATCGATGAATAATGAACGATGAAGAATGAACAAAGCTCAATGATCAATGACGAATGAACCATGAAGTATGAACAAGGATCAATGATCAATGAAGAATGAATGATGAAGAATGAACAAGGATCAATGATCAATGAAGAATGAACGATGAAGAATGAACAAGGATCAATGATCAATGAACAATGAACGATGAAGAATGAACAAGGATCAATGATCAATGACGAATGAACGATGAAGAATGAACGAGGATTAATGGTCAATGACAAATGAACGATGAAGAATGAACAAGGATCAATGATCAATCAAGAATGAACGATGAAGAATGAACAAGGATCAATGATCAATGAAGAATGAACGATGAAGAATGAACAAGGATCAATGATCGATGAATAATGAACGATGAAGAATGAACAAAGCTCAATGATCAATGACGAATGAACCATGAAGTATGAACAAGGATCAATGATCAATTAAGAATGAACGATGAAGAATGAACAAGGATCAATGATCAATGAAGAATGAACAATAATTAATGGGGAGTAACGAATGAACGATGAAGAATGAACAAGGATCAACGATCAATGACGAATGAACGATGAAGAATGAACAAGGATCAATGATCAATAAAGAAAGAACGATGAAGAATAAACAAGGATCAATGATGAATGACGAATGAACGATGAAGAATGAACAAGGATAAATGATCAATGAAGAATGAACGATTAAGAATGAACAAGGATCAATGATCAATGACGAATGAACGATGAAGAATGAACAAGGATCAATAATCAATGAAGAATGAACGATGAAGAATGAACAAGGATCAATGATCGATGAATAATGAACGATGAAGAATGAACAAAGCTCAATGATCAATGACGAATGAACCATGAAATATGAACAAGGATCAATGATCAATGAAGAATGAACGATGAAGAATGAACAAGGATCAATGATCAATAAAGAATAAACGATGAAGAATGAACAAGGATCAATGATCAATGAAGAATGAACGATTAAGAATGAACAAGGATCAATGATCAATGAAGAATGAACGATGAAGAATAAACAAGGATTAATGGTGAATGACGAATGAACGATGAAGAATGAAAAAGGATCAATGATCAATGAAGAATGAACAATGAAGAATGAACAAGGATCAATGATCAATGAAGAATGAACGATGAAGAATGAACAAGAATTAATGGTCAATGACGAATGAACGATGAAGAATGAACAAGGATCAATGATCAATGAAGAATGAACGATGAAGAATGAACAAGGATCAATGATCAATGAAGAATGAACGATGAAGAATGAACAAGGATCAATGATCAATAAAGAAAGAACGATGAAGAATAAACAAGGATCAATGATGAATGACGAATGAACGATGAAGAATGAACAAGGATAAATGATCAATGAAGAATGAACGATTAAGAATGAACAAGGATCAATGATCAATGACGAATGAACGATGAAGAATGAACAAGGATCAATAATCAATGAAGAATGAACGATGAAGAATGAACAAGGATCAATGATCGATGAATAATGAACGATGAAGAATGAACAAAGCTCAATGATCAATGACGAATGAACCATGAAATATGAACAAGGATCAATGATCAATGAAGAATGAACGATGAAGAATGAACAAGGATCAATGATCAATAAAGAATAAACGATGAAGAATGAACAAGGATCAATGATCAATGAAGAATGAACGATTAAGAATGAACAAGGATCAATGATCAATGAAGAATGAACGATGAAGAATAAACAAGGATTAATGGTGAATGACGAATGAACGATGAAGAATGAAAAAGGATCAATGATCAATGAAGAATGAACAATGAAGAATGAACAAGGATCAATGATCAATGAAGAATGAACGATGAAGAATGAACAAGAATTAATGGTCAATGACGAATGAACGATGAAGAATGAACAAGGATCAATGATCAATGAAGAATGAACGATGAAGAATGAACAAGGATCAATGATCAATGAAGAATGAACGATGAAGAATGAACAAGGATCAATGATCAATGAAGAATGAACGATGAAGAATGAACAAGGATCAATGATCAATGAAGAATGAACGATGAAGAATGAACAAGGATCAATGATCAATGAAGAATGAACGATGAAGAATGAACAAGGATCAATGATCAATGAAGAATGAACGATAAAGAATGAACAAGGATCAATGATCAATGACGAATGAACGATGAAGAATGAACGAGGATTAATGGTCAATGACAAATGAACGATGAAGAATGAACAAGGATCAATGATCAATGAAGAATGAACGATGAAGAATGAACAAGGATCAATGATCAATGAAGAATGAACGATGAAGAATGAACAAGGATCAATGATCAATGAAGAATGAACGATGAAGAATGAACAAGGATCAATGATCAATGAAGAATGAACGATGAAGAATGAACAAGGATCAATGATCAATGAAGAATGAACGATGAAGAATGAACAAGGATCAATGATCAATGACGAATGAACGATGAAGAATGAACGAGGATTAATGGTCAATGACAAATGAACGATGAAGAATGAACAAGGATCAATGATCAATCAAGAATGAACGATGAAGAATGAACAAGGATCAATGATCAATGAAGAATGAACGATGAAGAATGAACAAGGATCAATGATCGATGAATAATGAACGATGAAGAATGAACAAAGCTCAATGATCAATGACGAATGAACCATGAAGTATGAACAAGGATCAATGATCAATGAAGAATGAATGATGAAGAATGAACAAGGATCAATGATCAATGAAGAATAAACGATGAAGAATGAACAAGGATCAATGATCAATGAATAATAAACGATGAAGAATGAACAAGGATCAATGGTTAATGACGAATGAACGATGAAGAATGAACAAGGATCAATGATCAATGAATAATGAACGATGAAGAATGAACAAGGATCAATGATCAATGAAGAATGAACGATGAAGAATGAACAAGGATCAATTATCAAGGAAGAATGAACGATGAAGAATGAACAAGGATCAACGATCAATGAAGAAGGAACGATGAAGAATGAACAAAGATCAATGATCAATGACGAATGAACGATGAAGAATGAACAAGGATCAATGATCAATTAAGAATGAACGATGAAGAATGAACAAGGATCAATGATCAATGAAGAATGAACAATAATTAATGGGGAGTAACGAATGAACGATGAAGAATGAACAAGGATCAACGATCAATGACGAATGAACGATGAAGAATGAACAAGGATCAATGATCAATAAAGAAAGAACGATGAAGAATAAACAAGGATCAATGATGAATGACGAATGAACGATGAAGAATGAACAAGGATAAATGATCAATGAAGAATGAACGATTAAGAATGAACAAGGATCAATGATCAATGACGAATGAACGATGAAGAATGAACAAGGATCAATAATCAATGAAGAATGAACGATGAAGAATGAACAAGGATCAATGATCGATGAATAATGAACGATGAAGAATGAACAAAGCTCAATGATCAATGACGAATGAACCATGAAATATGAACAAGGATCAATGATCAATGAAGAATGAACGATGAAGAATGAACAAGGATCAATGATCAATAAAGAATAAACGATGAAGAATGAACAAGGATCAATGATCAATGAAGAATGAACGATTAAGAATGAACAAGGATCAATGATCAATGAAGAATGAACGATGAAGAATAAACAAGGATTAATGGTGAATGACGAATGAACGATGAAGAATGAAAAAGGATCAATGATCAATGAAGAATGAACAATGAAGAATGAACAAGGATCAATGATCAATGAAGAATGAACGATGAAGAATGAACAAGAATTAATGGTCAATGACGAATGAACGATGAAGAATGAACAAGGATCAATGATCAATGAAGAATGAACGATGAAGAATGAACAAGGATCAATGATCAATGAAGAATGAACGATGAAGAATGAACAAGGATCAATGATCAATGAAGAATGAACGATGAAGAATGAACAAGGATCAATGATCAATGAAGAATGAACGATGAAGAATGAACAAGGATCAATGATCAATGAAGAATGAACGATGAAGAATGAACAAGGATCAATGATCAATGAAGAATGAACGATAAAGAATGAACAAGGATCAATGATCAATGACGAATGAACGATGAAGAATGAACGAGGATTAATGGTCAATGACAAATGAACGATGAAGAATGAACAAGGATCAATGATCAATGAAGAATGAACGATGAAGAATGAACAAGGATCAATGATCAATGAAGAATGAACGATGAAGAATGAACAAGGATCAATGATCAATGAAGAATGAACGATGAAGAATGAACAAGGATCAATGATCAATGAAGAATGAACGATGAAGAATGAACAAGGATCAATGATCAATGAAGAATGAACGATGAAGAATGAACAAGGATCAATGATCAATGACGAATGAACGATGAAGAATGAACGAGGATTAATGGTCAATGACAAATGAACGATGAAGAATGAACAAGGATCAATGATCAATCAAGAATGAACGATGAAGAATGAACAAGGATCAATGATCAATGAAGAATGAACGATGAAGAATGAACAAGGATCAATGATCGATGAATAATGAACGATGAAGAATGAACAAAGCTCAATGATCAATGACGAATGAACCATGAAGTATGAACAAGGATCAATGATCAATGAAGAATGAATGATGAAGAATGAACAAGGATCAATGATCAATGAAGAATGAACGATGAAGAATGAACAAGGATCAATGATCAATGAAGAATGAACGATGAAGAATGAACAAGGATCAATGATCAATGACGAATGAACGATGAAGAATGAACGAGGATTAATGGTCAATGACAAATGAACGATGAAGAATGAACAAGGATCAATGATCAATCAAGAATGAACGATGAAGAATGAACAAGGATCAATGATCAATGAAGAATGAACGATGAAGAATGAACAAGGATCAATGATCGATGAATAATGAACGATGAAGAATGAACAAAGCTCAATGATCAATGACGAATGAACCATGAAGTATGAACAAGGATCAATGATCAATGAAGAATGAACGATGAAGTATGAACAAGGATCAATGATCAATGAAGAATGAACAAGGATCAATGATCAATGAAGAATAAACGATGAAGAATGAACAAGGATCAATGATCAATGAATAATAAACGATGAAGAATGAACAAGGATCAATGGTTAATGACGAATGAACGATGAAGAATGAACAAGGATCAATGATCAATGAATAATGAACGATGAAGAATGAACAAGGATCAATGATCAATGAAGAATGAACGATGAAGAATGAACAAGGATCAATTATCAATGAAGAATGAACGATGAAGAATGAACAAGGATCAACGATCAATGAAGAAGGAACGATGAAGAATGAACAAAGATCAATGATCAATGACGAATGAACGATGAAGAATGAACAAGGATCAATGATCAATGAAGAATGAACGATGAAGAATGAACAAGGATCAATGATCAATGAAGAATGAACAATAATTAATGGGGAGTAACGAATGAACGATGAAGAATGAACAAGGATCAACGATCAATGACGAATGAACGATGAAGAATGAACAAGGATCAATGATCAATAAAGAAAGAACGATGAAGAATAAACAATGATCAATGATAAATGACGAATGAACGATGAAGAATGAACAAGGATAAATGATCAATGAAGAATGAACGATTAAGAATGAACAAGGATCAATGATCAATGACGAATGAACGATGAAGAATGAACAAGGATCAATAATCAATGAAGAATGAACGATGAAGAATGAACAAGGATCAATGATCGATGAATAATGAACGATGAAGAATGAACAAAGCTCAATGATCAATGACGAATGAACCATGAAATATGAACAAGGATCAATGATCAATGAAGAATGAACGATGAAGAATGAACAAGGATCAATGATCAATGAAGAATAAACGATGAAGAATGAACAAGGATCAATGATCAATGAAGAATGAACGATTAAGAATGAACAAGGATCAATGATCAATGAAGAATGAACGATGAAGAATAAACAAGGATTAATGGTGAATGACGAATGAACGATGAAGAATGAAAAAGGATCAATGATCAATGAAGAATGAACAATGAAGAATGAACAAGGATCAATGATCAATGAAGAATGAACGATGAAGAAAGAACAAGAATTAATGGTCAATGACGAATGAACGATGAAGAATGAACAAGGATCAATGATCAATGAAGAATGAACGATGAAGAATGAACAAGGATCAATGATCAATGAAGAATGAACGACGAAGAATGAACAAGGATCAATGATCAATGAAGAATGAACGATGAAGAATGAACAAGGATCAATGATCAATGAAGAATGAACGATGAAGAATGAACAAGGATCAATGATCAATGAATAATGAACGATGAAGAATGAACAAGGATCAATGATCAATGAAGAATGAACGATGAAGAATGAACAAGGATCAATTATCAATGAAGAATGAACGATGAAGAATGAACAAGGATCAACGATCAATGAAGAAGGAATGATGAAGAATGAACAAAGATCAATGATCAATGACGAATGAACGATGAAGAATGAACAAGGATCAATGATCAATGAAGAATGAACGATGAAGAATGAACAAGGATCAATGATCAATGAAGAATGAACAATAATTAATGGGGAGTAACGAATGAACTATGAAGAATGAACAAGGATCAACGATCAATGACGAATGAACGATGAAGAATGAACAAGGATCAATGATCAATAAAGAAAGAACGATGAAGAATAAACAAGGATCAATGATAAATGACGAATGAACGATGAAGAATGAACAAGGATAAATGATCAATGAAGAATGAACGATTAAGAATGAACAAGGATCAATGATCAATGACGAATGAACGATGAAGAATGAACAAGGATCAATAATCAATGAAGAATGAACGATGAAGAATGAACAAGGATCAATGATCGATGAATAATGAACGATGAAGAATGAACAAAGCTCAATGATCAATGACGAATGAACCATGAAATATGAACAAGGATCAATGATCAATGAAGAATGAACGATGAAGAATGAACAAGGATCAATGATCAATGAAGAATAAACGATGAAGAATGAACAAGGATCAATGATCAATGAAGAATGAACGATTAAGAATGAACAAGGATCAATGATCAATGAAGAATGAACGATGAAGAATAAACAAGGATTAATGGTGAATGACGAATGAACGATGAAGAATGAAAAAGGATCAATGATCAATGAAGAATGAACAATGAAGAATGAACAAGGATCAATGATCAATGAAGAATGAACGATGAAGAAAGAACAAGAATTAATGGTCAATGACGAATGAACGATGAAGAATGAACAAGGATCAATGATCAATGAAGAATGAACGATGAAGAATGAACAAGGATCAATGATCAATGAAGAATGAACGACGAAGAATGAACAAGGATCAATGATCAATGAAGAATGAACGATGAAGAATGAACAAGGATCAATGATCAATGAAGAATGAACGATGAAGAATGAACAAGGATCAATGATCAATGACGAATGAACGATGAAGAATGAACGAGGATTAATGGTCAATGACAAATGAACGATGAAGAATGAACAAGGATCAATGATCAATCAAGAATGAACGATGAAGAATGAACAAGGATCAATGATCAATGAAGAATGAACGATGAAGAATGAACAAGGATCAATGATCGATGAATAATGAACGATGAAGAATGAACAAAGCTCAATGATCAATGACGAATGAACCATGAAGTATGAACAAGGATCAATGATCAATGAAGAATGAATGATGAAGAATGAACAAGGATCAATGATCAATGAAGAATAAACGATGAAGAATGAACAAGGATCAATGATCAATGAATAATAAACGATGAAGAATGAACAAGGATCAATGGTTAATGACGAATGAACGATGAAGAATGAACAAGGATCAATGATCAATGAATAATGAACGATGAAGAATGAACAAGGATCAATGATCAATGAAGAATGAACGATGAAGAATGAACAAGGATCAATTATCAATGAAGAATGAACGATGAAGAATGAACAAGGATCAACGATCAATGAAGAAGGAACGATGAAGAATGAACAAAGATCAATGATCAATGACGAATGAACGATGAAGAATGAACAAGGATCAATGATCAATGAAGAATGAACGATGAAGAATAAACAAGGATTAATGGTGAATGACGAATGAACGATGAAGAATGAAAAAGGATCAATGATCAATGAAGAATGAACAATGAAGAATGAACAAGGATCAATGATCAATGAAGAATGAACGATGAAGAATGAACAAGAATTAATGGTCAATGACGAATGAACGATGAAGAATGAACAAGGATCAATGATCAATGAAGAATGAACGATGAAGAATGAACAAGGATCAATGATCAATGAAGAATGAACGATGAAGAATGAACAAGGATCAATGATCAATGAAGAATGAACGATGAAGAATGAACAAGGATCAATGATCAATGAAGAATGAACGATGAAGAATGAACAAGGATCAATGATCAATGAAGAATGAACGATGAAGAATGAACAAGGATCAATGATCAATGAAGAATGAACGATAAAGAATGAACAAGGATCAATGATCAATGACGAATGAACGATGAAGAATGAACGAGGATTAATGGTCAATGACAAATGAACGATGAAGAATGAACAAGGATCAATGATCAATGAAGAATGAACGATGAAGAATGAACAAGGATCAATGATCAATGAAGAATGAACGATGAAGAATGAACAAGGATCAATGATCAATGAAGAATGAACGATGAAGAATGAACAAGGATCAATGATCAATGAAGAATGAACGATGAAGAATGAACAAGGATCAATGATCAATGAAGAATGAACGATGAAGAATGAACAAGGATCAATGATCAATGACGAATGAACGATGAAGAATGAACGAGGATTAATGGTCAATGACAAATGAACGATGAAGAATGAACAAGGATCAATGATCAATCAAGAATGAACGATGAAGAATGAACAAGGATCAATGATCAATGAAGAATGAACGATGAAGAATGAACAAGGATCAATGATCGATGAATAATGAACGATGAAGAATGAACAAAGCTCAATGATCAATGACGAATGAACCATGAAGTATGAACAAGGATCAATGATCAATGAAGAATGAATGATGAAGAATGAACAAGGATCAATGATCAATGAAGAATGAACGATGAAGAATGAACAAGGATCAATGATCAATGAAGAATGAACGATGAAGAATGAACAAGGATCAATGATCAATGACGAATGAACGATGAAGAATGAACGAGGATTAATGGTCAATGACAAATGAACGATGAAGAATGAACAAGGATCAATGATCAATCAAGAATGAACGATGAAGAATGAACAAGGATCAATGATCAATGAAGAATGAACGATGAAGAATGAACAAGGATCAATGATCGATGAATAATGAACGATGAAGAATGAACAAAGCTCAATGATCAATGACGAATGAACCATGAAGTATGAACAAGGATCAATGATCAATGAAGAATGAACGATGAAGTATGAACAAGGATCAATGATCAATGAAGAATGAACAAGGATCAATGATCAATGAAGAATAAACGATGAAGAATGAACAAGGATCAATGATCAATGAATAATAAACGAGGAAGAATGAACAAGGATCAATGGTTAATGACGAATGAACGATGAAGAATGAACAAGGATCAATGATCAATGAATAATGAACGATGAAGAATGAACAAGGATCAATGATCAATGAAGAATGAACGATGAAGAATGAACAAGGATCAATTATCAATGAAGAATGAACGATGAAGAATGAACAAGGATCAACGATCAATGAAGAAGGAACGATGAAGAATGAACAAAGATCAATGATCAATGACGAATGAACGATGAAGAATGAACAAGGATCAATGATCAATGAAGAATGAACGATGAAGAATGAACAAGGATCAATGATCAATGAAGAATGAACAATAATTAATGGGGAGTAACGAATGAACGATGAAGAATGAACAAGGATCAACGATCAATGACGAATGAACGATGAAGAATGAACAAGGATCAATGATCAATAAAGAAAGAACGATGAAGAATAAACAATGATCAATGATAAATGACGAATGAACGATGAAGAATGAACAAGGATAAATGATCAATGAAGAATGAACGATTAAGAATGAACAAGGATCAATGATCAATGACGAATGAACGATGAAGAATGAACAAGGATCAATAATCAATGAAGAATGAACGATGAAGAATGAACAAGGATCAATGATCGATGAATAATGAACGATGAAGAATGAACAAAGCTCAATGATCAATGACGAATGAACCATGAAATATGAACAAGGATCAATGATCAATGAAGAATGAACGATGAAGAATGAACAAGGATCAATGATCAATGAAGAATAAACGATGAAGAATGAACAAGGATCAATGATCAATGAAGAATGAACGATTAAGAATGAACAAGGATCAATGATCAATGAAGAATGAACGATGAAGAATAAACAAGGATTAATGGTGAATGACGAATGAACGATGAAGAATGAAAAAGGATCAATGATCAATGAAGAATGAACAATGAAGAATGAACAAGGATCAATGATCAATGAAGAATGAACGATGAAGAAAGAACAAGAATTAATGGTCAATGACGAATGAACGATGAAGAATGAACAAGGATCAATGATCAATGAAGAATGAACGATGAAGAATGAACAAGGATCAATGATCAATGAAGAATGAACGACGAAGAATGAACAAGGATCAATGATCAATGAAGAATGAACGATGAAGAATGAACAAGGATCAATGATCAATGAAGAATGAACGATGAAGAATGAACAAGGATCAATGATCAATGAATAATGAACGATGAAGAATGAACAAGGATCAATGATCAATGAAGAATGAACGATGAAGAATGAACAAGGATCAATTATCAATGAAGAATGAACGATGAAGAATGAACAAGGATCAACGATCAATGAAGAAGGAATGATGAAGAATGAACAAAGATCAATGATCAATGACGAATGAACGATGAAGAATGAACAAGGATCAATGATCAATGAAGAATGAACGATGAAGAATGAACAAGGATCAATGATCAATGAAGAATGAACAATAATTAATGGGGAGTAACGAATGAACGATGAAGAATGAACAAGGATCAACGATCAATGACGAATGAACGATGAAGAATGAACAAGGATCAATGATCAATAAAGAAAGAACGATGAAGAATAAACAAGGATCAATGATAAATGACGAATGAACGATGAAGAATGAACAAGGATAAATGATCAATGAAGAATGAACGATTAAGAATGAACAAGGATCAATGATCAATGACGAATGAACGATGAAGAATGAACAAGGATCAATAATCAATGAAGAATGAACGATGAAGAATGAACAAGGATCAATGATCGATGAATAATGAACGATGAAGAATGAACAAAGCTCAATGATCAATGACGAATGAACCATGAAATATGAACAAGGATCAATGATCAATGAAGAATGAACGATGAAGAATGAACAAGGATCAATGATCAATGAAGAATAAACGATGAAGAATGAACAAGGATCAATGATCAATGAAGAATGAACGATTAAGAATGAACAAGGATCAATGATCAATGAAGAATGAACGATGAAGAATAAACAAGGATTAATGGTGAATGACGAATGAACGATGAAGAATGAAAAAGGATCAATGATCAATGAAGAATGAACAATGAAGAATGAACAAGGATCAATGATCAATGAAGAATGAACGATGAAGAAAGAACAAGAATTAATGGTCAATGACGAATGAACGATGAAGAATGAACAAGGATCAATGATCAATGAAGAATGAACGATGAAGAATGAACAAGGATCAATGATCAATGAAGAATGAACGACGAAGAATGAACAAGGATCAATGATCAATGAAGAATGAACGATGAAGAATGAACAAGGATCAATGATCAATGAAGAATGAACGATGAAGAATGAACAAGGATCAATGATCAATGACGAATGAACGATGAAGAATGAACGAGGATTAATGGTCAATGACAAATGAACGATGAAGAATGAACAAGGATCAATGATCAATCAAGAATGAACGATGAAGAATGAACAAGGATCAATGATCAATGAAGAATGAACGATGAAGAATGAACAAGGATCAATGATCGATGAATAATGAACGATGAAGAATGAACAAAGCTCAATGATCAATGACGAATGAACCATGAAGTATGAACAAGGATCAATGATCAATGAAGAATGAATGATGAAGAATGAACAAGGATCAATGATCAATGAAGAATAAACGATGAAGAATGAACAAGGATCAATGATCAATGAATAATAAACGATGAAGAATGAACAAGGATCAATGGTTAATGACGAATGAACGATGAAGAATGAACAAGGATCAATGATCAATGAATAATGAACGATGAAGAATGAACAAGGATCAATGATCAATGAAGAATGAACGATGAAGAATGAACAAGGATCAATTATCAATGAAGAATGAACGATGAAGAATGAACAAGGATCAACGATCAATGAAGAAGGAACGATGAAGAATGAACAAAGATCAATGATCAATGACGAATGAACGATGAAGAATGAACAAGGATCAATGATCAATGAAGAATGAACGATGAAGAATGAACAAGGATCAATGATCAATGAAGAATGAACAATAATTAATGGGGAGTAACGAATGAACGATGAAGAATGAACAAGGATCAACGATCAATGACGAATGAACGATGAAGAATGAACAAGGATCAATGATCAATAAAGAAAGAACGATGAAGAATAAACAAGGATCAATGATAAATGACGAATGAACGATGAAGAATGAACAAGGATAAATGATCAATGAAGAATGAACGATTAAGAATGAACAAGGATCAATGATCAATGACGAATGAACGATGAAGAATGAACAAGGATCAATAATCAATGAAGAATGAACGATGAAGAGTGAACAAGGATCAATGATCGATGAATAATGAACGATGAAGAATGAACAAAGCTCAATGATCAATGACGAATGAACCATGAAATATGAACAAGGATCAATGATCAATGAAGAATGAACGATGAAGAATGAACAAGGATCAATGATCAATGAAGAATAAACGATGAAGAATGAACAAGGATCAATGATCAATGAAGAATGAACGATTAAGAATGAACAAGGATCAATGATCAATGAAGAATGAACGATGAAGAATAAACAAGGATTAATGGTGAATGACGAATGAACGATGAAGAATGAAAAAGGATCAATGATCAATGAAGAATGAACAATGAAGAATGAACAAGGTTCAATGATCAATGAAGAATGAACGATGAAGAATGAACAAGAATTAATGGTCAATGACGAATGAACGATGAAGAATGAACAAGGATCAATGATCAATGAAGAATGAACGATGAAGAATGAACAAGGATCAATGATCAATGAAGAATGAACGATGAAGAATGAACAAGGATCAATGATCAATGAAGAATGAACGATGAAGAATGAACAAGGATCAATGATCAATGAAGAATGAACGATGAAGAATGAACACGGATCAATGATCAATGAAGAATGAACGATGAAGAATGAACAAGGATCAATGATCAATGAAGAATGAACGATGAAGAATGAACAAGAATTAATGGTTAATGACGAATGAACGATGAAGAATGAACAAGGATCAATGATCAATGAAGAATGAACGATGAAGAATGAACAAGGATCAATGATCAATGAAGAATGAACGACGAAGAATGAACAAGGATCAATGATCAATGAAGAATGAACGATGAAGAATGAACAAGGATCAATGATCAATGAAGAATGAACGATGAAGAATGAACAAGGATCAATGATCAATGAAGAATGAACGATGAAGAATGAACAAGGATCAATGATCAATGAAGAATGAACGATGAAGAATGAACAAGGATCAATGATCAATGACGAATGAACGATGAAGAATGAACGAGGATTAATGGTCAATGACAAATGAACGATGAAGAATGAACAAGGATCAATGATCAATCAAGAATGAACGATGAAGAATGAACAAGGATCAATGATCAATGAAGAATGAACGATGAAGAATGAACAAGGATCAATGATCGATGAATAATGAACGATGAAGAATGAACAAAGCTCAATGATCAATGACGAATGAACCATGAAGTATGAACAAGGATCAATGATCAATGAAGAATGAATGATGAAGAATGAACAAGGATCAATGATCAATGAAGAATAAACGATGAAGAATGAACAAGGATCAATGATCAATGAATAATAAACGATGAAGAATGAACAAGGATCAATGGTTAATGACGAATGAACGATGAAGAATGAACAAGGATCAATGATCAATGAATAATGAACGATGAAGAATGAACAAGGATCAATGATCAATGAAGAATGAA
The DNA here is from genome assembly GCF_026212465.1 of Amaranthus tricolor. Lineage (NCBI taxonomy): Eukaryota > Viridiplantae > Streptophyta > Magnoliopsida > Caryophyllales > Amaranthaceae > Amaranthus > Amaranthus tricolor. The sequence goes on from NC_080063.1 coordinate 2,104,417, forward strand.
CGATGAAGAATGAACAAGGATCAATTATCAATGAAGAATGAACGATGAAGAATGAACAAGGATCAACGATCAATGAAGAAGGAACGATGAAGAATGAACAAAGATCAATGATCAATAACGAATGAACGATGAAGAATGAACAAGGATCAATGATCAATGAAGAATGAACGATGAAGAATGAACAAGGATCAATGATCAATGAAGAATGAACAATAATTAATGGGGAGTAACGAATGAACGATGAAGAATGAACAAGGATCAATGATCAATGAAGAATGAACGATGAAGAATGAACAAGGATCAATGATCAATGAAGAATGAACGATGAAGAATGAACACGGATCAATGATCAATGAAGAATGAACGATGAAGAATGAACAAGGATCAATGATCAATGAAGAATGAACGATGAAGAATGAACAAGAATTAATGGTTAATGACGAATGAACGATGAAGAATGAACAAGGATCAATGATCAATGAAGAATGAACGATGAAGAATGAACAAGGATCAATGATCAATGAAGAATGAACGACGAAGAATGAACAAGGATCAATGATCAATGAAGAATGAACGATGAAGAATGAACAAGGATCAATGATCAATGAAGAATGAACGATGAAGAATGAACAAGGATCAATGATCAATGAAGAATGAACGATGAAGAATGAACAAGGATCAATGATCAATGAAGAATGAACGATGAAGAATGAACAAGGATCAATGATCAATGAAGAATGAACGATGAAGAATGAACAAGGATCAATGATCAATGAAGAATGAACGATGAAGAATGAACAAGGATCAATGATCAATGACGAATGAACGATGAAGAATGAACGAGGATTAATGGTCAATGACAAATGAACGATGAAGAATGAACAAGGATCAATGATCAATCAAGAATGAACGATGAAGAATGAACAAGGATCAATGATCAATGAAGAATGAACGATGAAGAATGAACAAGGATCAATGATCGATGAATAATGAACGATGAAGAATGAACAAAGCTCAATGATCAATGACGAATGAACCATGAAGTATGAACAAGGATCAATGATCAATGAAGAATGAATGATGAAGAATGAACAAGGATCAATGATCAATGAAGAATAAACGATGAAGAATGAACAAGGATCAATGATCAATGAATAATAAACGATGAAGAATGAACAAGGATCAATGGTTAATGACGAATGAACGATGAAGAATGAACAAGGATCAATGATCAATGAATAATGAACGATGAAGAATGAACAAGGATCAATGATCAATGAAGAATGAACGATGAAGAATGAACAAGGATCAATTATCAATGAAGAATGAACGATGAAGAATGAACAAGGATCAACGATCAATGAAGAAGGAACGATGAAGAATGAACAAAGATCAATGATCAATGACGAATGAACGATGAAGAATGAACAAGGATCAATGATCAATGAAGAATGAACGATGAAGAATGAACAAGGATCAATGATCAATGAAGAATGAACAATAATTAATGGGGAGTAACGAATGAACGATGAAGAATGAACAAGGATCAATGATCAATGAAGAATGAACGATGAAGAATGAACAAGGATCAATGATCAATGAAGAATGAACGATGAAGAATGAACACGGATCAATGATCAATGAAGAATGAACGATGAAGAATGAACAAGGATCAATGATCAATGAAGAATGAACGATGAAGAATGAACAAGAATTAATGGTTAATGACGAATGAACGATGAAGAATGAACAAGGATCAATGATCAATGAAGAATGAACGATGAAGAATGAACAAGGATCAATGATCAATGAAGAATGAACGACGAAGAATGAACAAGGATCAATGATCAATGAAGAATGAACGATGAAGAATGAACAAGGATCAATGATCAATGAAGAATGAACGATGAAGAATGAACAAGGATCAATGATCAATGAAGAATGAACGATGAAGAATGAACAAGGATCAATGATCAATGAAGAATGAACGATTAAGAATGAACAAGGATCAATGATCAATGACGAATGAACGATGAAGAATGAACGAGGATTAATGGTCAATGACAAATGAACGATGAAGAATGAACAAGGATCAATGATCAATCAAGAATGAACGATGAAGAATGAACAAGGATCAATGATCAATGAAGAATGAACGATGAAGAATGAACAAGGATCAATGATCGATGAATAATGAACGATGAAGAATGAACAAAGCTCAATGATCAATGACGAATGAACCATGAAGTATGAACAAGGATCAATGATCAATGAAGAATGAATGATGAAGAATGAACAAGGATCAATGATCAATGAAGAATAAACGATGAAGAATGAACAAGGATCAATGATCAATGAATAATAAACGATGAAGAATGAACAAGGATCAATGGTTAATGACGAATGAACGATGAAGAATGAACAAGGATCAATGATCAATGAATAATGAACGATGAAGAATGAACAAGGATCAATGATCAATGAAGAATGAACGATGAAGAATGAACAAGGATCAATTATCAATGAAGAATGAACGATGAAGAATGAACAAGGATCAACGATCAATGAAGAAGGAACGATGAAGAATGAACAAAGATCAATGATCAATGACGAATGAACGATGAAGAATGAACAAGGATCAATGATCAATGAAGAATGAACGATGAAGAATGAACAAGGATCAATGATCAATGAAGAATGAACAATAATTAATGGGGAGTAACGAATGAACGATGAAGAATGAACAAGGATCAACGATCAATGACGAATGAACGATGAAGAATGAACAAGGATCAATGATCAATAAAGAAAGAACGATGAAGAATAAACAATGATCAATGATAAATGACGAATGAACGATGAAGAATGAACAAGGATAAATGATCAATGAAGAATGAACGATTAAGAATGAACTAGGATCAATGATCAATGACGAATGAACGATGAAGAATGAACAAGGATCAATAATCAATGAAGAATGAACGATGAAGAATGAACAAGGATCAATGATCGATGAATAATGAACGATGAAGAATGAACAAAGCTCAATGATCAATGACGAATGAACCATGAAATATGAACAAGGATCAATGATCAATGAAGAATGAACGATGAAGAATGAACAAGGATCAATGATCAATGAAGAATGAACGATGAAGAATAAACAAGGATCAATGATCAATGACGAATGAACGATGAAGAATGAACGATGAAGAATGAACGAGGATTAATGGTCAATGACAAATGAACGATGAAGAATGAACAAGGATCAATGATCAATCAAGAATGAACGATGAAGAATGAACAAGGATCAATGATCAATGAAGAATGAACGATGAAGAATGAACAAGGATCAATGATCGATGAATAATGAACGATGAAGAATGAACAAAGCTCAATGATCAATGACGAATGAACCATGAAGTATGAACAAGGATCAATGATCAATGAAGAATGAATGATGAAGAATGAACAAGGATCAATGATCAATGAAGAATAAACGATGAAGAATGAACAAGGATCAATGATCAATGAATAATAAACGATGAAGAATGAACAAGGATCAATGGTTAATGACGAATGAACGATGAAGAATGAACAAGGATCAATGATCAATGAATAATGAACGATGAAGAATGAACAAGGATCAATGATCAATGAAGAATGAACGATGAAGAATGAACAAGGATCAATTATCAATGAAGAATGAACGATGAAGAATGAACAAGGATCAACGATCAATGAAGAAGGAACGATGAAGAATGAACAAAGATCAATGATCAATGACGAATGAACGATGAAGAATGAACAAGGATCAATGATCAATGAAGAATGAACGATGAAGAATGAACAAGGATCAATGATCAATGAAGAATGAACAATAATTAATGGGGAGTAACGAATGAACGATGAAGAATGAACAAGGATCAACGATCAATGACGAATGAACGATGAAGAATGAACAAGGATCAATGATCAATAAAGAAAGAACGATGAAGAATAAACAAGGATCAATGATAAATGACGAATGAACGATGAAGAATGAACAAGGATAAATGATCAATGAAGAATGAACGATTAAGAATGAACAAGGATCAATGATCAATGACGAATGAACGATGAAGAATGAACAAGGATCAATAATCAATGAAGAATGAACGATGAAGAATGAACAAGGATCAATGATCGATGAATAATGAACGATGAAGAATAAACAAAGCTCAATGATCAATGACGAATGAACCATGAAATATGAACAAGGATCAATGATCAATGAAGAATGAACGATGAAGAATGAACAAGGATCAATGATCAATGAAGAATAAACGATGAAGAATGAACAAGGATCAATGATCAATGAAGAATGAACGATTAAGAATGAACAAGGATCAATGATCAATGAAGAATGAACGATGAAGAATAAACAAGGATTAATGGTGAATGACGAATGAACGATGAAGAATGAAAAAGGATCAATGATCAATGAAGAATGAACAATGAAGAATGAACAAGGATCAATGATCAATGAAGAATGAACGATGAAGAATGAACAAGAATTAATGGTCAATGACGAATGAACGATGAAGAATGAACAAGGATCAATGATCAATGAAGAATGAACGATGAAGAATGAACAAGGATCAATGATCAATGAAGAATGAACAAGGATCAATGATCAATGAAGAATGAACGATGAAGAATGAACAAGGATCAATGATCAATGAAGAATGAACGATGAAGAATGAACAAGGATCAATGATCAATGAAGAATGAACGATGAAGAATGAACAAGGATCAATGATCAATGAAGAATGAACGATGAAGAATGAACAAGAATTAATGGTCAATGACGAATGAACGATGAAGAATGAACAAGGATCAATGATCAATGAAGAATGAACGATGAAGAATGAACAAGGATCAATGATCAATGAAGAATGAACGACGAAGAATGAACAAGGATCAATGATCAATGAAGAATGAACGATGAAGAATGAACAAGGATCAATGATCAATGAAGAATGAACGATGAAGAATTAACAAGGATCAATGATCAATGAAGAATGAACGATGAAGAATGAACAAGGATCAATGATCAATGAAGAATGAACGATAAAGAATGAACAAGGATCAATGATCAATGACGAATGAACGATGAGGAATGAACGAGGATTAATGGTCAATGACAAATGAACGATGAAGAATGAACAAGGATCAATGATCAATGAAGAATGAACGATGAAGAATGAACAAGGATCAATGATCAATGAAGAATGAACGATGAAGAATGAACAAGGATCAATGATCAATGAAGAATGAACGATGAAGAATGAACAAGGATCAATGATCAATGAAGAATGAACGATGAAGAATGAACAAGGATCAATGATCAATGAAGAATGAACGATGAAGAATGAACAAGGATCAATGATCAATGACGAATGAACGATGAAGAATGAACGAGGATTAATGGTCAATGACAAATGAACGATGAAGAATGAACAAGGATCAATGATCAATCAAGAATGAACGATGAAGAATGAACAAGGATCAATGATCAATGAAGAATGAACGATGAAGAATGAACAAGGATCAATGATCGATGAATAATGAACGATGAAGAATGAACAAAGCTCAATGATCAATGACGAATGAACCATGAAGTATGAACAAGGATCAATGATCAATGAAGAATGAATGATGAAGAATGAACAAGGATCAATGATCAATGAAGAATAAACGATGAAGAATGAACAAGGATCAATGATCAATGAATAATAAACGATGAAGAATGAACAAGGATCAATGGTTAATGACGAATGAACGATGAAGAATTAACAAGGATCAATGATCAATGAATAATGAACGATGAAGAATGAACAAGGATCAATGATCAATGAAGAATGAACGATGAAGAATGAACAAGGATCAATTATCAATGAAGAATGAACGATGAAGAATGAACAAGGATCAACGATCAATGAAGAAGGAACGATGAAGAATGAACAAAGATCAATGATCAATAACGAATGAACGATGAAGAATGAACAAGGATCAATGATCAATGAAGAATGAACGATGAAGAATGAACAAGGATCAATGATCAATGAAGAATGAACAATAATTAATGGGGAGTAACGAATGAACGATGAAGAATGAACAAGGATCAACGATCAATGACGAATGAACGATGAAGAATGAACAAGGATCAATGATCAATAAAGAAAGAACGATGAAGAATAAACAAGGATCAATGATAAATGACGAATGAACGATGAAGAATGAACAAGGATAAATGATCAATGAAGAATGAACGATTAAGAATGAACAAGGATCAATGATCAATGACGAATGAACGATGAAGAATGAACAAGGATCAATAATCAATGAAGAATGAACGATGAAGAATGAACAAGGATCAATGATCGATGAATAATGAACGATGAAGAATGAACAAAGCTCAATGATCAATGACGAATGAACCATGAAATATGAACAAGGATCAATGATCAATGAAGAATGAACGATGAAGAATGAACAAGGATCAATGATCAATGAAGAATGAACGATGAAGAATGAACAAGGATCAATGATCAATGACGAATGAACGATGAAGAATGAACGAGGATTAATGGTCAATGACAAATGAACGATGAAGAATGAACAAGGATCAATGATCAATCAAGAATGAACGATGAAGAATGAACAAGGATCAATGATCAATGAAGAATGAACGATGAAGAATGAACAAGGATCAATGATCGATGAATAATGAACGATGAAGAATGAACAAAGCTCAATGATCAATGACGAATGAACCATGAAGTATGAACAAGGATCAATGATCAATGAAGAATGAATGATGAAGAATGAACAAGGATCAATGATCAATGAAGAATAAACGATGAAGAATGAACAAGGATCAATGATCAATGAATAATAAACGATGAAGAATGAACAAGGATCAATGGTTAATGACGAATGAACGATGAAGAATGAACAAGGATCAATGATCAATGAATAATGAACGATGAAGAATGAACAAGGATCAATGATCAATGAAGAATGAACGATGAAGAATGAACAAGGATCAATTATCAATGAAGAATGAACGATGAAGAATGAACAAGGATCAACGATCAATGAAGAAGGAACGATGAAGAATGAACAAAGATCAATGATCAATGACGAATGAACGATGAAGAATGAACAAGGATCAAAGATCAATGAAGAATGAACGATGAAGAATGAACAAGGATCAATGATCAATGAAGAATGAACAATAATTAATGGGGAGTAACGAATGAACGATGAAGAATGAACAAGGATCAACGATCAATGACGAATGAACGATGAAGAATGAACAAGGATCAATGATCAATAAAGAAAGAACGATGAAGAATAAACAAGGATCAATGATAAATGACGAATGAACGATGAAGAATGAACAAGGATAAATGATCAATGAAGAATGAACGATTAAGAATGAACAAGGATCAATGATCAATGACGAATGAACGATGAAGAATGAACAAGGATCAATAATCAATGAAGAATGAACGATGAAGAATGAACAAGGATCAATGATCGATGAATAATGAACGATGAAGAATGAACAAAGCTCAATGATCAATGACGAATGAACCATGAAATATGAACAAGGATCAACGATCAATGAAGAATGAACGATGAAGAATGAACAAGGATCAATGATCAATGAAGAATAAACGATGAAGAATGAACAAGGATCAATGATCAATGAAGAATGAACGATTAAGAATGAACAAGGATCAATGATCAATGAAGAATGAACGATGAAGAATAAACAAGGATTAATGGTGAATGACGAATGAACGATGAAGAATGAAAAAGGATCAATGATCAATGAAGAATGAACAATGAAGAATGAACAAGGATCAATGATCAATGAAGAATGAACGATGAAGAATGAACAAGAATTAATGGTCAATGACGAATGAACGATGAAGAATGAACAAGGATCAATGATCAATGAAGAATGAACGATGAAGAATGAACAAGGATCAATGATCAATGAAGAATGAACGATGAAGAATGAACAAGGATCAATGATCAATGAAGAATGAACGATGAAGAATGAACAAGGATCAATGATCAATGAAGAATGAACGATGAAGAATGAACAAGGATCAATGATCAATGAAGAATGAACGATGAAGAATGAACAAGGATCAATGATCAATGAAGAATGAACGATAAAGAATGAACAAGGATCAATGATCAATGACGAATGAACGATGAGGAATGAACGAGGATTAATGGTCAATGACAAATGAACGATGAAGAATGAACAAGGATCAATGATCAATGAAGAATGAACGATGAAGAATGAACAAGGATCAATGATCAATGAAGAATGAACGATGAAGAATGAACAAGGATCAATGATCAATGACGAATGAACGATGAAGAATGAACGAGGATTAATGGTCAATGACAAATGAACGATGAAGAATGAACAAGGATCAATGATCAATCAAGAATGAACGATGAAGAATGAACAAGGATCAATGATCAATGAAGAATGAACGATGAAGAATGAACAAGGATCAATGATCGATGAATAATGAACGATGAAGAATGAACAAAGCTCAATGATCAATGACGAATGAACCATGAAGTATGAACAAGGATCAATGATCAATGAAGAATGAATGATGAAGAATGAACAAGGATCAATGATCAATGAAGAATAAACGATGAAGAATGAACAAGGATCAATGATCAATGAATAATAAACGATGAAGAATGAACAAGGATCAATGGTTAATGACGAATGAACGATGAAGAATGAACAAGGATCAATGATCAATGAATAATGAACGATGAAGAATGAACAAGGATCAATGATCAATGAAGAATGAACGATGAAGAATGAACAAGGATCAATTATCAATGAAGAATGAACGATGAAGAATGAACAAGGATCAACGATCAATGAAGAAGGAACGATGAAGAATGAACAAAGATCAATGATCAATGACGAATGAACGATGAAGAATGAACAAGGATCAATGATCAATGAAGAATGAACGATGAAGAATGAACAAGGATCAATGATCAATGAAGAATGAACAATAATTAATGGGGAGTAACGAATGAACGATGAAGAATGAACAAGGATCAACGATCAATGACGAATGAACGATGAAGAATGAACAAGGATCAATGATCAATAAAGAAAGAACGATGAAGAATAAACAAGGATCAATGATAAATGACGAATGAACGATGAAGAATGAACAAGGATAAATGATCAATGAAGAATGAACGATTAAGAATGAACAAGGATCAATGATCAATGACGAATGAACGATGAAGAATGAACAAGGATCAATAATCAATGAAGAATGAACGATGAAGAATGAACAAGGATCAATGATCGATGAATAATGAACGATGAAGAATGAACAAAGCTCAATGATCAATGACGAATGAACCATGAAATATGAACAAGGATCAATGATCAATGAAGAATGAACGATCAAGAATGAACAAGGATCAATGATCAATGAAGAATGAACGATGAAGAATGAACAAGGATCAATGATCAATGACGAATGAACGATGAAGAATGAACGAGGATTAATGGTCAATGACAAATGAACGATGAAGAATGAACAAGGATCAATGATCAATCAAGAATGAACGATGAAGAATGAACAAGGATCAATGATCAATGAAGAATGAACGATGAAGAATGAACAAGGATCAATGATCGATGAATAATGAACGATGAAGAATGAACAAAGCTCAATGATCAATGACGAATGAACCATGAAGTATGAACAAGGATCAATGATCAATGAAGACTGAATGATGAAGAATGAACAAGGATCAATGATCAATGAAGAATAAACGATGAAGAATGAACAAGGATCAATGATCAATGAATAATAAACGATGAAGAATGAACAAGGATCAATGGTTAATGACGAATGAACGATGAAGAATGAACAAGGATCAATGATCAATGAATAATGAACGATGAAGAATGAACGATGAAGAATGAACAAGGATCAATTATCAATGAAGAATGAACGATGAAGAATGAACAAGGATCAACGATCAATGAAGAAGGAACGATGAAGAATGAACAAAGATCAATGATCAATGACGAATGAACGATGAAGAATGAACAAGGATCAATGATCAATGAAGAATGAACGATGAAGTATGAACAAGGATCAATGATCAATGAAGAATGAACAATAATTAATGGGGAGTAACGAATGAACGATGAAGAATGAACAAGGATCAATGATCAATGAAGAATGAACGATGAAGAATGAACAAGGATCAATTATCAATGAAGAATGAACGATGAAGAATGAACAAGGATCAACGATCAATGAAGAAGGAACGATGAAGAATGAACAAAGATCAATGATCAATGACGAATGAACGATGAAGAATGAACAAGGATCAATGATCAATGAAGAATGAACGATGAAGAATGAACAAGGATCAATTATCAATGAAGAATGAACGATGAAGAATGAACAAGGATCAACGATCAATGAAGAAGGAACGATGAAGAATGAACAAAGATCAATGATCAATGACGAATGAACGATGAAGAATGAACAAGGATCAATGATCAATGAAGAATGAACGATGAAGAATGAACAAGGATCAATGATCAATGAAGAATGAACAATAATTAATGGGGAGTAACGAATGAATGATGAAGAATGAACAAGGATCAACGATCAATGACGAATGAACGATGAAGAATGAACAAGGATCAATGATCAATAAAGAAAGAACGATGAAGAATAAACAAGGATCAATGATAAATGACGAATGAACGATGAAGAATGAACAAGGATAAATGATCAATGAAGAATGAACGATTAAGAATGAACAAGGATCAATGATCAATGACGAATGAACGATGAAGAATGAACAAGGATCAATAATCAATGAAGAATGAACGATGAAGAATGAACAAGGATCAATGATCGATGAATAATGAACGATGAAGAATGAACAAAGCTCAATGATCAATGACGAATGAACCATGAAATATGAACAAGGATCAATGATCAATGAAGAATGAACGATGAAGAATGAACAAGGATCAATGATCAATGAAGAATAAACGATGAAGAATGAACAAGGATCAATGATCAATGAAGAATGAACGATTAAGAATGAACAAGGATCAATGATCAATGAAGAATGAACGATGAAGAATAAACAAGGATTAATGGTGAATGACGAATGAACGATGAAGAATGAAAAAGGATCAATGATCAATGAAGAATGAACAATGAAGAATGAACAAGGATCAATGATCAATGAAGAATGAACGATGAAGAATGAACAAGAATTAATGGTCAATGACGAATGAACGATGAAGAATGAACAAGGATCAATGATCAATGAAGAATGAACGATGAAGAATGAACAAGGATCAATGATCAATGAAGAATGAACGATGAAGAATGAACAAGGATCATTGATCAATGAAGAATGAACGATGAAGAATGAACAAGGATCAATGATCAATGAAGAATGAACGATGAAGAATGAACAAGGATCAATGATCAATGAAGAATGAACGATAAAGAATGAACAAGGATCAATGATCAATGACGAATGAACGATGAAGAATGAACGAGGATTAATGGTCAATGACAAATGAACGATGAAGAATGAACAAGGATCAATGATCAATGAAGAATGAACGATGAAGAATGAACAACGATCAATGATCAATGAAGAATGAACGATGAAGAATGAACAAGGATCAACGATCGATGAATAATGAACGATGAAGAATGAACAAAGCTCAATGATCAATGACGAATGAACCATGAAGTATGAACAAGGATCAATGATCAATGAAGAATGAACGATGAAGAATGAACAAGGATCAATGATCAATGAAGAATAAACGATGAAGAATGAACAAGGATCAATGATCAATGAAGAATAAACGATGAAGAATGAACAAGGATCAATGGTTAATGACGAATGAACGATGAAGAATGAACAAGGATCAATGATCAATGAATAATGAACGATGAAGAATGAACAAGGATCAATGATCAATGAAGAATGAACGATGAAGAATGAACAAGGATCAATGATCAATGAAGAATGAACGATGAAGAATGAACAAGGATCAATGATCAATGAAGAATGAACGATGAAGAATGAACAAGGATCAATGATCAATGAAGAATGAACAATGAAGAATGAACAAGGATCAATGATCAATGACGAATGAACGATGAAGAATGAACGAGGATTAATGGTCAATGACAAATGAACGATGAAGAATGAACAAGGATCAATGATCAATGAAGAATGAACGATGAAGAATGAACAAGGATCAATGATCAATGAAGAATGAACGATGAAGAATGAACAAGGATCAATGATCGATGAATAATGAACGATGAAGAATGAACAAAGCTCAATGATCAATGACGAATGAACCATGAAGTATGAACAAGGATCAATGATCAATGAAGAATGAACGATGAAGAATGAACAAGGATCAATGATCAATGAAGAATAAACGATGAAGAATGAACAAGGATCAATGATCAATGAATAATAAACGATGAAGAATGAACAAGGATCAATGGTTAATGACGAATGAACGATGAAGAATGAACAAGGATAAATGATCAATGAATAATGATTGATGAAGAATGAACAAGGATCAATGATCAATGAAGAATGAACGATGAAGAATGAACAAGGATCAATTATCAATGAAGAATGAACGATGAAGAATGAACAAGGATCAACGATCAATGAAGAAGGAGCGATGAAGAATGAACAAAGATCAATGATCAATGACGAATGAACGATGAAGAATGAACAAGGATCAATGATCAATGAAGAATGAACGATGAAGAATGAACAAGCATCAATGATCAATGAAGAATGAACAAGAATTAATGGTCAGTAACGAATGAACGATGAAGAATGAACAAGGATCAATGATCAATGACGAATGAACGATGAAGAATGAACAAGGATCAATGATCAATAAAGAAAGAACGATGAAGAATGAACAAGTATCAATGATCAATGAAGAATGAACGATGAAGAATGAACAAGGATCCATGATCAATGACGAATGAACGATGAAGAATGAACAAGGATCAATGACCAATGAAGAATTAACGATGAAGAATGAACAAGGATCAATGATCAATGAAGAATAAACGATGAAGAATGAACAAGGATCAATGGTTAATGACGAATGAACGATGAAGAATGAACAAGGATCAATGATCAATGAAGAATAAACAAGAATTATTGGTTAATGACGAATGAACGATGAAGAATGAACAAGGATCAATGATCAATGAATAATGAACGATGAAGAATGAATAAGGATCAATGATCAATGAAGAATGAACGATGAAGAATGAACAAGGATCAATTATCAATGAAGAATGAACGATGAAGAATGAACAAGGATCAACGATCAATGAAGAAGGAACGATGAAGAATGAACAAAGATCAATGATCAATGACGAATGAACGATGAAGAATGAACAAGGATCAATGATCAATGAAGAATGGACGATGAAGAATGAACAAGGATCAATGATCAATGAAGAATGAACAAGAATTAATGGTCAGTAACGAATGAACGATGAAGAATGAACAAGGATCAATGATCAATGACGAATGAACGATGAAGAATGAACAAGGATGAATGATCAATAAAGAAAGAACGATGAAGAATGAACAAGGATCAATGATCAATGAAGAATGAACGATGAAGAATGAACAAGGATCAATGATCAATGACGAATGAACGATGAAGAATGAACAAGGATTAATGGTCAATGACAAATGAACGATGAAGAATGAACAAGGATCAATGATCAATGAAGAATAAACGATGAAGAATGAACAAGGATCAATGATCAATGAAGAATGAACGATGAAGAATGAACAAGGATCAATGATCAATGAAGAATAAACAAGAATTATTGGTCAATGACGAATGAACGATGAAGAATGAACAAGGATTAATGCTCAATGACGAATGAACGGTGAAGAATGAACAATGAAGAATGAACGATGAAGAATGAACAAGGATCATTGATCAATGAAGAATGAACGATGAAGAATGAACAAGGATCAATGATCAATGACGAATGAACGATGAAGAATGAACAAGCATCAATGATCAATGAAGAATTAACGATGAAGAATGAACAAGGATCAATGATCAATGAAGAATAAACGATGAAGAATGAACAAGGATCAATGGTTAATGACGAATGAACGATGAAGAATGAACAAGGATCAATGATCAATGAAGAATGAACGATGAAGAATAAATAAGGATCAATGATCAATGAAGAATGAACGATGAAGAATGAACAAGGATCAATGATCAATGACGAATGAACGATGAAGAATGAACGAGGATTAATGGTCAATGACAAATGAACGATGAAGAATGAACAAGGATCAATGATCAATCAAGAATGAACGATGAAGAATGAACAAGGACCAATTATCAATGAAGAATGAACGATGAAGAATGAACAAGGATCAACGATCAATGAAGAAGGAACGATGAAGAATGAACAAAGATCAATGATCAATGACGAATGAACGATGAAGAATGAACAAGGATCAATGATCAATGAAGAATGAACGATGAAGTATGAACAAGGATCAATGATCAATGAAGAATGAACAATAATTAATGGGGAGTAACGAATGAACGATGAAGAATGAACAAGGATCAATGATCAATGAAGAATGAACGATGAAGAATGAACAAGGATCAATTATCAATGAAGAATGAACGATGAAGAATGAACAAGGATCAACGATCAATGAAGAAGGAACGATGAAGAATGAACAAAGATCAATGATCAATGACGAATGAACGATGAAGAATGAACAAGGATCAATGATCAATGAAGAATGAACGATGAAGAATGAACAAGGATCAATTATCAATGAAGAATGAACGATGAAGAATGAACAAGGATCAACGATCAATGAAGAAGGAACGATGAAGAATGAACAAAGATCAATGATCAATGACGAATGAACGATGAAGAATGAACAAGGATCAATGATCAATGAAGAATGAACGATGAAGAATGAACAAGGATCAATGATCAATGAAGAATGAACAATAATTAATGGGGAGTAACGAATGAACGATGAAGAATGAACAAGGATCAACGATCAATGACGAATGAACGATGAAGAATGAACAAGGATCAATGATCAATAAAGAAAGAACGATGAAGAATAAACAAGGATCAATGATAAATGACGAATGAACGATGAAGAATGAACAAGGATAAATGATCAATGAAGAATGAACGATTAAGAATGAACAAGGATCAATGATCAATGACGAATGAACGATGAAGAATGAACAAGGATCAATAATCAATGAAGAATGAACGATGAAGAATGAACAAGGATCAATGATCGATGAATAATGAACGATGAAGAATGAACAAAGCTCAATGATCAATGACGAATGAACCATGAAATATGAACAAGGATCAATGATCAATGAAGAATGAACGATGAAGAATGAACAAGGATCAATGATCAATGAAGAATAAACGATGAAGAATGAACAAGGATCAATGATCAATGAAGAATGAACGATTAAGAATGAACAAGGATCAATGATCAATGAAGAATGAACGATGAAGAATAAACAAGGATTAATGGTGAATGACGAATGAACGATGAAGAATGAAAAAGGATCAATGATCAATGAAGAATGAACAATGAAGAATGAACAAGGATCAATGATCAATGAAGAATGAACGATGAAGAATGAACAAGGATCAATGATCAATGAAGAATGAACGATGAAGAATGAACAAGGATCAATGATCAATGAAGAATGAACGATGAAGAATGAACAAGGATCAATGATCAATGACGAATGAACGATGAAGAATGAACGAGGATTAATGGTCAATGACAAATGAACGATGAAGAATGAACAAGGATCAATGATCAATGAAGAATGAACGATGAAGAATGAACAAGGATCAATGATCAATGAAGAATGAACGATGAAGAATGAACAAGGATCAATGATCGATGAATAATGAACGATGAAGAATGAACAAAGCTCAATGATCAATGACGAATGAACCATGAAGTATGAACAAGGATCAATGATCAATGAAGAATGAACGATGAAGAATGAACAAGGATCAATGATCAATGAAGAATAAACGATGAAGAATGAACAAGGATCAATGATCAATGAATAATAAACGATGAAGAATGAACAAGGATCAATGGTTAATGACGAATGAACGATGAAGAATGAACAAGGATAAATGATCAATGAATAATGATTGATGAAGAATGAACAAGGATCAATGATCAATGAAGAATGAACGATGAAGAATGAACAAGGATCAATTATCAATGAAGAATGAACGATGAAGAATGAACAAGGATCAACGATCAATGAAGAAGGAGCGATGAAGAATGAACAAAGATCAATGATCAATGACGAATGAACGATGAAGAATGAACAAGGATCAATGATCAATGAAGAATGAACGATGAAGAATGAACAAGCATCAATGATCAATGAAGAATGAACAAGAATTAATGGTCAGTAACGAATGAACGATGAAGAATGAACAAGGATCAATGATCAATGACGAATGAACGATGAAGAATGAACAAGGATCAATGATCAATAAAGAAAGAACGATGAAGAATGAACAAGTATCAATGATCAATGAAGAATGAACGATGAAGAATGAACAAGGATCCATGATCAATGACGAATGAACGATGAAGAATGAACAAGGATCAATGACCAATGAAGAATTAACGATGAAGAATGAACAAGGATCAATGATCAAGGAAGAATAAACGATGAAGAATGAACAAGGATCAATGGTTAATGACGAATGAACGATGAAGAATGAACAAGGATCAATGATCAATGAAGTATAAACAAGAATTATTGGTTAATGACGAATGAACGATGAAGAATGAACAAGGATCAATGATCAATGAATAATGAACGATGAAGAATGAATAAGGATCAATGATCAATGAAGAATGAACGATGAAGAATGAACAAGGATCAATTATCAATGAAGAATGAACGATGAAGAATGAACAAGGATCAACGATCAATGAAGAAGGAACGATGAAGAATGAACAAAGATCAATGATCAATGACGAATGAACGATGAAGAATGAACAAGGATCAATGATCAATGAAGAATGGACGATGAAGAATGAACAAGGATCAATGATCAATGAAGAATGAACAAGAATTAATGGTCAGTAACGAATGAACGATGAAGAATGAACAAGGATCAATGATCAATGACGAATGAACGATGAAGAATGAACAAGGATGAATGATCAATAAAGAAAGAACGATGAAGAATGAACAAGGATCAATGATCAATGAAGAATGAACGATGAAGAATGAACAAGGATCAATGATCAATGACGAATGAACGATGAAGAATGAACAAGGATTAATGGTCAATGACAAATGAACGATGAAGAATGAACAAGGATCAATGATCAATGAAGAATAAACGATGAAGAATGAACAAGGATCAATGATCAATGAAGAATGAACGATGAAGAATGAACAAGGATCAATGATCAATGAAGAATAAACAAGAATTATTGGTCAATGACGAATGAACGATGAAGAATGAACAAGGATTAATGCTCAATGACGAATGAACGGTGAAGAATGAACAATGAAGAATGAACGATGAAGAATGAACAAGGATCATTGATCAATGAAGAATGAACGATGAAGAATGAACAAGGATCAATGATCAATGACGAATGAACGATGAAGAATGAACAAGCATCAATGATCAATGAAGAATTAACGATGAAGAATGAACAAGGATCAATGATCAATGAAGAATAAACGATGAAGAATGAACAAGGATCAATGGTTAATGACGAATGAACGATGAAGAATGAACAAGGATCAATGATCAATGAAGAATGAACGATGAAGAATAAATAAGGATCAATGATCAATGAAGAATGAACGATGAAGAATGAACAAGGATCAATGATCAATGACGAATGAACGATGAAGAATGAACGAGGATTAATGGTCAATGACAAATGAACGATGAAGAATGAACAAGGATCAATGATCAATCAAGAATGAACGATGAAGAATGAACAAGGACCAATTATCAATGAAGAATGAACGATGAAGAATGAACAAGGATCAACGATCAATGAAGAAGGAACGATGAAGAATGAACAAAGATCAATGATCAATGACGAATGAACGATGAAGAATGAACAAGGATCAATGATCAATGAAGAATGAACGATGAAGTATGAACAAGGATCAATGATCAATGAAGAATGAACAATAATTAATGGGGAGTAACGAATGAACGATGAAGAATGAACAAGGATCAATGATCAATGAAGAATGAACGATGAAGAATGAACAAGGATCAATTATCAATGAAGAATGAACGATGAAGAATGAACAAGGATCAACGATCAATGAAGAAGGAACGATGAAGAATGAACAAAGATCAATGATCAATGACGAATGAACGATGAAGAATGAACAAGGATCAATGATCAATGAAGAATGAACGATGAAGAATGAACAAGGATCAATTATCAATGAAGAATGAACGATGAAGAATGAACAAGGATCAACGATCAATGAAGAAGGAACGATGAAGAATGAACAAAGATCAATGATCAATGACGAATGAACGATGAAGAATGAACAAGGATCAATGATCAATGAAGAATGAACGATGAAGAATGAACAAGGATCAATGATCAATGAAGAATGAACAATAATTAATGGGGAGTAACGAATGAACGATGAAGAATGAACAAGGATCAACGATCAATGACGAATGAACGATGAAGAATGAACAAGGATCAATGATCAATAAAGAAAGAACGATGAAGAATAAACAAGGATCAATGATAAATGACGAATGAACGATGAAGAATGAACAAGGATAAATGATCAATGAAGAATGAACGATTAAGAATGAACAAGGATCAATGATCAATGACGAATGAACGATGAAGAATGAACAAGGATCAATAATCAATGAAGAATGAACGATGAAGAATGAACAAGGATCAATGATCGATGAATAATGAACGATGAAGAATGAACAAAGCTCAATGATCAATGACGAATGAACCATGAAATATGAACAAGGATCAATGATCAATGAAGAATGAACGATGAAGAATAAACAAGGATCAATGATCAATGAAGAATAAACGATGAAGAATGAACAAGGATCAATGATCAATGAAGAATGAACGATTAAGAATGAACAAGGATCAATGATCAATGAAGAATGAACGATGAAGAATAAACAAGGATTAATGGTG
This sequence comes from Amaranthus tricolor, assembly GCF_026212465.1. Taxonomy (NCBI): domain Eukaryota; kingdom Viridiplantae; phylum Streptophyta; class Magnoliopsida; order Caryophyllales; family Amaranthaceae; genus Amaranthus; species Amaranthus tricolor. The sequence goes on from NC_080063.1 coordinate 2,123,836, forward strand.
AATGACGAATGAACGATGAAGAATGAAAAAGGATCAATGATCAATGAAGAATGAACAATGAAGAATGAACAAGGATCAATGATCAATGAAGAATGAACGATGAAGAATGAACAAGGATCAATGATCAATGAAGAATGAACGATGAAGAATGAACAAGGATCAATGATCAATGAAGAATGAACGATGAAGAATGAACAAGGATCAATGATCAATGACGAATGAACGATGAAGAATGAACGAGGATTAATGGTCAATGACAAATGAACGATGAAGAATGAACAAGGATCAATGATCAATGAAGAATGAACGATGAAGAATGAACAAGGATCAATGATCAATGAAGAATGAACGATGAAGAATGAACAAGGATCAATGATCGATGAATAATGAACGATGAAGAATGAACAAAGCTCAATGATCAATGACGAATGAACCATGAAGTATGAACAAGGATCAATGATCAATGAAGAATGAACGATGAAGAATGAACAAGGATCAATGATCAATGAAGAATAAACGATGAAGAATGAACAAGGATCAATGATCAATGAATAATAAACGATGAAGAATGAACAAGGATCAATGGTTAATGACGAATGAACGATGAAGAATGAACAAGGATAAATGATCAATGAATAATGATTGATGAAGAATGAACAAGGATCAATGATCAATGAAGAATGAACGATGAAGAATGAACAAGGATCAATTATCAATGAAGAATGAACGATGAAGAATGAACAAGGATCAACGATCAATGAAGAAGGAGCGATGAAGAATGAACAAAGATCAATGATCAATGACGAATGAACGATGAAGAATGAACAAGGATCAATGATCAATGAAGAATGAACGATGAAGAATGAACAAGCATCAATGATCAATGAAGAATGAACAAGAATTAATGGTCAGTAACGAATGAACGATGAAGAATGAACAAGGATCAATGATCAATGACGAATGAACGATGAAGAATGAACAAGGATCAATGATCAATAAAGAAAGAACGATGAAGAATGAACAAGTATCAATGATCAATGAAGAATGAACGATGAAGAATGAACAAGGATCCATGATCAATGACGAATGAACGATGAAGAATGAACAAGGATCAATGACCAATGAAGAATTAACGATGAAGAATGAACAAGGATCAATGATCAAGGAAGAATAAACGATGAAGAATGAACAAGGATCAATGGTTAATGACGAATGAACGATGAAGAATGAACAAGGATCAATGATCAATGAAGTATAAACAAGAATTATTGGTTAATGACGAATGAACGATGAAGAATGAACAAGGATCAATGATCAATGAATAATGAACGATGAAGAATGAATAAGGATCAATGATCAATGAAGAATGAACGATGAAGAATGAACAAGGATCAATTATCAATGAAGAATGAACGATGAAGAATGAACAAGGATCAACGATCAATGAAGAAGGAACGATGAAGAATGAACAAAGATCAATGATCAATGACGAATGAACGATGAAGAATGAACAAGGATCAATGATCAATGAAGAATGGACGATGAAGAATGAACAAGGATCAATGATCAATGAAGAATGAACAAGAATTAATGGTCAGTAACGAATGAACGATGAAGAATGAACAAGGATCAATGATCAATGACGAATGAACGATGAAGAATGAACAAGGATGAATGATCAATAAAGAAAGAACGATGAAGAATGAACAAGGATCAATGATCAATGAAGAATGAACGATGAAGAATGAACAAGGATCAATGATCAATGACGAATGAACGATGAAGAATGAACAAGGATTAATGGTCAATGACAAATGAACGATGAAGAATGAACAAGGATCAATGATCAATGAAGAATAAACGATGAAGAATGAACAAGGATCAATGATCAATGAAGAATGAACGATGAAGAATGAACAAGGATCAATGATCAATGAAGAATAAACAAGAATTATTGGTCAATGACGAATGAACGATGAAGAATGAACAAGGATTAATGCTCAATGACGAATGAACGGTGAAGAATGAACAATGAAGAATGAACGATGAAGAATGAACAAGGATCATTGATCAATGAAGAATGAACGATGAAGAATGAACAAGGATCAATGATCAATGACGAATGAACGATGAAGAATGAACAAGCATCAATGATCAATGAAGAATTAACGATGAAGAATGAACAAGGATCAATGATCAATGAAGAATAAACGATGAAGAATGAACAAGGATCAATGGTTAATGACGAATGAACGATGAAGAATGAACAAGGATCAATGATCAATGAAGAATGAACGATGAAGAATAAATAAGGATCAATGATCAATGAAGAATGAACGATGAAGAATGAACAAGGATCAATGATCAATGAAGAATGAACGATGAAGAATGAACAAGGATCAATGATCAATGAAGAATGAACGATAAAGAATGAACAAGGATCAATGATCAATGACGAATGAACGATGAAGAATGAACAAGGATAAATGATCAATGAAGAATGAACGATTAAGAATGAACAAGGATCAATGATCAATGACGAATGAACGATGAAGAATGAACAAGGATCAATGATCAATGAAGAATGAACGATGAAGAATGAACAAGGATCAATTATCAATGAAGAATGAACGATGAAGAATGAACAAGGATCAACGATCAATGAAGAAGGAACGATGAAGAATGAACAAAGATCAATGATCAATGACGAATGAACGATGAAGAATGAACAAGGATCAATGATCAATGAAGAATGAACGATGAAGAATGAACAAGGATCAATGATCAATGAAGAATGAACAATAATTAATGGGGAGTAACGAATGAACGATGAAGAATGAACAAGGATCAACGATCAATGACGAATGAACGATGAAGAATGAACAAGGATCAATGATCAATAAAGAAAGAACGATGAAGAATAAACAAGGATCAATGATAAATGACGAATGAACGATGAAGAATGAACAAGGATAAATGATCAATGAAGAATGAACGATTAAGAATGAACAAGGATCAATGATCAATGACGAATGAACGATGAAGAATGAACAAGGATCAATAATCAATGAAGAATGAACGATGAAGAATGAACAAGGCTCAATGATCGATGAATAATGAACGATGAAGAATGAACAAAGCTCAATGATCAATGACGAATGAACCATGAAATATGAACAAGGATCAATGATCAATGAAGAATGAACGATGAAGAATGAACAAGGATCAATGATCAATGAAGAATAAACGATGAAGAATGAACAAGGATCAATGATCAATGAAGAATGAACGATTAAGAATGAACAAGGATCAATGATCAATGAAGAATGAACGATGAAGAATAAACAAGGATTAATGGTGAATGACGAATGAACGATGAAGAATGAAAAAGGATCAATGATCAATGAAGAATGAACAATGAAGAATGAACAAGGATCAATGATCAATGAAGAATGAACGATGAAGAATGAACAAGAATTAATGGTCAATGACGAATGAACGATGAAGAATGAACAAGGATCAATGATCAATGAAGAATGAACGATGAAGAATGAACAAGGATCAATGATCAATGAAGAATGAACGATGAAGAATGAACAAGGATCAATGATCAATGAAGAATGAACGATGAAGAATGAACAAGGATCAATGATCAATGAAGAATGAACGATGAAGAATGAACAAGGATCAATGATCAATGAAGAATGAACGATAAAGAATGAACAAGGATCAATGATCAATGACGAATGAACGATGAAGAATGAACGAGGATTAATGGTCAATGACAAATGAACGATGAAGAATGAACAAGGATCAATGATCAATGAAGAATGAACGATGAAGAATGAACAACGATCAATGATCAATGAAGAATGAACGATGAAGAATGAACAAGGATCAACGATCGATGAATAATGAACGATGAAGAATGAACAAAGCTCAATGATCAATGACGAATGAACCATGAAGTATGAACAAGGATCAATGATCAATGAAGAATGAACGATGAAGAATGAACAAGGATCAATGATCAATGAAGAATAAACGATGAAGAATGAACAAGGATCAATGATCAATGAAGAATAAACGATGAAGAATGAACAAGGATCAATGGTTAATGACGAATGAACGATGAAGAATGAACAAGGATCAATGATCAATGAATAATGAACGATGAAGAATGAACAAGGATCAATGATCAATGAAGAATGAACGATGAAGAATGAACAAGGATCAATGATCAATGAAGAATGAACGATGAAGAATGAACAAGGATCAATGATCAATGAAGAATGAACGATGAAGAATGAACAAGGATCAATGATCAATGAAGAATGAACGATGAAGAATGAACAAGGATCAATGATCAATGACGAATGAACGATGAAGAATGAACGAGGATTAATGGTCAATGACAAATGAACGATGAAGAATGAACAAGGATCAATGATCAATGAAGAATGAACGATGAAGAATGAACAAGGATCAATGATCAATGAAGAATGAACGATGAAGAATGAACAAGGATCAATGATCGATGAATAATGAACGATGAAGAATGAACAAAGCTCAATGATCAATGACGAATGAACCATGAAGTATGAACAAGGATCAATGATCAATGAAGAATGAACGATGAAGAATGAACAAGGATCAATGATCAATGAAGAATAAACGATGAAGAATGAACAAGGATCAATGATCAATGAATAATAAACGATGAAGAATGAACAAGGATCAATGGTTAATGACGAATGAACGATGAAGAATGAACAAGGATAAATGATCAATGAATAATGATTGATGAAGAATGAACAAGGATCAATGATCAATGAAGAATGAACGATGAAGAATGAACAAGGATCAATTATCAATGAAGAATGAACGATGAAGAATGAACAAGGATCAACGATCAATGAAGAAGGAGCGATGAAGAATGAACAAAGATCAATGATCAATGACGAATGAACGATGAAGAATGAACAAGGATCAATGATCAATGAAGAATGAACGATGAAGAATGAACAAGCATCAATGATCAATGAAGAATGAACAAGAATTAATGGTCAGTAACTAATGAACGATGAAGAATGAACAAGGATCAATGATCAATGACGAATGAACGATGAAGAATGAACAAGGATCAATGATCAATAAAGAAAGAACGATGAAGAATGAACAAGTATCAATGATCAATGAAGAATGAACGATGAAGAATGAACAAGGATCCATGATCAATGACGAATGAACGATGAAGAATGAACAAGGATCAATGACCAATGAAGAATTAACGATGAAGAATGAACAAGGATCAATGATCAATGAAGAATAAACGATGAAGAATGAACAAGGATCAATGGTTAATGACGAATGAACGATGAAGAATGAACAAGGATCAATGATCAATGAAGAATGAACGATGAAGAATGAACAAGGATCAATGATCAATGAAGAATGAACGATAAAGAATGAACAAGGATCAATGATCAATGACGAATGAACGATGAAGAATGAACGAGGATTAATGGTCAATGACAAATGAACGATGAAGAATGAACAAGGATCAATGATCAATGAAGAATGAACGATGAAGAATGAACAACGATCAATGATCAATGAAGAATGAACGATGAAGAATGAACAAGGATCAACGATCGATGAATAATGAACGATGAAGAATGAACAAAGCTCAATGATCAATGACGAATGAACCATGAAGTATGAACAAGGATCAATGATCAATGAAGAATGAACGATGAAGAATGAACAAGGATCAATGATCAATGAAGAATAAACGATGAAGAATGAACAAGGATCAATGATCAATGAAGAATAAACGATGAAGAATGAACAAGGATCAATGGTTAATGACGAATGAACGATGAAGAATGAACAAGGATCAATGATCAATGAATAATGAACGATGAAGAATGAACAAGGATCAATGATCAATGAAGAATGAACGATGAAGAATGAACAAGGATCAATGATCAATGAAGAATGAACGATGAAGAATGAACAAGGATCAATGATCAATGAAGAATGAACGATGAAGAATGAACAAGGATCAATGATCAATGAAGAATGAACGATGAAGAATGAACAAGGATCAATGATCAATGACGAATGAACGATGAAGAATGAACGAGGATTAATGGTCAATGACAAATGAACGATGAAGAATGAACAAGGATCAATGATCAATGAAGAATGAACGATGAAGAATGAACAAGGATCAATGATCAATGAAGAATGAACGATGAAGAATGAACAAGGATCAATGATCGATGAATAATGAACGATGAAGAATGAACAAAGCTCAATGATCAATGACGAATGAACCATGAAGTATGAACAAGGATCAATGATCAATGAAGAATGAACGATGAAGAATGAACAAGGATCAATGATCAATGAAGAATAAACGATGAAGAATGAACAAGGATCAATGATCAATGAATAATAAACGATGAAGAATGAACAAGGATCAATGGTTAATGACGAATGAACGATGAAGAATGAACAAGGATAAATGATCAATGAATAATGATTGATGAAGAATGAACAAGGATCAATGATCAATGAAGAATGAACGATGAAGAATGAACAAGGATCAATTATCAATGAAGAATGAACGATGAAGAATGAACAAGGATCAACGATCAATGAAGAAGGAGCGATGAAGAATGAACAAAGATCAATGATCAATGACGAATGAACGATGAAGAATGAACAAGGATCAATGATCAATGAAGAATGAACGATGAAGAATGAACAAGCATCAATGATCAATGAAGAATGAACAAGAATTAATGGTCAGTAACTAATGAACGATGAATAATGAACAAGGATCAATGATCAATGACGAATGAACGATGAAGAATGAACAAGGATCAATGATCAATAAAGAAAGAACGATGAAGAATGAACAAGTATCAATGATCAATGAAGAATGAACGATGAAGAATGAACAAGGATCCATGATCAATGACGAATGAACGATGAAGAATGAACAAGGATCAATGACCAATGAAGAATTAACGATGAAGAATGAACAAGGATCAATGATCAATGAAGAATAAACGATGAAGAATGAACAAGGATCAATGGTTAATGACGAATGAACGATGAAGAATGAACAAGGATCAATGATCAATGAAGAATAAACAAGAATTATTGGTTAATGACGAATGAACGATGAAGAATGAACAAGGATCAATGATCAATGAATAATGAACGATGAAGAATGAATAAGGATCAATGATCAATGAAGAATGAACGATGAAGAATGAACAAGGATCAATTATCAATGAAGAATGAACGATGAAGAATGAACAAGGATCAACGATCAATGAAGAAGGAACGATGAAGAATGAACAAAGATCAATGATCAATGACGAATGAACGATGAAGAATGAACAAGGATCAATGATCAATGAAGAATGGACGATGAAGAATGAACAAGGATCAATGATCAATGAAGAATGAACAAGAATTAATGGTCAGTAACGAATGAACGATGAAGAATGAACAAGGATCAATGATCAATGACGAATGAACGATGAAGAATGAACAAGGATGAATGATCAATAAAGAAAGAACGATGAAGAATGAACAAGGATCAATGATCAATGAAGAATGAACGATGAAGAATGAACAAGGATCAATGATCAATGACGAATGAACGATGAAGAATGAACAAGGATTAATGGTCAATGACAAATGAACGATGAAGAATGAACAAGGATCAATGATCAATGAAGAATAAACGATGAAGAATGAACAAGGATCAATGATCAATGAAGAATGAACGATGAAGAATGAACAAGGATCAATGATCAATGAAGAATAAACAAGAATTATTGGTCAATGACGAATGAACGATGAAGAATGAACAAGGATTAATGCTCAATGACGAATGAACGGTGAAGAATGAACAATGAAGAATGAACGATGAAGAATGAACAAGGATCATTGATCAATGAAGAATGAACGATGAAGAATGAACAAGGATCAATGATCAATGACGAATGAACGATGAAGAATGAACAAGCATCAATGATCAATGAAGAATTAACGATGAAGAATGAACAAGGATCAATGATCAATGAAGAATAAACGATGAAGAATGAACAAGGATCAATGGTTAATGACGAATGAACGATGAAGAATGAACAAGGATCAATGATCAATGAAGAATGAACGATGAAGAATAAATAAGGATCAATGATCAATGAAGAATGAACGATGAAGAATGAACAAGGATCAATGATCAATGACGAATGAACGATGAAGAATGAACGAGGATTAATGGTCAATGACAAATGAACGATGAAGAATGAACAAGGATCAATGATCAATCAAGAATGAACGATGTAGAATGAACAAGGATCAATTATCAATGAAGAATGAACGATGAAGAATGAACAAGGATCAACGATCAATGAAGAAGGAACGATGAAGAATGAACAAAGATCAATGATCAATGACGAATGAACGATGAAGAATGAACAAGGATCAATGATCAATGAAGAATGAACGATGAAGTATGAACAAGGATCAATGATCAATGAAGAATGAACGATGAAGAATGAACAAGGATCAATGATCAATGAAGAATGAACGATGAAGAATGAACAAGGATCAATGATCAATGAAGAATGAACGATGAAGAATGAACAAGGATCAATGATCAATGACGAATGAACGATGAAGAATGAACGAGGATTAATGGTCAATGACAAATGAACGATGAAGAATGAACAAGGATCAATGATCAATGAAGAATGAACGATGAAGAATGAACAAGGATCAATGATCAATGAAGAATGAACGATGAAGAATGAACAAGGATCAATGATCGATGAATAATGAACGATGAAGAATGAACAAAGCTCAATGATCAATGACGAATGAACCATGAAGTATGAACAAGGATCAATGATCAATGAAGAATGAACGATGAAGAATGAACAAGGATCAATGATCAATGAAGAATAAACGATGAAGAATGAACAAGGATCAATGATCAATGAATAATAAACGATGAAGAATGAACAAGGATCAATGGTTAATGACGAATGAACGATGAAGAATGAACAAGGATAAATGATCAATGAATAATGATTGATGAAGAATGAACAAGGATCAATGATCAATGAAGAATGAACGATGAAGAATGAACAAGGATCAATTATCAATGAAGAATGAACGATGAAGAATGAACAAGGATCAACGATCAATGAAGAAGGAGCGATGAAGAATGAACAAAGATCAATGATCAATGACGAATGAACGATGAAGAATGAACAAGGATCAATGATCAATGAAGAATGAACGATGAAGAATGAACAAGCATCAATGATCAATGAAGAATGAACAAGAATTAATGGTCAGTAACTAATGAACGATGAAGAATGAACAAGGATCAATGATCAATGACGAATGAACGATGAAGAATGAACAAGGATCAATGATCAATAAAGAAAGAACGATGAAGAATGAACAAGTATCAATGATCAATGAAGAATGAACGATGAAGAATGAACAAGGATCCATGATCAATGACGAATGAACGATGAAGAATGAACAAGGATCAATGACCAATGAAGAATTAACGATGAAGAATGAACAAGGATCAATGATCAATGAAGAATAAACGATGAAGAATGAACAAGGATCAATGGTTAATGACGAATGAACGATGAAGAATGAACAAGGATCAATGATCAATGAAGAATAAACAAGAATTATTGGTTAATGACGAATGAACGATGAAGAATGAACAAGGATCAATGATCAATGAATAATGAACGATGAAGAATGAATAAGGATCAATGATCAATGAAGAATGAACGATGAAGAATGAACAAGGATCAATTATCAATGAAGAATGAACGATGAAGAATGAACAAGGATCAACGATCAATGAAGAAGGAACGATGAAGAATGAACAAAGATCAATGATCAATGACGAATGAACGATGAAGAATGAACAAGGATCAATGATCAATGAAGAATGGACGATGAAGAATGAAAAAGGATCAATGATCAATGAAGAATGAACAAGAATTAATGGTCAGTAACGAATGAACGATGAAGAATGAACAAGGATCAATGATCAATGACGAATGAACGATGAAGAATGAACAAGGATGAATGATCAATAAAGAAAGAACGATGAAGAATGAACAAGGATCAATGATCAATGAAGAATGAACGATGAAGAATGAACAAGGATCAATGATCAATGACGAATGAACGATGAAGAATGAACAAGGATTAATGGTCAATGACAAATGAACGATGAAGAATGAACAAGGATCAATGATCAATGAAGAATAAACGATGAAGAATGAACAAGGATCAATGATCAATGAAGAATGAACGATGAAGAATGAACAAGGATCAATGATCAATGAAGAATAAACAAGAATTATTGGTCAATGACGAATGAACGATGAAGAATGAACAAGGATTAATGCTCAATGACGAATGAACGGTGAAGAATGAACAATGAAGAATGAACGATGAAGAATGAACAAGGATCATTGATCAATGAAGAATGAACGATGAAGAATGAACAAGGATCAATGATCAATGACGAATGAACGATGAAGAATGAACAAGCATCAATGATCAATGAAGAATTAACGATGAAGAATGAACAAGGATCAATGATCAATGAAGAATAAACGATGAAGAATGAACAAGGATCAATGGTTAATGACGAATGAACGATGAAGAATGAACAAGGATCAATGATCAATGAAGAATGAACGATGAAGAATAAATAAGGATCAATGATCAATGAAGAATGAACGATGAAGAATGAACAAGGATCAATGATCAATGACGAATGAACGATGAAGAATGAACGAGGATTAATGGTCAATGACAAATGAACGATGAAGAATGAACAAGGATCAATGATCAATCAAGAATGAACGATGTAGAATGAACAAGGATCAATTATCAATGAAGAATGAACGATGAAGAATGAACAAGGATCAACGATCAATGAAGAAGGAACGATGAAGAATGAACAAAGATCAATGATCAATGACGAATGAACGATGAAGAATGAACAAGGATCAATGATCAATGAAGAATGAACGATGAAGTATGAACAAGGATCAATGATCAATGAAGAATGAACAATAATTAATGGGGAGTAACGAATGAACGATGAAGAATGAACAAGGATCAATGATCAATGAAGAATGAACGATGAAGAATGAACAAGGATCAATTATCAATGAAGAATGAACGATGAAGAATGAACAAGGATCAACGATCAATGAAGAAGGAACGATGAAGAATGAACAAAGATCAATGATCAATGACGAATGAACGATGAAGAATGAACAAGGATCAATGATCAATGAAGAATGAACGATGAAGAATGAACAAGGATCAATTATCAATGAAGAATGAACGATGAAGAATGAACAAGGATCAACGATCAATGAAGAAGGAACGATGAAGAATGAACAAAGATCAATGATCAATGACGAATGAACGATGAAGAATGAACAAGGATCAATGATCAATGAAGAATGAACGATGAAGAATGAACAAGGATCAATGATCAATGAAGAATGAACAATAATTAATGGGGAGTAACGAATGAACGATGAAGAATGAACAAGGATCAACGATCAATGACGAATGAACGATGAAGAATGAACAAGGATCAATGATCAATAAAGAAAGAACGATGAAGAATAAACAAGGATCAATGATAAATGACGAATGAACGATGAAGAATGAACAAGGATAAATGATCAATGAAGAATGAACGATTAAGAATGAACAAGGATCAATGATCAATGACGAATGAACGATGAAGAATGAACAAGGATCAATAATCAATGAAGAATGAACGATGAAGAATGAACAAGGATCAATGATCAATGAATAATGAACGATGAAGAATGAACAAAGCTCAATGATCAATGACGAATGAACCATGAAATATGAACAAGGATCAATGATCAATGAAGAATGAACGATGAAGAATGAACAAGGATCAATGATCAATGAAGAATAAACGATGAAGAATGAACAAGGATCAATGATCAATGAAGAATGAACGATTAAGAATGAACAAGGATCAATGATCAATGAAGAATGAACGATGAAGAATAAACAAGGATTAATGGTGAATGACGAATGAACGATGAAGAATGAAAAAGGATCAATGATCAATGAAGAATGAACAATGAAGAATGAACAAGGATCAATGATCAATGAAGAATGAACGATGAAGAATGAACAAGGATCAATGATCAATGAAGAATGAACGATGAAGAATGAACAAGGATCAATGATCAATGAAGAATGAACGATGAAGAATGAACAAGGATCAATGATCAATGACGAATGAACGATGAAGAATGAACGAGGATTAATGGTCAATGACAAATGAACGATGAAGAATGAACAAGGATCAATGATCAATGAAGAATGAACGATGAAGAATGAACAAGGATCAATGATCAATGAAGAATGAACGATGAAGAATGAACAAGGATCAATGATCGATGAATAATGAACGATGAAGAATGAACAAAGCTCAATGATCAATGACGAATGAACCATGAAGTATGAACAAGGATCAATGATCAATGAAGAATGAACGATGAAGAATGAACAAGGATCAATGATCAATGAAGAATAAACGATGAAGAATGAACAAGGATCAATGATCAATGAATAATAAACGATGAAGAATGAACAAGGATCAATGGTTAATGACGAATGAACGATGAAGAATGAACAAGGATAAATGATCAATGAATAATGATTGATGAAGAATGAACAAGGATCAATGATCAATGAAGAATGAACGATGAAGAATGAACAAGGATCAATTATCAATGAAGAATGAACGATGAAGAATGAACAAGGATCAACGATCAATGAAGAAGGAGCGATGAAGAATGAACAAAGATCAATGATCAATGACGAATGAACGATGAAGAATGAACAAGGATCAATGATCAATGAAGAATGAACGATGAAGAATGAACAAGCATCAATGATCAATGAAGAATGAACAAGAGTTAATGGTCAGTAACGAATGAACGATGAAGAATGAACAAGGATCAATGATCAATGACGAATGAACGATGAAGAATGAACAAGGATTAATGATCAATAAAGAAAGAACGATGAAGAATGAACAAGTATCAATGATCAATGAAGAATGAACGATGAAGAATGAACAAGGATCCATGATCAATGACGAATGAACGATGAAGAATGAACAAGGATCAATGACCAATGAAGAATTAACGATGAAGAATGAACAAGGATCAATGATCAATGAAGAATAAACGATGAAGAATGAACAAGGATCAATGGTTAATGACGAATGAACGATGAAGAATGAACAAGGATCAATGATCAATGAAGAATAAACAAGAATTATTGGTTAATGACGAATGAACGATGAAGAATGAACAAGGATCAATGATCAATGAATAATGAACGATGAAGAATGAATAAGGATCAATGATCAATGAAGAATGAACGATGAAGAATGAACAAGGATCAATTATCAATGAAGAATGAACGATGAAGAATGAACAAGGATCAACGATCAATGAAGAAGGAACGATGAAGAATGAACAAAGATCAATGATCAATGACGAATGAACGATGAAGAATGAACAAGGATCAATGATCAATGAAGAATGGACGATGAAGAATGAACAAGGATCAATGATCAATGAAGAATGAACAAGAATTAATGGTCAGTAACGAATGAACGATGAAGAATGAACAAGGATCAATGATCAATGACGAATGAACGATGAAGAATGAACAAGGATGAATGATCAATAAAGAAAGAACGATGAAGAATGAACAAGGATCAATGATCAATGAAGAATGAACGATGAAGAATGAACAAGGATCAATGATCAATGACGAATGAACGATGAAGAATGAACAAGGATTAATGGTCAATGACAAATGAACGATGAAGAATGAACAAGGATCAATGATCAATGAAGAATAAACGATGAAGAATGAACAAGGATCAATGATCAATGAAGAATGAACGATGAAGAATGAACAAGGATCAATGATCAATGAAGAATAAACAAGAATTATTGGTCAATGACGAATGAACGATGAAGAATGAACAAGGATTAATGCTCAATGACGAATGAACGGTGAAGAATGAACAATGAAGAATGAACGATGAAGAATGAACAAGGATCATTGATCAATGAAGAATGAACGATGAAGAATGAACAAGGATCAATGATCAATGACGAATGAACGATGAAGAATGAACAAGCATCAATGATCAATGAAGAATTAACGATGAAGAATGAACAAGGATCAATGATCAATGAAGAATAAACGATGAAGAATGAACAAGGATCAATGGTTAATGACGAATGAACGATGAAGAATGAACAAGGATCAATGATCAATGAAGAATGAACGATGAAGAATAAATAAGGATCAATGATCAATGAAGAATGAACGATGAAGAATGAACAAGGATCAATGATCAATGACGAATGAACGATGAAGAATGAACGAGGATTAATGGTCAATGACAAATGAACGATGAAGAATGAACAAGGATCAATGATCAATCAAGAATGAACGATGAAGAATGAACAAGGATCAATGATCAATGAAGAATGAACGATGAAGAATGAACAAGGATCAATGATCGATGAATAATGAACGATGAAGAATGAACAAAGCTCAATGATCAATGACGAATGAACCATGAAGTATGAACAAGGAACAATGATCAATGAAGAATGAACGATGAAGAATGAACAAGGATCAATGATCAATGAAGAATAAACGATGAAGAATGAACAAGGATCAATGATCAATGAAGAATAAACGATGAAGAATGAAGAAGGATCAATGGTTAATGACGAATGAACGTTGAAGAATGAACAAGGATCAATGATCAATGAATAATGAACGATGAAGAATGAACAAGGATCAATGATCAATGAAGAATGAACGATGAAGAATGAACAAGGATCAATGATCAACGAAGAATGAACGATGAAGAATGAACAAGGATCAATGATCAATGAAGAATGAACGATGAAGAATGAACAAGGATCAATGATCAATGAAGAATGAACGATGAAGAATGAACAAGGATCAATGATCAATGACGAATGAACGATGAAGAATGAACGAGGATTAATGGTCAATGACAAATGAACGATGAAGAATGAACAACGATCAATGATCAATCAAGAATGAACGATGAAGAATGAACAAGGATCAATGATCAATGAAGAATGAACGATGAGGAATGAACAAGGATCAATGATCGATGAATAATGAACGATGAAGAATGAACAAAGCTCAATGATCAATGACGAATGAACCATGAAGTATGAACAAGGATCAATGATCAATGAAGAATGAACGATGAAGAATGAACAAGGATCAATGATCAATGAAGAATAAACGATGAAGAATGAACAAGGATCAATGATCAATGAATAATAAACGATGAAGAATGAACAAGGATCAATGGTTAATGACGAATGAACGATGAAGAATGAACAAGGATCAATGATCAATGAATAATGAACGATGAAGAATGAACAAGGATCAATGATTAATGAAGAATGAACGATGAAGAATGAACAAGGATCAATTATCAATGAAGAATGAACGATGAAGAATGAACAAGGATCAACGATCAATGAAGAAGGAACGATGAAGAATGAACAAAGATCAATGATCAATGACGAATGAACGATGAAGAATGAACAAGGATCAATGATCAATGAAGAATGAACGATGAAGAATGAACAAGGATCAATGATCAATGAAGAATGAACAATAATTAATGGTCAGTCACGAATGAACGATGAAGAATGAACAAGGATCAACGATCAATGACGAATGAACGATGAAGAATGAACAAGGATCAATGATCAATAAAGAAAGAACGATGAAGAATAAACAAGGATCAATGATAAATGACGAATGAACGATGAAGAATGAACAAGGATAAATGATCAATGAAGAATGAACGATTAAGAATGAACAAGGATCAATGATCAATGACGAATGAACGATGCAGAATGAACAAGGATCAATAATCAATGAAGAATGAACGATGAAGAATGAACAAGGATCAATGATCGATGAATAATGAACGATGAAGAATGAACAAAGCTCAATGATCAATGACGAATGAACCATGAAATGTGAACAAGGATCAATGATCAATGAAGAATGAACGATGAAGAATGAACAAGGATCAATGATCAATGAAGAATAAATGATGAAGAATGAACAAGGATCAATGATCAATGAAGAATAAACGATGAAGAATGAACAAGGATCAATGGTTAATGACGAATGAACGATGAAGAATGAACAAGGATCAATGATCAATGAATAATGAACGATGAAGAATGAACAAGGATCAATGATCAATGAAGAATGAACGATGAAGAATGAACAAGGATCAATGATCAATGAAGAATGAACGATGAAGAATGAACAAGGATCAATGATCAATGAAGAATGAACGATGAAGAATGAACAAGGATCAATGATCAATGAAGAATGAACGATGAAGAATGAACAAGGATCAATGATCAATGACGAATGAACGATGAAGAATGAACGAGGATTAATGGTCAATGACAAATGAACGATGAAGAATGAACAAGGATCAATGATCAATCAAGAATGAACGATGAAGAATGAACAAGGATCAATGATCAATGAAGAATGAACGATGAAGAATGAACAAGGATCAATGATCGATGAATAATGAACGATGAAGAATGAACAAAGCTCAATGATCAATGACGAATGAACCATGAAGTATGAACAAGGATCAATGATCAATGAAGAATGAACGATGAAGAATGAACAAGGATCAATGATCAACGAAGAATAAACGATGAAGAATGAACAAGGATCAATGATCAATGAATAATAAACGATGAAGAATGAACAAGGATCAATGGTTAATGACGAATGAACGATGAAGAATGAACAAGGATCAATGATCAATGAATAATGAACGATGAAGAATGAACAAGGATCAATGATTAATGAAGAATGAACGATGAAGAATGAACAAGGATCAATTATCAATGAAGAATGAACGATGAAGAATGAACAAGGATCAACGATCAATGAAGAAGGAACGATGAAGAATGAACAAAGATCAATGATCAATGACGAATGAACGATGAAGAATGAGCAAGGATCAATGATCAATGAAGAATGAACGATGAAGAATGAACAAGGATCAATGATCAATGAAGAATGAACAATAATTAATGGTCAGTAACGAATGAACGATGAAGAATGAACAAGGATCAACGATCAATGACGAATGAACGATGAAGAATGAACAATGATAAATGATCAATGAAGAATGAACGATTAAGAATGAACAAGGATCAATGATCAATGACGAATGAACGATGAAGAATGAACAAGGATCAATAATCAATGAAGAATGAACGATGAAGAATGAACAAGGATCAATGATCGATGAATAATGAACGATGAAGAATGAACAAAGCTCAATGATCAATGACGAATGAACCATGAAATATGAACAAGGATCAATGATCAATGAAGAATGAACGATGAAGAATGAACAAGGATCAATGATCAATGAAGAATAAATGATGAAGAATGAACAAGGATCAATGATCAATGAAGAATAAACGATGAAGAATGAACAAGGATCAATGGTTAATGACGAATGAACGATGAAGAATGAACAAGGATCAATGATCAATGAATAATGAACGATGAAGAATGAACAAGGATCAATGATCAATGAAGAATGAACGATGAAGAATGAACAAGGATCAATGATCAATGAAGAATGAACGATGAAGAATGAACAAGGATCAATGATCAATGAAGAATGAACGATGAAGAATGAACAAGGATCAATGATCAATGAAGAATGAACGATGAAGAATGAACAAGGATCAATGATCAATGACGAATGAACGATGAAGAATGAACGAGGATTAATGGTCAATGACAAATGAACGATGAAGAATGAACAAGGATCAATGATCAATCAAGAATGACCGATGAAGAATGAACAAGGATCAATGATCAATGAAGAATGAACGATGAAGAATGAACAAGGATCAATGATCGATGAATAATGAACGATGAAGAATGAACAAAGCTCAATGATCAATGACGAATGAACCATGAAGTATGAACAAGGATCAATGATCAATGAAGAATGAACGATGAAGAATGAACAAGGATCAATGATCAATGAAGAATAAACGATGAAGAATGAACAAGGATCAATGATCAATGAATAATAAACGATGAAGAATGAACAAGGATCAATGGTTAATGACGAATGAACGATGAAGAATGAACAAGGATCAATGATCAATGAATAATGAACGATGAAGAATGAACAAGGATCAATGATTAATGAAGAATGAACGATGAAGAATGAACAAGGATCAATTATCAATGAAGAATGAACGATGAAGAATGAACAAGGATCAACGATCAATGAAGAAGGAACGATGAAGAATGAACAAAGATCAATGATCAATGACGAATGAACGATGAAGAATGAGCAAGGATCAATGATCAATGAAGAATGAACGATGAAGAATGAACAAGGATCAATGATCAATGAAGAATGAACAATAATTAATGGTCAGTAACGAATGAACGATGAAGAATGAACAAGGATCAATGATCAATGAAGAATGAACGATGAAGAATGAACAAGGATCAATGATCAATGACGAATGAACGATGCAGAATGAACAAGGATCAATAATCAATGAAGAATGAACGATGAAGAATGAACAAGGATCAATGATCGATGAATAATGAACGATGAAGAATGAACAAAGCTCAATGATCAATGACGAATGAACCATGAAATGTGAACAAGGATCAATGATCAATGAAGAATGAACGATGAAGAATGAACAAGGATCAATGATCAATGAAGAATAAATGATGAAGAATGAACAAGGATCAATGATCAATGAAGAATAAACGATGAAGAATGAACAAGGATCAATGGTTAATGACGAATGAACGATGAAGAATGAACAAGGATCAATGATCAATGAATAATGAACGATGAAGAATGAACAAGGATCAATGATCAATGAAGAATGAACGATGAAGAATGAACAAGGATCAATGATCAATGAAGAATGAACGATGAAGAATGAACAAGGATCAATGATCAATGAAGAATGAACGATGAAGAATGAACAAGGATCAATGATCAATGAAGAATGAACGATGAAGAATGAACAAGGATCAATGATCAATGACGAATGAACGATGAAGAATGAACGAGGATTAATGGTCAATGACAAATGAACGATGAAGAATGAACAAGGATCAATGATCAATCAAGAATGAACGATGAAGAATGAACAAGGATCAATGATCAATGAAGAATGAACGATGAAGAATGAACAAGGATCAATGATCGATGAATAATGAACGATGAAGAATGAACAAAGCTCAATGATCAATGACGAATGAACCATGAAGTATGAACAAGGATCAATGATCAATGAAGAATGAACGATGAAGAATGAACAAGGATCAATGATCAATGAAGAATAAACGATGAAGAATGAACAAGGATCAATGATCAATGAATAATAAACGATGAAGATTGAACAAGGATCAATGGTTAATGACGAATGAACGATGAAGAATGAACAAGGATCAATGATCAATGAATAATGAACGATGAAGAATGAACAAGGATCAATGATTAATGAAGAATGAACGATGAAGAATGAACAAGGATCAATTATCAATGAAGAATGAACGATGAAGAATGAACAAGGATCAACGATCAATGAAGAAGGAACGATGAAGAATGAACAAAGATCAATGATCAATGACGAATGAACGATGAAGAATGAGCAAGGATCAATGATCAATGAAGAATGAACGATGAAGAATGAACAAGGATCAATGATCAATGAAGAATGAACAATAATTAATGGTCAGTAACGAATGAACGATGAAGAATGAACAAGGATCAACGATCAATGACGAATGAACGATGAAGAATGAACAATGATAAATGATCAATGAAGAATGAACGATTAAGAATGAACAAGGATCAATGATCAATGACGAATGAACGATGAAGAATGAACAAGGATCAATAATCAATGAAGAATGAACGATGAAGAATGAACAAGGATCAATGATCGATGAATAATGAACGATGAAGAATGAACAAAGCTCAATGATCAATGACGAATGAACCATGAAATATGAACAAGGATCAATGATCAATGAAGAATGAACGATGAAGAATGAACAAGGATCAATGATCAATGAAGAATAAATGATGAAGAATGAACAAGGATCAATGATCAATGAAGAATAAACGATGAAGAATGAACAAGGATCAATGGTTAATGACGAATGAACGATGAAGAATGAACAAGGATCAATGATCAATGAATAATGAACGATGAAGAATGAACAAGGATCAATGATTAATGAAGAATGAACGATGAAGAATGAACAAGGATCAATTATCAATGAAGAATGAACGATGAAGAATGAACAAGGATCAACGATCAATGAAGAAGGAACGATGAAGAATGAACAAAGATCAATGATCAATGACGAATGAACGATGAAGAATGAGCAAGGATCAATGATCAATGAAGAATGAACGATGAAGAATGAACAAGGATCAATGATCAATGAAGAATGAACAATAATTAATGGTCAGTAACGAATGAACGATGAAGAATGAACAAGGATCAACGATCAATGACGAATGAACGATGAAGAATGAACAATGATAAATGATCAATGAAGAATGAACGATTAAGAATGAACAAGGATCAATGATCAATGACGAATGAACGATGAAGAATGAACAAGGATCAATAATCAATGAAGAATGAACGATGAAGAATGAACAAGGATCAATGATCGATGAATAATGAACGATGAAGAATGAACAAAGCTCAATGATCAATGACGAATGAACCATGAAATATGAACAAGGATCAATGATCAATGAAGAATGAACGATGAAGAATGAACAAGGATCAATGATCAATGAAGAATAAATGATGAAGAATGAACAAGGATCAATGATCAATGAAGAATAAACGATGAAGAATGAACAAGGATCAATGGTTAATGACGAATGAACGATGAAGAATGAACAAGGATCAATGATCAATGAATAATGAACGATGAAGAATGAACAAGGATCAATGATCAATGAAGAATGAACGATGAAGAATGAACAAGGATCAATGATCAATGAAGAATGAACGATGAAGAATGAACAAGGATCAATGATCAATGAAGAATGAACGATGAAGAATGAACAAGGATCAATGATCAATGAAGAATGAACGATGAAGAATGAACAAGGATCAATGATCAATGACGAATGAACGATGAAGAATGAACGAGGATTAATGGTCAATGACAAATGAACGATGAAGAATGAACAAGGATCAATGATCAATCAAGAATGAACGATGAAGAATGAACAAGGATCAATGATCAATGAAGAATGAACGATGAAGAATGAACAAGGATCAATGATCGATGAATAATGAACGATGAAGAATGAACAAAGCTCAATGATCAATGACGAATGAACCATGAAGTATGAACAAGGATCAATGATCAATGAAGAATGAACGATGAAGAATGAACAAGGATCAATGATCAATGAAGAATAAACGATGAAGAATGAACAAGGATCAATGATCAATGAATAATAAACGATGAAGAATGAACAAGGATCAATGGTTAATGACGAATGAACGATGAAGAATGAACAAGGATCAATGATCAATGAATAATGAACGATGAAGAATGAACAAGGATCAATGATTAATGAAGAATGAACGATGAAGAATGAACAAGGATCAATTATCAATGAAGAATGAACGATGAAGAATGAACAAGGATCAACGATCAATGAAGAAGGAACGATGAAGAATGAACAAAGATCAATGATCAATGACGAATGAACGATGAAGAATGAGCAAGGATCAATGATCAATGAAGAATGAACGATGAAGAATGAACAAGGATCAATGATCAATGAAGAATGAACAATAATTAATGGTCAGTAACGAATGAACGATGAAGAATGAACAAGGATCAATGATCAATGAAGAATGAACGATGAAGAATGAACAAGGATCAATGATCAATGAAGAATGAACGATGAAGAATGAACAAGGATCAATGATCAATAAAGAAAGAACGATGAAGAATAAACAAGGTTCAATGATAAATGACGAATGAACGATGAAGAATGAACAAGGATAAATGATCAATGAAGAATGAACGATTAAGAATGAACAAGGATCAATGATCAATGACGAATGAACGATGAAGAATGAACAAGGATCAATAATCAATGAAGAATGAACGATGAAGAATGAACAAGGATCAATGATCGATGAATAATGAACGATGAAGAATGAACAAAGCTCAATGATCAATGACGAATGAACCATGAAATATGAACAAGGATCAATGATCAATGAAGAATGAACGATGAAGAATGAACAAGGATCAATGATCAATGAAGAATAAACGATGAAGAATGAACAAGGATCAATGATCAATGAAGAATAAACGATGAAGAATGAACAAGGATCAATGGTTAATGACGAATGAACGATGAAGAATGAACAAGGATCAATGATCAATGAAGAATGAACGATGAAGAATGAACAAGGATCAATGATCAACGAAGAATGAACGATGAAGAATGAACAAGGATCAATGATCAATGAAGAATGAACGATGAAGAATGAACAAGGATCAATGATCAATGAAGAATGAACGATGAAGAATGAACAAGGATCAATGATCAATGACGAATGAACGATGAAGAATGAACGAGGATTAATGCTCAATGACAAATGAACGATGAAGAATGAACAAGGATCAATGATCAATCAAGAATGAACGATGAAGAATGAACAAGGATCAATGATCAATGAAGAATGAACGATGAGGAATGAACAAGGATCAATGATCGATGAATAATGAACGATGAAGAATGAACAAAGCTCAATGATCAATGACGAATGAACCATGAAGTATGAACAAGGATCAATGATCAATGAAGAATGAACGATGAAGAATGAACAAGGATCAATGATCAATGAAGAATAAACGATGAAGAATGAACAAGGATCAATGATCAATGAATAATAAACGATGAAGAATGAACAAGGATCAATGGTTAATGACGAATGAACGATTAAGAATGAACAAGGATCAATGATCAATGAATAATGAACGATGAAGAATGAACAAGGATCAATGATTAATGAAGAATGAACGATGAAGAATGAACAAGGATCAATTATCAATGAAGAATGAACGATGAAGAATGAACAAGGATCAACGATCAATGAAGAAGGAACGATGAAGAATGAACAAAGATCAATGATCAATGACGAATGAACGATGAAGAATGAACAAGGATCAATGATCAATGAAGAATGAACGATGAAGAATGAACAAGGATCAATGATCAATGAAGAATGAACAATAATTAATGGTCAGTAACGAATGAACGATGAAGAATGAACAAGGATCAACGATCAATGACGAATGAACGATGAAGAATGAACAAGGATCAATGATCAATAAAGAAAGAACGATGAAGAATAAACAAGGTTCAATGATAAATGACGAATGAACGATGAAGAATGAACAAGGATAAATGATCAATGAAGAATGAACGATTAAGAATGAACAAGGATCAATGATCAATGAAGAATGAACGATGAAGAATGAACAAGGATCAATGATCGATGAATAATGAACGATGAAGAATGAACAAAGCTCAATGATCAATGACGAATGAACCATGAAATATGAACAAGGATCAATGATCAATGAAGAATGAACGATGAAGAATGAACAAGGATCAATGATCAATGAAGAATGAACGATGAAGAATGAACAAGGATCAATGATCAATAAAGAAAGAACGATGAAGAATAAACAAGGATCAATGATAAATGACGAATGAACGATGAAGAATGAACAAGGATAAATGATCAATGAAGAATGAACGATTAAGAATGAACAAGGATCAATGATCAATGACGAATGAACGATGAAGAATGAACAAGGATCAATAATCAATGAAGAATGAACGATGAAGAATGAACAAGGATCAATGATCGATGAATAATGAACGATGAAGAATGAACAAAGCTCAATGATCAATGACGAATGAACCATGAAATGTGAACAAGGATCAATGATCAATGAAGAATGAACGATGAAGAATGAACAAGGATCAATGATCAATGAAGAATAAATGATGAAGAATGAACAAGGATCAATGATCAATGAAGAATAAACGATGAAGAATGAACAAGGATCAATGGTTAATGACGAATGAACGATGAAGAATGAACAAGGATCAATGATCAATGAATAATGAACGATGCAGAATGAACAAGGATCAATGATCAATGAAGAATGAACGATGAAGAATGAACAAGGATCAATGATCAATGAAGAATGAACGATGAAGAATGAACAAGGATCAATGATCAATGAAGAATGAACGATGAAGAATGAACAAGGATCAATGATCAATGAAGAATGAACGATGAAGAATGAACAAGGATCAATGATCAATGACGAATGAACGATGGAGAATGAACGAGGATTAATGGTCAATGACAAATGAACGATGAAGAATGAACAAGGATCAATGATCAATCAAGAATGAACGATGAAGAATGAACAAGGATCAATGATCAATGAAGAATGAACGATGAAGAATGAACAAGGATCAATGATCGATGAATAATGAACGATGAAGAATGAACAAAGCTCAATGATCAATGACGAATGAACCATGAAGTATGAACAAGGATCAATGATCAATGAAGAATGAACGATGAAGAATGAACAAGGATCAATGATCAATGAAGAATAAACGATGAAGAATGAACAAGGATCAATGATCAATGAATAATAAACGATGAAGAATGAACAAGGATCAATGGTTAATGACGAATGAACGATGAAGAATGAACAAGGATCAATGATCAATGAATAATGAACGATGAAGAATGAACAAGGATCAATGATTAATGAAGAATGAACGATGAAGAATGAACAAGGATCAATTATCAATGAAGAATGAACGATGAAGAATGAACAAGGATCAACGATCAATGAAGAAGGAACGATGAAGAATGAACAAAGATCAATGATCAATGACGAATGAACGATGAAGAATGAGCAAGGATCAATGATCAATGAAGAATGAACGATGAAGAATGAACAAGGATCAATGATCAATGAAGAATGAACAATAATTAATGGTCAGTAACGAATGAACGATGAAGAATGAACAAGGATCAACGATCAATGACGAATGAACGATGAAGAATGAACAAGGATCAATGATCAATAAAGAAAGAACGATGAAGAATAAACAAGGATCAATGATAAATGACGAATGAACGATGAAGAATGAACAAGGATAAATGATCAATGAAGAATGAACGATTAAGAATGAACAAGGATCAATGATCAATGACGAATGAACGATGAAGAATGAACAAGGATCAATAATCAATGAAGAATGAACGATGAAGAATGAACAAGGATCAATGATCGATGAATAATGAACGATGAAGAATGAACAAAGCTCAATGATCAATGACGAATGAACCATGAAATATGAACAAGGATCAATGATCAATGAAGAATGAACGATGAAGAATGAACAAGGATCAATGATCAATGAAGAATAAACGATGAAGAATGAACAAGGATCATTGATCAATGAAGAGTAAACGATGAAGAATGAACAAGGATCAATGGTTAATGACGAATGAATGATGAAGAATGAACAAGGATCAATGATCAATGAATAATGAACGATGAAGAATGAACAAGGATCAATGATCAATGAAGAATGAACGATGAAGAATGAACAAGGATCAATGATCAATGAAGAATGAATAAGGATCAATGATCAATGAAGAATGAACGATGAAGAATGAACAAGGATCAATGATCAATGAAGAATGAACGATGAAGAATGAACAAGGATCAATGATCAATGACGAATGAACGATGAAGAATGAACGAGGATTAATGGTCAATGACAAATGAACGATGAAGAATGAACAAGGATCAATGATCAATCAAGAATGAACGATGAAGAATGAACAAGGATCAATGATCAATGAAGAATGAACGATGAAGAATGAACAAGGATCAATGATCGATGAATAATGAACGATGAAGAATGAACAAAGCTCAATGATCAATGACGAATGAACCATGAAGTATGAACAAGGATCAATGATCAATGAAGAATGAACGATGAAGAATGAACAAGGATCAATGATCAATGAAGAATAAACGATGAAGAATGAACAAGGATCAATGATCAATGAATAATAAACGATGAAGAATGAACAAGGATCAATGGTTAATGACGAATGAACGATGAAGAATGAACAAGGATCAATGATCAATGAATAATGAACGATGAAGAATGAACAAGGATCAATGATTAATGAAGAATGAACGATGAAGAATGAACAAGGATCAATTATCAATGAAGAATGAACGATGAAGAATGAACAAGGATCAACGATCAATGAAGAAGGAACGATGAAGAATGAACAAAGATCAATGATCAATGACGAATGAACGATGAAGAATGAACAAGGATCAATGATCAATGAAGAATGAACGATGAAGAATGAACAAGGATCAATGATCAATGAAGAATGAACAATAATTAATGGTCAGTAACGAATGAACGATGAAGAATGAACAAGGATCAACGATCAATGACGAATGAACGATGAAGAATGAACAAGGATCAATGATCAATAAAGAAAGAACGATGAAGAATAAACAAGGTTCAATGATAAATGACGAATGAACGATGAAGAATGAACAAGGATAAATGATCAATGAAGAATGAACGATTAAGAATGAACAAGGATCAATGATCAATGACGAATGAACGATGAAGAATGAACAAGGATCAATAATCAATGAAGAATGAACGATGAAGAATGAACAAGGATCAATGATCGATGAATAATGAACGATGAAGAATGAACAAAGCTCAATGATCAATGACGAATGAACCATGAAATATGAACAAGGATCAATGATCAATGAAGAATGAACGATGAAGAATGAACAAGGATCAATGATCAATGAAGAATAAACGATGAAGAATGAACAAGGCTCAATGATCAATGAAGAATAAACGATGAAGAATGAACAAGGATCAATGGTTAATGACGAATGAACGATGAAGAATGAACAAGGATCAATGATCAATGAATAATGAACGATGAAGAATGAACAAGGATCAATGATCAATGAAGAATGAACGATGAAGAATGAACAAGGATCAATGATCAATGAAGAATGAACGATTAAGAATGAACAAGGATCAATGATCAATGAAGAATGAACGATGAAGAATGAACAAGGATTAATGGTGAATGACGAATGAACGATGAAGAATGAAAAAGGATCAATGATCAATGAAGAATGAATAAGGATCAATGATCAATGAAGAATGAACGATGAAGAATGAACAAGAATTAATGGTCAATGACGAATGAACGATGAAGAATGAACAAGGATCAATGATCAATGAAGAATAAACGATGAAGAATGAACAAGGATCAATGATCAATGAAGAATGAACGATGAAGAATGAACAAGGATCAATGATCAATGAAGAATGAACGATGAAGAATGAACAAGGATCAATGATCAATGAAGAATGAACGATGAAGAATGAACAAGGATCAATGATCAATGAAGAATGAACGATGAAGAATGAACAAGGATCAATGATCAATGACGAATGAACGATTAAGAATGAACGAGGATTAATGGTCAATGACAAATGAACGATGAAGAATGAACAAGGATCAATGATCAATGAAGAATGAACGATGAAGAATGAACAAGGATCAATGATCAATGAAGAATGAACGATGAAGAATGAACAAGGATCAATGATCGATGAATAATGAACGATGAAGAATGAACAAAGCTCAATGATCAATGACGAATGAACCATGAAGTATGAAGAAGGTTCAATGATCAATGAAGAATGAACGATGAAGAATGAACAAGGATCAATGATCAATGAAGAATAAACGATGAAGAATGAACAAGGATCAATGATCAATGAAGAATAAACGATGAAGAATGAACAAGGATCAATGGTTAATGACGAATGAACGATGAAGAATGAACAAGGATCAATGATCAATGAATAATGAACGATGAAGAATGAACAAGGATCAATGATCAATGAAGAATGAACGATGAAGAATGAACAAGGATCAATGATCAATGAAGAATGAACGATGAAGAATGAACAAGGATCAATGATCAATAAAGAATGAAAGATGAAGAATGAACAAGGATCAATGATCAATGAAGAATGAACGATGAAGAATGAACAAGGATCAATGATCAATGACGAATGAACGATGAAGAATGAACGAGGATTAATGGTCAATGACAAATGAACGATGAAGAATGAACAAGGATCAATGATCAATGAAGAATGAACCATGAAGAATGAACAAGGATCAATGATCAATGAAGAATGAACGATGAAGAATGAACAAGGATCAATGATCGATGAATAATGAACGATGAAGAATGAACAAAGCTCAATGATCAATGACGAATAAACCATGAAGTATGAACAAGGATCAATGATCAATGAAGAATGAACGATGAAGAATGAACAAGGATCAATGATCAATGAAGAATAAACGATGAAGAATGAACAAGGATCAATGATCAATGAATAATAAACGATGAAGAATGAACAAGGATCAATGGTTAATGACGAATGAACGATGAAGAATGAACAAGGATCAATGATCAATGAATAATGAACGATGAAGAATGAACAAGGATCAATGATCAATGAAGAATGAACGATGAAGAATGAACAAGGATCAATTATCAATGAAGAATGAACGATGAAGAATGAACAAGGATCAACGATCAATGAAGAAGGAACGATGAAGAATGAACAAAGAATAATGATCAATGACGAATGAACGATGAAGAATGAACAAGGATCAATGATCAATGAAGAATGAACGATGAAGAATGAACAAGGATCAATGATCAATGAAGAATGAACAAGAATTAATGGTCAGTAACGAATGAACGATGAAGAATGAACAAGGATCAATGATCAATGACGAATGAACGATGAAGAATGAACAAGGATCAATGATCAATAAAGAAAGAACGATGAAGAATGAACAAGTATCAATGATCAATGAAGAATGAACGATGAAGAATGAACAAGGATCAATGATCAATGACGAATGAACGATGAAGAATGAACAAGGATCAATGATCAATGAAGAATAAACGATGAAGAATGAACAAGGATCAATGATCAATGAAGAATAAACGATGAAGAATGAACAAGGATCAATGGTTAGTGACGAATGAACGATGAAGAATGAACAAGGATCAATGATCAATGAAGAATAAACAAGAATTATTGGTTAATGACGAATGAACGATGAAGAATGAACAAGGATCAATGATCATTGAATAATGAACGATGAAGAATGAATAAGGATCAATGATCAATGAAGAATGAACGATGAAGAATGAACAAGGATCAATTATCAATGAAGAATGAACGATGAAGAATGAACAAGGATCAACGATCAATGAAGAAGGAACGATGAAGAATGAACAAAGATCAATGATCAATGACGAAAGAACGATGAAGAATGAACAAGGATCAATGATCAATGAAGAATGAACGATGAAGAATGAACAAGGATCAATGATCAATGAAGAATGAACAAGAATTAATGGTCAGTAACGAATGAACGATGAAGAATGAACAAGGATCAATGATCATTGACGAATGAACGATGAAGAATGAACAAGGATGAATGATCAATAAAGAAAGAACGAAGAAGAATGAACAAGGATCAATGATCAATGAAGAATGAACGATGAAGAATGAACAAGGATCAATGATCAATGACGAATGAACGATGAAGAATGAACAAGGATTAATGGTCAATGACAAATGAACGATGAAGAATGAACAAGGATCAATGATCAATGAAGAATAAACGATGAAGAATGAACAAGGATCAATGATCAATGAAGAATGAACGATGAAGAATGAACAAGGATCAATGATCGATGAATAATGAACGATGAAGAATGAACAAAGCTCAATGATCAATGACGAATGAACGATGAAGAATGAACAAGGATCAATGATCAATGAAGAATGAACGATTAAGAATGAACAAGGATCAATGATCAATAAAGAATAAACAAGAATTATTGGTCAATGACGAATGAACGATGAAGAATGAACAAGGATTAATGCTCAATGACGAATGAACGGTGAAGAATGCACAATGAAGAATGAACGATGAAGAATGAACAAGGATCATTGATCAATGAAGAATGAACAATGAAGAATGAACAAGGATCAATGATCAATGACGAATGAACGATGAAGAATGAACAAGGATCAATGATCAATGAAGAATTAACGATGAAGAATGAACAAGGATCAATGATCAATGAAGAATAAACGATGAAGAATGAACAAGGATCAATGGTTAATGACGAATGAACGATGAAGAATGAACAAGGATCAATGATCAATGAAGAATAAAAAAGAATTATTGGTTAATGACGAATGAACGATAAAGAATGAACAAGGATCAATGATCAATGAATAATGAACGATGAAGAATGAACAAGGATCAATGATCAATGAAGAATGAACGATGAAGAATGCACAAGGATCAATTATCAATGAAGAATGAACGATGAAGAATGAACAAGGATCAACGATCAATGAAGAAGGAACGATGAAGAATGAAAAAGATCAATGATCAATGACGAATGAACGATGAAGAATGAACAAGGATCAATGATCAATGAAGAATGAACGATGAAGAATGAACAAGGATCAATGATCAATGAAGAATGAACAAGGATTAATGGTCAATGACAAATGAACGATGAAGAATGAACAAGGATCAATGATCAATGAAGAATAAACGATGAAGAATGAACAAGGATCAATGATCAATGAAGAATGAATGATGAAGAATGAACAAGGATCAATGATCGATGAATAATGAACGATGAAGAATGAACAAAGCTCAATGATCAATGACGAAAGAACGATGAAGAATGAACAAGGATCAATGATCAATGAAGAATGAACGATGAAGAATGAACAAGGATCAATGATCAATGAAGAATGAACAAGAATTAATGGTCAGTAACGAATGAACGATGAAGAATGAACAAGGATCAATGATCAATGACGAATGAACGATGAAGAATGAACAAGGATGAATGATCAATAAAGAAAGAACGAAGAAGAATGAACAAGGATCAATGATCAATGAAGAATGAACGATGAAGAATGAACAAGGATCAATGATCAATGACGAATGAACGATGAAGAATGAACAAGGATTAATGGTCAATGACAAATGAACGATGAAGAATGAACAAGGATCAATGATCAATGAAGAATAAACGATGAAGAATGAACAAGGATCAATGATCAATGAAGAATGAACGATGAAGAATGAACAAGGATCAATGATCGATGAATAATGAACGATGAAGAATGAACAAAGCTCAATGATCAATGACGAATGAACGATGAAGAATGAACAAGGATCAATGATCAATGAAGAATGAACGATTAAGAATGAACAAGGATCAATGATCAATAAAGAATAAACAAGAATTATTGGTCAATGACGAATGAACGATGAAGAATGAACAAGGATTAATGCTCAATGACGAATGAACGGTGAAGAATGCACAATGAAGAATGAACGATGAAGAATGAACAAGGATCATTGATCAATGAAGAATGAACAATGAAGAATGAACAAGGATCAATGATCAATGACGAATGAACGATGAAGAATGAACAAGGATCAATGATCAATGAAGAATTAACGATGAAGAATGAACAAGGATCAATGATCAATGAAGAATAAACGATGAAGAATGAACAAGGATCAATGGTTAATGACGAATGAACGATGAAGAATGAACAAGGATCAATGATCAATGAAGAATAAAAAAGAATTATTGGTTAATGACGAATGAACGATAAAGAATGAACAAGGATCAATGATCAATGACTAATGAACGATGAAGAATGAACAAGGATCAATGATCAATGAAGAATGAACGATGAAGAATGCACAAGGATCAATTATCAATGAAGAATGAACGATGAAGAATGAACAAGGATCAACGATCAATGAAGAAGGAACGATGAAGAATGAACAAAGATCAATGATCAATGACGAATGAACGATGAAGAATGAACAAGGATCAATGATCAATGAAGAATGAACGATGAAGAATGAACAAGGATCAATGATCAATGAAGAATGAACAAGGATTAATGGTCAATGACAAATGAACGATGAAGAATGAACAAGGATCAATGATCAATGAAGAATAAACGATAAAGAATGAACAAGGATCAATGATCAATGAAGAATGAATGATGAAGAATGAACAAGGATCAATGATCGATGAATAATGAACGATGAAGAATGAACAAAGCTCAATGATCAATGACGAATGAACGATGAAGAATGAACAAGGATCAATGATCAATGAATAATGAACGATGAAGAATGAACAAGGATCAATGATCAATGAAGAATGAACGATGAAGAATTAACAAGGATCAATTATCAATGAAGAATGAACGATGAAGAATGAACAAGGATCAACGATCAATGAAGAAGGAACGATGAAGAATGAACAAAGATCAATGATCAATGACGAATGAACGATGAAGAATGAACAAGGATCAATGATCAATGAAGAATGAACGATGAAGAATGAACAAGGATCAATGATCAATGAAGAATGAACAAGAATTAATGGTCAGTAACGAATGAACGATGAAGAATGAACAAGGATCAATGATCAATGACGAATGAACGATGAAGAATGAACAAGGATCAATGATGAATAAAGAAAGAACGATGAAGAATGAACAAGTAGCAATGATCAATGAAGAATGAACGATGAAGAATGAACAAGGATCAATGATTCAATGACGAATGAACGATGAAGAATGAACAAGGATTAATGGTCAATGACAAATGAACGATGAAGAATGAACAAGGATCAATGATCAATGAAGAATAAACGATGAAGAATGAACAAGGATCAATGATCAATGAAGTATGAAAGATGAAGAATGAACAAGGATCAATGATCGATGAATAATGAACGATGAAGAATGAACAAAGCTCAATGATCAATGACGAATAAACGATGAAGAATGAACAAGGATCAATGATCAATGAAGAATGAACGATGAAGAATGAACAAGGATCAATAATCAATGAAGAATAAACGATCAAGAATGAATAAGGATCAATGGTCAATGACGAATGAACGATGAAGAATGAACAAGGAGCAATGATCAATGAAGAATGAACGATGAAGAATGAACAAGGATCAATGGTCAATGACGAATGAACGATGAAGAATGAACAAGGATCAATGATCAATGAAGAATGAACGATGAAGAATGAACAAGGATCAATGCTCAATGACGAATGAACGATGAAGAATGAACAAGGATCAATGATCAATGAAGAATGAACGATAAAGAATGAACAAGGATCAATGATCAATGAAGAATGAACGATGAAGAATGAACAAGGATCAATGGTCAATGACGAATGAACGATGAAGAATGAACAAGTATCAATGGTTAATGACGAATGAACGATGAAAAATGAACAAGGATCAATGATCAATGAAGAATGAACGATGAAGAATGAAGAAGGATCAATGATCAATGAAGAATAAACAAGAATTATTGGTCAATGACGAATGAACGATGAAGAATGAACAAGGATTAATGCTCAATGACGAATGAACGGTGAAGAATGAACAATGAAGAATGAACGATGAAGAATGAACAAGGATCATTGATCAATGAAGAATGAACGATGAAGAATGAATAAGGATCAATGATCAATGACGAATGAACGATGAAGAATGAACAAGGATCAATGATCAATGAAGAATTAACGATGAAGAATGAACAAGGATCAATGGTTAATGACGAATGAACGATGAAGAATGAACAAGGATCAATGATCAATGAATAATGAACGATGAAGAATGAACAAGGATCAATGATCAATGAAGAATGAACGATGAAGAATGAACAAGGATCAATTATCAATGAAGAATGAACGATGAAGAATGAACAAGGATCAACGATCAATGAAGAAGGAACGATGAAGAATGAACAAAGATCAATGATCAATAACGAATGAACGATGAAGAATGAACAAGGATCAATGATCAATGAAGAATGAACGATGAAGAATGAACAAGGATCAATGATCAATGAAGAATGAACAAGAATTAATGGTCAGTAACGAATGAACGATGAAGAATGAACAAGGATCAATGATCAATGACGAATGAACGATGAAGAATGAACAAGGATCTATGATCAATGAACAATGAACGATGAAGAATGAACAAGGATCAATGATCAATGAAGAATGAACGATGAAGAATGAACAAGGATCAATGGTCAA
The DNA here is from genome assembly GCF_026212465.1 of Amaranthus tricolor. Classification (NCBI taxonomy): domain Eukaryota; kingdom Viridiplantae; phylum Streptophyta; class Magnoliopsida; order Caryophyllales; family Amaranthaceae; genus Amaranthus; species Amaranthus tricolor. The sequence goes on from NC_080063.1 coordinate 2,158,530, forward strand.
TGACGAATGAACGATGAAGAATGAACAAGGATCAATGATCAATGAAGAATGAACAAGAATTATTGGTTAATGACGAATGAACGATGAAGAATGAACAAGGATCAATGATCATTGAATAATGAACGATGAAGAATGAATAAGGATCAATGATCAATGAAGAATGAACGATGAAGAATGAACAAGGATCAATTATCAATGAAGAATGAACGATGAAGAATGAACAAGGATCAACGATCAATGAAGAAGGAACGATGAAGAATGAACAAAGATCAATGATCAATGACGAATGAACGATGAAGAATGAACAAGGATCAATGATCAATGAAGAATAAACAAGAATTATTGGTTAATGACGAATGAACGATGAAGAATGAACAAGGATCAATGATCATTGAATAATGAACGATGAAGAATGAATAAGGATCAATGATCAATGAAGAATGAACGATGAAGAATGAACAAGGATCAATTATCAATGAAGAATGAACGATGAAGAATGAACAACGATCAACGATCAATGAAGAAGGAACGATGAAGAATGAACAAAGATCAATGATCAATGACGAATGAACGATGAAGAATGAACAAGGATCAATGATCAATGAAGAATGAACGATGAAGAATGAACAAGGATTAATGATCAATGAAGAATGAACAAGAATTAATGGTCAGTAACGTATGAACGATGAAGAATGAACAAGGATCAATGATCAATGACGAATGAACGATGAAGAATGAACAAGGATGAATGATCAATAAAGAAAGAACGATGAAGAATGAACAAGGATCAATGATCAATGAAGAATGAACGATGAAGAATGAACAAGGATCAATGATCAATGACGAATGAACGATGAAGAATGAACAAGGATTAATGGTCAATGACAAATGAACGATGAAGAATGAACAAGGATCAATGATCAATGAAGAATAAATGATAAAGAATGAACAAGGATCAATGATCAATGAAGAATGAACGATGAAGAATGAACAAGGATCAATGATCGATGAATAATGAACGATGAACAATGAACAAAGCTCAATGATCAATGACGAATGAACGATGAAGAATGAACAAGGATCAATGATCAATGAAGAATGAACGATTAAGAATGAACAAGGATCAATGATCAATGAAGAATAAACAAGAATTATTGGTCAATGACGAATGAACGATGAAGAATGAACAAGGATTAATGCTCAATGACGAATGAATGGTGAAGAATGAACAATGAAGAATGAACGATGAAGAATGAACAAGGATCATTGATCAATGAAGAATGAACAATGAAGAATGAACAAGGATCAATGATCAATGACGAATGAACGATGAAGAATGAACAAGGATCAATGATCAATGAAGTATGAAAGATGAAGAATGAACAAGGATCAATGATCGATGAATAATGAACGATGAAGAATGAACAAAGCTCAATGATCAATGACGAATGAACGATGAAGAATGAACAAGGATCAATGATCAATGAAGAATGAACGATGAAGAATGAACAAGGATCAATAATCAATGAAGAATAAACGATCAAGAATGAATAAGGATCAATGGTCAATGACGAATGAACGATGAAGAATGAACAAGGATCAATGATCAATGAAGAATGAACGATGAAGAATGAACAAGGATCAATGGTCAATGACGAATGAACGATGAAGAATGAACAAGGATCAATGATCAATGAAGAATGAACGATGAAGAATGAACAAGGATCAATGCTCAATGACGAATGAACGATGAAGAATGAACAAGGATCAATGATCAATGAAGAATGAACGATAAAGAATGAACAAGGATCAATGATCAATGAAGAATGAACGATGAAGAATGAACAAGGATCAATGGTCAATGACGAATGAACGATGAAGAATGAACAAGTATCAATGGTTAATGACGAATGAACGATGAAAAATGAACAAGGATCAATGATCAATGAAGAATGAACAAGGATCAATGATCAATGAAGAATAAACAAGAATTATTGGTCAATGACGAATGAACGATGAAGAATGAACAAGGATTAATGCTCAATGACGAATGAACGGTGAAGAATGAACAATGAAGAATGAACGATGAAGAATCAACAAGGATCATTGATCAATGAAGAATGAACGATGAAGAATGAATAAGGATCAATGATCAATGACGAATGAACGATGAAGAATGAACAAGGATCAATGATCAATGAAGAATAAATGATAAAGAATGAACAAGGATCAATGATCAATGAAGAATGAACGATGAAGAATGAACAAGGATCAATGATCGATGAATAATGAACGATGAACAATGAACAAAGCTCAATGATCAATGACGAATGAACGATGAAGAATGAACAAGGATCAATGATCAATGAAGAATGAACGATTAAGAATGAACAAGGATCAATGATCAATGAAGAATAAACAAGAATTATTGGTCAATGACGAATGAACGATGAAGAATGAACAAGGATTAATGCTCAATGACGAATGAATGGTGAAGAATGAACAATGAAGAATGAACGATGAAGAATGAACAAGGATCATTGATCAATGAAGAATGAACAATGAAGAATGAACAAGGATCAATGATCAATGACGAATGAACGATGAAGAATGAACAAGGATCAATGATCAATGAAGTATGAAAGATGAAGAATGAACAAGGATCAATGATCGATGAATAATGAACGATGAAGAATGAACAAAGCTCAATGATCAATGACGAATGAACGATGAAGAATGAACAAGGATCAATGATCAATGAAGAATGAACGATGAAGAATGAACAAGGATCAATAATCAATGAAGAATAAACGATCAAGAATGAATAAGGATCAATGGTCAATGACGAATGAACGATGAAGAATGAACAAGGATCAATGATCAATGAAGAATGAACGATGAAGAATGAACAAGGATCAATGGTCAATGACGAATGAACGATGAAGAATGAACAAGGATCAATGATCAATGAAGAATGAACGATGAAGAATGAACAAGGATCAATGCTCAATGACGAATGAACGATGAAGAATGAACAAGGATCAATGATCAATGAAGAATGAACGATAAAGAATGAACAAGGATCAATGATCAATGAAGAATGAACGATGAAGAATGAACAAGGATCAATGGTCAATGACGAATGAACGATGAAGAATGAACAAGTATCAATGGTTAATGACGAATGAACGATGAAAAATGAACAAGGATCAATGATCAATGAAGAATGAACAAGGATCAATGATCAATGAAGAATAAACAAGAATTATTGGTCAATGACGAATGAACGATGAAGAATGAACAAGGATTAATGCTCAATGACGAATGAACGGTGAAGAATGAACAATGAAGAATGAACGATGAAGAATCAACAAGGATCATTGATCAATGAAGAATGAACGATGAAGAATGAATAAGGATCAATGATCAATGACGAATGAACGATGAAGAATGAACAAGGATCAATGATCAATGAAGAATTAACGATGAAGAATGAACAAGGATCAATGATCAATGAATAATAAACGCTGAAGAATGAACAAGGATCAATGGTTAATGACGAATGAGCGATGAAGAATGAACAAGGATCAATGATCAATGAATAATGAACGATGAAGAATGAACAAGGATCAATGATCAATGAAGAATGAACGATGAAGAATGAAAAAGGATCAATTATCAATGAAGAATGAACGATGAAGAATGAACAAGGATCAACGATCAATGAAGAAGGAACGATGAAGAATGAACAAAGATCAATGATCAATAACGAATGAACGATGAAGAATGAACAAGGATCAATGATCAATGAAGAATGAACGATGAAGAATGAACAAGGATCAATGATCAATGAAGAATGAACAAGAATTAATGGTCAGTAACGAATGAACGATGAAGAATGAACAAGGATCAATGATCAATGACGAATGAACGATGAAGAATGAACAAGGATCTATGATCAATAAACAATGAACGATGAAGAATGAACAAGGATCAATGATCAATGAAGAATGAACGATGAAGAATGAACAAGGATCAATGGTCAATGACGAATGAACGATGAAGAATGAACAAGGATCAATGATCAATGAAGAATGAACAAGAATTATTGGTTAATGACGAATGAACGATGAAGAATGAACAAGGATCAATGATCATTGAATAATGAACGATGAAGAATGAATAAGGATCAATGATCAATGAAGAATGAACGATGAAGAATGAACAAGGATCAATTATCAATGAAGAATGAACGATGAAGAATGAAAAAGGATCAACGATCAATGAAGAAGGAACGATGAAGAATGAACAAAGATCAATGATCAATGACGAATGAACGATGAAGAATGAACAAGGATCAATGATCAATGAAGAATGAACGATGAAGAATGAACAAGGATTAATGATCAATGAAGAATGAACAAGAATTAATGGTCAGTAACGAATGAACGATGAAGAATGAACAAGGATCAATGATCAATGACGAATGAACGATGAAGAATGAACAAGGATGAATGATCAAGAAAGAAAGAACGATGAAGAATGAACAAGGATCAATGATCAATGAAGAATGAACGATGAAGAATGAACAAGGATCAATGATCAATGACGAATGAACGGTGAAGAATGAACAAGGATTAATGGTCAATGACAAATGAACGATGAAGAATGAACAAGGATCAATGATCAATGAAGAATAAATGATGAAGAATGAACAAGGATCAATGATCAATGAAGAATGAACGATGAAGAATGAACAAGGATCAATGATCGATGAATAATGAACGATGAAGAATGAACAAAGCTCAATGATCAATGACGAATGAACGATGAAGAATGAACAAGGATCAATGATCAATGAAGAATGAACGATTAAGAATGAACAAGGATCAATGATCAATGAAGAATAAACAAGAATTATTGGTCAATGACGAATGAACGATGAAGAATGAAAAAGGATTAATGCTCAATGACGAATGAACGGTGAAGAATGAACAATGAATAATGAACGATGAAGAATGAACAAGGATCATTGATCAATGAAGAATGAACAAGGATCAATGATCAATGACGAATGAACGATGAAGAATGAACAAGGATCAATGATCAATGAAGAATTAACGATGAAGAATGAACAGGGATCAATGATCAATGAAGAATAAACGATGAAGAATGAACAAGGATCAATGGTTAATGACGAATGAACGATGAAGAATGAACAAGGATCAATGATCAATGAAGAATAAACAAGAATTATTGGTTAATGACGAATGAACGATAAAGAATGAACAAGGATCAATGATCAATGAATAATGAACGATGAAGAATGAACAAGGATCAATGATCAATGAAGAATGAACGATGAAGAATGCACAAGGATCAATTATCAATGAAGAATGAACGATGAAGAATGAACAAGGATCAACGATCAATGAAGAAGGAACGATGAAGAATGAACAAAGATCAATGATCAATGATGAATGAACGATGAAGAATGAACAAGGATCAATGATCAATGAAGAATGAACGATGAAGAATGAACAAGGATCAATGATCAATGAAGAATGAACAAGGATTAATGGTCAATGACAAATGAACGATGAAGAATGAACAAGGATCAATGATCAATGAAGAATAAACGATGAAGAATGAACAAGGATCAATGATCAATGAAGAATGAATGATGAAGAATGAACAAGGATCAATGATCGATGAATAATGAACGATGAAGAATGAACAAAGCTCAATGATCAATGACGAATGAACGATGAAGAATGAACAAGGATCAATGATCAATGAAGAATGAACGATGAAGAATGAACAAGGATCAATGATCGATGAATAATGAACGATGAAGAATGAACAAAGCTCAATGATCAATGACGAATGAACCATGAAGTATGAACAAGGATCAATGATCAATGAAGAATGAACGATGAAGAATGAACAAGGATCAATGATCAATGAAGAATAAACGATGAAGAATGAACAAGGATCAATGATCAATGAAGAATAAACGATGAAGAATGAACAAGGATCAATGGTTAATGACGAATGAACGATGAAGAATGAACAAGGATCAATGATCAATGAAGAATAAACAAGAATTATTGGTTAATGACGAATGAACGATAAAGAATGAACAAGGATCAATGATCAATGAATAATGAACGATGAAGAATGAACAAGGATCAATGATCAATGAAGAATGAACGATGAAGAATTAACAAGGATCAATTATCAATGAAGAATGAACGATGAAGAATGAACAAGGATTAACGATCAATGAAGAAGGAACGATGAAGAATGAACAAAGATCAATGATCAATGACGAATGAACGATGAAGAATGAACAAGGATCAATGATCAATGAAGAATGAACGATGAAGAATGAACAAGGATCAATGATCAATGAAGAATGAACGAGAATTAATGGTCAGTAACGAATGAACGATGAAGAATGAACAAGGATCAATGATCAATGACGAATGAACGATGAAGAATGAACAAGGATCAATGATGAATAAAGAAAGAACGATGAAGAATGAACAAGTAGCAATGATCAATGAAGAATGAACGATGAAGAATGAACAAGGATCAATGATTCAATGACGAATGAACGATGAAGAATGACCAAGGATTAATGGTCAATGACAAATGAACGATGAAGAATGAACAAGGATCAATGATCAATGAAGAATAAACGATGAAGAATGAACAAGGATCAATGATCAATGAAGTATGAAAGATGAAGAATGAACAAGGATCAATGATCGATGAATAATGAACGATGAAGAATGAACAAAGCTCAATGATCAATGACGAATGAACGATGAAGAATGAACAAGGATCAATGATCAATGAAGAATGAACGATGAAGAATGAACAAGGATCAATAATCAATGAAGAATAAACGATGAAGAATGAATAAGGATCAATGGTCAATGACGAATGAACGATGAAGAATGAACAAGGATCAATGATCAATGAAGAATGAACGATGAAGAATGAACAAGGATCAATGCTCAATGACGAATGAACGATGAAGAATGAACAAGGATCAATGATCAATGAAGAATGAACGATAAAGAATGAACAAGGATCAATGATCAATGAAGAATGAACGATGAAGAATGAACAAGGATCAATGGTCAATGACGAATGAACGATGAAGAATGAACAAGTATCAATGGTTAATGACGAATGAACGATGAAAAATGAACAAGGATCAATGATCAATGAAGAATGAACGATGAAGAATGAACAAGGATCAATGAAGAATAAACAAGAATTATTGGTCAATGACGAATGAACGATGAAGAATGAACAAGGATTAATGCTCAATGACGAATGAACGGTGAAGAATGAACAATGAAGAATGAACGATGAAGAATGAACAAGGATCATTGATCAATGAAGAATGAACGATGAAGAATGAATAAGGATCAATGATCAATGACGAATGAACGATGAAGAATGAACAAGGATCAATGATCAATGAAGAATTAACGATGAAGAATGAACAAGGATCAATGATCAATGAAGAATGAACGATGAAGAATGAACAAGGATCAATTATCAATGAAGAATGAACGATGAAGAATGAACAAGGATCAACGATCAATGAAGAAGGAACGATGAAGAATGAACAAGGATCAATGATCAATGAAGAATGAACGATGAAGAATGAACAAGGATCAATGATCAATGAAGAATGAACAAGAATTAATGGTCAGTAACGAATGAACGATGAAGAATGAACAAGGATCAATGATCAATGACGAATGAACGATGAAGAATGAACAAGGATGAATGATCAATAAAGAAAGAACGATGAAGAATGAACAAGGATCAATGATCAATGAAGAATGAACGATGAAGAATAAACAAGGATCAATGATCAATGACGAATGAACGATGAAGAATAAACAAGGATTAATGGTCAATGACAAATGAACGATGAAGAATGAACAAGGATCAATGATCAATGAAGAATAAACGATGAAGAATGAACAAGGATCAATGATCAATGAAGAATGAACGATGAAGAATGAACAAGGATCAATGATCGATGAATAATGAACGATGAAGAATGAACAAAGCTCAATGATCAATGACGAATGAACGATGAAGAATGAACAAGGATCAATGATCAATGAAGAATGAACGATTAAGAATGAACAAGGATCAATGATCAATGAAGAATAAACAAGAATTATTGGTCAATGACGAATGAACGATGAAGAATGAACAAGGATTAATGCTCAATGACGAATGAACGGTGAAGAATGAACAATGAAGAATAAACGATGAAGAATGAACAAGGATCATTGATCAATGAAGAATGAACGATGAAGAATGAATAAGGATCAATGATCAATGACGAATGAACGATGAAGAATGAACAAGGATCAATGATCAATGAAGAATTAACGATGAAGAATGAACAAGGATCAATGATCAATGAAGAATGAACGATGAAGAATGAACAAGGATCAATTATCAATGAAGAATGAACGATGAAGAATGAACAAGGATCAACGATCAATGAAGAAGGAACGATGAAGAATGAACAAGGATCAATGATCAATGAAGAATGAACGATGAAGAATGAACAAGGATCAATGATCAATGAAGAATGAAAAAGAATTAATGGTCAGTAACGAATGAACGATGAAGAATGAACAAGGATCAATGATCAATGACGAATGAACGATGAAGAATGAACAAGGATGAATGATCAATAAAGAAAGAACGATGAAGAATGAACAAGGATCAATGATCAATGAAGAATGAACGATGAAGAATGAACAAGGATCAATGATCAATGACGAATGAACGATGAAGAATAAACAAGGATTAATGGTCAATGACAAATGAACGATGAAGAATGAACAAGGATCAATGATCAATGAAGAATAAACGATGAAGAATGAACAAGGATCAATGATCAATGAAGAATGAACGATGAAGAATGAACAAGGATCAATTATCGATGAATAATGAACGATGAAGAATGAACAAAGCTCAATGATCAATGACGAATGAACGATGAAGAATGAACAAGGATCAATGATCAATGAAGAATGAACGATTAAGAATGAACAAGGATCAATGATCAATGAAGAATAAACAAGAATTATTGGTCAATGACGAATGAACGATGAAGAATGAACAAGGATTAATGCTCAATGACGAATGAACGGTGAAGAATAAACAATGAAGAATAAACGATGAAGAATGAACAAGGATCATTGATCAATGAAGAATGAACGATGAAGAATGAACAAGAATCAATGATCAATGACGAATGAACGATGAAGAATGAACAAGGATCAATGATCAATGAAGAATTAACGATGAAGAATGAACAAGGATCAATGATCAATGAAGAATAAACGATGAAGAATGAACAAGGATCAATGGTTAATGACGAATGAACGATGAAGAATGAACAAGGATCAATGATCAATGAAGAATAAACAAGAATTATTGGTTAATGACGAATGAACGATAAAGAATGAACAAGGATCAATGATCAATGAATAATGAACGATGAAGAATGAACAAGGATCAATGATCAATGAAGAATGAACGATGAAGAATGAACAAGGATCAATTATCAATGAAGAATGAACGATGAAGAATGAACAAGGATCAACGATCAATGAAGAAGGAACGATGAAGAATGAACAAAGATCAATGATCAATGACGAATGAACGATGAAGAATGAACAAGGATCAATGATCAATGAAGAATGAACGATGAAGAATGAACAAGGATCAATGATCAATGAAGAATGAACAAGAATTAATGGTCAGTAACGAATGAACGATGAAGAATGAACAAGGATCAATGATCAATGACGAATGAACGATGAAGAATGAACAAGGATCAATGATGAATAAAGAAAGAACGATGAAGAATGAACAAGTAGCAATGATCAATGAAGAATGAACGATGAAGAATGAACAAGGATCAATGATCAATGACGAATGAACGATGAAGAATGAACAAGGATTAATGGTCAATGACAAATGAACGATGAAGAATGAACAAGGATCAATGATCAATGAAGAATAAACGATGAAGAATGAACAAGGATCAATGATCAATGAAGTATGAAAGATGAAGAATGAACAAGGATCAATGATCGATGAATAATGAACGATGAAGAATGAACAAAGCTCAATGATCAATGACGAATGAACGATGAAGAATGAACAAGGATCAATGATCAATGAAGAATGAACGATGAAGAATGAACAAGGATCAATAATCAATGAAGAATAAACGATGAAGAATGAATAAGGATCAATGGTCAATGACAGATGAACGATGAAGAATGAACAAGGATCAATGATCAATGAAGAATGAACGATGAAGAATGAACAAGGATCAATGGTCAATGACGAATGAACGATGAAGAATGAAAAAGGATCAATGATCAATGAAGAATGAACGATGAAGAATGAACAAGGATCAATGCTCAATGACGAATGAACGATGAAGAATGAACAAGGATCAATGATCAATGAAGAATGAACGATAAAGAATGAACAAGGATCAATGATCAATGAAGAATGAACGATGAAGAATGAACAAGGATCAATGGTCAATGACGAATGAACGATGAAGAATGAACAAGTATCAATGGTTAATGACGAATGAACGATGAAAAATGAACAAGGATCAATGATCAATGAAGAATGAACGATGAAGAATGAACAAGGATCAATGATCAATGAAGAATAAACAAGAATTATTGGTCAATGACGAATGAACGATGAAGAATGAACAAGGATTAATGCTCAATGACGAATGAACGGTGAAGAATGAACAATGAAGAATGAACGATGAAGAATGAACAAGGATCATTGATCAATGAAGAATGAACGATGAAGAATGAATAAGGATCAATGATCAATGACGAATGAACGATGAAGAATGAACAAGGATCAATGATCAATGAAGAATTAACGATGAAGAATGAACAAGGATCAATGATCAATGAAGAATGAACGATGAAGAATGAACAAGGATCAATTATCAATGAAGAATGAACGATGAAGAATGAACAAGGATCAACGATCAATGAAGAAGGAACGATGAAGAATGAACAAGGATCAATGATCAATGAAGAATGAACGATGAAGAATGAACAAGGATCAATGATCAATGAAGAATGAACAAGAATTAATGGTCAGTAACGAATGAACGATGAAGAATGAACAAGGATCAATGATCAATGACGAATGAACGATGAAGAATGAACAAGGATGAATGATCAATAAAGAAAGAACGATGAAGAATGAACAAGGATCAATGATCAATGAAGAATGAACGATGAAGAATGAACAAGGATCAATGATCAATGACGAATGAACGATGAAGAATGAACAAGGATTAATGGTCAATGACAAATGAACGATGAAGAATGAACAAGGATCAATGATCAATGAAGAATAAACGATGAAGAATGAACAAGGATCAATGATCAATGAAGAATGAACGATGAAGAATGAACAAGGATCAATGATCGATGAATAATGAACGATGAAGAATGAACAAAGCTCAATGATCAATGACGAATGAACGATGAAGAATGAACAAGGATCAATGATCAATGAAGAATGAACGATTAAGAATGAACAAGGATCAATGATCAATGAAGAATAAACAAGAATTATTGGTCAATGACGAATGAACGATGAAGAATGAACAAGGATTAATGCTCAATGACGAATGAACGGTGAAGAATGAACAATGAAGAATGAACGATTAAGAATGAACAAGGATCATTGATCAATGAAGAATGAACGATGAAGAATGAACAAGGATCAATGATCAATGACGAATGAACGATGAAGAATGAACAAGGATCAATGATCAATGAAGAATTAACGATGAAGAATGAACAAGGATCAATGATCAATGAAGAATAAACGATGAAGAATGAACAAGGATCAATGGTTAATGACGAATGAACGATGAAAAATGAACAAGGATCAATGATCAATGAAGAATGAACGATGAAGAATGAACAAGGATCAATGAAGAATAAACAAGAATTATTGGTCAATGACGAATGAACGATGAAGAATGAACAAGGATTAATGCTCAATGACGAATGAACGGTGAAGAATGAACAATGAAGAATGAACGATGAAGAATGAACAAGGATCATTGATCAATGAAGAATGAACGATGAAGAATGAATAAGGATCAATGATCAATGACGAATGAACGATGAAGAATGAACAAGGATCAATGATCAATGAAGAATTAACGATGAAGAATGAACAAGGATCAATGATCAATGAAGAATGAACGATGAAGAATGAACAAGGATCAATTATCAATGAAGAATGAACGATGAAGAATGAACAAGGATCAACGATCAATGAAGAAGGAACGATGAAGAATGAACAAGGATCAATGATCAATGAAGAATTAACGATGAAGAATGAACAAGGATCAATGATCAATGAAGAATGAACAAGAATTAATGGTCAGTAACGAATGAACGATGAAGAATGAACAAGGATCAATGATCAATGACGAATGAACGATGAAGAATGAACAAGGATGAATGATCAATAAAGAAAGAACGATGAAGAATGAACAAGGATCAATGATCAATGAAGAATGAACGATGAAGAATGAACAAGGATCAATGATCAATGAAGAATAAACAAGAATTATTGGTCAATGACGAATGAACGATGAAGAATGAACAAGGATTAATGCTCAATGACGAATGAACGGTGAAGAATGAACAATGAAGAATAAACGATGAAGAATGAACAAGGATCATTGATCAATGAAGAATGAACGATGAAGAATGAATAAGGATCAATGATCAATGACGAATGAACGATGAAGAATGAACAAGGATCAATGATCAATGAAGAATTAACGATGAAGAATGAACAAGGATCAATGATCAATGAAGAATGAACGATGAAGAATGAACAAGGATCAATTATCAATGAAGAATGAACGATGAAGAATGAACAAGGATCAACGATCAATGAAGAAGGAACGATGAAGAATGAACAAGGATCAATGATCAATGAAGAATGAACGATGAAGAATGAACAAGGATCAATGATCAATGAAGAATGAACAAGAATTAATGGTCAGTAACGAATGAACGATGAAGAATGAACAAGGATCAATGATCAATGACGAATGAACGATGAAGAATGAACAAGGATGAATGATCAATAAAGAAAGAACGATGAAGAATGAACAAGGATCAATGATCAATGAAGAATGAACGATGAAGAATGAACAAGGATCAATGATCAATGACGAATGAACGATGAAGAATAAACAAGGATTAATGGTCAATGACAAATGAACGATGAAGAATGAACAAGGATCAATGATCAATGAAGAATAAACGATGAAGAATGAACAAGGATCAATGATCAATGAAGAATGAACGATGAAGAATGAACAAGGATCAATTATCGATGAATAATGAACGATGAAGAATGAACAAAGCTCAATGATCAATGACGAATGAACGATGAAGAATGAACAAGGATCAATGATCAATGAAGAATGAACGATTAAGAATGAACAAGGATCAATGATCAATGAAGAATAAACAAGAATTATTGGTCAATGACGAATGAACGATGAAGAATGAACAAGGATTAATGCTCAATGACGAATGAACGGTGAAGAATGAACAATGAAGAATAAACGATGAAGAATGAACAAGGATCATTGATCAATGAAGAATGAACGATGAAGAATGAACAAGGATCAATGATCAATGACGAATGAACGATGAAGAATGAACAAGGATCAATGATCAATGAAGAATTAACGATGAAGAATGAACAAGGATCAATGATCAATGAAGAATAAACGATGAAGAATGAACAAGGATCAATGGTTAATGACGAATGAACGATGAAGAATGAACAAGGATCAATGATCAATGAAGAATAAACAAGAATTATTGGTTAATGACGAATGAACGATAAAGAATGAACAAGGATCAATGATCAATGAATAATGAACGATGAAGAATGAACAAGGATCAATGATCAATGAAGAATGAACGATGAAGAATGAACAAGGATCAATTATCAATGAAGAATGAACAATGAAGAATGAACAAGGATCAACGATCAATGAAGAAGGAACGATGAAGAATGAACAAAGATCAATGATCAATGACGAATGAACGATGAAGAATGAACAAGGATCAATGATCAATGAAGAATGAACGATGAAGAATGAACAAGGATCAATGATCAATGAAGAATGAACAAGAATTAATGGTCAGTAACGAATGAACGATGAAGAATGAACAAGGATCAATGATCAATGACGAATGAACGATGAAGAATGAACAAGGATCAATGATGAATAAAGAAAGAACGATGAAGAATGAACAAGTAGCAATGATCAATGAAGAATGAACGATGAAGAATGAACAAGGATCAATGATCAATGACGAATGAACGATGAAGAATGAACAAGGATTAATGGTCAATGACAAATGAACGATGAAGAATGAACAAGGATCAATGATCAATGAAGAATAAACGATGAAGAATGAACAAGGATCAATGATCAATGAAGTATGAAAGATGAAGAATGAACAAGTATCAATGATCGATGAATAATGAACGATGAAGAATGAACAAAGCTCAATGATCAATGACGAATGAACGATGAAGAATGAACAAGGATCAATGATCAATGAAGAATGAACGATGAAGAATGAACAAGGATCAATAATCAATGAAGAATAAACGATGAAGAATGAATAAGGATCAATGGTCAATGACGGATGAACGATGAAGAATGAACAAGGATCAATGATCAATGAAGAATGAACGATGAAGAATGAACAAGGATCAATGGTCAATGACGAATGAACGATGAAGAATGAAAAAGGATCAATGATCAATGAAGAATGAACGATGAAGAATGAACAAGGATCAATGCTCAATGACGAATGAACGATGAAGAATGAACAAGGATCAATGATCAATGAAGAATGAACAAGAATTAATGGTCAGTAACGAATGAACGATGAAGAATGAACAAGGATCAATGATCAATGACGAATGAACGATGAAGAATGAACAAGGATGAATGATCAATAAAGAAAGAACGATGAAGAATGAACAAGGATCAATGATCAATGAAGAATGAACGATGAAGAATGAACAAGGATCAATGATCAATGACGAATGAACGATGAAGAATGAACAAGGATTAATGGTCAATGACAAATGAACGATGAAGAATGAACAAGGATCAATGATCAATGAAGAATAAACGATGAAGAATGAACAAGGATCAATGATCAATGAAGAATGAACGATGAAGAATGAACAAGGATCAATGATCGATGAATAATGAACGATGAAGAATGAACAAAGCTCAATGATCAATGACGAATGAACGATGAAGAATGAACAAGGATCAATGATCAATGAAGAATGAACGATTAAGAATGAACAAGGATCAATGATCAATGAAGAATAAACAAGAATTATTGGTCAATGACGAATGAACGATGAAGAATGAACAAGGATTAATGCTCAATGACGAATGAACGGTGAAGAATGAACAATGAAGAATGAACGATTAAGAATGAACAAGGATCATTGATCAATGAAGAATGAACGATGAAGAATGAACAAGGATCAATGATCAATGACGAATGAACGATGAAGAATGAACAAGGATCAATGATCAATGAAGAATTAACGATGAAGAATGAACAAGGATCAATGATCAATGAAGAATAAACGATGAAGAATGAACAAGGATCAATGGTTAATGACGAATGAACGATGAAAAATGAACAAGGATCAATGATCAATGAAGAATGAACGATGAAGAATGAACAAGGATCAATGAAGAATAAACAAGAATTATTGGTCAATGACGAATGAACGATGAAGAATGAACAAGGATTAATGCTCAATGACGAATGAACGGTGAAGAATGAACAATGAAGAATGAACGATGAAGAATGAACAAGGATCATTGATCAATGAAGAATGAACGATGAAGAATGAATAAGGATCAATGATCAATGACGAATGAACGATGAAGAATGAACAAGGATCAATGATCAATGAAGAATTAACGATGAAGAATGAACAAGGATCAATGATCAATGAAGAATGAACGATGAAGAATGAACAAGGATCAATTATCAATGAAGAATGAACGATGAAGAATGAACAAGGATCAACGATCAATGAAGAAGGAACGATGAAGAATGAACAAGGATCAATGATCAATGAAGAATTAACGATGAAGAATGAACAAGGATCAATGATCAATGAAGAATGAACAAGAATTAATGGTCAGTAACGAATGAACGATGAAGAATGAACAAGGATCAATGATCAATGAAGAATAAACGATGAAGAATGAACAAGGATCAATGATCAATGAAGAATGAACGATGAAGAATGAACAAGGATCAATTATCGATGAATAATGAACGATGAAGAATGAACAAAGCTCAATGATCAATGACGAATGAACGATGAAGAATGAACAAGGATCAATGATCAATGAAGAATGAACGATTAAGAATGAACAAGGATCAATGATCAATGAAGAATAAACAAGAATTATTGGTCAATGACGAATGAACGATGAAGAATGAACAAGGATTAATGCTCAATGACGAATGAACGGTGAAGAATGAACAATGAAGAATAAACGATGAAGAATGAACAAGGATCATTGATCAATGAAGAATGAACGATGAAGAATGAACAAGGATCAATGATCAATGACGAATGAACGATGAAGAATGAACAAGGATCAATGATCAATGAAGAATTAACGATGAAGAATGAACAAGGATCAATGATCAATGAAGAATAAACGATGAAGAATGAACAAGGATCAATGGTTAATGACGAATGAACGATGAAGAATGAACAAGGATCAATGATCAATGAAGAATAAACAAGAATTATTGGTTAATGACGAATGAACGATAAAGAATGAACAAGGATCAATGATCAATGAATAATGAACGATGAAGAATGAACAAGGATCAATGATCAATGAAGAATGAACGATGAAGAATGAACAAGGATCAATTATCAATGAAGAATGAACGATGAAGAATGAACAAGGATCAACGATCAATGAAGAAGGAACGATGAAGAATGAACAAAGATCAATGATCAATGACGAATGAACGATGAAGAATGAACAAGGATCAATGATCAATGAAGAATGAACGATGAAGAATGAACAAGGATCAATGATCAATGAAGAATGAACAAGAATTAATGGTCAGTAACGAATGAACGATGAAGAATGAACAAGGATCAATGATCAATGACGAATGAACGATGAAGAATGAACAAGGATCAATGATGAATAAAGAAAGAACGATGAAGAATGAACAAGTAGCAATGATCAATGAAGAATGAACGATGAAGAATGAACAAGGATCAATGATCAATGACGAATGAACGATGAAGAATGAACAAGGATTAATGGTCAATGACAAATGAACGATGAAGAATGAACAAGGATCAATGATCAATGAAGAATAAACGATGAAGAATGAACAAGGATCAATGATCAATGAAGTATGAAAGATGAAGAATGAACAAGTATCAATGATCGATAAATAATGAACGATGAAGAATGAACAAAGCTCAATGATCAATGACGAATGAACGATGAAGAATGAACAAGGATCAATGATCAATGAAGAATGAACGATGAAGAATGAACAAGGATCAATAATCAATGAAGAATAAACGATGAAGAATGAATAAGGATCAATGGTCAATGACGGATGAACGATGAAGAATGAACAAGGATCAATGATCAATGAAGAATGAACGATGAAGAATGAACAAGGATCAATGGTCAATGACGAATGAACGATGAAGAATGAAAAAGGATCAATGATCAATGAAGAATGAACGATGAAGAATGAACAAGGATCAATGCTCAATGACGAATGAACGATGAAGAATGAACAAGGATCAATGATCAATGAAGAATGAACAAGAATTAATGGTCAGTAACGAATGAACGATGAAGAATGAACAAGGATCAATGATCAATGACGAATGAACGATGAAGAATGAACAAGGATGAATGATCAATAAAGAAAGAACGATGAAGAATGAACAAGGATCAATGATCAATGAAGAATGAACGATGAAGAATGAACAAGGATCAATGATCAATGACGAATGAACGATGAAGAATAAACAAGGATTAATGGTCAATGACAAATGAACGATGAAGAATGAACAAGGATCAATGATCAATGAAGAATAAACGATGAAGAATGAACAAGGATCAATGATCAATGAAGAATGAACGATGAAGAATGAACAAGGATCAATTATCGATGAATAATGAACGATGAAGAATGAACAAAGCTCAATGATCAATGACGAATGAACGATGAAGAATGAACAAGGATCAATGATCAATGAAGAATGAACGATTAAGAATGAACAAGGATCAATGATCAATGAAGAATAAACAAGAATTATTGGTCAATGACGAATGAACGATGAAGAATGAACAAGGATTAATGCTCAATGACGAATGAACGGTGAAGAATGAACAATGAAGAATAAACGATGAAGAATGAACAAGGATCATTGATCAATGAAGAATGAACGATGAAGAATGAACAAGGATCAATGATCAATGACGAATGAACGATGAAGAATGAACAAGGATCAATGATCAATGAAGAATTAACGATGAAGAATGAACAAGGATCAATGATCAATGAAGAATAAACGATGAAGAATGAACAAGGATCAATGGTTAATGACGAATGAACGATGAAAAATGAACAAGGATCAATGATCAATGAAGAATAAACAAGAATTATTGGTTAATGACGAATGAACGATAAAGAATGAACAAGGATCAATGATCAATGAATAATGAACGATGAAGAATGAACAAGGATCAATGATCAATGAAGAATGAACGATGAAGAATGAACAAGGATCAATTATCAATGAAGAATGAACGATGAAGAATGAACAAGGATCAACGATCAATGAAGAAGGAACGATGAAGAATGAACAAAGATCAATGATCAATGACGAATGAACGATGAAGAATGAACAAGGATCAATGATCAATGAAGAATGAACGATGAAGAATGAACAAGGATCAATGATCAATGAAGAATGAACAAGAATTAATGGTCAGTAACGAATGAACGATGAAGAATGAACAAGGATCAATGATCAATGACGAATGAACGATGAAGAATGAACAAGGATCAATGATGAATAAAGAAAGAACGATGAAGAATGAACAAGTAGCAATGATCAATGAAGAATGAACGATGAAGAATGAACAAGGATCAATGATCAATGACGAATGAACGATGAAGAATGAACAAGGATTAATGGTCAATGACAAATGAACGATGAAGAATGAACAAGGATCAATGATCAATGAAGAATAAACGATGAAGAATGAACAAGGATCAATGATCAATGAAGTATGAAAGATGAAGAATGAACAAGGATCAATGATCGATGAATAATGAACGATGAAGAATGAACAAAGCTCAATGATCAATGACGAATGAACGATGAAGAATGAACAAGGATCAATGATCAATGAAGAATGAACGATGAAGAATGAACAAGGATCAATAATCAATGAAGAATAAACGATGAAGAATGAATAAGGATCAATGGTCAATGACGGATGAACGATGAAGAATGAACAAGGATCAATGATCAATGAAGAATGAACGATGAAGAATGAACAAGGATCAATGGTCAATGACGAATGAACGATGAAGAATGAAAAAGGATCAATGATCAATGAAGAATGAACGATGAAGAATGAACAAGGATCAATGCTCAATGACGAATGAACGATGAAGAATGAACAAGGATCAATGATCAATGAAGAATGAACGATAAAGAATGAACAAGGATCAATGATCAATGAAGAATGAACGATGAAGAATGAACAAGGATCAATGGTCAATGACGAATGAACGATGAAGAATGAACAAGTATCAATGGTTAATGACGAATGAACGATGAAAAATGAACAAGGATCAATGATCAATGAAGAATGAACGATGAAGAATGAACAAGGATCAATGATCAATGAAGAATAAACAAGAATTATTGGTCAATGACGAATGAACGATGAAGAATGAACAAGGATTAATGCTCAATGACGAATGAACGGTGAAGAATGAACAATGAAGAATGAACGATGAAGAATGAACAAGGATCATTGATCAATGAAGAATGAACGATGAAGAATGAATAAGGATCAATGATCAATGACGAATGAACGATGAAGAATGAACAAGGATCAATGATCAATGAAGAATTAACGATGAAGAATGAACAAGGATCAATGATCAATGAAGAATGAACGATGAAGAATGAACAAGGATCAATTATCAATGAAGAATGAACGATGAAGAATGAACAAGGATCAACGATCAATGAAGAAGGAACGATGAAGAATGAACAAGGATCAATGATCAATGAAGAATGAACGATGAAGAATGAACAAGGATCAATGATCAATGAAGAATGAACAAGAATTAATGGTCAGTAACGAATGAACGATGAAGAATGAACAAGGATCAATGATCAATGACGAATGAACGATGAAGAATGAACAAGGATGAATGATCAATAAAGAAAGAACGATGAAGAATGAACAAGGATCAATGATCAATGAAGAATGAACGATGAAGAATGAACAAGGATCAATGATCAATGACGAATGAACGATGAAGAATGAACAAGGATTAATGGTCAATGACAAATGAACGATGAAGAATGAACAAGGATCAACGATCAATGAAGAATAAACGATGAAGAATGAACAAGGATCAATGATCAATGAAGAATGAACGATGAAGAATGAACAAGGATCAATGATCGATGAATAATGAACGATGAAGAATGAACAAAGCTCAATGATCAATGACGAATGAACGATGAAGAATGAACAAGGATCAATGATCAATGAAGAATGAACGATTAAGAATGAACAAGGATCAATGATCAATGAAGAATAAACAAGAATTATTGGTCAATGACGAATGAACGATGAAGAATGAACAAGGATTAATGCTCAATGACGAATGAACGGTGAAGAATGAACAATGAAGAATGAACGATTAAGAATGAACAAGGATCATTGATCAATGAAGAATGAACGATGAAGAATGAACAAGGATCAATGATCAATGACGAATGAACGATGAAGAATGAACAAGGATCAATGATCAATGAAGAATTAACGATGAAGAATGAACAAGGATCAATGATCAATGAAGAATAAACGATGAAGAATGAACAAGGATCAATGGTTAATGACGAATGAACGATGAAAAATGAACAAGGATCAATGATCAATGAAGAATGAACGATGAAGAATGAACAAGGATCAATGAAGAATAAACAAGAATTATTGGTCAATGACGAATGAACGATGAAGAATGAACAAGGATTAATGCTCAATGACGAATGAACGGTGAAGAATGAACAATGAAGAATGAACGATGAAGAATGAACAAGGATCATTGATCAATGAAGAATGAACGATGAAGAATGAATAAGGATCAATGATCAATGACGAATGAACGATGAAGAATGAACAAGGATCAATGATCAATGAAGAATTAACGATGAAGAATGAACAAGGATCAATGATCAATGAAGAATGAACGATGAAGAATGAACAAGGATCAATTATCAATGAAGAATGAACGATGAAGAATGAACAAGGATCAACGATCAATGAAGAAGGAACGATGAAGAATGAACAAGGATCAATGATCAATGAAGAATTAACGATGAAGAATGAACAAGGATCAATGATCAATGAAGAATGAACAAGAATTAATGGTCAGTAACGAATGAACGATGAAGAATGAACAAGGATCAATGATCAATGACGAATGAACGATGAAGAATGAACAAGGATGAATGATCAATAAAGAAAGAACGATGAAGAATGAACAAGGATCAATGATCAATGAAGAATGAACGATGAAGAATGAACAAGGATCAATGATCAATGACGAATGAACGATGAAGAATAAACAAGGATTAATGGTCAATGACAAATGAACGATGAAGAATGAACAAGGATCAATGATCAATGAAGAATAAACGATGAAGAATGAACAAGGATCAATGATCAATGAAGAATGAACGATGAAGAATGAACAAGGATCAATGATCGATGAATAATGAACGATGAAGAATGAACAAAGCTCAATGATCAATGACGAATGAACGATGAAGAATGAACAAGGATCAATGATCAATGAAGAATGAACGATTAAGAATGAACAAGGATCAATGATCAATGAAGAATAAACAAGAATTATTGGTCAATGACGAATGAACGATGAAGAATGAACAAGGATTAATGCTCAATGACGAATGAACGGTGAAGAATGAACAATGAAGAATAAACGATGAAGAATGAACAAGGATCATTGATCAATGAAGAATGAACGATGAAGAATGAACAAGGATCAATGATCAATGACGAATGAACGATGAAGAATGAACAAGGATCAATGATCAATGAAGAATTAACGATGAAGAATGAACAAGGATCAATGATCAATGAAGAATAAACGATGAAGAATGAACAAGGATCAATGGTTAATGACGAATGAACGATGAAGAATGAACAAGGATCAATGATCAATGAAGAATAAACAAGAATTATTGGTTAATGACGAATGAACGATAAAGAATGAACAAGGATCAATGATCAATGAATAATGAACGATGAAGAATGAACAAGGATCAATGATCAATGAAGAATGAACGATGAAGAATGAACAAGGATCAATTATCAATGAAGAATGAACGATGAAGAATGAACAAGGATCAACGATCAATGAAGAAGGAACGATGAAGAATGAACAAAGATCAATGATCAATGACGAATGAACGATGAAGAATGAACAAGGATCAATGATCAATGAAGAATGAACGATGAAGAATGAACAAGGATCAATGATCAATGAAGAATGAACAAGAATTAATGGTCAGTAACGAATGAACGATGAAGAATGAACAAGGATCAATGATCAATGACGAATGAACGATGAAGAATGAACAAGGATCAATGATGAATAAAGAAAGAACGATGAAGAATGAACAAGTAGCAATGATCAATGAAGAATGAACGATGAAGAATGAACAAGGATCAATGATCAATGACGAATGAACGATGAAGAATGAACAAGGATTAATGGTCAATGACAAATGAACGATGAAGAATGAACAAGGATCAATGATCAATGAAGAATAAACGATGAAGAATGAACAAGGATCAATGATCAATGAAGTATGAAAGATCAAGAATGAACAAGGATCAATGATCGATGAATAATGAACGATGAAGAATGAACAAAGCTCAATGATCAATGACGAATGAACGATGAAGAATGAACAAGGATCAATGATCAATGAAGAATGAACGATGAAGAATGAACAAGGATCAATAATCAATGAAGAATAAACGATGAAGAATGAATAAGGATCAATGGTCAATGACGGATGAACGATGAAGAATGAACAAGAATCAATGATCAATGAAGAATGAACGATGAAGAATGAACAAGGATCAATGGTCAATGACGAATGAACGATGAAGAATGAACAAGGATCAATGATCAATGAAGAATGAACGATGAAGAATCAACAAGGATCAATGCTCAATGACGAATGAACGATGAAGAATGAACAAGGATCAATGATCAATGAAGAATGAACGATAAAGAATGAACAAGGATCAATGATCAATGAAGAATGAACGATGAAGAATGAACAAGGATCAATTATCAATGAAGAATGAACGATGAAGAATGAACAAGGATCAACGATCAATGAAGAAGGAACGATGAAGAATGAACAAAGATCAATGATCAATGACGAATGAACGATGAAGAATGAACAAGGATCAATGATCAATGAAGAATGAACGATGAAGAATGAACAAGGATCAATGATCAATGAAGAATGAACAAGAATTAATGGTCAGTAACGAATGAACGATGAAGAATGAACAAGGATCAATGATCAATGACGAATGAACGATGAAGAATGAACAAGGATCAATGATGAATAAAGAAAGAACGATGAAGAATGAACAAGTAGCAATGATCAATGAAGAATGAACGATGAAGAATGAACAAGGATCAATGATCAATGACGAATGAACGATGAAGAATGAACAAGGATTAATGGTCAATGACAAATGAACGATGAAGAATGAACAAGGATCAATGATCAATGAAGAATAAACGATGAAGAATGAACAAGGATCAATGATCAATGAAGTATGAAAGATCAAGAATGAACAAGGATCAATGATCGATGAATAATGAACGATGAAGAATGAACAAAGCTCAATGATCAATGACGAATGAACGATGAAGAATGAACAAGGATCAATGATCAATGAAGAATGAACGATGAAGAATGAACAAGGATCAATAATCAATGAAGAATAAACGATGAAGAATGAATAAGGATCAATGGTCAATGACGGATGAACGATGAAGAATGAACAAGAATCAATGATCAATGAAGAATGAACGATGAAGAATGAACAAGGATCAATGGTCAATGACGAATGAACGATGAAGAATGAACAAGGATCAATGATCAATGAAGAATGAACGATGAAGAATGAACAAGGATCAATGCTCAATGACGAATGAACGATGAAGAATGAACAAGGATCAATGATCAATGAAGAATGAACGATAAAGAATGAACAAGGATCAATGATCAATGAAAAATGAACGATGAAGAATGAACAAGGATCAATGGTCAATGACGAATGAACGATGAAGAATGAACAAGTATCAATGGTTAATGACGAATGAACGATGAAAAATGAACAAGGATCAATGATCAATGAAGAATGAACGATGAAGAATGAACAAGGATCAATGATCAATGAAGAATAAACAAGAATTATTGGTCAATGAAGAATGAACGATGAAGAATGAACAAGGATTAATGCTCAATGACGAATGAACGGTGAAGAATGAACAATGAAGAATGAACGATGAAGAATGAACAAGGATCATTGATCAATGAAGAATGAACGATGAAGAATGAATAAGGATCAATGATCAATGACGAATGAACGATGAAGAATGAACAAGGATCAATGATCAATGAAGAATTAACGATGAAGAATGAACAAGGATCAATGATCAATGAAGAATGAACGATGAAGAATGAACAAGGATCAATTATCAATGAAGAATGAACGATGAAGAATGAACAAGGATCAACGATCAATGAAGAAGGAACGATGAAGAATGAACAAGGATCAATGATCAATGAAGAATGAACGATGAAGAATGAACAAGGATCAATGATCAATGAAGAATGAACAAGAATTAATGGTCAGTAACGAATGAACGATGAAGAATGAACAAGGATCAATGATCAATGACGAATGAACGATGAAGAATGAACAAGGATGAATGATCAATAAAGAAAGAACGATGAAGAATGAACAAGGATCAATGATCAATGAAGAATGAACGATGAAGAATGAACAAGGATCAATGATCAATGACGAATGAACGATGAAGAATGAACAAGGATTAATGGTCAATGACAAATGAACGATGAAGAATGAACAAGGATCAATGATCAATGAAGAATAAACGATGAAGAATGAACAAGGATCAATGATCAATGAAGAATGAACGATGAAGAATGAACAAGGATCAATGATCGATGAATAATGAACGATGAAGAATGAACAAAGCTCAATGATCAATGACGAATGAACGATGAAGAATGAACAAGGATCAATGATCAATGAAGAATGAACGATTAAGAATGAACAAGGATCAATGATCAATGAAGAATAAACAAGAATTATTGGTCAATGACGAATGAACGATGAAGAATGAACAAGGATTAATGCTCAATGACGAATGAACGGTGAAGAATGAACAATGAAGAATGAACGATTAAGAATGAACAAGGATCATTGATCAATGAAGAATGAACGATGAAGAATGAACAAGGATCAATGATCAATGACGAATGAACGATGAAGAATGAACAAGGATCAATGATCAATGAAGAATTAACGATGAAGAATGAACAAGGATCAATGATCAATGAAGAATAAACGATGAAGAATGAACAAGGATCAATGGTTAATGACGAATGAACGATGAAGAATGAACAAGGATCAATGATCAATGAAGAATGAACGATGAAGAATGAACAAGGATCAATCGTCAATGACGAATGAACGATGAAGAATGAACAAGGATCAATGATCAATGAAGAATGAACGATGAAGAATGAACAAGGATCAATGCTCAATGACGAATGAACGATGAAGAATGAACAAGGATCAATGATCAATGAAGAATGAACGATAAAGAATGAACAAGGATCAATGATCAATGAAGAATGAACGATGAAGAATGAACAAGGATCAATGGTCAATGACGAATGAACGATGAAGAATGAACAAGTATCAATGGTTAATGACGAATGAACGATGAAAAATGAACAAGGATCAATGATCAATGAAGAATGAACGATGAAGAATGAACAAGGATCAATGATCAATGAAGAATAAACAAGAATTATTGGTCAATGACGAATGAACGATGAAGAATGAACAAGGATTAATGCTCAATGACGAATGAACGGTGAAGAATGAACAATGAAGAATGAACGATGAAGAATGAACAAGGATCATTGATCAATGAAGAATGAACGATGAAGAATGAATAAGGATCAATGATCAATGACGAATGAACGATGAAGAATGAACAAGGATCAATGATCAATGAAGAATTAACGATGAAGAATGAACAAGGATCAATGATCAATGAAGAATGAACGATGAAGAATGAACAAGGATCAATTATCAATGAAGAATGAACGATGAAGAATGAACAAGGATCAACGATCAATGAAGAAGGAACGATGAAGAATGAACAAGGATCAATGATCAATGAAGAATGAACGATGAAGAATGAACAAGGATCAATGATCAATGAAGAATGAACAAGAATTAATGGTCAGTAACGAATGAACGATGAAGAATGAACAAGGATCAATGATCAATGACGAATGAACGATGAAGAATGAACAAGGATGAATGATCAATAAAGAAAGAACGATGAAGAATGAACAAGGATCAATGATCAATGAAGAATGAACGATGTAGAATGAACAAGGATCAATGATCAATGACGAATGAACGATGAAGAATGAACAAGGATTAATGGTCAATGACAAATGAACGATGAAGAATGAACAAGGATCAATGATCAATGAAGAATAAACGATGAAGAATGAACAAGGATCAATGATCAATGAAGAATGAACGATGAAGAATGAACAAGGATCAATGATCGATGAATAATGAACGATGAAGAATGAACAAAGCTCAATGATCAATGACGAATGAACGATGAAGAATGAACAAGGATCAATGATCAATGAAGAATGAACGATTAAGAATGAACAAGGATCAATGATCAATGAAGAATAAACAAGAATTATTGGTCAATGACGAATGAACGATGAAGAATGAACAAGGATTAATGCTCAATGACGAATGAACGGTGAAGAATGAACAATGAAGAATGAACGATTAAGAATGAACAAGGATCATTGATCAATGAAGAATGAACGATGAAGAATGAACAAGGATCAATGATCAATGACGAATGAACGATGAAGAATGAACAAGGATCAATGATCAATGAAGAATTAACGATGAAGAATGAACAAGGATCAATGATCAATGAAGAATAAACGATGAAGAATGAACAAGGATCAATGGTTAATGACGAATGAACGATGAAGAATGAACAAGGATCAATGATCAATGAAGAATGAACGATGAAGAATGAACAAGGATCAATCGTCAATGACGAATGAACGATGAAGAATGAACAAGGATCAATGATCAATGAAGAATGAACGATGAAGAATGAACAAGGATCAATGCTCAATGACGAATGAACGATGAAGAATGAACAAGGATCAATGATCAATGAAGAATGAACGATAAAGAATGAACAAGGATCAATGATCAATGAAGAATGAACGATGAAGAATGAACAAGGATCAATGGTCAATGACGAATGAACGATGAAGAATGAACAAGTATCAATGGTTAATGACGAATGAACGATGAAAAATGAACAAGGATCAATGATCAATGAAGAATGAACGATGAAGAATGAACAAGGATCATTGATCAATGAAGAATGAACGATGAAGAATGAATAAGGATCAATGATCAATGACGAATGAACGATGAAGAATGAACAAGGATCAATGATCAATGAAGAATTAACGATGAAGAATGAACAAGGATCAATGATCAATGAAGAATGAACGATGAAGAATGAACAAGGATCAATTATCAATGAAGAATGAACGATGAAGAATGAACAAGGATCAACGATCAATGAAGAAGGAACGATGAAGAATGAACAAGGATCAATGATCAATGAAGAATGAACGATGAAGAATGAACAAGGATCAATGATCAATGAAGAATGAACAAGAATTAATGGTCAGTAACGAATGAACGATGAAGAATGAACAAGGATCAATGATCAATGACGAATGAACGATGAAGAATGAACAAGGATGAATGATCAATAAAGAAAGAACGATGAAGAATGAACAAGGATCAATGATCAATGAAGAATGAACGATGAAGAATGAACAAGGATCAATGGTCAATGACGAATGAACGATGAAGAATGAACAAGGATCAATGATCAATGAAGAATGAACGATGAAGAATGAACAAGGATCAATGCTCAATGACGAATGAACGATGAAGAATGAACAAGGATCAATGATCAATGAAGAATGAACGATAAAGAATGAACAAGGATCAATGATCAATGAAGAATGAACGATGAAGAATGAACAAGGATCAATGGTCAATGACGAATGAACGATGAAGAATGAACAAGTATCAATGGTTAATGACGAATGAACGATGAAAAATGAACAAGGATCAATGATCAATGAAGAATGAACGATGAAGAATGAACAAGGATCAATGATCAATGAAGAATAAACAAGAATTATTGGTCAATGCCGAATGAACGATGAAGAATGAACAAGGATTAATGCTCAATGACGAATGAACGGTGAAGAATGAACAATGAAGAATGAACGATGAAGAATGAACAAGAATCATTGATCAATGAAGAATGAACGATGAAGAATGAATAAGGATCAATGATCAATGACGAATGAACGATGAAGAATGAACAAGGATCAATGATCAATGAAGAATTAACGATGAAGAATGAACAAGGATCAATGATCAATGAAGAATGAACGATGAAGAATGAACAAGGATCAATTATCAATGAAGAATGAACGATGAAGAATGAACAAGGATCAACGATCAATGAAGAAGGAACGATGAAGAATGAACAAGGATCAATGATCAATGAAGAATAAACGATGAAGAATGAACAAGGATCAATGATCAATGAAGAATGAACAAGAATTAATGGTCAGTAACGAATGAACGATGAAGAATGAACAAGGATCAATGATCAATGACGAATGAACGATGAAGAATGAACAAGGATGAATGATCAATAAAGAAAGAACGATGAAGAATGAACAAGGATCAATGATCAATGAAGAATGAACGATGAAGAATGAACAAGGATCAATGATCAATGACAAATGAACGATGAAGAATGAACAAGGATTAATGGTCAATGACAAATGAACGATGAAGAATGAACAAGGATCAATGATCAATGAAGAATAAACGATGAAGAATGAACAAGGATCAATGATCAATGAAGAATGAACGATGAAGAATGAACAAGGATCAATGATCGATAAATAATGAACGATGAAGAATGAACAAAGCTCAATGATCAATGACGAATGAACGATGAAGAATGAACAAGGATCAATGATCAATGAAGAATGAACGATTAAGAATGAACAAGGATCAATGATCAATGAAGAATAAACAAGAATTATTGGTGAATGACGAATGAACGATGAAGAATGAACAAGGATTAATGCTCAATGACGAATGAACGGTGAAGAATGAACAATGAAGAATGAACGATGAAGAATGAACAAGGATCATTGATCAATGAAGAATGAACGATGAAGAATGAACAAGGATCAATGATCAATGACGAATGAACGATGAAGAATGAACAAGGATCAATGATCAATGAAGAATTAACGATGAAGAATGAACAAGGATCAATGATCAATGAAGAATAAACGATGAAGAATGAACAAGGATCAATGGTTAATGACGAATGAACGATGAAGAATGAACAAGGATCAATGATCAATGAAGAATAAACAAGAATTATTGGTTAATGACGAATGAACGATAAAGAATGAACAAGGATCAATGATCAATGAATAATGAACGATGAAGAATGAACAAGGATCAATGATCAATGAAGAATGAACGATGAAGAATGAACAAGGATCAATGCTCAATGACGAATGAACGATGAAGAATGAACAAGGATCAATGATCAATGAAGAATGAACGATAAAGAATGAACAAGGATCAATGATCAATGAAGAATGAACGATGAAGAATGAACAAGGATCAATGGTCAATGACGAATGAACGATGAAGAATGAACAAGTATCAATGGTTAATGACGAATGAACGATGAAAAATGAACAAGGATCAATGATCAATGAAGAATGAACGATGAAGAATGAACAAGGATCAATGATCAATGAAGAATAAACAAGAATTATTGGTCAATGACGAATGAACGATGAAGAATGAACAAGGATTAATGCTCAATGACGAATGAACGGTGAAGAATGAACAATGAAGAATGAACGATGAAGAATGAACAAGAATCATTGATCAATGAAGAATGAACGATGAAGAATGAATAAGGATCAATGATCAATGACGAATGAACGATGAAGAATGAACAAGGATCAATGATCAATGAAGAATTAACGATGAAGAATGAACAAGGATCAATGATCAATGAAGAATGAACGATGAAGAATGAACAAGGATCAATTATCAATGAAGAATGAACGATGAAGAATGAACAAGGATCAACGATCAATGAAGAAGGAACGATGAAGAATGAACAAGGATCAATGATCAATGAAGAATAAACGATGAAGA
The DNA here is from genome assembly GCF_026212465.1 of Amaranthus tricolor. Classification (NCBI taxonomy): domain Eukaryota; kingdom Viridiplantae; phylum Streptophyta; class Magnoliopsida; order Caryophyllales; family Amaranthaceae; genus Amaranthus; species Amaranthus tricolor. Next base: position 2,189,743 of record NC_080063.1, read on the forward strand.
ATGAACAAGGATCAATGATCAATGAAGAATGAACGATGAAGAATGAACAAGGATCAATGATCAATGACGAATGAACGATGAAGAATGAACAAGGATGAATGATCAATAAAGAAAGAACGATGAAGAATGAACAAGGATCAATGATCAATGAAGAATGAACGATGAAGAATGAACAAGGATCAATGATCAATGACAAATGAACGATGAAGAATGAACAAGGATTAATGGTCAATGACAAATGAACGATGAAGAATGAACAAGGATCAATGATCAATGAAGAATAAACGATGAAGAATGAACAAGGATCAATGATCAATGAAGAATGAACGATGAAGAATGAACAAGGATCAATGATCGATGAATAATGAACGATGAAGAATGAACAAAGCTCAATGATCAATGACGAATGAACGATGAAGAATGAACAAGGATCAATGATCAATGAAGAATGAACGATTAAGAATGAACAAGGATCAATGATCAATGAAGAATAAACAAGAATTATTGGTGAATGACGAATGAACGATGAAGAATGAACAAGGATTAATGCTCAATGACGAATGAACGGTGAAGAATGAACAATGAAGAATGAACGATGAAGAATGAACAAGGATCATTGATCAATGAAGAATGAACGATGAAGAATGAACAAGGATCAATGATCAATGACGAATGAACGATGAAGAATGAACAAGGATCAATGATCAATGAAGAATTAACGATGAAGAATGAACAAGGATCAATGATCAATGAAGAATAAACGATGAAGAATGAACAAGGATCAATGGTTAATGACGAATGAATGATGAAGAATGAACAAGGATCAATGATCAATGAAGAATAAACAAGAATTATTGGTTAATGACGAATGAACGATAAAGAATGAACAAGGATCAATGATCAATGAATAATGAACGATGAAGAATGAACAAGGATCAATGATCAATGAAGAATGAACGATGAAGAATGAACAAGGATCAATTATCAATGAAGAATGAACGATGAAGAATGAACAAGGATCAACGATCAATGAAGAAGGAACGATGAAGAATGAACAAAGATCAATGATCAATGACGAATGAACGATGAAGAATGAACAAAAATCAATGATCAATGAAGAATGAACGATGAAGAATGAACAAGGATCAATGATCAATGAATAATGAACAAGAATTAATGGTCAGTAACGAATGAACGATGAAGAATGAACAAGGATCAATGATCAATGACGAATGAACGATGAAGAATGAACAAGGATCAATGATGAATAATGAAAGCACGATGAAGAATGAACAAGTAGCAATGATCAATGAAGAATGAACGATGAAGAATGAAGAAGGATCAATGATCAATGACGAATGAACGATGAAGAATGAACAAGGATTAATGGTCAATGACAAATGAACAATGAAGAATGAACAAGGATCAATGATCAATGAAGAATAAACGATGAAGAATAAACAAGGATCAATGATCAATGAAGTATGAAAGATGAAGAATGAACAAGGATCAATGATCGATGAATAATGAACGATGAAGAATGAACAAAGCTCAATGATCAATGACGAATGAACGATGAAGAATGAACAAGGATCAATGATCAATGAAGAATGAACGATGAAGAATGAACAAGGATCAATAATCAATGAAGAATAAACGATGAAGAATGAATAAGTATCAATGGTCAATGACGAATGAACGATGAAGAATGAACAAGGATCAATGATCAATGAAGAATGAACGATGAAGAATGAACAAGGATCAATGGTCAATGACGAATGAACGATGAAGAATGAACAAGGATCAATGATCAATGAAGAATGAACGATGAAGAATGAACAAGGATCAATGCTCAATGACGAATGAACGATGAAGAATGAACAAGGATCAATGATCAATGAAGAATGAACGATAAAGAATGAATAAGGATCAATGATCAATGAAGAATGAACGATGAAGAATGAACAAGGATCAATGGTCAATGACGAATGAACGATGAAGAATGAACAAGTATCAATGGTTAATGACGAATGAACGATGAAAAATGAACAAGGATCAATGATCAATGAAGAATGAACGATGAAGAATGAACAAGGATCAATGATCAATGAAGAATAAACAAGAATTATTGGTCAATGACGAATGAACGATGAAGAATGAACAAGGATTAATGCTCAATGACGAATGAACGGTGAAGAATGAACAATGAAGAATGAACGATGAAGAATGAACAAGGATCATTGATCAATGAAGAATGAACGATGAAGAATGAATAAGGATCAATGATCAATGACGAATGAACGATGAAGAATGAACAAGGATCAATGATCAATGAAGAATTAACGATGAAGAATGAACAAGGATCAATGATCAATGAAGAATGAACAAGAATTAATGGTCAGTAACGAATGAAAGATGAAGAATGAACAAGGATCAACGATCAATGACGAATGAACGATGAAGAATGAACAAGGATCAATGATCAATAAAGAAAGAATGATGAAGAATAAAAAAGGATCAATGATAAATGACGAATGAACGATGAAGAATGAACAAGGATAAATGATCAATGAAGAATGAACGATTAAGAATGAACAAGGATCAATGATCAATGACGAATGAACGATGAAGAATGAACAAGGATCAATGATCAATGAAGAATAAACGATGAAGAATGAACAAGGATCAATGATCAATGAAGAATAAACGATGAAGAATGAACAAGGATCAATGGTTAATGACGAATGAACGATGAAGAATGAACAAGGATCAATGATCAATGAATAATGAACGATGAAGAATGAACAAGGATCAATGATCAATGAAGAATGAACGATGAAGAATGAACAAGGATCAATGATCAATGAAGAATGAACGATTAAGAATGAACAAGGATCAATGATCAATGAAGAATGAACGATGAAGAATGAACAAGGATTAATGGTGAATGACGAATGAACGATGAAGAATGAAAAAGGATCAATGATCAATGAAGAATGAACAATGAAGAATGAACAAGGATCAATGATCAATGAAGAATGAACGATGAAGAATGAACAAGAATTAATGGTCAATGACGAATGAACGATGAAGAATGAACAAGGATCAATGATCAATGAAGAATTAACGATGAAGAATGAACAAGGATCAATGATCAATGAAGAATGAACGATGAAGAATGAACAAGGATCAATGATCAATGAAGAATGAACGATGAAGAATGAACAAGGATCAATGATCAATGAAGAATGAACGATGAAGAATGAACAAGGATCAATGATCAATGAAGAATGAACGATGAAGAATGAACAAGGATCAATGATCAAAGACGAATGAACGATGAAGAATGAACAAGGATTAATGGTCAATGACAAATGAACGATGAAGAATGAACAAGGATCAATGATCAATGAAGAATGAACGATGAAGAATGAACAAGGATCAATGATCAATGAAGAATAAACGATGAAGAATGAACAAGGATCAATGGTTAATGACGAATGAACGATGAAGAATGAACAAGGATCAATGATCAATGAATAATGAACGATGAAGAATGAACAAGGATCAATGATCAATGAAGAATGAACGATGAAGAATGAACAAGGATCAATGATCAATGAAGAATGAACGATGAAGAATGAACAAGGATCAATGATCAATGAAGAATGAACGATGAAGAATGAACAAGGATCAATGATCAATGAAGAATGAACGATGAAGAATGAACAAGGATCAATGATCAATGACGAATGAACGATGAAGAATGAAGGAGGATTAATGGTCAATGACAAATGAACGATGAAGAATGAACAAGGATCAATGATCAATGAAGAATGAACGATGAAGAATGAACAAGGATCAATGATCAACGAAGAATGAACGATGAAGAATGAACAAGGATCAATGATCGATGAATAATGAACGATGAAGAATGAACAAAGCTCAATGATCAATGACGAATGAACCATGAAGTATGAACAAGGATCAATGATCAATGAAGAATGAACGATGAAGAATGAACAAGGATCAATGATCAATGAAGAATAAACGATGAAGAATGAACAAGGATCAATGATCAATGAATAATAAACGATGAAGAATGAACAAGGATCAATGGTTAATGACGAATGAACGATGAAGAATGAACAAGGATCAATGATCAATGAATAATGAACGATGAAGAATGAACAAGGATCAATGATCAATGAAGAATGAACGATGAAGAATGAACAAGGATCAATTATCAATGAAGAATGAACGATGAAGAATGAACAAGGATCAACGATCAATGAAGAAGGAACGATGAAGAATGAACAAAGATCAATGATCATTGACGAATGAACGATGAAGAATGAACAAGGATCAATGATCAATGAAGAAGGAACGATGAAGAATGAACAAGGATCAATGATCAATGAAGAATGAACAAGAATTAATGGTCAGTAACGAATGAACGATGAAGAATGAACAAGGATCAATGATCAATGACGAATGAACGATGAAGAATGAACAAGGATCAATGATCAATAAAGAAAGAACGATGAAGAATGAACAAGTATCAATGATCAATGAAGAATGAACGATGAAGAATGAACAAGGATCAATGATCAATGACGAATGAACGATGAAGAATGAACAAGGATTAATGGTCAATGACAAATGAACGATGAAGAATGAACAAGGATCAATGATCAATGAAGAATAAACGATGAAGAATGAACAAGGATCAATGATCAATGAAGAATGAACGATGAAGAATGAACAAGGATCAATGATCGATGAATAATGAACGATGAAGAATGAACAAAGCTCAATGATCAATGACGAATGAACGATGAAGAATGAACAAGGATCAATGATCAATGAAGAATGAACGATGAAGAATCAACAAGGATCAATGATCAATGAAGAATAAACGATGAAGAATGAACAAGGATCAATGGCCAATGACGAATGAACGATGAAGAATGAACAAGGATCAATGATCAATGAAGAATGAACGATGAAGAATGAACAAGGGTCAATGGTCAATGACGAATGAACGATGAAGAATGAACAAGGATCAATGATCAATGAAGAATGAACGATGAAGAATGAACAAGGATCAATGCTTAATGACGAATGAACGATGAAGGATGAACAAGGATCAATGATCAATGAAGAATGAACGATAAAGAATGAACAAGGATCAATGATCAATGAAGAATGAACGATGAAGAATGAACAAGGGTCAATGGTCAATGACGAATGAACGATGAAGAATGAACAAGTATCAATGGTTAATGACGAATGAACGATGAAAAATGAACAAGGATCAATGATCAATGAAGAATGAACGATGAAGAATGAACAAGGATCAATGATCAATGAAGAATGAACAAGATTTAATGGTCAATGACTAATGAACGATGAAGAATGAACAAGGATCAACGATCAATGAAGAAGGAACGATGAAGAATGAACAAAGATCAATGATCAATGACGAATGAACGATGAAGAATGAACAAGGATCTATGATCAATGAAGAATGAACGATGAAGAATGAACAAGGATCAATGATCAATGAAGAATGAACAAGAATTAATGGTCAGTAACGAATGAACGATGAAGAATGAACAAGGATCAATGATCAATGACGAATGAACGATGAAGAATGAACAAGGATCAATGATCAATAAAGAAAGAACGATGAAGAATAAACAAGGATCAATGATAAATGACGAATGAACGATGAAGAATGAACAAGGATAAATGATCAATGAAGAATGAACGATTAAGAATGAACAAGGATCAATGATCAATGACGAATGAACGATGAAGAATGAACAAGGATCAATGATCAATGAACAATGAACGATGAAGAATGAACAAGGATCAATGATCAATGAAGAATGAACGATGAAGAATGAACAAGAATTAATGGTCAATGATGAATGAACGATGAAGAATGAACAAGGATCAACGATCAATGAAGAATTAACGATGAAGAATGAACAAGGATCAATTATCAATGAAGAATGAACGATGAAGAATGAACAAGGATCAATGATCAATGAAGAATGAACGATGAAGAATGAACAAGGATCAATGATCAATGAAGAATGAACGATGAAGAATGAACAAGGATCAATGATCAATGAAGAATGAACGATGAAGAATGAACAAGGATCAATGATCGATGAATAATGAACGATGAAGAATGAACAAAGCTCAATGATCAATGACGAATGAACCATGAAGTATGAACAAGGATCAATGATCAATGAAGAATGAACGATGAAGAATGAACAAGGATCAATGATCAATGAAGAATAAACGATGAAGAATGAACAAGGATCAATGATCAATGAAGAATAAACGATGAAGAATGAACAAGGATCAATGGTTAATGACGAATGAAAGATGAAGAATGAACAAGGATCAATGATCAATGAAGAATAAACAAGAATTATTGGTTAATGACGAATGAACGATAAAGAATGAACAAGGATCAATGATCAATGAATAATGAACGATGAAGAATGAACAAGGATCAATGATCAATGAAGAATGAACGATGAAGAATGAACAAGGATCAATTATCAATGAAGAATGAACGATGAAGAATGAACAAGGATCAACGATCAATGAAGAAGGAACGATGAAGAATGAACAAAGATCAATGATCAATGACGAATGAACGATGAAGAATGAACAGGGATCAATGATCAATGAAGAATGAACGATGAAGAATGAACAAGGATCAATGATCAATGAAGAATGAACAAGAATTAATGGTCCGTAACGAATGAACGATGAAGAATGAACAAGGATCAATAATCAATGACGAATGAACGATGAAGAATGAACAAGGATCAATGATCAATAAAGAAAGAACGATGAAGAATGAACAAGTATCAATGATCAATGAAGAATGAACGATGAAGAATGAACAAGGATCAATGATCAATGACGAATGAACGATGAAGAATGAACAAGGATTAATGGTCAATGACAAATGAACGATGAAGAATTAACAAGGATCAATGATCAATGAAGAATAAACGATGAAGAATGAACAAGGATCAATGATCAATGAAGAATGAACAAGGATCATTGATCAATGAAGAATGAACGATGAAGAATGAATAAGGATCAATGATCAATGACGAATGAACGATGAAGAATGAACAAGGATCAATGATCAATGAAGAATTAACGATGAAGAATGAACAAGGATCAATGATCAATGAAGAATGAACGATGAAGAATGAACAAGGATCAATTATCAATGAAGAATGAACGATGAAGAATGAACAAGGATCAATGATCAATAAAGAATGAACGATGAAGAATGAACAAGGATCAATGATCACTGAAGAATGAACAAGAATTAATGGTCAGTAACGAATGAACGATGAAGAATGAACAAGGATCAACGATCAATGACGAATGAACGATGAAGAATGAACAAGGATCAATGATCAATAAAGAAAGAATGATGAAGAATAAACAAGGATCAATGATAAATGACGAATGAACGATGAAGAATGAACAAGGATAAATGATCAATGAAGAATGAACGATTAAGAATGAACAAGGATCAATAATCAATGACGAATGAACGATGAAGAATGAACAAGGATCAATGATCAATGAAGAATAAACGATGAAGAATGAACAAGGATCAATGATCAATGAAGAATAAACGATGAAGAATGAACAAGGATCAATGATCAATGACGAATGCACGATGAAGAATGAACAAGGATCAATGATCAATGAATAATGAACGATGAAGAATGAACAAGGATCAATGATCAATGAAGAATGAACGATGAAGAATGAACAAGGATCAATGATCAATGAAGAATGAACGATTAAGAATGAACAAAGATCAATGATCAATGAATAATGAACGATGAAGAATGAACAAGGATCAATTATCAATGAAGAATGAACGATGAAGAATGAACAAGGATCAACGATCAATGAAGAAGGAACGATGAAGAATGAACAAAGATCAATGATCAATGACGAATGAACGATGAAGAATGAACAAGGATCAATGATCAATGAAGAATGAACGATGAAGAATGAACAAGGATCAATGATCAATGAATAATGAACAAGAATTAATGGTCAGTAACGAATGAACGATGAAGAATGAACAAGGATCAATGATCAATGACGAATGAACGATGAAGAATGAACAAGGATCAATGATGAATAAAGAAAGCACGATGAAGAATGAACAAGTAGCAATGATCAATGAAGAATGAACGATGAAGAATGAACAAGGATCAATGATCAATGACGAATGAACGATGAAGAATGAACAAGGATTAATGGTCAATGACAAATGAACAATGAAGAATGAACAAGGATCAATGATCAATGAAGAATAAACGATGAAGAATGAACAAGGATCAATGATCAATGAAGTATGAAAGATGAAGAATGAACAAGGATCAATGATCGATGAATAATGAACGATGAAGAATGAACAAAGCTCAATGATCAATGACGAATGAACGATGAAGAATGAACAAGGATCAATGATCAATGAAGAATGAACGATGAAGAATGAACAAGGATCAATAATCAATGAAGAATAAACGATGAAGAATGAACAAGGATCAATGGTCAATGACGAATGAACGATGAAGAATGAACAAGGATCAATGATCAATGAAGAATGAACGATGAAGAATGAACAAGGATCAATGGTCAATGACGAATGAACGATGAAGAATGAACAAGGATCAATGATCAATGAAGAATGAACGATGAAGAATGAACAAGGATCAATGCTCAATGACGAATGAACGATGAAGAATGAACAAGGATCAATGATCAATGAAGAATGAACGATAAAGAATGAACAAGGATCAATGATCAATGAAGAATGAACGATGAAGAATGAACAAGGATCAATGGTCAATGACGAATGAACGATGAAGAATGAACAAGTATCAATGGTTAATGACGAATGAACGATGAAAAATGAACAAGGATCAATGATCAATGAAGAATGAACGATGAAGAATGAACAAGGATCAATGATCAATGAAGAATAAAAAAGAATTATTGGTCAATGACGAATGAACGATGAAGAATGAACAAGGATTAATGCTCAATGACGAATGAACGGTGAAGAATGAACAATGAAGAATGAACGATGAAGAATGAACAAGGATCATTGATCAATGAAGAATGAACGATGAAGAATGAAAAAGGATCAATGATCAATGACGAATGAACGATGAAGAATGAACAAGGATCAATGATCAATGAAGAATTAACGATGAAGAATGAACAAGGATCAATGATCAATGAAGAATGAAGGATGAAGAATGAACAAGGATCAATTATCAATGAAGAATGAACGATGAAGAATGAACAAGGATCAACGATCAATGAAGAAGGAACGATGAAGAATGAACAAAGATCAATGATCAATGACGAATGAACGATGAAGAATGAACAAGGATCAATGATCAATAAAGAATGAACGATGAAGAATGAACAAGGATCAATGATCAATGAAGAATGAACAAGAATTAATGGTCAGTAACGAATGAACGATGAAGAATGAACAAGGATCAACGATCAATGACGAATGAACGATGAAGAATTAACAAGGATCAATGATCAATAAAGAAAGAATGATGAAGAATAAACAAGGATCAATGATAAATGACGAATGAACGATGAAGAATGAACAAGGATAAATGATCAATGAAGAATGAACGATTAAGAATGAACAAGGATCAATGATCAATGACGAATGAACGATGAAGAATGAACAAGGATCAATGATCAATGAAGAATAAACGATGAAGAATGAACAAGGATCAATGATCAATGAAGAATAAACGATGAAGAATGAACAAGGATCAATGGTTAATGACGAATGAACGATGAAGAATGAACAAGGATCAATGATAAATGAATAATGAACGATGAAGAATGAACAAGGATCAATGATCAATGAAGAATGAACGATGAAGAATGAACAAGGATCAATGATCAATGAAGAATGAACGATTAAGAATGAACAAGGATCAATGATCAATGAAGAATGAAGGATGAAGAATGAACAAGGATTAATGGTGAATGACGAATGAACGATGAAGAATGAAAAAGGATCAATGATCAATGAAGAATGAACAATGAAGAATGAACAAGGATCAATGATCAATGAAGAATTAACGATGAAGAATGAACAAGAATTAATGGTCAATGACGAATGAACGATGAAGAATGAACAAGGATTAATGCTCAATGACGAATGAACGGTGAAGAATGAACAATGAAGAATGAACGATGAAGAATGAACAAGGATCATTGATCAATGAAGAATGAACGATGAAGAATGAATAAGGATCAATGATCAATGACGAATGAACGATGAAGAATGAACAAGGATCAATGATCAATGAAGAATTAACGATGAAGAATGAACAAGGATCAATGATCAATGAAGAATGAAGGATGAAGAATGAACAAGGATCAACGATCAATGAAGAAGGAACGATGAAGAATGAACAAAGATCAATGATCAATGACGAATGAACGATGAAGAATGAACAAGGATCAATGATCAATAAAGAATGAACGATGAAGAATGAACAAGGATCAATGATCAATGAAGAATGAACAAGAATTAATGGTCAGTAACGAATGAACGATGAAGAATGAACAAGGATCAACGATCAATGACGAATGAACGATGAAGAATTAACAAGGATCAATGATCAATAAAGAAAGAATGATGAAGAATAAACAAGGATCAATGATAAATGACGAATGAACGATGAAGAATGAACAAGGATAAATGATCAATGAAGAATGAACGATTAAGAATGAACAAGGATCAATGATCAATGACGAATGAACGATGAAGAATGAACAAGGATCAATGATCAATGAAGAATAAACGATGAAGAATGAACAAGGATCAATGATCAATGAAGAATAAACGATGAAGAATGAACAAGGATCAATGGTTAATGACAAATGAACGATGAAGAATGAACAAGGATCAATGATCAATGAATAATGAACGATGAAGAATGAACAAGGATCAATGATCAATGAAGAATGAACGATGAAGAATGAACAAGGATCAATGATCAATGAAGAATGAACGATTAAGAATGAACAAGGATCAATGATCAATGAAGAATGAACGATGAAGAATGAACAAGGATCAATGATCAATGAAGAATGAACGATGAAGAATGAACAAGGATCAATGATCAATGACGAATGAACGATGAAGAATGAACAAGGATTAATGGTGAATGACAAATGAACGATGAAGAATGAAAAAGGATCAATGATCAATGAAGAATGAACAATGAAGAATGAACAAGGATCAATGATCAATGAAGAATGAACGATGAAGAATGAACAAGAATTAATGGTCAATGACGAATGAACGATGAAGAATGAACAAGGATCAATGATCAATGAAGAATTAACGATGAAGAATGAACAAGGATCAATGATCAATGAAGAATGAACGATGAAGAATGAACAAGGATCAATGATCAATGAAGAATGAACGATGAAGAATGAACAAGGATCAATGATCAATGAAGAATGAACGATGAAGAATGAACAAGGATCAATGATCAATGACGAATGAACGATGAAGAATGAACGAGGATTAATGGTGAATGACGAATGAACGATGAAGAATGAACAAGGATCAATGATCAATGAAGAATGAACGATGAAGAATGAACAAGGATCAATGATCAATGAAGAATAAACGATGAAGAATGAACAAGGATCAATGGTTAATGACGAATGAACGATGAAGAATGAACAAGGATCAATGATCAATGAATAATGAACGATGAAGAATGAACAAGGATCAATGATCAATGAAGAATGAACGATGAAGAATGAACAAGGATCAATGATCAATGAAGAATGAACGATGAAGAATGAACAAGGATCAATGATCAATGAAGAATGAACGATGAAGAATGAACAAGGATCAATGATCAATGAAGAATGAACGATGAAGAATGAACAAGGATCAATGATCAATGACGAATGAACGATGAAGAATGAACGAGGATTAATGGTCAATGAAAAATGAACGATGAAGAATGAACAAGGATCAATGATCAATGAAGAATAAACGATGAAGAATGAACAAGGATCAATGATCAATGAAGAATGAACGATGAAGAATGAACAAGGATCAATGATCGATGAATAATGAACGATGAAGAATGAACAAAGCTCAATGATCAATGACGAATGAACGATGAAGAATGAACAAGGATCAATGATCAATGAAGAATGAACGATGAAGAATGAACAAGGATCAATGATCAATGAAGAATAAACGATGAAGAATGAACAAGGATCAATGGTCAATGACGAATGAACGATGAAGAATGAACAAGGATCAATGATCAATGAAGAATGAACGATGAAGAATGAACAAGGGTCAATGGTCAATGACGAATGAACGATGAAGAATGAACAAGGATCAATGATCAATGAAGAATGAACGATGAAGAATGAACAAGGATCAATGCTTAATGACGAATGAACGATGAAGAATGAACAAGGATCAATGGTCAATGACGAATGAACGATGAAGAATGAACAAGTATCAATGGTTAATGACGAATGAACGATGAAAAATGAACAAGGATCAATGATCAATGAAGAATGAACGATGAAGAATGAACAAGGATCAATGATCAATGAAGAATGAACAAGATTTAATGGTCAATGACTAATGAACGATGAAGAATGAACAAGGATCAACGATCAATGAAGAAGGAACGATGAAGAATGAACAAAGATCAATGATCAATGACGAATGAACGATGAAGAATGAACAAGGATCTATGATCAATGAAGAATGAACGATGAAGAATGAACAAGGATCAATGATCAATGAAGAATGAACAAGAATTAATGGTCAGTAACGAATGAACGATGAAGAATGAACAAGGATCAATGATCAATGACGAATGAACGATGAAGAATGAACAAGGATCAATGATCAATAAAGAAAGAACGATGAAGAATAAACAAGGATCAATGATAAATGACGAATGAACGATGAAGAATGAACAAGGATAAATGATCAATGAAGAATGAACGATTAAGAATGAACAAGGATCAATGATCAATGACGAATGAACGATGAAGAATGAACAAGGATAAATGATCAATGAACAATGAACGATGAAGAATGAACAAGGATCAATGATCAATGAAGAATGAACGATGAAGAATGAACAAGGATTAATGGTCAATGACGAATGAACGATGAAGAATGAACAAGGATCAATGATCAATGAAGAATAAACGATGAAGAATGAACAAGGATCATTGATCAATGAAGAATGAACGATGAAGAATGAACAAGGATCAATGATCAATGACGAATGAACTATGAAGAATGAACAAGGATCAATGATCAATGAAGAATGAACGATGAAGAATGAACAAGGATTAATGGTGAATGACGAATGAACGATGAAGAATGAAAAAGGATCAATGATCAATGAAGAATGAACAATGAAGAATGAACAAGGATCAATGATCAATGAAGAATGAACGATGAAGAATGAACAAGAATTGATGGTCAATGATGAATGAACGATGAAGAATGAACAAGGATCAATGATCAATGAAGAATTAACGATGAAGAATGAACAAGGATCAATGATCAATGAAGAATGAACGATGAAGAATGAACAAGGATCAATGATCAATGAAGAATGAACGATGAAGAATGAACAAGGATCAATGATCAATGAAGAATGAACGATGAAGAATGAACAAGGATCAATGATCAGCGAAGAATGAACGATGAAGAATGAACAAGGATCAATGATCGATGTATAATGAACGATGAAGAATGAACAAAGCTCAATGATCAATGACGAATGAACCATGAAGTATGAACAAGGATCAATGATCAATGAAGAATGAACGATGAAGAATGAACAAGGATCAATGATCAATGAAGAATAAACGATGAAGAATGAACAAGGATCAATGATCAATGAAGAATAAACGATGAAGAATGAACAAGGATCAATGGTTAATGACGAATGAAAGATGAAGAATGAACAAGGATCAATGATCAATGAAGAATAAACAAGAATTATTGGTTAATGGCGAATGAACGATAAAGAATGAACAAGGATCAATGATCAATGAATAATGAACGATGAAGAATGAACAAGGATCAATGATCAATGAAGAATGAACGATGAAGAATGAACAAGGATCAATTATCAATGAAGAATGAACGATGAAGAATGAACAAGGATCAACGATCAATGAAGAAGGAACGATGATGAATGAACAAAGATCAATGATCAATGACGAATGAACGATGAAGAATGAACAAGGATCAATGATCAATGAAGAATGAACGATGAAGAATGAACAAGGATCAATGATCAATGAAGAATGAACAAGAATTAATGGTCCGTAACGAACAAACGATGAAGAATGAACAAGGATCAATGATCAATGACGAATGAACGATGAAGAATGAACAAGGATCAATGATCAATAAAGAAAGAACGATGAAGAATGAACAAGTATCAATGATCAATGAAGAATGAACGATGAAGAATGAACAAAGATCAATGATCAATGACGAATGAACGATGAAGAATGAACAAGGATTAATGGTCAATGACAAATGAACGATGAAGAATGAACAAGGATCAATGATCAATGAAGAATAAACGATGAAGAATGAACAAGGATCAATGATCAATGAAGAATGAACAAGGATCATTGATCAATAAAGAATGAACGATGAAGAATGAATAAGGATCAATGATCAATGACGAATGAACGATGAAGAATGAACAAGGATCAATGATCAATGAAGAATTAACGATGAAGAATGAACAAGGATCAATGATCAATGAAGAATGAACGATGAAGAATGAACAAGGATCAATTATCAATGAAGAATGAACGATGAAGAATGAACAAGGATCAACGATCAATGAAGAAGGAACGATGAGGAATGAACAAAGATCAATGATCAATGACGAATGAACGATGAAGAATGAACAAGGATCAATGATCAATAATGAATGAACGATGAAGAATGAACAAGGATCAATGATCAATGAAGAATGAACAAGAATTAATGGTCAGTAACGAATGAACGATGAAGAATGAACAAGGATCAACGATCAATGACGAATGAACGATGAAGAATGAACAAGGATCAATGATCAATAAAGAAAGAATGATGAAGAATAAACAAGGATCAATGATAAATGACGAATGAACGATGAAGAATGAACAAGGATAAATGATCAATGAAGAATGAACGATTAAGAATGAACAAGGATCAATAATCAATGACGAATGAACGATGAAGAATGAACAAGGATCAATGATCAATGAAGAATAAACGATGAAGAATGAACAAGGATCAATGATCAATGAAGAATAAACGATGAAGAATGAACAAGGATCAATGGTTAATGACGAATGAACGATGAAGAATGAACAAGGATCAATTATCAATGAAGAATGAACGATGAAGAATGAACAAGGATCAACGATCAATGAAGAAGGAACGATGATGAATGAACAAAGATCAATGATCAATGACGAATGAACGATGAAGAATGAACAAGGATCAATGATCAATGAAGAATGAACGATGAAGAATGAACAAGGATCAATGATCAATGAAGAATGAACAAGAATTAATGGTCCGTAACGAACAAACGATGAAGAATGAACAAGGATCAATGATCAATGACGAATGAACGATGAAGAATGAACAAGGATCAATGATCAATAAAGAAAGAACGATGAAGAATGAACAAGTATCAATGATCAATGAAGAATGAACGATGAAGAATGAACAAAGATCAATGATCAATGACGAATGAACGATGAAGAATGAACAAGGATTAATGGTCAATGACAAATGAACGATGAAGAATGAACAAGGATCAATGATCAATGAAGAATAAACGATGAAGAATGAACAAGGATCAATGATCAATGAAGAATGAACAAGGATCATTGATCAATGAAGAATGAACGATGAAGAATGAATAAGGATCAATGATCAATGACGAATGAACGATGAAGAATGAACAAGGATCAATGATCAATGAAGAATTAACGATGAAGAATGAACAAGGATCAATGATCAATGAAGAATGAACGATGAAGAATGAACAAGGATCAATTATCAATGAAGAATGAACGATGAAGAATGAACAAGGATCAACGATCAATGAAGAAGGAACGATGAGGAATGAACAAAGATCAATGATCAATGACGAATGAACGATGAAGAATGAACAAGGATCAATGATCAATAAAGAATGAACGATGAAGAATGAACAAGGATCAATGATCAATGAAGAATGAACAAGAATTAATGGTCAGTAACGAATGAACGATGAAGAATGAACAAGGATCAACGATCAATGACGAATGAACGATGAAGAATGAACAAGGATCAATGATCAATAAAGAAAGAATGATGAAGAATAAACAAGGATCAATGATAAATGACGAATGAACGATGAAGAATGAACAAGGATAAATGATCAATGAAGAATGAACGATTAAGAATGAACAAGGATCAATAATCAATGACGAATGAACGATGAAGAATGAAGAAGGATCAATGATCAATGAAGAATAAACGATGAAGAATGAACAAGGATCAATGATCAATGAAGAATAAACGATGAAGAATGAACAAGGATCAATGGTTAATGACGAATGAACGATGAAGAATGAACAAGGATCAATGATCAATGAATAATGAACGATGAAGAATGAACAAGGATCAATGATCAATGAAGAATGAACGATGAAGAATGAACAAGGATCAATGATCAATGAAGAATGAACGATTAAGAATGAACAAGGATCAATGATCAATGAAGAATGAACGATGAAGAATGAACAAGGATTAATGGTGAATGACGAATGAACGATGAAGAATGAACAAGGGTCAATGGTCAATGACGAATGAACGATGAAGAATGAACAAGGATCAATGATCAATGAAGAATGAACGATGAAGAATGAACAAGGGTGAATGGTCAATGACGAATGAACGATGAAGAATGAACAAGGATCAATGATCAATGAAGAATTAACGATGAAGAATGAACAAGGATCAATGATCAATGAAGAATGAACGAAGAAGAATGAACAAGGATCAATGATCAATGAAGAATGAACGATGAAGAATGAACAAGGATCAATGATCAATAAAGAAAGAACGATGAAGAATAAACAAGGATCAATGATAAATGACGAATGAACGATGAAAAATGAACAAGGATAAATGATCAATGAAGAATGAACGATTAAGAATGAACAAGGATCAATGATCAATGACGAATGAACGATGAAGAATGAACAAGGATCAATGATCAATGAACAATGAACGATGAAGAATGAACAAGGATCAATGATCAATGAAGAATGAACGATGAAGAATGAACAAGGATTAATGGTCAATGACGAATGAACGATGAAGAATGAACAAGGATCAATGATCAATGAAGAATAAACGATGAAGAATGAACAAGGATCATTGATCAATGAAGAATGAACGATGAAGAATGAACAAGGATCAATGATCAATGACGAATGAACTATGAAGAATGAACAAGGATCAATGATCAATGAAGAATGAACGATGAAGAATGAACAAGGATTAATGGTGAATGACGAATGAACGATGAAGAATGAAAAAGGATCAATGATCAATGAAGAATGAACAAGGATCAATGATCAATGAAGAATGAACGATGAAGAATGAACAAGAATTAATGGTCAATGATGAATGAACGATGAAGAATGAACAAGGATCAATGATCAATGAAGAATTAACGATGAAGAATGAACAAGGATCAATGATCAATGAAGAATGAACGATGAAGAATGAACAAGGATCAATGATCAATGAAGAATGAACGATGAAGAATGAACAAGGATCAATGATCAATGAAGAATGAACGATGAAGAATGAACAAGGATCAATGATCAATGAAGAATGAACGATGAAGAATGAACAAGGATCAATGATCAATGAAGAATGAACGATGAAGAATGAACAAGGATCAATGATCGATGAATAATGAACGATGAAGAATGAACAAAGCTCAATGATCAATGACGAATGAACCATGAAGTATGAACAAGGATCAATGATCAATGAAGAATGAACGATGAAGAATGAACAAGGATCAATGATCAATGAAGAATAAACGATGAAGAATGAACAAGGATCAATGATCAATGAAGAATAAACGATGAAGAATGAACAAGGATCAATGGTTAATGACGAATGAAAGATGAAGAATGAACAAGGATCAATGATCAATGAAGAATAAACAAGAATTATTGGTTAATGACGAATGAACGATAAAGAATGAACAAGGATCAATGATCATTGAATAATGAACGATGAAGAATGAACAAGGATCAATGATCAATGAAGAAGGAACGATGAAGAATGAACAAAGATCAATGATCAATGACGAATGAACGATGAAGAATGAACAAGGATCAATGATCAATGAAGAATGAACGATGAAGAATGAACAAGGATCAATGATCAATGAAGAATGAACGATGAAGAATGAACAAGGATCAATGATCAATGAAGAATAAACGATGAAGAATGAACAAGGATCAATGGTCAATGACGAATGAACGATGAAGAATGAACAAGGATCAATGATCAATGAAGAATGAACGATGAAGAATGAACAAGGATCAATGATCAATGAATAATGAACGATGAAGAATGAACAAGGATCAATGATCAATGAAGAATGAACGATGAAGAATGAACAAGGATCAATTATCAATGAAGAATGAACGATGAAGAATGAACAAGGATCAACGATCAATGAAGAAGGAACGATGAAGAATGAACAAAGATCAATGATCATTGACGAATGAACGATGAAGAATGAACAAGGATCAATGATCAATGAAGAATGAACGATGAAGAATGAACAAGGATCAATGATCAATGAAGAATGAACAAGAATTAATGGTCAGTAACGAATGAACGATGAAGAATGAACAAGGATCAATGATCAATGACGAATGAACAATGAAGAATGAACAAGGATCAATGATCAATAAAGAAAAAACGATGAAGAATGAACAAGTATCAATGATCAATGAAGAATGAACGATGAAGAATGAACAAGGATCAATGATCAATGACGAATGAACGATGAAGAATGAACAAGGATTAATGGTCAATGACAAATGAACGATGAAGAATGAACAAGGATCAATGATCAATGAAGAATAAACGATGAAGAATGAACAAGGATCAATGATCAATGAAGAATGAACGATGAAGAATGAACAAGGATCAATGATCGATGAATAATGAACGATGAAGAATGAACAAAGCTCAATGATCAATGACGAATGAACGATGAAGAATGAACAAGGATCAATGATCAATGAAGAATGAACGATGAAGAATGAACAAGGATCAATGATCAATGAAGAATAAACGATGAAGAATGAACAAGGATCAATGGTCAATGACGAATGAACGATGAAGAAAGAACAAGGATCAATGATCAATGAAGAATGAACGATGAAGAATGAACAAGGGTCAATGGTCAATGACGAATGAACGATGAAGAATGAACAAGGATCAATGATCAATGAAGAATGAACGATGAAGAATGAACAAGGATCAATGCTCAATGACGAATGAACGATGAAGGATGAACAAGGATCAATGATCAATGAAGAATGAACGATAAAGAATGAACAAGGATCAATGATCAATGAAGAATGAACGATGAAGAATGAACAAGGATCAATGGTCAATGACGAATGAACGATGAAGAATGAACAAGTATCAATGGTTAATGACGAATGAACGATGAAAAATGAACAAGGATCAATGATCAATGAAGAATGAACGATGAAGAATGAACAAGGATCAATGATCAATGAAGAATGAACAAGATTTAATGGTCAATGACTAATGAACGATGAAGAATGCACACGGATCAACGATCAATGAAGAAGGAACGATGAAGAATGAACAAAGATCAATGATCAATGACGAATGAACGATGAAGAATGAACCAGGATCTATGATCAATGAAGAATGAACGATGAAGAATGAACAAGGATCAATGATCAATGAAGAATGAACAAGAATTAATGGTCAGTAACGAATGAACGATGAAGAATGAACAAGGATCAATGATCAATGACGAATGAACGATGAAGAATGAACAAGGATCAATGATCAATAAAGAAAGAACGATGAAGAATAAACAAGGATCAATGATAAATGACGAATGAACGATGAAGAATGAACAAGGATAAATGATCAATGAAGAATGAACGATTAAGAATGAACAAGGATCAATGATCAATGACGAATGAACGATGAAGAATGAACAAGGATCAATGATCAATGAACAATGAACGATGAAGAATGAACAAGGATCAATGATCAATGAAGAATGAACGATGAAGAATGAACAAGGATTAATGGTCAATGACGAATGAACGATGAAGAATGAACAAGGATCAATGATCAATGAAGAATAAACGATGAAGAATGAACAAGGATCATTGATCAATGAAGAATGAACGATGAAGAATGAACAAGGATCAATGATCAATGACGAATGAACTATGAAGAATGAACAAGGATCAATGATCAATGAAGAATGAACGATGAAGAATGAACAAGGATTAATGGTGAATGACGAATGAACGATGAAGAATGAAAAAGGATCAATGATCAATGAAGAATGAACAAGGATCAATGATCAATGAAGAATGAACGATGAAGAATGAACAAGAATTAATGGTCAATGATGAATGAACGATGAAGAATGAACAAGGATCAATGATCAATGAAGAATTAACGATGAAGAATGAACAAGGATCAATGATCAATGAAGAATGAACGATGAAGAATGAACAAGGATCAATGATCAATGAAGAATGAACGATGAAGAATGAACAAGGATCAATGATCAATGAAGAATGAACGATGAAGAATGAACAAGGATCAATGATCAATGAAGAATGAACGATGAAGAATGAACAAGGATCAATGTTAATTGAAGAATGAGCGATGAAGAATGAACAAGGATCAATGATCAATGAAGAATAAATGATGAAGAATGAACAAGGATCAATGGTCAATGACGAATGAACGATGAAGAATGAACAAGGATCAATGATCAATGAAGAATGAACGATGAAGAATGAACAAGGATCAATGATCGATGAATAATGAACGATGAAGAATGAACAAAGCTCAATGATCAATGACGAATGAACCATGAAGTATGAACAAGGATCAATGATCAATGAAGAATGAACGATGAAGAATGAACAAGGATCAATGATCAATGAAGAATAAACGATGAAGAATGAACAAGGATCAATGATCAATGAAGAATAAACGATGAAGAATGAACAAGGATCAATGGTTAATGACGAATGAAAGATGAAGAATGAACAAGGATCAATGATCAATGAAGAATAAACAAGAATTATTGGTTAATGACGAATGAACGATAAAGAATGAACAAGGATCAATGATCATTGAATAATGAACGATGAAGAATGAACAAGGATCAATGATCAATGAAGAATGAACGATGAAGAATGAACAAGGATCAATTATCAATGAAGAATGAACGATGAAGAATGAACAAGGATCAACGATCAATGAAGAAGGAACGATGAAGAATGAACAAAGATCAATGATCAATGACGAATGAACGATGAAGAATGAACAAGGATCAATGATCAATGAAAAATGAACGATGAAGAATGAACAAGGATCAATGATCAATGAAGAATAAACGATGAAGAATGAACAAGGATCAATGGTCAATGACGAATGAACGATGAAGAATGAACAAGGATCAATGATCAATGAAGAATGAACGATGAAGAATGAACAAGGGTCAATGGTCAATGACGAATGAACGATGAAGAATGAACAAGGATCAATGATCAATGAAGAATGAACGATGAAGAATGAACAAGGATCAATGCTTAATGACGAATCAACGATGAAGGATGAACAAGGATCAATGATCAATGAAGAATGAACGATAAAGAATGAACAAGGATCAATGATCAATGAAGAATGAACGATGAAGAATGAACAAGGATCAATGGTCAATGACGAATGAACGATGAAGAATGAACAAGTATCAATGGTTAATGACGAATGAACGATGAAAAATGAACAAGGATCAATGATCAATGAAGAATGAACGATGAAGAATGAACAAGGATCAATGATCAATGAAGAATGAACAAGATTTAATGGTCAATGACTAATGAACGATGAAGAATGAACAAGGATCAACGATCAATGAAGAAGGAGCGATGAAGAATGAACAAAGATCAATGATCAATGACGAATGAACGATGAAGAATGAACAAGGATCTATGATCAATGAAGAATGAACGATGAAGAATGAACAAGGATCAATGATCAATGAAGAATGAACAAGAATTAATGGTCAGTAACGAATGAACGATGAAGAATGAACAAGGATCAATGATCAATGACGAATGAACGATGAAGAATGAACAAGGATCAATGATCAATAAAGAAAGAACGATGAAGAATAAACAAGGATCAATGATAAATGACGAATGAACGATGAAGAATGAACAAGGATAAATGATCAATGAAGAATGAACGATTAAGAATGAACAAAGATCAATGATCAATGACGAATGAACGATGAAGAATGAACAAGGATCAATGATCAATGAACAATGAACGATGAAGAATGAACAAGGATCAATGATCAATGAAGAATGAACGATGAAGAATGAACAAGGATTAATGGTCAATGACGAATGAACGATGAAGAATGAACAAGGATCAATGATCAATGAAGAATAAACGATGAAGAATGAACAAGGATCATTGATCAATGAAGAATGAACGATGAAGAATGAACAAGGATCAATGATCAATGACGAATGAACTATGAAGAATGAACAAGGATCAATGATCAATGAAGAATGAACGATGAAGAATGAACAAGGATTAATGGTGAATGATGAATGAACGATGAAGAATGAACAAGGATCAATGATCAATGAAGAATTAACGATGAAGAATGAACAAGGATCAATGATCAATGAAGAATGAACGATGAAGAATGAACAAGGATCAATGATCAATGAAGAATGAACGATGAAGAATGAACAAGGATCAATGATCAATGAAGAATGAACGATGAAGAATGAACAAGGATCAATGATCAATGAAGAATGAACGATGAAGAATGAACAAGGATCAATGATCGATGAATAATGAACGATGAAGAATGAACAAAGCTCAATGATCAATGACGAATGAACCATGAAGTATGAACAAGGATCAATGATCAATGAAGAATGAACGATGAAGAATGAACAAGGATCAATGATCAATGAAGAATAAACGATGAAGAATGAACAAGGATCAATGATCAATGAAGAATAAACGATGAAGAATGAACAAGGATCAATGGTTAATGACGAATGAAAGATGAAGAATGAACAACGATCAATGATCAATGAAGAATAAACAAGAATTATTGGTTAATGACGAATGAACGATAAAGAATGAACAAGGATCAATGATCAATGAATAATGAACGATGAAGAATGAACAAGGATCAATGATCAATGAAGAATGAACGATGAAGAATGAACAAGGATCAATTATCAATGAAGAATGAACGATGAAGAATGAACAAGGATCAACGATCAATGAAGAAGGAACGATGAAGAATGAACAAAGATCAATGATCAATGACGAATGAACGATGAAAAATGAACAAGGATCAATGATCAATGAAGAATGAACGATGAAGAATGAACAAGGATCAATGATCAATGAAGAATGAACAAGAATTAATGGTCCGTAACGAATGAACGATGAAGAATGAACAAGGATCAATGATCAATGACGAATGAACGATGAAGAATGAACAAGGATCAATGATCAATAAAGAAAGAACGATGAAGAATGAACAAGTATCAATGATCAATGAAGAATGAACGATGAAGAATGAACAAGGATCAATGATCAATGACGAATGAACGATGAAGAATGAACAAGGATTAATGGTCAATGACAAATGAACGATGAAGAATGAACAAGGATCAATGATCAATGAAGAATAAACGATGAAGAATGAACAAGGATCAATGATCAATGAAGAATGACCAAGGATCATTGATCAATGAAGAATGAACGATGAAGAATGAATAAGGATCAATGATCAATGACGAATGAACGATGAAGAATGAACAAGGATCAATGATCAATGAAGAATTAACGATGAAGAATGAACAAGGATCAATGATCAATGAAGAATGAACGATGAAGAATGAACAAGGATCAATTATCAATGAAGAATGAACGATGAAGAATGAACAAGGATCAACGATCAATGAAGAAGGAACGATGAAGAATGAACAAAGATCAATGATCAATGACGAATGAACGATGAAGAATGAACAAGGATCAATGATCAATAAAGAATGAACGATGAAGAATGAACAAGGATCAATGATCAATGAAGAATGAACAAGAATTAATGGTCAGTAACGAATGAACGATGAAGAATGAACAAGGATCAACGATCAATGACGAATGAACGATGAAGAATGAACAAGGATCAATGATCAATAAAGAAAGAATGATGAAGAATAAACAAGGATCAATGATAAATGACGAATGAACGATGAAGAATGAACAAGGATAAATGATCAATGAAGAATGAACGATTAAGAATGAACAAGGATCAATAATCAATGACGAATGAACGATGAAGAATGAACAAGGATCAATGATCAATGAAGAATAAACGATGAAGAATGAACAAGGATCAATGATAGATGAAGAATAAACGATGAAGAATGAACAAGGATCAATGGTTAATGACGAATGAACGATGAAGAATGAACAAGGATCAATGATCAATGAATAATGAACGATGAAGAATGAACAAGGATCAATGATCAATGAAGAATGAACGATGAAGAATGAACAAGGATCAATGATCAATGAAGAATGAACGATTAAGAATGAACAAGGATCAATGATCAATGAAGAATGAACGATGAAGAATGAACAAGGATTAATGGTGAATGACGAATGAACGATGAAGAATGAAAAAGGATCAATGATCAATGAAGAATGAACAATGAAGAATGAACAAGGATCAATGATCAATGAAGAATGAACGATGAAGAATGAACAAGAATTAATGGTCAATGACGAATGAACGATGAAGAATGAACAAGGATCAATGATCAATGAAGAATTAACGATGAAGAATGAACAAGGATCAATGATCAATGAAGAATGAACGATGAAGAATGAACAAGGATCAATGATCAATGAAGAATGAACGATGAAGAATGAACAAGGATCAATGATCAATGAAGAATGAACGATGAAGAATGAACAAGGATCAATGATCAATGAAGAATGAACGATGAAGAATGAACAAGGATCAATGATCAATGACGAATGAACGATGAAGAATGAACGAGGATTAATGGTCAATGACAAATGAACGATGAAGAATGAACAAGGATCAATGATCAATGAAGAATGAACGATGAAGAATGAACAAGGATCAATGATCAATGAAGAATGAACGATGAAGAATGAACAAGGATCAATGATCGATGAATAATGAACGATGAAGAATGAACAAAGCTCAATGATCAATGACGTATGAACCATGAAGTATGAACAAGGATCAATGATCAATGAAGAATGAACGATGAAGAATGAACAAGGATCAATGATCAATGAAGAATAAACGATGAAGAATGAACAAGGATCAATGATCAATGAAGAATAAACGATGAAGAATGAACAAGGATCAATGCTTAATGACGAATGAACGATGAAGAATGAACAAGGATCAATGATCAATGAATAATGAACGATGAAGAATGAATAAGGATCAATGATCAATGAAGAATGAACGATGAAGAATGAACAAGGATCAATGATCAATGAAGAATGAACGATGAAGAATGAACAAGGATCAATGATCAATGAAGAATGAACGATGAAGAATGAACAAGGATCAATGATCAATGAAGAATGAACGATGAAGAATGAACAAGGATCAATGATCAATGACGAATGAACGATGAAGAATGAACGAGGATTAATGGTCAATGACAAATGAACGATGAAGAATGAACAAGGATCAATGATCAATGAAGAATGAACGATGAAGAATGAACAAGGATCAATGATCAACGAAGAATGAACGATGAAGAATGAACAAGGATCAATGATCGATGAATAATGAACGATGAAGAATGAACAAAGCTCAATGATCAATGACGAATGAACCATGAAGTATGAACAAGGATCAATGATCAATGAAGAATGAACGATGAAGAATGAACAAGGATCAATGATCAATGAAGAATAAACGATGAAGAATGAACAAGGATCAATGATCAATGAATAATAAACGATGAAGAATGAACAAGGATCAATGGTTAATGACGAATGAACGATGAAGAATGAACAAGGATCAATGATCAATGAATAATGAACGATGAAGAATGAACAAGGATCAATGATCAATGAAGAATGAACGATGAAGAATGAACAAGGATCAATCATCAATGAAGAATGAACGATGAAGAATGAACAAGGATCAACGATCAATGAAGAAGGAACGATGAAGAATGAACAAAGATCAATGATCATTGACGAATGAACGATGAAGAATGAACAAGGATCAATGATCAATGAAGAATGAACGATGAAGAATGAACAAGGATCAATGATCAATGAAGAATGAACAAGAATTAATGGTCAGTAACGAATGAACGATGAAGAATGAACAAGGATCAATGATCAATGACGAATGAACGATGAAGAATGAACAAGGATCAATGATCAATAAAGAAAAAACGATGAAGAATGAACAAGTATCAATGATCAATGAAGAATGAACGATGAAGAATGAACAAGGATCAATGATCAACGACGAATGAACGATGAAGAATGAACAAGGATTAATGGTCAATGACAAATGAACGATGAAGAATGAACAAGGATCAATGATCAATGAAAAATAAACGATGAAGAATGAACAAGGATCAATGATCAATGAAGAATGAACGATGAAGAATGAACAAGGATCAATGATCGATGAATAATGAACGATGAAGAATGAACAAAGCTCAATGATCAATGACGAATGAACGATGAAGAATGAACAAGGATCAATGATCAATGAAGAATGAACGATGAAGAATGAACAAGGATCAATGATCAATGAAGAATAAACGATGAAGAATGAACAAGGATCAATGGTCAATGACGAATGAACGATGAAGAATGAACAAGGATCAATGATCAATGAAGAATGAACGATGAAGAATGAACAAGGGTCAATGGTCAATGACGAATGAACGATGAAGAATGAACAAGGATCAATGATCAATGAAGAATGAACGATGAAGAATGAACAAGGATCAATGCTCAATGACGAATGAACGATGAAGGATGAACAAGGATCAATGATCAATGAAGAATGAACGATAAAGAATGAACAAGGATCAATGATCAATGAAGAATGAACGATGAAGAATGAACAAGGATCAATGGTCAATGACGAATGAACGATGAAGAATGAACAAGTATCAATGGTTAATGACGAATGAACGATGAAAAATGAACAAGGATCAATGATCAATGAAGAATGAACAAGATTTAATGGTCAATGACTAATGAACGATGAAGAATGCACACGGATCAACGATCAATGAAGAAGGAACGATGAAGAATGAACAAAGATCAATGATCAATGACGAATGAACGATGAAGAATGAACAAGGATCTATGATCAATGAAGAATGAACGATGAAGAATGAACAAGGATCAATGATCAATGAAGAATGAACAAGAATTAATGGTCAGTAACGAATGAACGATGAAGAATGAACAAGGATCAATGATCAATGACGAATGAACGATGAAGAATGAACAAGGATCAATGATCAATAAAGAAAGAACGATGAAGAATAAACAAGGATCAATGATAAATGACGAATGAACGATGAAGAATGAACAAGGATAAATGATCAATGAAGAATGAACGATTAAGAATGAACAAGGATCAATGATCAATGACGAATGAACGATGAAGAATGAACAAGGATCAATGATCAATGAACAATGAACGATGAAGAATGAACAAGGATCAATGATCAATGAAGAATGAACGATGAAGAATGAACAAGGATTAATGGTCAATGACGAATGTACGATGAAGAATGAACAAGGATCAATGATAAATGAAGAATAAACGATGAAGAATGAACAAGGATCATTGATCAATGAAGAATGAACGATGAAGAATGAACAAGGATCAATGATCAATGACGAATGAACTATGAAGAATGAACAAGGATCAATGATCAATGAAGAATGAACGATGAAGAATGAACAAGGATTAATGGTGAATGACGAATGAACGATGAAGAATGAAAAAGGATCAATGATCAATGAAGAATGAACAATGAAGAATGAACAAGGATCAATGATCAATGAAGAATGAACGATGAAGAATGAACAAGAATTAATGGTCAATGATGAATGAACGATGAAGAATGAACAAGGATCAATGATCAATGAAGAATTAACGATGAAGAATGAACAAGGATCAATGATCAATGAAGAATGAACGATGAAGAATGAACAAGGATCAATGATCAATGAAGAATGAACGATGAAGAATGAACAAGGATCAATGATCAATGAAGAATGAACGATGAAGAATGAACAAGGATCAATGATCAATGAAGAATGAACGATGAAGAATGAACAAGGATCAATGATCAATGAATAATAAACGATGAAGAATGAACAAGGATCAATGGTTAATGACGAATGAACGATGAAGAATGAACAAGGATCAATGATCAATGAATAATGAACGATGAAGAATGAACAAGGATCAATGATCAATGAAGAATGAACGATGAAGAATGAACAAGGATCAATTATCAATGAAGAATGAACGATGAAGAATGAACAACGATCAACGATCAATGAAGAAGGAACGATGAAGAATGAACAAAGATCAATGATCATTGACGAATGAACGATGAAGAATGAACAAGGATCAATGATCAATGAAGAACGAACGATGAAGAATGAACAAGGATCAATGATCAATGAAGAATGAACAAGAATTAATGGTCAGTAACGAATGAACGATGAAGAATGAACAAGGATCAATGATCAATGACGAATGAACGATGAAGAATGAACAAGGATCAATGATCAATAAAGAAAAAACGATGAAGAATGAACAAGTATCAATGATCAATGAAGAATGAACGATGAAGAATGAACAAGGATCAATGATCAATGACGAATGAACGATGAAGAATGAACAAGGATTAATGGTCAATGACAAATGAACGATGAAGAATGAACAAGGATCAATGATCAATGAAGAATAAACGATGAAGAATGAACAAGGATCAATGATCAATGAAGAATGAACGATGAAGAATGAACAAGGATCAATGATCGATGAATAATGAACGATGAAGAATGAACAAAGCTCAATGATCAATGACGAATGAACGATGAAGAATGAACAAGGATCAATGATCAATGAAGAATGAACGATGAAGAATGAACAAGGATCAATGATCAATGAAGAATAAACGATGAAGAATGAACAAGGATCAATGGTCAATGACGAATGAACGATGAAGAATGAACAAGGATCAATGATCAATGAAGAATGAACGATGAAGAATGAACAAGGGTCAATGGTCAATGACGAATGAACGATGAAGAATGAACAAGGATCAATGATCAATGAAGAATGAACGATGAAGAATGAACAAGGATCAATGCTCAATGACGAATGAACGATGAAGGATGAACAAGGATCAATGATCAATGAAGAATGAACGATAAAGAATGAACAAGGATCAATGATCAATGAAGAATGAACGATGAAAAATGAACAAGGATCAATGGTCAATGACGAATGAACGATGAAGAATGAACAAGTATCAATGGTTAATGACGAATGAACGATGAAAAATGAACAAGGATCAATGATCAATGAAGAATGAACAAGATTTAATGGTCAATGACTAATGAACGATGAAGAATGCACACGGATCAACGATCAATGAAGAAGGAACGATGAAGAATGAACAAAGATCAATGATCAATGACGAATGAACGATGAAGAATGAACAAGGATCTATGATCAATAAAGAATGAACGATGAAGAATGAACAAGGATCAATGATCAATGAAGAATGAACAAGAATTAATGGTCAGTAACGAATGAACGATGAAGAATGAACAAGGATCAATGATCAATGACGAATGAACGATGAAGAATGAACAAGGATCAATGATCAATAAAGAAAGAACGATGAAGAATAAACAAGGATCAATGATAAATGACGAATGAACGATGAAGAATGAACAAGGATAAATGATCAATGAAGAATGAACGATTAAGAATGAACAAGGATCAATGATCAATGACGAATGAACGATGAAGAATGAACAAGGATCAATGATCAATGAACAATGAACGATGAAGAATGAACAAGGATCAATGATCAATGAAGAATGAACGATGAAGAATGAACAAGGATTAATGGTCAATGACGAATGAACGATGAAGAATGAACAAGGATCAATGATCAATGAAGAATAAACGATGAAGAATGAACAAGGATCATTGATCAATGAAGAATGAACGATGAAGAATGAACAAGGATCAATGATCAATGACGAATGAACTATGAAGAATGAACAAGGATCAATGATCAATGAAGAATGAACGATGAAGAATGAACAAGGATTAATGGTGAATGACGAATGAACGATGAAGAATGAAAAAGGATCAATGATCAATGAAGAATGAACAATGAAGAATGAACAAGGATCAATGATCAATGAAGAATGAACGATGAAGAATGAACAAGAATTAATGGTCAATGATGAATGAACGATGAAGAATGAACAAGGATCAATGATCAATGAAGAATTAACGATGAAGAATGAACAAGGATCAATGATCAATGAAGAATGAACGATGAAGAATGAACAAGGATCAATGATCAATGAAGAATGAACGATGAAGAATGAACAAGGATCAATGATCAATGAAGAATGAACGATGAAGAATGAACAAGGATCAATGATCAATGAAGAATGAACGATGAAGAATGAACAAGGATCAATGATCAATGAAGAATGAACGATGAAGAATGAACAAGGATCAATGATCGATGAATAATGAACGATGAAGAATGAACAAAGCTCAATGATCAATGACGAATGAACCATGAAGTATGAACAAGGATCAATGATCAATGAAGAATGAACGATGAAGAATGAACAAGGATCAATGATCAATGAAGAATAAACGATGAAGAATGAACAAGGATCAATGATCAATGAAGAATAAACGATGAAGAATGAACAAGGATCAATGGTTAATGACGAATGAAAGATGAAGAATGAACAAGGATCAATGATCAATGAAGAATAAACAAGAATTATTGGTTAATGACGAATGAACGATAAAGAATGAACAAGGATCAATGATCAATGAATAATGAACGATGAAGAATGAACAAGGATCAATGATCAATGAAGAATGAACGATGAAGAATGAACAAGGATCAATTATCAATGAAGAATGAACGATGAAGAATGAACAAGGATCAATGATCAATGAAGAATGAACAAGAATTAATGGTCCGTAACGAATGAACGATGAAGAATGAACAAGGATCAATGATCAATGACGAATGAACGATGAACAATGAACAAGGATCAATGATCAATAAAGAAAGAACGATGAAGAATGAACAAGTATCAATGATCAATGAAGAATGAACGATGAAGAATGAACAAGGATCAATGATCAATGACGAATGAACGATGAAGAATGAACAAGGATTAATGGTCAATGACAAATGAACGATGAAGAATGAACAAGGATCAATGATCAATGAAGAATAAACGATGAAGAATGAACAAGGATCAATGATCAATGAAGAATGAACGATGAAGAATGAACAAGGATCAATGATCGATGAATAATGAACGATGAAGAATGAACAAAGCTCAATGATCAATGACGAATGAACGATGAAGAATGAACAAGGATCAATGATCAATGAATAATGAACGATGAAGAATGAACAAGGATCAATGATCAATGAAGAATAAACGATGAAGAATGAACAAGGATCAATGGTCAATGACGAATGAACGATGAAGAATGAACAAGGATCAATGGTCAATGACGAATGAACGATGAAGAATGAACAAGGATCAATGATCAATGAAGAATGAACGATGAAGAATGAACAAGGATCAATGATCGATGAATAATGAACGATGAAGAATGAACAAAGCTCAATGATCAATGACGAATGAACGATGAAGAATGAACAAGGATCAATGATCAATGAAGAATGAACGATAAAGAATGAACAAGGATCAATGATCAATGAAGAATGAACGATGAAGAATGAACAAGGATCAATGGTCAATGACGAATGAACGATGAAGAATGAACAAGTATCAATGGTTAATGACGAATGAACGATGAAAAATGAACAAGGATCAATGATCAATGAAGAATGAACGATGAAGAATGAACAAGGATCAATGATCAATGAAGAATAAACAAGAATTATTGGTCAATGACGAATGAACGATGAAGAATGAACAAGGATCAATGATCAATGAAGAATTAACGATGAAGAATGAACAAGGATCAATGATCAATGAATAATAAACGATGAAGAATGAACAAGGATCAATGGTTAATGACGAATGAACGATGAAGAATGAACAAGGATCAATGATCAATGAAGAATAAACAAGAATTATTGGTTAATGACGAATGAACGATGAAGAATGAACAAGGATCAATGATCAATGAATAATGAACGATGAAGAATGAACAAGGATCAATGATCAATGAAGAATGAACGATGAAGAATGAACAAGGATCAATTATCAATGAAGAATGAACGATGAAGAATTAACAAGGATCAACGATCAATGAAGAAGGAACGATGAAGAATGAACAAAGATCAATGATCAATGACGAATGAACGATGAAGAATGAACAAGGATCAATGATCAATGAAGAATGAACGATGAAGAATGAGCAAGGATCAATGATCAATGAAGAATGAACAAGAATTAATGGTCAGTAATGAATGAACGATGAAGAATGAACAAGGATCAATGATCAATAAAGAAAGAACGATGAAGAATGAACAAGGATCAATAATCAATGAAGAATGAACGATGAAGAATGAACAAGGATTAATGGTCAATGACAAATGAACGATGAAGAATGAACAAGGATCAATGATCAATGAAGAATAAACGATGAAGAATGAACAAGGATCAATGATCAATGAAGAATGAACGATGAAGAATGAACAAGGATCAATGATCGATGAATAATGAACGATGAAGAATGAACAAAGCTCAATGATCAATGACGAATGAACGATGAAGAATGAACAAGGATCAATGATCAATGAAGAATGAACGATGAAGAATGAACAAGGATCAATGATCAATGAAGAATAAACGATGAAGAATGAACAAGGATCAATGGTCAATGACGAATGAACGATGAAGAATGAACAAGGATCAATGATCAATGAAGAATGAACGATGAAGAATGAACAAGGATCAATGGTCAATGACAAATGAACGATGAAGAATGAACAAGGATCAATGATCAATGAAGAATGAACGATGAAGAATGAACAAGGATCAATGATCGATGAATAATGAACGATGAAGAATGAACAAAGCTCAATGATCAATGACGAATGAACGATGAAGAATGAACAAGGATCAATGATCAATGAAGAATGAACGATAAAGAATGAACAAGGATCAATGATCAATGAAGAATGAACGATGAAGAATGAACAAGGATCAATGGTCAATGACGAATGAACGATGAAGAATGAACAAGTATCAATGGTTAATGACGAATGAACGATGAAAAATGAACAAGGATCAATGATCAATGAAGAATGAATGATGAAGAATGAACAAGGATCAATGATCAATGAAGAATAAACAAGAATTATTGGTCAATGACGAATGAACGATGAAGAATGAACAAGGATCTATGATCAATGAAGAATTAACGATGAAGAATGAACAAGGATCAATTATCAATGAAGAATAAACGATCAAGATTTAACAAGGATCAATGGTTAATGACGAATGAACGATGAAGAATGAACAAGGATCAATGATCAATGAAGAATAAACAAGAATTATTGGTTAATGACGAATGAACGATGAAGAATGAACAAGGATCAATGATCAATGAATAATGAACGATGAAGAATGAACAAGGATCAATGATCAATGAAGAATTAACGATGAAGAATGAACAAGGATCAATTATCAATGAAGAATAAACGATGAAGAATGAACAAGGATCAATGGTTAATCACGAATGAACGATGAAGAATGAACAAGGATCAATGATCAATGAAGAATAAATAAGAATTATTGGTTAATGACGAATGAACGATGAAGAATGAACAAGGATCAATGATCAATGAATAATGAACGATGAAGAATGAACAAGGATCAATGATCAATGAAGAATGAACGATGAAGAATGAATAAGGATCAATTATCAATGAAGAATGAACGATGAAGAATGAACAAGGATCAACGATCAATGAAGAATGAACGACGAAGAATGAACAAGGATCAATGCTCAATGACGAATGAACGATGAAGAATGAACAAGGATCAATGATCAATAAAGAAAGAACGATGAAGAATGAACAAGTATCAATGATCAATGAAGAATGAACGATGAAGAATGAACAAGGATCAATGATCAATGACGAATGAACGATGAAGAATGAACAAGGATTAATGGTCAATGACAAATGAACGATGAAGAATGAACAAGGATCAATGATCAATGAAGAATAAACGATGAAGAATGAACAAGGATCAATGGTCAATGACGAATGAACGATGAAGAATGAACAAGGATCAATGATCAATGAAGAATGAACGATGAAGAATGAACAAGGGTCAATGGTCAATGACGAATGAACGATGAAGAATGAACAAGGATCAATGATCAATGAAGAATGAACGATAAAGAATGAACAAGGATCAATGATCAATGAAGAATGAACGATGAAGAATGAACAAGGATCAATGGTCAATGACGAATGAACGATGAAGAATGAACAAGTATCAATGGTTAATGACGAATGAACGATGAAAAATGAACAAGGATCAATGATCAATGAAGAATGAACGATGAAGAATGAACAAGGATCAATGATCAATGAAGAATGAACAAGATTTAATGGTCAATGACTAATGAACGATGAAGAATGAACAAGGATCAACGATCAATGAAGAAGGAACGAAGAAGAATGAACAAAGATCAATGATCAATGACGAATGAACGATGAAGAATGAACAAGGATCTATGATCAATGAAGAATGAACGATGAAGAATGAACAAGGATCAATGATCAATGAAGAATGAACAAGAATTAATGGTCAGTAACGAATGAACGATGAAGAATGAACAAGGATCAATGATCAATGACGAATGAACGATGAAGAATGAACAAGGATCAATGATCAATAAAGAAAGAACGATGAAGAATAAACAAGGATCAATGATAAATGACGAATGAACGATGAAGAATGAACAAGGATAAATGATCAATGAAGAATGAACGATTAAGAATGAACAAGGATCAATGATCAATGACGAATGAACGATGAAGAATGAAAAAGGATCAATGATCAATGAAGAATGAACGATGAAGAATGAACAAGGGTCAATGGTCAATGACGAATGAACGATGAAGAATGAACAAGGATCAATGATCAATGAAGAATGAACGATAAAGAATGAACAAGGATCAATAATCAATGAAGAATGAACGATGAAGAATGAACAAGGATCAATGGTCAATGACGAATGAACGTTGAAGAATGAACAAGTATCAATGGTTAATGACGAATGAACGATGAAAAATGAACAAGGATCAATGATCAATGAAGAATGAACGATGAAGAATGAACAAGGATCAATGATCAATGAAGAATGAACAAGATTTAATGGTCAATGACTAATGAACGATGAAGAATGAACAAGGATCAACGATCAATGAAGAACGAACGATGAAGAATGAACAAAGATCAATGATTAATGACGAATGAACGATGAAGAATGAACAAGGATCTATGATCAATGAAGAATGAACGATGAAGAATGAACAAGGATCAATGATCAATGAAGAATGAACAAGAATTAATGGTCAGTAACGAATGAACGATGAAGAATGAACAAGGATCAATGATCAATGACGAATGAACGATGAAGAATGAACAAGGATCAATGATCAATAAAGAAAGAACGATGAAGAATAAACAAGGATCAATGATAAATGACGAATTAACGATGAAGAATGAACAAGGATAAATGATCAATGAAGAATGAACGATTAAGAATGAACAAGGATCAATGATCAATGACGAATGAACGATGAAGAATGAACAAGGATCAATGATCAATGAACAATGAACGATGAAGAATGAACAAGGATCAATGATCAATGAAGAATGAACGATGAAGAATGAACAAGGATTAATGGTCAATGACGTATGAACGATGAAGAATGAATAAGGATCAATGATCAATGAAGTATAAACGATGAAGAATGAACAAGGATCATTGATCAATGAAGAATGAACGATGAAGAATGAACAAGGATCAATGATCAATGACGAATGAACTATGAAGAATGAACAAGGATCAATGATCAATGAAAAATGAACGATGAAGAATGAACAAGGATTAATGGTGAATGACGAATGAACGATGAAGAATGAAAAAGGATCAATGATCAAGGAAGAATGAACAATGAAGAATGAACAAGGATCAATGATCAATGAAGAATGAACGATGAAGAATGAACAAGAATTAATGGTCAATGATGAATGAACGATGAAGAATGAACAAGGATCAATGATCAATGAAGAATTAACGATGAAGAATGAACAAGGATCAATGATCAATGAAGAATGAACGATGAAGAATGAACAAGGATCAATGATCAATGAAGAATGAACGATGAAGAATGAACAAGGATCAATGATCAATAAAGAATGAACGATGAAGAATGAACAAGGATCAATGATCAATGAAGAATGAACGATGAAGAATGAACAAGGATCAATTATCAATGAAGAATGAACGATGAAGAATGAACAAGGATCAACGATCAATGAAGAATGAACGATGAAGAATGAACAAGGATCAATGCTCAATGACGAATGAACGATGAAGGATGAACAAGGATCAATGATCAATGAAGAATGAACGATAAAGAATGAACAAGGATCAATGATCAATGAAGAATGAACGATGAAGAATGAACAAGGATCAATGATCAATGACGAATGAACGATGAAGAATGAACAAGTATCAATGGTTAATGACGAATGAACGATGAAAAATGAACAAGGATCAATGATCAATGAAGAATGAACGATGAAGAATGAACAAGGATCAATGATCAATGAAGAATGAACAAGATTTAATGGTCAATGACTAATGAACGATGAAGAATGAACAAGGATCAACGATCAATGAAGAAGGAACGATGAAGAATGAACAAAGATCAATGATCAATGACGAATGAACGATGAAGAATGAACAAGGATCTATGATCAATGAAGAATGAACGATGAAGAATGAACAAGGATCAATGATCAATGAAGAATGAACAAGAATTAATGGTCAGTAACGAATGAACGATGAAGAATGAACAAAGATCAATGATCAATGACGAATGAACGATGAAGAATGAACAAGGATCAATGATCAATAAAGAAAGAACGATGAAGAATAAACAAGGATCAATGATAAATGACGAATGAACGATGAAGAATGAACAAGGATAAATGATCAATGAAGAATGAACGATTAAGAATGAACAAGGATCAATGATCAATGACGAATGAACGATGAAGAATGAACAAGGATCAATGATCAATGAACAATGAACGATGAAGAATGAACAAGGATCAATGATCAATGAAGAATGAACAAGGATCAATGATCAATGAAGAATTAACGATGAAGAATGAACAAGGATCAATGATCAATGAATAATAAACGATGAAGAATGAACAAGGATCAATGGTTAATGACGAATGAACGATGAAGAATGAACAAGGATCAATGATCAATGAAGAATAAACAAGAATTATTGGTTAATGACGAATAAACGATGAAGAATGAACAAGGATCAATGATCAATGAACAATGAACGATGAAGAATGAACAAGGATCAATGATCAATGAAGAATGAACGATGAAGAATGAACAAGGATTAATGGTCAATGACGTATGAACGATGAAGAATGAACAAGGATCAATGATCAATGAAGAATAAACGATGAAGAATGAACAAGGATCATTGATCAATGAAGAATGAACGATGAAGAATGAACAAGGATCAATGATCAATGACGAATGAACTATGAAGAATGAACAAGGATCAATGATCAATGAAAAATGAACGATGAAGAATGAACAAGGATTAATGGTGAATGACGAATGAACGATGAAGAATGAAAAAGGATCAATGATCAAGGAAGAATGAACAATGAAGAATGAACAAGGATCAATGATCAATGAAGAATGGACGATGAAGAATGAACAAGAATTAATGGTCAATGATGAATGAACGATGAAGAATGAACAAGGATCAATGATCAATGAAGAATTAACGATGAAGAATGAACAAGGATCAATGATCAATGAAGAATGAACGATGAAGAATGAACAAGGATCAATGATCAATGAAGAATGAACGATGAAGAATGAACAAGGATCAATGATCAATAAAGAATGAACGATGAATAATGAACAAGGATCAATGATCAATGAAGAATGAACGATGAAGAATGAACAAGGATCAATGATCAATGACGAATGAACGATGAAGAATGAACGAGGATTAATGGTCAATGACAAATGAACGATGAAGAATGAACAAGGATCAATGATCAATGAAGAATGAACGATGAAGAATGAACAAGGATCAATGATCAATGAAGAATGAACGATGAAGAATGAACAAGGATCAATGATCGATGAATAATGAACGATGAAGAATGAACAAAGCTCAATGATCAATGACGAATAAACCATGAAGTATGAACAAGGATCAATGATCAATGAAGAATGAACGATGAAGAATGAACAAGGATCAATGATCAATGAAGAATAAACGATGAAGAATGAACAAGGATCAATGATCAATGAAGAATAAACGATGAAGAATGAACAAGGATCAATGGTTAATGACGAATGAAAGATGAAGAATGAACAAGGATCAATGATCAATGAAGAATAAACAAGAATTATTGGTTAATGACGAATTTACGATAAAGAATGAACAAGGATCAATGATCAATGAATAATGAACGATGAAGAATGAACAAGGATCAATGATCAATGAAGAATGAACGATGAAGAATGAACAAGGATCAATTATCAATGAAGAATGAACGATGAAGAATGAACAAGGATCAACGATCAATGAAGAAGGAACGATGAAGAATGAACAAAGATCAATGATCAATGACGAATGAACGATGAAGAATGAACAAGGATCAATGATCAATGAAGAATATACGATGAAGAATGAACAAGGATCAATGATCAATGAAGAATGAACAAGAATTAATGGTCCGTAACGAATGAACGATGAAGAATGAACAAGGATCAATGATCAATGACGAATGAACGATGAAGAATGAACAAGGATCAATGATCAATAAAGAAAGAACGATGAAGAATGAACAAGTATCAATGATCAATGAAGAATGAACGATGAAGAATGAACAAGGATCAATGATCAATGACGAATGAACGATGAAGAATGAACAAGGATTAATGGTCAATGACAAATGAACGATGAAGAATGAACAAGGATCAATGATCAATGAAGAATAAACGATGAAGAATGAACAAGGATCAATGATCAATGAAGAATGAACGATGAAGAATGAACAAGGATCAATGGTCAATGACGAATGAACGATGAAGAATGAACAAGGATCAGTGGTCAATGACGAATGAACGATGAAGAATGAACAAGGATCAATGATCAATGAAGAATGAACGATGAAGAATGAACAAGGATCAATGATCGATGAATAATGAACGATGAAGAATGAACAAAGCTCAATGATCAATGACGAATGAACGATGAAGAATGAACAAGGATCAATGATCAATGAAGAATGAACGATAAAGAATGAACAAGGATCAATGATCAATGAAGAATGAACGATGAAGAATGAACAAGGATCAATGGTCAATGACGAATGAACGATGAAGAATGAACAAGTATCAATGGTTAATGACGAATGAACGATGAAAAATGAACAAGGATCAATGATCAATGAAGAATGAACGATGAAGAATGAACAAGGATCAATGATCAATGAAGAATAAACAAGAATTATTGGTCAATGACGAATGAACGATGAAGAATGAACAAGGATCAATGATCAATGAAGAATTAACGATGAAGAATGAACAAGGATCAATGATCAATGAATAATAAACGATGAAGAATGAACAAGGATCAATGGTTAATGACGAATGAACGATGAAGAATGAACAAGGATCAATGATCAATGAAGAATAAACAAGAATTATTGGTTAATGACGAATAAACGATGAAGAATGAACAAGGATCAATGATCAATGAACAATGAACGATGAAGAATGAACAAGGATCAATGATCAATGAAGAATGAACGATGAAGAATGAACAAGGATTAATGGTCAATGACGTATGAACGATGAAGAATGAACAAGGATCAATGATCAATGAAGAATAAACGATGAAGAATGAACAAGGATCATTGATCAATGAAGAATGAACGATGAAGAATGAACAAGGATCAATGATCAATGACGAATGAACTATGAAGAATGAACAAGGATCAATGATCAATGAAAAATGAACGATGAAGAATGAACAAGGATTAATGGTGAATGACGAATGAACGATGAAGAATGAAAAAGGATCAATGATCAAGGAAGAATGAACAATGAAGAATGAACAAGGATCAATGATCAATGAAGAATGGACGATGAAGAATGAACAAGAATTAATGGTCAATGATGAATGAACGATGAAGAATGAACAAGGATCAATGATCAATGAAGAATTAACGATGAAGAATGAACAAGGATCAATGATCAATGAAGAATGAACGATGAAGAATGAACAAGGATCAATGATCAATGAAGAATGAACGATGAAGAATGAACAAGGATCAATGATCAATAAAGAATGAACGATGAATAATGAACAAGGATCAATGATCAATGAAGAATGAACGATGAAGAATGAACAAGGATCAATGATCAATGACGAATGAACGATGAAGAATGAACGAGGATTAATGGTCAATGACAAATGAACGATGAAGAATGAACAAGGATCAATGATCAATGAAGAATGAACGATGAAGAATGAACAAGGATCAATGATCAATGAAGAATAAACGATGAAGAATGAACAAGGATCAATGATCGATGAATAATGAACGATGAAGAATGAACAAAGCTCAATGATCAATGACGAATAAACCATGAAGTATGAACAAGGATCAATGATCAATGAAGAATGAACGATGAAGAATGAACAAGGATCAATGATCAATGAAGAATAAACGATGAAGAATGAACAAGGATCAATGATCAATGAAGAATAAACGATGAAGAATGAACAAGGATCAATGGTTAATGACGAATGAAAGATGAAGAATGAACAAGGATCAATGATCAATGAAGAATAAACAAGAATTATTGGTTAATGACGAATGAACGATAAAGAATGAACAAGGATCAATGATCAATGAATAATGAACGATGAAGAATGAACAAGGATCAATGATCAATGAAGAATGAACGATGAAGAATGAACAAGGATCAATTATCAATGAAGAATGAACGATGAAGAATGAACAAGGATCAACGATCAATGAAGAAGGAACGATGAAGAATGAACAAAGATCAATGATCAATGACGAATGAACGATGAAGAATGAACAAGGATCAATGATCAATGAAGAATATACGATGAAGAATGAACAAGGATCAATGATCAATGAAGAATGAACAAGAATTAATGGTCCGTAACGAATGAACGATGAAGAATGAACAAGGATCAATGATCAATGACGAATGAACGATGAAGAATGAACAAGGATCAATGATCAATAAAGAAAGAACGATGAAGAATGAACAAGTATCAATGATCAATGAAGAATGAACGATGAAGAATGAACAAGGATCAATGATCAATGACGAATGAACGATGAAGAATGAACAAGGATTAATGGTCAATGACAAATGAACGATGAAGAATGAACAAGGATCAATGATCAATGAAGAATAAACGATGAAGAATGAACAAGGATCAATGATCAATGAAGAATGAACGATGAAGAATGAA
This sequence comes from Amaranthus tricolor, assembly GCF_026212465.1. Lineage (NCBI taxonomy): Eukaryota > Viridiplantae > Streptophyta > Magnoliopsida > Caryophyllales > Amaranthaceae > Amaranthus > Amaranthus tricolor. The sequence goes on from NC_080063.1 coordinate 2,232,406, forward strand.
CAAGGATCAATGGTCAATGACGAATGAACGATGAAGAATGAACAAGGATCAGTGGTCAATGACGAATGAACGATGAAGAATGAACAAGGATCAATGATCAATGAAGAATGAACGATGAAGAATGAACAAGGATCAATGATCGATGAATAATGAACGATGAAGAATGAACAAAGCTCAATGATCAATGACGAATGAACGATGAAGAATGAACAAGGATCAATGATCAATGAAGAATGAACGATAAAGAATGAACAAGGATCAATGATCAATGAAGAATGAACGATGAAGAATGAACAAGGATCAATGGTCAATGACGAATGAACGATGAAGAATGAACAAGTATCAATGGTTAATGACGAATGAACGATGAAAAATGAACAAGGATCAATGATCAATGAAGAATGAACGATGAAGAATGAACAAGGATCAATGATCAATGAAGAATAAACAAGAATTATTGGTCAATGACGAATGAACGATGAAGAATGAACAAGGATCAATGATCAATGAAGAATTAACGATGAAGAATGAACAAGGATCAATGATCAATGAATAATAAACGATGAAGAATGAACAAGGATCAATGGTTAATGACGAATGAACGATGAAGAATGAACAAGGATCAATGATCAATGAAGAATAAACAAGAATTATTGGTTAATGACGAATAAACGATGAAGAATGAACAAGGATCAATGATCAATGAACAATGAACGATGAAGAATGAACAAGGATCAATGATCAATGAAGAATGAACGATGAAGAATGAACAAGGATTAATGGTCAATGACGTATGAACGATGAAGAATGAACAAGGATCAATGATCAATGAAGAATAAACGATGAAGAATGAACAAGGATCATTGATCAATGAAGAATGAACGATGAAGAATGAACAAGGATCAATGATCAATGACGAATGAACTATGAAGAATGAACAAGGATCAATGATCAATGAAAAATGAACGATGAAGAATGAACAAGGATTAATGGTGAATGACGAATGAACGATGAAGAATGAAAAAGGATCAATGATCAAGGAAGAATGATCAATGAAGAATGAACAAGGATCAATGATCAATGAAGAATGAACGATGAAGAATGAACAAGAATTAATGGTCAATGATGAATGAACGATGAAGAATGAACAAGGATCAATGATCAATGAAGAATTAACGATGAAGAATGAACAAGGATCAATGATCAATGAAGAATGAACGATGAAGAATGAACAAGGATCAATGATCAATGAAGAATGAACGATGAAGAATGAACAAGGATCAATGATCAATTAAGAATGAACGATGAAGAATGAACAAGGATCAATGATCAATGAAGAATGAACGATGAAGAATGAACAAGGATCAATGATCAATGACGAATGAACGATGAAGAATGAACGAGGATTAATGGTCAATGACAAATGAACGATGAAGAATAAACAAGGATCAATGATCAATGAAGAATGAACGATGAAGAATGAACAAGGATCAATGATCAATGAAGAATGAACGATGAAGAATGAACAAGGATCAATGATCGATGAATAATGAACGATGAAGAATGAACAAAGCTCAATGATCAATGACGTATAAACCATGAAGTATGAACAAGGATCAATGATCAATGAAGAATGAACGATGAAGAATGAACAAGGATCAATGATCAATGAAGAATAAACGATGAAGAATGAACAAGGATCAATGATCAATGAAGAATAAACGATGAAGAATGAACAAGGATCAATGGTTAATGACGAATGAAAGATGAAGAATGAACAAGGATCAATGATCAATGAAGAATAAACAAGAATTATTGGTTAATGACGAATGAACGATAAAGAATGAACAAGGATGAATGATCAATGAATAATGAACGATGAAGAATGAACAAGGATCAATGATCAATGAAGAATGAACGATGAAGAATGAACAAGGATCAATTATCAATGAAGAATGAACGATGAAGAATGAACAAGGATCAACGATCAATGAAGAAGGAACGATGAAGAATGAACAAAGATCAATGATCAATGACGAATGAATGATGAAGAATGAACAAGGATCAATGATCAATGAAGAATAAACGATGAAGAATGAACAAGGATCAATGACCAATGAAGAATGAACAAGAATTAATGGTCCGTAACGAATGAACGATGAAGAATGAACAAGGATCAATGATCAATGACGAATGAACGATGAAGAATGAACAAGGATCAATGATCAATAAAGAAAGAACGATGAAGAATGAACAAGTATCAATGATCAATGAAGAATGAACGATGAAGAATGAACAAGGATCAATGATCAATGACGAATGAACGATGAAGAATGAACAAGGATTAATGGTCAATGACAAATGAACGATGAAGAATGAACAAGGATCAATGATCAATGAAGAATAAACGATGAAGAATGAACAAGGATCAATGATCAATGAAGAATGAACGATGAAGAATGAACAAGGATCAATGATCGATGAATAATGAACGATGAAGAATGAACAAAGCTCAATGATCAATGACGAATGAACGATGAAGAATGAACAAGGATCAATGATCAATGAATAATGAACGATGAAGAATGAACAAGGATCAATGATCAATGAAGAATAAACGATGAAGAATGAACAAGGATCAATGGTCAATGACGAATGAACGATGAAGAATGAACAAGGATCAGTGGTCAATGACGAATGAACGATGAAGAATGAACAAGGATCAATGATCAATGAAGAATGAACGATGAAGAATGAACAAGGATCAATGATCGATGAATAATGAACGATAAAGAATGAACAAGGATCAATGATCAATGAAGAATGAACGATGAAGAATGAACAAGGATCAGTGGTCAATGACGAATGAACGATGAAGAATGAACAAGTATCAATGGTTAATGACGAATGAACGATGAAAAATGAACAAGGATCAATGATCAATGAAGAATGAACGATGAAGAATGAACAAGGATCAATGATCAATGAAGAATAAACAAGAATTATTGGTCAATGACGAATGAACGATGAAGAATGAACAAGGATCAATGATCAATGAAGAATTAACGATGAAGAATGAACAAGGATCAATGATCAATGAATAATAAACGATGAAGAATGAACAAGGATCAATGGTTAATGACGAATGAACGATGAAGAATGAACAAGGATCAATGATCAATGAAGAATAAACAAGAATTATTGGTTAATGACGAATGAACGATGAAGAATGAACAAGGATCAATGATCAATGAATAATGAACGATGAAGAATGAACAAGGATCAATGATCAATGAAGAATGAACGATGAAGAATGAACAAGGATCAATTATCAATGAAGAATGAACGATGAAGAATGAACAAGGATCAACGATCAATGATGAAGGAACGATGAAGAATGAACAAAGATCAATGAACAATGACGAATGAACGATGAAGAATGAACAAGGATCAATGATCAATGAAGAAGGAACGATGAAGAATGAGCAAGGATCAATGATCAATGAAGAATGAACAAGAATTAATGGTCCGTAACGAATGAACGATGAAGAATGAACAAGGATCAATGATCAATGACGAATGAACGATGAAGAATGAACAAGGATCAATGATCAATAAAGAAAGAACGATGAAGAATGAACAAGGATCAATGATCAATGAAGAATGAACGATGAAGAATGAACAAGGATTAATGGTCAATGACAAATGAACGATGAAGAATGAACAAGGATCAATGATCAATGAAGAATAAACGATGAAGAATGAACAAGGATCAATGATCAATGAAGAATGAACGATGAAGAATGAACAAGGATCAATTATCAATGAAGAATGAACGATGAAGAATGAACAAGGATCAACGATCAATGAAGAAGGAACGATGAAGAATGAACAAAGATCAATGATCAATGACGAATGAATGATGAAGAATGAACAAGGATCAATGATCAATGAAGAATAAACGATGAAGAATGAACAAGGATCAATGATCAATGAAGAATGAACAAGAATTAATGGTCCGTAACGAATGAACGATGAAGAATGAACAAGGATCAATGATCAATCACGAATGAACGATGAAGAATGAACAAGGATCAATGATCAATAAAGAAAGAACGATGAAGAATGAACAAGTATCAATGATCAATGAAGAATGAACGATGAAGAATGAACAAGGATCAATGATCAATGACGAATGAACGATGAAGAATGAACAAGGATTAATGGTCAATGACAAATGAACGATGAAGAATGAACAAGGATCAATGATCAATGAAGAATAAACGATGAAGAATGAACAAGGATCAATGATCAATGAAGAATGAACGATGAAGAATGAACAAGGATCAATGATCGATGAATAATGAACGATGAAGAATGAACAAAGCTCAATGATCAATGACGAATGAACGATGAAGAATGAACAAGGATCAATGATCAATGAATAATGAACGATGAAGAATGAACAAGGATCAATGATCAATGAAGAATAAACGATGAAGAATGAACAAGGATCAATGGTCAATGACGAATGAACGATGAAGAATGAACAAGGATCAGTGGTCAATGACGAATGAACTATGAAGAATGAACAAGGATCAATGATCAATGAAGAATGAACGATGAAGAATGAACAAGGATCAATGATCGATGAATAATGAACGATAAAGAATGAACAAGGATCAATGATCAATGAAGAATGAACGATGAAGAATGAACAAGGATCAGTGGTCAATGACGAATGAACGATGAAGAATGAACAAGTATCAATGGTTAATGACGAATGAACGATGAAAAATGAACAAGGATCAATGATCAATGAAGAATGAACGATGAAGAATGAACAAGGATCAATGATCAATGAAGAATAAACAAGAATTATTGGTCAATGACGAATGAACGATGAAGAATGAACAAGGATCAATGATCAATGAAGAATTAACGATGAAGAATGAACAAGGATCAATGATCAATGAATAATAAACGATGAAGAATGAACAAGGATCAATGGTTAATGACGAATGAACGATGAAGAATGAACAAGGATCAATGATCAATGAAGAATAAACAAGAATTATTGGTTAATGACGAATGAACGATGAAGAATGAACAAGGATCAATGATCAATGAATAATGAACGATGAAGAATGAACAAGGATCAATGATCAATAAAGAATGAACGATGAAGAATGAACAAGGATCAATTATCAATGAAGAATGAACGATGAAGAATGAACAAGGATCAACGATCAATGATGAAGGAACGATGAAGAATGAACAAAGATCAATGATCAATGACGAATGAGCGATGAAGAATGAACAAGGATCAATGATCAATGAAGAAGGAACGATGAAGAATGAGCAAGGATCAATGATCAATGAAGAATGAACAAGAATTAATGGTCCGTAACGAATGAACGATGAAGAATGAACAAGGATCAATGATCAATGACGAATGAACGATGAAGAATGAACAAGGATCAATGATCAATAAAGAAAGAACGATGAAGAATGAACAAGGATCAATGATCAATGAAGAATGAACGATGAAGAATGAACAAGGATTAATGGTCAATGACAAATGAACGATGAAGAATGAACAAGGATCAATGATCAATGAAGAATAAACGATGAAGAATGAACAAGGATCAATGATCAATGAAGAATGAACGATGAAGAATGAACAAGGATCAATTATCAATGAAGAATGAACGATGAAGAATGAACAAGGATCAACGATCAATGAAGAAGGAACGATGAAGAATGAACAAAGATCAATGATCAATGACGAATGAACGATGAAGAATGAACAAGGATCAATGATCAATGAAGAATAAACGATGAAGAATGAACAAGGATCAATGATCAATGAAGAATGAACAAGAATTAATGGTCCGTAACGAATGAACGATGAAGAATGAACAAGGATCAATGATCAATGACGAATGAACGATGAAGAATGAACAAGGATCAATGATCAATAAAGAAAGAACGATGAAGAATGAACAAGTATCAATGATCAATGAAGAATGAACGATGACGAATGAACAAGGATTAATGGTGAATGACGAATGAACGATGAAGAAGTAACAAGGATCAATGATCAATGACGAATGAACGATGAAGAATGAACAAGGATTAATGGTCAATGACAAATGAACGATGAAGAATGAAAAAGGATCAATGATCAATGAAGAATAAACGATGAAGAATGAACAAGGATCAATGATCAATGAAGAATGAACGATGAAGAATGAACAAGGATCAATGATCAATGAAGAATGAACGATGAAGAATGAACAAGGATCAATTATCAATGAAGAATGAACGATGAAGAATGAACAAGGATCAACGATCAATGAAGAAGGAACGATGAAGAATGAACAAAGATCAATGATCAATGACGAATGAACGATGAAGAATGAACAAGGATCAATGATCAATGAAGAATAAACGATGAAGAATGAACAAGGATCAATGATCAATGAAGAATGAACAAGAATTAATGGTCCGTAACGAATGAACGATGAAGAATGAACAAGGATCAATGATCAATGACGAATGAACGATGAAGAATGAACAAGGATCAATGATCAATAAAGAAAGAACGATGAAGAATGAACAAGTATCAATGATCAATGAAGAATGAACGATGACGAATGAACAAGGATTAATGGTGAATGACGAATGAACGATGAAGAAGTAACAAGGATCAATGATCAATGACGAATGAACGATGAAGAATGAACAAGGATTAATGGTCAATGACAAATGAACGATGAAGAATGAAAAAGGATCAATGATCAATGAAGAATAAACGATGAAGAATGAACAAGGATCAATGATCAATGAAGAATGAACGATGAAGAATGAACAAGGATCAATGATCGATGAATAATGAACGATGAAGAATGAACAAAGCTCAATGATCAATGACGAATGAACGATGAAGAATGAACAAGGATCAATGATCAATGAAGAATGAACGATGAAGAATGAACAAGGATCAATGGTCAATGACGAATGAACGATGAAGAATGAACAAGGATCAATGATCAATGAAGAATGAACGATGAAGAATGAACAAGGATCAATGCTCAATGACGAATAAACGATGAAGAATGAACAAGGATCAATGATCAATGAAGAATGAACGATAAAGAATGAACAAGGATCAATGATCAATGAAGAATGAACGATGAAGAATGAACAAGGATCAATGGTCAATGACGAATGAACGATGAAGAATGAACAAGTATCAATGGTTAATGACGAATGAACGATGAAAAATGAACAAGGATCAATGATCAATGAAGAATGAACGATGAAGAATGAACAAGGATCAATGATCAATGAAGAATGAACAAGATTTAATGGTCAATGACTAATGAACGATGAAGAATGAACAAGGATCAACGATCAATGAAGAAGGAACGATGAAGAATGAACAAAGATCAATGATCAATGACGAATGAAAGATGAAGAATGAACAAGGATCAATGATCAATGAAGAATGAACGATGAAGATTGAACAAGGATCAATGATCAATGAAGAATGAACAAGAATTAATGGTCAGTAACGAATGAACGATGAAGAATGAACAAGGATTAATGGTCAATGACAAATGAACGATGAAGAATGAACAAGGATCAATGATCAATGAAGAATAAACGATGAAGAATGAACAAGGATCAATGATCAATGAAGAATGAACGATGAAGAATGAACAAGGATCAATGATCGATGAATAATGAACAAGGATCAATGATCAATGAAGAATAAACGATGAAGAATGAACAAGGATCATTGATCAATGAAGAATGAACGATGAAGAATGAACAAGGATCAATGATCAATGACGAATGAACTATGAAGAATGAACAAGGATCAATGATCAATGAAGAATGAACGATGAAGAATGAACAAGGATTAATGGTGAATGACGAATGAACGATAAAGAATGAACAAGGATCAATGATCAATGACGAATGAACGATGAAGAATGAACAAGGATCAATGATCAATAAAGAAAGAACCATGAAGAATGAACAAGTATCAATGATCAATGAAGAATGAACGATGAAGAATGAACAAGGATCAATGATCAATGACGAATGAACGATGAAGAATGCACAAGGATTAATGGTCAATGACAAATGAACGATGAAGAATGAACAAGGATCAATGAAGAATAAACGATGAAGAATGAACAAGGATCAATGATCAATGAAGAATGAACGATGAAGAATGAACAAGGATCAATGATTGATGAATAATGAACGATGAAGAATGAACAAAGCTCAATGATCAATGACGAATGAACGATGAAGAATGAACAAGGATCAATGATCAATGAAGAATGAACGATGAAGAATGAACAAGGATCAATGATCAATGAAGAATAAACGATGAAGAATGAACAAGGATCAATGGTCAATGACGAATGAACGATGAAGAATGAACAAGGATCAGTGATCAATGAAGAATGAACGATGAAGAATGAACAAGGATCAATGGTCAATGACGAATGAACGATGAAGAATGAACAAGGATCAATGATCAATGAAGAATAAACGATGAAGAATGAACAAGGATCAATGCTCAATGACGAATGAACGATGAAGAATGAACAAGGATCAATGATCAATGAAGAATGAACGATGAAGAATGAACAAGGATCAATGATCAATGAAGAATGAACGATAAAGAATGAACAAGGATCAATGATCAATGAAGAATGAACGATGAAGAATGAACAAGGATCAATGGTCAATGACGAATGAACGATGAAGAATGAACATGTATCAATGGTTAATGACGAATGAACGATGAAAAATGAACAAGGATCAATGATCAATGAAGAATGAACGATGAAGAATGAACAAGGATCAATGATCAATGAAGAATGAACAAGATTTAATGCTCAATGACTAATGAACGATGAAGAATGAACAAGGATCAACGATCAATGAAGAAGGAACGATGAAGAATGAACAAAGATCAATGATCAATGACGAATGAACGATGAAGAATGAACAAGGATCAATGATCAATGAAGAATGAACGATGAAGAATGAACAAGGATCAATGATCAATGAAGAATGAACAAGAATTAATGGTCAGTAACGAATGAACGATGAAGAATGAACAAGGATCAATGATCAATGACGAATGAACGATGAAGAATGAACAAGGATCAATGATCAATAAAGAAAGAACGATGAAGAATAAACAAGGATCAATGATAAATGACTAATGAACGATGAAGAATGAACAAGGATAAATGATCAATGAAGAATGAACGATTAAGAATGAACAAGGATCAATGATCAATGACGAATGAACGATGAAGAATGAACAAGGATCAATGATCAATGAACAATGAACGATGAAGAATGAACAAAGATCAATGATCAATGAACAATGAACGATGAAGAATGAACAAGGATTAATGGTCAATAACGAATGAACGATGAAGAATGAACAAGGATCAATGATCAATGAAGAATAAACGATGAAGAATGAACAAGGATCATTGATCAATGAAGAATGAACGATGAAGAATGAACAAGGATCAATGATCAATGACGAATGAACTATGAAGAATGAACAAGGATCAATGATCAATGAAGAATGAACGATGAAGAATGAACAAGGATTAATGGTGAATGACGAATGAACGATGAAGAATGAAAAAGGATCAATGATCAATGAAGAATGAACAATGAAGAATGAACAAGGATCAATGATCAATGAAGAATGAACGATGAAGAATGAACAAGAATTAATGGTCAATGATGAATGAACGATGAAGAATGAACAAGGATCAATGATCAATGAAGAATTAACGATGAAGAATGAACAAGGATCAATGATCAATGAAGAATGAACGATGAAGAATTAACAAGGATCAATGATCAATGAAGAATGAACGATGAAGAATGAACAAGGATCAATGATCAATGAAGAATGAATGATGAAGAATGAACAAGGATCAATGATCAATGAAGAATGAACGATGAAGAATGAACAAGGATCAATGATCAATGACGAATGAACGATGAAGAATGAACGAGGATTAATGGTCAATGACAAATGAACGATGAAGAATGAACAAGGATCAATGATCAATGAAGAATGAACGATGAAGAATGAACAAGGATCAATGATCAATGAAGAATAAACGATGAAGAATGAACAAGGATCAATGGTTAATGACGAATGAACGATGAAGAATGAACAAGGATCAATGATCAATGAAGAATAAACAAGAATTATTGGTTAATGACGAATGAACGATAAAGAATGAACAAGGATCAATGATCAATGAATAATGAACGATGAAGAATGAACAAGGATCAATGATCAATGAAGAATGAACGATGAAGAATGAACAAGGATCAATTATCAATGAAGAATGAACGATGAAGAATGAACAAGGATCAACGATCAATGAAGAAGGAACGATGAAGAATGAACAAAGATCAATGATCAATGACGAATGAACGATGAAGAATGAACAAGGATCAATGATCAATGAAGAATGAACGATGAAGAATGAATAAGGATCAATGATCAATGACGAATGAACGATGAAGAATGAACAAGGATCAATGATCAATAAAGAAAGAACGATGAAGAATGAACAAGTATCAATGATCAATGAAGAATGAACGATGAAGAATGAACAAGGATCAATGATCAATGACGAATGAACGATGAAGAATGAACAAGGATTAATGGTCAATGACAAATGAACGATGAAGAATGAACAAGGATCAATAATCAATGAAGAATAAACGATGAAGAATGAACAAGGATCAATGATCAATGAAGAATGAACGATGAAGAATGAACAATGACCAATGATCGATGAATAATGAACGATGAAGAATGAACAAAGCACAATGATCAATGACGAATGAACGATGAAGAATGAACAAGGATCAATGATCAATGAAGAATGAACGATGAAGAATGAACAAGGATCAATGATCAATGAAGAATAAACGATGAAGAATGAACAAGGATCAATGGTCAATGACGAATGAACGATGAAGAATGAACAAGGATCAATGATCAATGAAGAATGAACGATGAAGAATGAACAAGGATCAATGGTCAATGACGAATGAACGATGAAGAATGAACAAGGATCAATGATCAATGAAGAATGAACGATAAAGAATGAACAAGGATCAATGATCAATGAAGAATGAACGATGAAGAATGAACAAGGATCAATGGTCAATGACGAATGAACGATGAAGAATGAACAAGTATCAATGGTTAATGACGAATGAACGATGAAAAATGAACAAGGATCAATGATCAATGAAGAATGAACGATGAAGAATGAACAATGATCAATGATCAATGAAGAATAAACAAGAATTATTGGTCAATGACGAATGAACGATGAAGAATGAACAAGGATCAATGATCAATGAAGAATTAACGATGAAGAATGAACCAGGATCAATGATCAATGAAGAATAAACGATGAAGAATGAACAAGGATCAATGGTTAATGACGAATGAACGATGAAGAATGAACAAGGATCAATGATCAATGAAGAATAAACAAGAATTATTGGTTAATGACGAATGAACGATGAAGAATGAACAAGGATCAATGATCAATGAATAATGAACGATGAAGAATGAACAAGGATCAATGATCAATGAAGAATGAACGATGAAGAATGAACAAGGATCAATTATCAATGAAGAATGAACGATGAAGAATGAACAAGGATCAACGATCAATGAAGAAGGAACGATGAAGAATGAACAAAGATCAATGATCAATGACGAATGAACGATGAAGAATGAACAAGGATCAATGATCAATGAAGAATGAACGATGAAGAATGAGCAAGGATCAATGATCAATGAAGAATGAACAAGAATTAATGGTCAGTAATGAATGAACGATGAAGAATGAACAAGGATCAATGATCAATGACGAATGAACGATGAAGAATGAACAAGGATCAATGATCAATAAAGAAAGAACGATGAAGAATAAACAAGGATCAATGATCAATGAAGAATGAACGATGAAGAATGAACAAGGATCAATGATCAATGACGAATGAACGATGAAGAATGAACAAGGATTAATGGTCACTGACAAATGAACGATGAAGAATGAACAAGGATCAATGATCAATGAAGAATAAACGATGAACAATGAACAAGGACCAATGATCAATGAAGAGTGAACGATGAAGAATGAACAAGGATCAATGATCGATGAATAATGAACGATGAAGAATGAACAAAGCTCAATGATCAATGACGAATGAATGATGAAGAATGAACAAGGATCAATGATCAATGAAGAATGAACGATGAAGAATGAACAAGGATCAACGATCAATGAAGAATAAACGATGAAGAATGAACAAGGATCAATGGTCAATGACGAATGAACGATGAAGAATGAACAAGGATCAATGATCAATGAAGAATGAACGATGAAGAATGAACAAGGATCAATGGTCAATGACGAATGAACGATGAAGAATGAACAAGGATTAATGATCAATGAAGAATGAACGATGAAGAATGAACAAGGATCAATGCTCAATGACGAATGAATGGTGAAGAATGAACAAGGATCAATGGTCAATGAAGAATGAACGATAATGAATGAACAAGGATCAATGATCAATGAAGAATGAACGATGAAGAATGAACAAGGATCAATGATCAATGACGAATGAACGAAGAAGAATGAACAAGGATCAATGATCAATGAAGAATTAACGATGAAGAATGAAAAAGGATCAATGATCAATGAAGAATAAACGATGAAGAATGAACAAGTATCAATGGTTAATGACGAATGAACAATGAAAAATGAACAAGGATCAATGATCAATGAAGAATGAACGATGAAGAATGAACAAGGATCAATGATCAATGAAGAATAAACAAGAATTATTGGTCAATGACGAATGAACGATGAAGAATGAACAAGGATTAATGCTCAATGACGAATGAACGGTGAAGAATGAACAAGGATCAATGATCAATAAAGAATGAACGATGAAGAATCAACGAAGAAGAATGAACAAGGATCAATGATCAATGAAGAATGAACGATGAAGAATGAACAAGGATCAATGATCAATGACGAATGAACGAAGAAGAATGAACAAGGATCAATGATCAATGAAGAATTAACGATGAAGAATGAACAAGGATCAATGATCAATGAAGAATAAACGATGAAGAATGAACAAGGATCAATGATCGATGAATAATGAACAAGGATCAATGATCAATGAAGAATAAACGATGAAAAATGAACAAGGATCATTGATCAATGAAGAATGAACGATGAAGAATGAACAAGGATCAATGATCAATGACGAATGAACTATGAAGAATGAACAAGGATCAATGATCAATGAAGAATGAACGATGAAGAATGAACAAGGATTAATGGTGAATGACGAATGAACGATGAAGAATGAACAAGGATCAATGATCAATGACGAATGAACGATGAAGAATGAACAAGGATCAATGATCAATAAAGAAAGAACCATGAAGAATGAACAAGTATCAATGATCAATGAAGAATGAACGATGAAGAATGAACAAGGATCAATGATCAATGACGAATGAACGATGAAGAATGAACAAGGATTAATGGTCAATGACAAATGAACGATGAAGAATGAACAAGGATCAATGATCAATGAAGAATAAACGATGAAGAATGAACAAGGATCAATGATCAATGAAGAATGAACGATGAAGAATGAACAAGGATCAATGATCGATGAATAATGAACGATGAAGAATGAACAAAGCTCAATAATCAATGACGAATGAACGATGAAGAATGAACAAGGATCAATGATCAATGAAGAATGAACGATGAAGAATGAACAAGGATCAATGATCAATGAAGAATAAACGATGAAGAATGAACAAGGTTCAATGGTCAATGAAGAATAAACAAGAATTATTGGTCAATGACGAATGAACGATGAAGAATGAACAAGGATCAATGATCAATGAAGAATTAACGATGAAGAATGAAAAAGGATCAATGATCAATGAAGAATAAACGATGAAGAATGAACAAGTATCAATGGTTAATGACGAATGAACAATGAAAAATGAACAAGGATCAATGATCAATGAAGAATGAACGATGAAGAATGAACAAGGATCAATGATCAATGAAGAATAAACAAGAATTATTGGTCAATGACGAATGAACGATGAAGAATGAACAAGGATCAATGATCAATGAAGAATTAACGATGAAGAATGAAAAAGGATCAATGATCAATGAAGAATAAACGATGAAGAATGAACAAGGATCAATGATCAATAAAGAAAGAACCATGAAGAATGAACAAGTATCAATGATCAATGAAGAATGAACGATGAAGAATGAACAAGGATCAATGATCAATGACGAATGAACGATGAAGAATGAACAAGGATTAATGGTCAATGACAAATGAACGATGAAGAATGAACAAGGATCAATGATCAATGAAGAATAAACGATGAAGAATGAACAAGGATCAATGATCAATGAAGAATGAACGATGAAGAATGAACAAGAATCAATGATCGATGAATAATGAACGATGAAGAATGAACAAAGCTCAATAATCAATGACGAATGAACGATGAAGAATGAACAAGGATCAATGATCAATGAAGAATGAACGATGAAGAATGAACAAGGATCAATGATCAATGAAGAATAAACGATGAAGAATGAACAAGGATCAATGGTTAATGACGAATGAACGATGAAGAATGAACAAGGATCAATGATCAATGAAGAATAAACAAGAATTATTGGTTAATGACGAATGAACGATGAAGAATGAACAAGGATCAATGATCAATGAATAATGAACGATGAAGAATGAACAAGGATCAATGATCAATGAAGAATGAACGATGAAGAATGAACAAGGATCAATTATCAATGAAGAATGAACGATGAAGAATGAACAAGGATCAACGATCAATGAAGAAGGAACGATGAAGAATGAACAAAGATCAATGATCAATGACGAATGAACGATGAAGAATGAACAAGGATCAATGATCAATGAAGAATGAACGATGAAGAATGAGCAAGGATCAATGATCAATGAAGAATGAACAAGAATTAATGGTCAGTAATGAATGAACGATGAAGAATGAACAAGGATCAATGATCAATGACGAATGAACGATGAAGAATGAACAAGCATCAATGATCAATAAAGAAAGAACGATGAAGAATAAACAAGGATCAATGATCAATGAAGAATGAACGATGAAGAATGAACAAGGATCAATGATCAATGACGAATGAACGATGAAGAATGAACAAGGATTAATGGTCACTGACAAATGAACGATGAAGAATGAACAAGGATCAATGATCAATGAAGAATAAACGATGAACAATGAACAAGGATCAATGATCAATGAAGAGTGAACGATGAAGAATGAACAAGGATCAATGATCGATGAATAATGAACGATGAAGAATGAACAAAGCTCAATGATCAATGACGAATGAATGATGAAGAATGAACAAGGATCAATGATCAATGAAGAATGAACGATGAAGAATGAACAAGGATCAACGATCAATGAAGAATAAACGATGAAGAATGAACAAGGATCAATGGTCAATGACGAATGAACGATGAAGAATGAACAAGGATCAATGATCAATGAAGAATGAACGATGAAGAATGAACAAGGATCAATGGTCAATGACGAATGAACGATGAAGAATGAACAAGGATCAATGATCAATGAAGAATGAACGATGAAGAATGAACAAGGATCAATGCTCAATGACGAATGAATGGTGAAGAATGAACAAGGATCAATGGTCAATGAAGAATGAACGATAAAGAATGAACAAGGATCAATGATCAATGAAGAATGAACGATGAAGAATGAACAAGGATCAATGATCAATGACGAATGAACGAAGAAGAATGAACAAGGATCAATGATCAATGAAGAATAAACGATGAAGAATGAAAAAGGATCAATGATCAATGAAGAATAAACGATGAAGAATGAACAAGTATCAATGGTTAATGACGAATGAACAATGAAAAATGAACAAGGATCAATGATCAATGAAGAATGAACGATGAAGAATGAACAAGGATCAATGATCAATGAAGAATAAACAAGAATTATTGGTCAATGACGAATGAACGATGAAGAATGAACAAGGATTAATGCTCAATGACGAATGAACGGTGAAGAATGAACAAGGATCAATGATCAATAAAGAATGAACGATGAAGAATCAACGAAGAAGAATGAACAAGGATCAATGATCAATGAAGAATGAACGATGAAGAATGAACAAGGATCAATGATCAATGACGAATGAACGAAGAAGAATGAACAAGGATCAATGATCAATGAAGAATTAACGATGAAGAATGAACAAGGATCAATGATCAATGAAGAATAAACGATGAAGAATGAACAAGGATCAATGATCGATGAATAATGAACAAGGATCAATGATCAATGAAGAATAAACGATGAAAAATGAACAAGGATCATTGATCAATGAAGAATGAACGATGAAGAATGAACAAGGATCAATGATCAATGACGAATGAACTATGAAGAATGAACAAGGATCAATGATCAATGAAGAATGAACGATGAAGAATGAACAAGGATTAATGGTGAATGACGAATGAACGATGAAGAATGAACAAGGATCAATGATCAATGACGAATGAACGATGAAGAATGAACAAGGATCAATGATCAATAAAGAAAGAACCATGAAGAATGAACAAGTATCAATGATCAATGAAGAATGAACGATGAAGAATGAACAAGGATCAATGATCAATGACGAATGAACGATGAAGAATGAACAAGGATTAATGGTCAATGACAAATGAACGATGAAGAATGAACAAGGATCAATGATCAATGAAGAATAAACGATGAAGAATGAACAAGGATCAATGATCAATGAAGAATGAACGATGAAGAATGAACAAGGATCAATGATCGATGAATAATGAACGATGAAGAATGAACAAAGCTCAATAATCAATGACGAATGAACGATGAAGAATGAACAAGGATCAATGATCAATGAAGAATGAACGATGAAGAATGAACAAGGATCAATGATCAATGAAGAATAAACGATGAAGAATGAACAAGGTTCAATGGTCAATGAAGAATAAACAAGAATTATTGGTCAATGACGAATGAACGATGAAGAATGAACAAGGATCAATGATCAATGAAGAATTAACGATGAAGAATGAAAAAGGATCAATGATCAATGAAGAATAAACGATGAAGAATGAACAAGTATCAATGGTTAATGACGAATGAACAATGAAAAATGAACAAGGATCAATGATCAATGAAGAATGAACGATGAAGAATGAACAAGGATCAATGATCAATGAAGAATAAACAAGAATTATTGGTCAATGACGAATGAACGATGAAGAATGAACAAGGATCAATGATCAATGAAGAATTAACGATGAAGAATGAAAAAGGATCAATGATCAATGAAGAATAAACGATGAAGAATGAACAAGTATCAATGGTTAATGACGAATGAACAATGAAAAATGAACAAGGATCAATGATCAATGAAGAATGAACGATGAAGAATGAACAAGGATCAATGATCAATGAAGAATAAACAAGAATTATTGGTCAATGACGAATGAACGATGAAGAATGAACAAGGATTAATGCTCAATGACGAATGAACGGTGAAGAATGAACAAGGATCAATGATCAATAAAGAATGAACGATGAAGAATCAACGAAGAAGAATGAACAAGGATCAATGATCAATGAAGAATGAACGATGAAGAATGAACAAGGATCAATGATCAATGACGAATGAACGAAGAAGAATGAACAAGGATCAATGATCAATGAAGAATTAACGATGAAGAATGAACAAGGATCAATGATCAATGAAGAATAAACGATGAAGAATGAACAAGGATCAATGATCGATGAATAATGAACAAGGATCAATGATCAATGAAGAACAAACGATGAAGAATGAACAAGGATCATTGATCAATGAAGAATGAACGATGAAGAATGAACAAGGATCAATGATCAATGACGAATGAACTATGAAGAATGAACAAGGATCAATGATCAATGAAGAATGAACGATGAAGAATGAACAAGGATTAATGGTGAATGACGAATGAACGATGAAGAATGAACAAGGATCAATGATCAATGACGAATGAACGATGAAGAATGAACAAGGATCAATGATCAATAAAGAAAGAACCATGAAGAATGAACAAGTATCAATGATCAATGAAGAATGAACGATGAAGAATGAACAAGGATCAATGATCAATGAAGAATAAACGATGAAGAATGAACAAGGTTCAATGGTCAATGACGAATGAACGATGAAGAATGAACAAGGATCAGTGATCAATGAAGAATGAACGATGAAGAATGAACAAGGATCAATGGTCAATGACGAATGAACGATGAAGAATGAACAAGGATCAATGATCAATGAAGAATGAACGATGAAGAATGAACAAGGATCAATGCTCAATGACGAATGAACGATGAAGAATGAACAAGGATCAATGATCAATGAAGAATGAACGATGAAGAATGAACAAGGATCAATGATCAATGAAGAATGAACGATAAAGAATGAACAAGGATCAATGATCAATGAAGAATGAACGATGAAGAATGAACAAGGATCAATGGTCAATGACGAATGAACGATGAAGAATGAACAAGTATCAATGGTTAATGACGAATGAACGATGAAAAATGAACAAGGATCAATGATCAATGAAGAATGAACGATGAAGAATGAACAAGGATCAATGATCAATGAAGAATGAACAAGATTTAATGGTCAATGACTAATGAACGATGAAGAATGAACAAGGATCAACGATCAATGAAGAAGGAACGATGAAGAATGAACAAAGATCAATGATCAATGACGAATGAACGATGAAGAATGAACAAGGATCAATGGTCAATGACGAATGAACGATGAAGAATGAACAAGTATCAATGGTTAATGACGAATGAACGATGAAAAATGAACAAGTATCAATGCTCAATGAAGAATGAACGAGGATCAATGATCAATAAAGAATGAACGATGAAAAATGAACAAGGATCAATGACGAATGAACGATGAAGAATGAACAAGGATCTATGATCAATGAACAATGAACGATGAAGAATGAACAAGGATCAATGATCAATGAAGAATGAACAAGAATTAATGGTCAGTAACGAATGAACGATGAAGAATGAACAAGGATCAATGATCAATGACGAATGAACGATGAAGATTGAACAAGGATCAATGATCAATAAAGAAAGAACGATGAAGAATAAACAAGGATCAATGATAAATGACGAATGAACGATGAAGAATGAACAAGGATAAATGATCAATGAAGAATGAACGATTAAGAATGAACAAGGATCAATGATCAATGACGAATGAACGATAAAGAATGAACAAGGATCAATGATCAATGAACAATGAACGATGAAGAATGAACAAGGATCAATGATCAATGAACAATGAACGATGAAGAATGAACAAGGATTAATGGTCAATAACGAATGAACGATGAAGAATGAACAAGGATCAATGATCAATGAAGAATAAACGATGAAGAATGAACAAGGATCATTGATCAATGAAGAATGAACGATGAAGAATGAACAAGGATCAATGATCAATGACGAATGAACTATGAAGAATGAACAAGGATCAATGATCAATGAAGAATGAACGATGAAGAATGAATAAGGATTAATGGTGAATGACGAATGAACGATGAAGAATGAAAAAGGATCAATGATCAATGAAGAATAAACGATGAAGAATGAACAAGGATCAATGGTCAATGACGAATGAAAGATGAAGAATGAACAAGGATCAGTGATCAATGAAGAATGAACGATGAAGAATGAACAAGGATCAATGGTCAATGACGAATGAACGATGAAGAATGAACAAGGATCAATGATCAATGAAGAATGAACGATGAAGAATGAACAAGGATCAATGCTCAATGACGAATGAACGATGAAGAATGAACAAGGATCAATGATCAATGAAGAATGAACGATGAAGAATGAACAAGGATCAATGATCAATGAAGAATGAACGATAAAGAATGAACAAGGATCAATGATCAATGAAGAATGAACGATGAAGAATGAACAAGGATCAATGGTCAATGACGAATGAACGATGAAGAATGAACAAGTATCAATGGTTAATGACGAATGAACGATGAAAAATGAACAAGGATCAATGATCAATGAAGAATGAACGATGAAGAATGAACAAGGATCAATGATCAATGAAGAATGAACAAGATTTAATGGTCAATGACGAATGAACGATGAAGAATGAACAAGGATCAATGATCAATGAAGAATGAACGATGAAGAATGAACAAGGATCAATGATCAATGAAGAATGAACAAGAATTAATGGTCAGTAACGAATGAACGATGAAGAATGAACAAGGATCAATGATCAATGACGAATGAACGATGAAGAATGAACAAGGATCAATGATCAATAAAGAAAGAACGATGAAGAATAAACAAGGATCAATGATAAATGACGAATGAACGATGAAGAATGAACAAGGATAAATGATCAATGAAGAATGAACGATTAAGAATGAACAAGGATCAATGATCAATGACGAATGAACGATGAAGAATGAACAAGGATCAATGATCAATGAACAATGAACGATGAAGAATGAACAAGGATCAATGATCAATGAACAATGAACGATGAAGAATGAACAAGGATTAATGGTCAATAACGAATGAACGATGAAGAATGAACAAGGATCAATGATCAATGAAGAATAAACGATGAAGAATGAACAAGGATCATTGATCAATGAAGAATGAACGATGAAGAATGAACAAGGATCAATGATCAATGACGAATGAACTATGAAGAATGAACAAGGATCAATGATCAATGAAGAATGAACGATGAAGAATGAACAAGGATTAATGGTGAATGACGAATGAACGATGAAGAATGAAAAAGGATCAATGATCAATGAAGAATAAACGATGAAGAATGAACAAGGATCAATGGTCAATGACGAATGAAAGATGAAGAATGAACAAGGATCAGTGATCAATGAAGAATGAACGATGAAGAATGAACAAGGATCAATGGTCAATGACGAATGAACGATGAAGAATGAACAAGGATCAATGATCAATGAAGAATGAACGATGAAGAATGAACAAGGATCAATGCTCAATGACGAATGAACGATGAAGAATGAACAAGGATCAATGATCAATGAAGAATGAACGATGAAGAATGAACAAGGATCAATGATCAATGAAGAATGAACGATAAAGAATGAACAAGGATCAATGATCAATGAAGAATGAACGATGAAGAATGAACAAGGATCAATGGTCAATGACGAATGAACGATGAAGAATGAACAAGTATCAATGGTTAATGACGAATGAACGATGAAAAATGAACAAGGATCAATGATCAATGAAGAATGAACGATGAAGAATGAACAAGGATCAATGATCAATGAAGAATGAACAAGATTTAATGGTCAATGACTAATGAACGATGAAGAATGAACAAGGATCAACGATCAATGAAGAAGGAACGATGAAGAATGAACAAAGATCAATGATCAATGACGAATGAACGATGAAGAATGAACAAGGATCAATGATCAATGAAGAATGAACGATGAAGAATGAACAAGGATCAATGATCAATGAAGAATGAACAAGAATTAATGGTCAGTAACGAATGAACGATGAAGAATGAACAAGGATCAATGATCAATGACGAATGAACGATGAAGAATGAACAAGGATCAATGATCAATGAAGAAAGAACGATGAAGAATAAACAAGGATCAATGATAAATGACGAATGAACGATGAAGAATGAACAAGGATAAATGATCAATGAAGAATGAACGATTAAGAATGAACAAGGATCAATGATCAATGACGAATGAACGATGAAGAATGAACAAGGATCAATGATCAATGAACAATGAACGATGAAGAATGAACAAGGATCAATGATCAATGAACAATGAACGATGAAGAATGAACAAGGATTAATGGTCAATAACGAATGAACGATGAAGAATGAACAAGGATCAATGATCAATGAAGAATAAACGATGAAGAATGAACAAGGATCATTGATCAATGAAGAATGAACGATGAAGAATGAACAAGGATCAATGATCAATGACGAATGAACTATGAAGAATGAACAAGGATCAATGATCAATGAAGAATGAACGATGAAGAATGAACAAGGATTAATGGTGAATGACGAATGAACGATGAAGAATGAAAAAGGATCAATGATCAATGAAGAATAAACGATGAAGAATGAACAAGGATCAGTGGTCAATGACGAATGAAAGATGAAGAATGAACAAGGATCAGTGATCAATGAAGAATGAACGATGAAGAATGAACAAGGATCAATGGTCAATGACGAATGAACGATGAAGAATGAACAAGGATCAATGATCAATGAAGAATGAACGATGAAGAATGAACAAGGATCAATGCTCAATGACGAATGAACGATGAAGAATGAACAAGGATCAATGATCAATGAAGAATGAACGATGAAGAATGAACAAGGATCAATGATCAATGAAGAATGAACGATAAAGAATGAACAAGGATCAATGATCAATGAAGAATGAACCATGAAGAATGAACAAGGATCAATGGTCAATGACGAATGAACGATGAAGAATGAACAAGTATCAATGGTTAATGACGAATGAACGATGAAAAATGAACAAGGATCAATGATCAATGAAGAATGAACGATGAAGAATGAACAAGGATCAATGATCAATGAAGAATGAACAAGATTTAATGGTCAATGACTAATGAACGATGAAGAATGAACAAGGATCAACGATCAATGAAGAAGGAACGATGAAGAATGAACAAAGATCAATGATCAATGACGAATGAACGATGAAGAATGAACAAGGATCAATGATCAATGAAGAATGAACGATGAAGAATGAACAAGGATCAATGATCAATGAAGAATGAACAAGAATTAATGGTCAGTAACGAATGAACGATGAAGAATGAACAAGGATCAATGATCAATGACGAATGAACGATGAAGAATGAACAAGGATCAATGATCAATAAAGAAAGAACGATGAAGAATAAACAAGGATCAATGATAAATGACGAATGAACGATGAAGAATGAACAAGGATAAATGATCAATGAAGAATGAACGATTAAGAATGAACAAGGATCAATGATCAATGACGAATGAACGATGAAGAATGAACAAGAATCAATGATCAATGAACAATGAACGATGAAGAATGAACAAGGATCAATGATCAATGAACAATGAAGGATGAAGAATGAACAAGGATTAATGGTCAATAACGAATGAACGATGAAGAATGAACAAGGATCAATGATCAATGAAGAATAAACGATGAAGAATGAACAAGGATCATTGATCAATGAAGAATGAACGATGAAGAATGAACAAGGATCAATGATCAATGACGAATGAACTATGAAGAATGAACAAGGATCAATGATCAATGAAGAATGAACGATGAAGAATGAACAAGGATTAATGGTGAATGACGAATGAACGATGAAGAATGAAAAAGGATCAATGATCAATGAAGAATAAACGATGAAGAATGAACAAGGATCAATGGTCAATGACGAATGAACGATGAAGAATGAACAAGGATCAGTGATCAATGAAGAATGAACGATGAAGAATGAACAAGGATCAATGGTCAATGACGAATGAACGATGAAGAATGAACAAGGATCAATGATCAATGAAGAATGAACGATGAAGAATGAACAAGGATCAATGCTTAATGACGAATGAACGATGAAGAATGAACAAGGATCAATGATCAATGAAGAATGAACGATGAAGAATGAACAAGGATCAATGATCAATGAAGAATGAACGATAAAGAATGAACAAGGATCAATGATCAATGAAGAATGAACGATGAAGAATGAACAAGGATCAATGGTCAATGACGAATGAACGATGAAGAATGAACAAGTATCAATGGTTAATGACGAATGAACGATGAAAAATGAACAAGGATCAATGATCAATGAAGAATGAACGATGAAGAATGAACAAGGATCAATGATCAATGAAGAATGAACAAGATTTAATGGTCAATGACTAATGAACGATGAAGAATGAACAAGGATCAACGATCAATGAAGAAGGAACGATGAAGAATGAACAAAGATCAATGATCAATGACGAATGAACGATGAAGAATGAACAAGGATCAATGATCAATGAAGAATGAACGATGAAGAATGAACAAGGATCAATGATCAATGAAGAATGAACAAGAATTAATGGTCAGTAACGAATGAACGATGAAGAATGAACAAGGATCAATGATCAATGACGAATGAACGATGAAGAATGAACAAGGATCAATGATCAATAAAGAAAGAACGATGAAGAATAAACAAGGATCAATGATAAATGACGAATGAACGATGAAGAATGAACAAGGATAAATGATTAATGAAGAATGAACGATTAAGAATGAACAAGGATCAATGATCAATGACGAATGAACGATGAAGAATGAACAAGGATCAATGATCAATGAACAATGAACGATGAAGAATGAACAAGGATCAATGATCAATGAACAATGAACGATGAAGAATGAACAAGGATTAATGGTCAATAACGAATGAACGATGAAGAATGAACAAGGATCAATGATCAATGAAGAATAAACTATGAAGAATGAACAAGGATCATTGATCAATGAAGAATGAACGATGAAGAATGAACAAGGATCAATGATCAATGACGAATGAACTATGAAGAATGAACAAGGATCAATGATCAATGAAGAATGAACGATGAAGAATGAACAAGGATTAATGGTGAATGACGAATGAACGATGAAGAATGAAAAAGGATCAATGATCAATGAAGAATGAACAATGAAGAATGAACAAGGATCAATGATCAATGAAGAATGAACGATGAAGAATGAACAAGAATTAATGGTCAATGATGAATGAACGATGAAGAATGAACAAGGATCAATGATCAATGAAGAATTAACGATGAAGAATGAACAAGGATCAATGATCAATGAAGAATGAACGATGAAGAATTAACAAGGATCAATGATCAATGAAGAATGAACGATGAAGAATGAACAAGGATCAATGATCAATGAAGAATGAACGATGAAGAATGAACAAGGATCAATGATCAATGAAGAATGAACGATGAAGAATGAACAAGGATCAATGATCAATGACGAATGAACGATGAAGAATGAACGAGGATTAATGGTCAATGACAAATGAACGATGAAGAATGAACAAGGATCAATGATCAATGAAGAATGAACGATGAAGAACGAACAAGGATCAATGATCAATGAAGAATGAACGATGTAGAATGAACAAGGATCAATGATCGATGAATAATGAACGAAGAAGAATGAACAAAGCTCAATGATCAATGACGAATGAACCATGAAGTATGAACAAGGATCAATGATCAATGAAGAATGAACGATGAAGAATGAACAAGGATCAATGATCAATGAAGAATAAAAGATGAAGAATGAACAAGGATCAATGATCAATGAAGAATAAACGATGAAGAATGAACAAGGATCAATGGTTAATGACGAATGAACGATGAAGAATGAACAAGGATCAATGATCAATGAAGAATAAACAAGAATTATTGGTTAATGACGAATGAACGATAAAGAATGAACAAGGATCAATGATCAATGAATAATGAACGATGAAGAATGAACAAGGATCAATGATCAATGAAGAATGAACGATGAAGAATGAACAAGGATCAATTATCAATGAAGAATGAACGATGAAGAATGAACAAGGATCAACGATCAATGAAGAAGGAACGATGAAGAATGAACGAAGATCAATGATCAATGACGAATGAACGATGAAGAATGAACAAGGATCAATGATCAATGAAGAATGAACGATGAAGAATGAATAAGGATCAATGATCAATGACGAATGAATGATGAAGAATGAACAAGGATCAATGATCAATAAAGAAAGAACGATGAAGAATGAACAAGTATCAATGATCAATGAAGAATGAACGATGAAGAATGAACAAGGATCAATGATCAATGACGAATGAACGATGAAGAATGAACAAGGATTAATGGTCAATGACAAATGAACGATGAAGAATGAACAAGGATCAATAATCAATGAAGAATAAACGATGAAGAATGAACAAGGATCAATGATCAATGAAGAATGAACGATGAAGAATGAACAAGGACCAATGATGGATGAATAATGAACGATGAAGAATGAACAAAGCACAATGATCAATGACGAATGAACGATGAAGAATGAACAAGGATCAATGATCAATGAAGAATGAACGATGAAGAATGAACAAGGATCAATGATCAATGAAGAATAAACGATGAAGAATGAACAAGGATCAATGGTCAATGACGAATGAACGATGAAGAATGAACAAGGATCAATGCTCAATGAAGAATGAACGATGAAGAATGAACAAGGATCAATGGTCAATGACGAATGAACGATGAAGAATGAACAAGGATCAATGATCAATGAAGAATGAACGATAAAGAATGAAAAAGGATCAATGATCAATGAAGAATGAACGATGAAGAATGAACAAGGATCAATGGTCAATGACGAATGAACGATGAAGAATGAACAAGTATCAATGGTTAATGACGAATGAACGATGAAAAATGAACAAGGATCAATGATCAATGAAGAATGAACGATGAAGAATGAACAAGGATCAATGATCAATGAAGAATAAACAAGAATTATTGGTCAATGACGAATGAACGATGAAGAATGAACAAGGATCAATGATCAATGAAGAATTAACGATGAAGAATGAACAAGGATCAATGATCAATGAAGAATAAACGATGAAGAACGAACAAGGATCAATGGTTAATGACGAATGAACGATGAAGAATGAACAAGGATCAATGATCAATGAAGAATAAACAAGAATTATTGGTTAATGACGAATGAACGATGAAGAATGAACAAGGATCAATGATCAATGAATAATGAACGATGAAGAATGAACAAGGATCAATGATCAATGAAGAATGAACGATGAAGAATGAACAAGGATCAATTATCAATGAAGAATGAACGATGAAGAATGAACAAGGATCAACGATCAATGAAGAAGGAACGATGAAGAATGAACAAAGATCAATGATCAATGACGAATGAACGATGAAGAATGAACAAGGATCAATGATCAATGAAGAATGAACGATGAAGAATGAGCAAGGATCAATGATCAATGAAGAATGAACAAGAATTAATGGTCAGTAATGAATGAACGATGAAGAATGAACAAGGATCAATGATCAATGACGAATGAACGATGAAGAATGAACAAGGATCAATGATCAATAAAGAAAGAACGATGAAGAATAAACAAGGATCAATGATCAATGAAGAATTAACGATGAAGAATGAACAAGGATCAATGATCAATGACGAATGAACGATGAAGAATGAACAAGGATTAATGGTCAATGACAAATGAACGATGAAGAATGAACAAGGATCAATGATCAATGAAGAATAAACGATGAACAATGAACAAGGATCAATGATCAATGAAGAATGAACGATGAAGAATGAACAAGGATCAATGATCGATGAATAATGAACGATGAAGAATGAACAAAGCTCAATGATCAATGACGAATGAATGATGAAGAATGAACATGGATCAATGATCAATGAAGAATGAACGATGAAGAATGAACAAGGATCAATGATCAATGAAGAATAAACGATGAAGAATGAACAAGGATCAATGGTCAATGACGAATGAACGATGAAGAATGAACAAGGATCAATGATCAATGAAGAATGAACGATGAAGAATGAACATGGATCAATGGTCAATGACGAATGAACGATGAAGAATGAACAAGGATCAATGATCAATGAAGAATGAACGATGAAGAATGAACAAGGATCAATGATCAATGAAGAATGAACGATGAAGAATGAACAAGGATCAATGATCAATGACGAATGAACGATGAAGAATGAACGAGGATTAATGGTCAATGACAAATGAACGATGAAGAATGAACAAGGATCAATGATCAATGAAGAATGAACGATGAAGAATGAACAAGGATCAATGATCAATGAAGAATGAACAAGAATTAATGGTCAGTAACGAATGAACGATGAAGAATGAACAAGCATCAATGATCAATGACGAATGAACGATGAAGAATGAACAAGGATCAATGATCAATGAAGAATGAACGATGAAGAATGAACAAGGATCAATGATCAATGAAGAATGAACGATGAAGAATGAACAAGGATCAATGATCAATGACGAATGAACGATGAAGAATGAACGAGGATTAATGGTCAATGACAAATGAACGATGAAGAATGAACAAGGATCAATGATCAATGAAGAATGAACGATGAAGAATGAACAAGGATCAATGATCAATGAAGAATGAACGATGTAGAATGAACAAGGATCAATGATCGATGAATAATGAACGAAGAAGAATGAACAAAGCTCAATGATCAATGACGAATGAACCATGAAGTATGAACAAGGATCAATGATCAATGAAGAATGAACGATGAAGAATGAACAAGGATCAATGATCAATGAAGAATAAACGATGAAGAATGAACAAGGATCAATGATCAATGAAGAATAAACGATGAAGAATGAACAAGGATCAATGGTTAATGACGAATGAACGATGAAGAATGAACAAGGATCAATGATCAATGAAGAATAAACAAGAATTATTGGTTAATGACGAATGAACGATAAAGAATGAACAAGGATCAATGATCAATGAATAATGAACGATGAAGAATGAACAAGGATCAATGATCAATGAAGAATGAACGATGAAGAATGAACCAGGATCAATTATCAATGAAGAATGAACGATGAAGAATGAACAAGGATCAACGATCAATGAAGAAGGAACGATGAAGAATGAACGAAGATCAATGATCAATGACGAATGAACGATGAAGAATGAACAAGGATCAATGATCAATGAAGAATGAACGATGAAGAATGAATAAGGATCAATGATCAATGACGAATGAACGATGAAGAATGAACAAGGATCAATGATCAATAAAGAAAGAACGATGAAGAATGAACAAGTATCAATGATCAATGAAGAATGAACGATGAAGAATGAACAAGGATCAATGATCAATGACGAATGAACGATGAAGAATGAAAAAGGATTAATGGTCAATGACAAATGAACGATGAAGAATGAACAAGGATCAATAATCAATGAAGAATAAACGATGAAGAATGAACAAGGATCAATGATCAATGAAGAATGAACGATGAAGAATGAACAAGGACCAATGATGGATGAATAATGAACGATGAAGAATGAACAAAGCACAATGATCAATGACGAATGAACGATGAAGAATGAACAAGGATCAATGATCAATGAAGAATGAACGATGAAGAATGAACAAGGATCAATGATCAATGAAGAATAAACGATGAAGAATGAACAAGGATCAATGGTCAATGACGAATGAACGATGAAGAATGAACAAGGATCAATGCTCAATGAAGAATGAACGATGAAGAATGAACAAGGATCAATGGTCAATGACGAATGAACGATGAAGAATGAACAAGGATCAATGATCAATGAAGAATGAACGATGTAGAATGAACAAGGATCAATGATCGATGAATAATGAACGAAGAAGAATGAACAAAGCTCAATGATCAATGACGAATGAACCATGAAGTATGAACAAGGATCAATGATCAATGAAGAATGAACGATGAAGAATGAACAAGGATCAATGATCAATGAAGAATAAACGATGAAGAATGAACAAGGATCAATGATCAATGAAGAATAAACGATGAAGAATGAACAAGGATCAATGGTTAATGACGAATGAACGATGAAGAATGAACAAGGATCAATGATCAATGAAGAATAAACAAGAATTATTGGTTAATGACGAATGAACGATAAAGAATGAACAAGGATCAATGATCAATGAATAATGAACGATGAAGAATGAACAAGGATCAATGATCAATGAAGAATGAACGATGAAGAATGAACAAGGATCAATTATCAATGAAGAATGAACGATGAAGAATGAACAAGGATCAACGATCAATGAAGAAGGAACGATGAAGAATGAACGAAGATCAATGATCAATGACGAATGAACGATGAAGAATGAACAAGGATCAATGATCAATGAAGAATGAACGATGAAGAATGAATAAGGATCAATGATCAATGACGAATGAACGATGAAGAATGAACAAGGATCAATGATCAATAAAGAAAGAACGATGAAGAATGAACAAGTATCAATGATCAATGAAGAATGAACGATGAAGAATGAACAAGGATCAATGATCAATGACGAATGAACGATGAAGAATGAAAAAGGATTAATGGTCAATGACAAATGAACGATGAAGAATGAACAAGGATCAATAATCAATGAAGAATAAACGATGAAGAATGAACAAGGATCAATGATCAATGAAGAATGAACGATGAAGAATGAACAAGGACCAATGATGGATGAATAATGAACGATGAAGAATGAACAAAGCACAATGATCAATGACGAATGAACGATGAAGAATGAACAAGGATCAATGATCAATGAAGAATGAACGATGAAGAATGAACAAGGATCAATGATCAATGAAGAATAAACGATGAAGAATGAACAAGGATCAATGGTCAATGACGAATGAACGATGAAGAATGAACAAGGATCAATGCTCAATGAAGAATGAACGATGAAGAATGAACAAGGATCAATGGTCAATGACGAATGAACGATGAAGAATGAACAAGGATCAATGATCAATGAAGAATGAACGATAAAGAATGAACAAGGATCAATGATCAATGAAGAATGAACGATGAAGAATGAACAAGGATCAATAGTCAATGACGAATGAACGATGAAGAATGAACAAGTATCAATGGTTAATGACGAATGAACGATGAAAAATGAACAAGGATCAATGATCAATGAAGAATGAACGATGAAGAATGAACAAGGATCAATGATCAATGAAGAATAAACAAGAATTATTGGTCAATGACGAATGAACGATGAAGAATGAACAAGGATCAATGATCAATGAAGAATTAACGATGAAGAATGAACAAGGATCAATGATCAATGAAGAATAAACGATGAAGAATGAACAAGGATCAATGGTTAATGACGAATGAACGATGAAGAATGAACAAGGATCAATGATCAATGAAGAATAAACAAGAATTATTGGTTAATGACGAATGAACGATGAAGAATGAACAAGGATCAATGATCAATGAATAATGAACGATGAAGAATGAACAAGGATCAATGATCAATGAAGAATGAACGATGAAGAATGAACAAGGATCAATTATCAATGAAGAATGAACGATGAAGAATGAACAAGGATCAACGATCAATGAAGAAGGAACGATGAAGAATGAACAAAGATCAATGATCAATGACGAATGAACGATGAAGAATGAACAAGGATCAATGATCAATGAAGAATGAACGATGAAGAATGAGCAAGGATCAATGATCAATGAAGAATGAACAAGAATTAATGGTCAGTAATGAATGAACGATGAAGAATGAACAAGGATCAATGATCAATGACGAATGAACGATGAAGAATGAACAAGGATCAATGATCAATAAAGAAAGAACGATGAAGAATAAACAAGGATCAATGATCAATGAAGAATTAACGATGAAGAATGAACAAGGATCAATGATCAATGACGAATGAACGATGAAGAATGAACAAGGATTAATGGTCAATGACAAATGAACGATGAAGAATGAACAAGGATCAATGATCAATGAAGAATAAACGATGAACAATGAACAAGGATCAATGATCAATGAAGAATGAACGATGAAGAATGAACAAGGATCAATGATCGATGAATAATGAACGATGAAGAATGAACAAAGCTCAATGATCAATGACGAATGAATGATGAAGAATGAACATGGATCAATGATCAATGAAGAATGAACGATGAAGAATGAACAAGGATCAATGATCAATGAAGAATAAACGATGAAGAATGAACAAGGATCAATGGTCAATGACGAATGAACGATGAAGAATGAACAAGGATCAATGATCAATGAAGAATGAACGATGAAGAATGAACAAGGATCAATGGTCAATGACGAATGAACGATGAAGAATGAACAAGGATCAATGATCAATGAAGAATGAACGATGAAGAATGAACAAGGATCAATGCTCAATGACGAATGAATGGTGAAGAATGAACAAGGATCAATGATCAATGAAGAATGAACGATAAAGAATGAACAAGGATCAATGATCAATGAAGAATGAACGATGAAGAATGAACAAGGATCAATGATCAATGACGAATGAACGAAGAAGAATGAACAAGGATCAATGATCAATGAAGAATTAACGATGAAGAATGAAAAAGGATCAATGATCAATGAAGAATAAACGATGAAGAATGAACAAGTATCAATGGTTAATGACGAATGAACGATGAAAAATGAACAAGGATCAATGATCAATAAAGAATGAACGATGAAGAATGAACAAGGACCAATGATCAATGAAGAATAAACAAGAATTATTGGTCAATGACGAATGAACGATGAAGAATGAACAAGGATTAATGCTCAATGACGAATGAACTGTGAAGAATGAACAAGGATCAATGATCAATAAAGAATGAACGATGAAGAATCAACGAAGAAGAATGAACAAGGATCAATGATCAATGAAGAATGAACGATGAAGAATGAACAAGGATCAATGATCAATGACGAATGAACGAAGAAGAATGAACAAGGATCAATGATCAATGAAGAATTAACGATGAAGAATGAACAAGGATCAATGATCAATGAAGAATAAACGATGAAGAATGAACAAGGATCAATGGTTAATTACGAATGAACGATGAAAAATGAACAAGGATCAATGATCAATGAAGAATGAACGATGAAGAATGAACAAGGATCAATGATCAATGAAGAATAAACAAGAATTATTGGTCAATGACGAATGAACGATGAAGAATGAACAATGATTAATGCTCAATGACGAATGAACGGTGAAGAATGAACAATGAAGAATGAACGATGAAGAATGAACAAGGATCATTGATCAATGAAGAATGAACGATGAAGAATGAACAAGGATCAATGATCAATGACGAATGAACGATGAAGAATGAACAAGGATCAATGATCAATGAAGAATTAACGATGAAGAATGAACAAGGATCAATGATCAATGAAGAATAAACGATGAAGAATGAACAAGGATCAATGGTTAATGACGAATGAACGATGAAGAATGAACAAGGATCAATGATCAATGAAGAATAAACAAGAATTATTGGTTAATGACGAATGAACGATGAAGAATGAACAAGGATCAATGATCAATGAATAATGAACGATGAAGAATGAACAAGGATCAATGATCAATGAAGAATGAACGATGAAGAATGAACAAGGATCAATTATCAATGAAGAATGAACGATGAAGAATGAACAAGGATCAACGATCAATGAAGAAGGAACGATGAAGAATGAACAAAGATCAATGATCAATGACGAATGAACGATGAAGAATGAACAAGAATCAATGATCAATGAAGAATGAACGATGAAGAATGAACAAGGATCAATGATCAATGAAGAATGAACAAGAATTAATGGTCAGTAACGAATGAACGATGAAGAATGAACAAGGATCAATGATCAATGACGAATGAACGATGAAGAATGAACAAGGATCAATGATCAATAAAGAAAGAACGATGAAGAATGAACAAGGATCAATGATCAATGAAGAATGAATGATGAAGAATGAACAAGGATCAATGATCAATGACAAATGAACGATGAAGAATGAACAAGGATTAATGGTCAATGACAAATGAACGATGAAGAATGAACAAGGATCAATGATCAATGAAGAATAAACGATGAAGAATGAACAAGGATCAATGATCAATGAAGAATGAACGATGAAGAATGAACAAGGATCAATGATCGATGAATAATGAACGATGAAGAATGAACAAAGCTCAAAGATCAATGACGAATGAACGATGAAGAATGAACAAGGATCAATGATCAATGAAGAATGAACGATGAAGAATGAACAAGGATCAATGATCAATGAAGAATAAACAAGAATTATTTGTCAATGACGAATGAACGATGAAGAATGAACAAGGATTAATGCTCAATGACGAATGAACGGTGAAGAATGAACAATGAAGAATGAACGATGAAGAATGAACAAGGATCATTGATCAATGAAGAATGAACGATGAAGAATGAACAAGGATCAATGATCAATGACGAATGAACGATGAAGAATGAACAAGGATCAATGATCAATGAAGAATTAACGATGAAGAATGAACAAGGATCAATGATCAATGAAGAATAAACGATGAAGAATGAACAAGGATCAATGGTTAATGACGAATGAACGATGAAGAATGAACAAGGATCAATGATCAATGAAGAATAAACAAGAATTATTGGTTAATGACGAATGAACGATGAAGAATGAACAAGGATCAATGATCAATGAATAATGAACGATGAAGAATGAACAAGGATCAATGATCAATGAAGAATGAACGATAAAGAATGAACAAGGATCAATTATCAATGAAGAATGAACGATGAAGAATGAACAAGGATCAACGATCAATGAAGAAGGAACGATGAAGAATGAACAAAGATCAATGATCAATGACGAATGAACGATGAAGAATGAACAAGAATAAATGATCAATGAAGAATGAACGATGAAGAATGAACAAGGATCAATGATCAATGAAGAATGAATGATGAAGAATGAACAAGGATCAATGATCAATGACGAATGAACGATGAAGAATGAACAAGGATTAATGGTCAATGACAAATGAACGATGAAGAATGAACAAGGATCAATGATCAATGAAGAATAAACGATGAAGAATGAACAAGGATCAATGATCAATGAAGAATGAACGATGAAGAATGAACAAGGATCAATGATCGATGAATAATGAACGATGAAGAATGAACAAAGCTCAATGATCAATGACGAATGAACGATGAAGAATGAACAAGGATCAATGATCAATGAAGAATGAACGATGAAGAATGAACAAGGATCAATGATCAATGAAGAATAAACAAGAATTATTGGTCAATGACGAATGAACGATGAAGAATGAACAAGGATTAATGCTCAATGACGAATGAACGGTGAAGAATGAACAATGAAGAATGAACGATGAAGAATGAACAAGGATCATTGATCAATGAAGAATGAACGATGAAGAATGAACAAGGATCAATGATCAATGACGAATGAACGATGAAGCATGAACAAGGATCAATGATCAATGAAGAATTAACGATGAAGAATGAACAAGGATCAATGATCAATGAAGAATAAACGATGAAGAATGAACAAGGATCAATGGTTAATGACGAATGAACGATGAAGAATGAACAAGGATCAATGATCAATGAAGAATAAACAAGAATTATTGGTTAATGACGAATGAACGATGAAGAATGAACAAGGATCAATGATCAATGAATAATGAACGATGAAGAATGAACAAGGATCAATGATCAATGAAGAATGAACGATGAAGAATGAACAAGGATCAATTATCAATGAAGAATGAACGATGAAGAATGAACAAGGATCAATGATCAATGACGAATGAACGATGAAGAATGAACAAGGATCAATGATCAATGAAGAATTAACGATGAAGAATGAACAAGGATCAATGATCAATGAAGAATAAACGATGAAGAATGAACAAGGATCAATGGTTAATGACGAATGAACGATGAAGAATGAACAAGGATCAATGATCAATGAAGAATAAACAAGAATTATTGGTTAATGACGAATGAACGATGAAGAATGAACAAGGATCAATGATCAATGAATAATGAACGATGAAGAATGAACAAGGATCAATGATCAATGAAGAATGAACGATGAAGAATGAACAAGGATCAATTATCAATGAAGAATGAACGATGAAGAATGAACAAGGATCAACGATCAATGAAGAAGGAACGATGAAGAATGAACAAAGATCAATGATCAATGACGAATGAACGATGAAGAATGAACAAGAATCAATGATCAATGAAGAATGAACGATGAAGAATGAACAAGGATCAATGATCAATGAAGAATGAACAAGAATTAATGGTCAGTAACGAATGAACGATGAAGAATGAACAAGGATCAATGATCAATGACGAATGAACGATGAAGAATGAACAAGGATCAATGATCAATAAAGAAAGAACGATGAAGAATGAACAAGGATCAATGATCAATGAAGAATGAATGATGAAGAATGAACAAGGATCAATGATCAATGACAAATGAACGATGAAGAATGAACAAGGATTAATGGTCAATGACAAATGAACGATGAAGAATGAACAAGGATCAATGATCAATGAAGAATAAACGATGAAGAATGAACAAGGATCAATGATCAATGAAGAATGAACGATGAAGAATGAAAAAGGATCAATGATCGATGAATAATGAACGATGAAGAATGAACAAAGCTCAAAGATCAATGACGAATGAACGATGAAGAATGAACAAGGATCAATGATCAATGAAGAATGAACGATGAAGAATGAACAAGGATCAATGATCAATGAAGAATAAACAAGAATTATTTGTCAATGACGAATGAACGATGAAGAATGAACAAGGATTAATGCTCAATGACGAATGAACGGTGAAGAATGAACAATGAAGAATGAACGATGAAGAATGAACAAGGATCATTGATCAATGAAGAATGAACGATGAAGAATGAACAAGGATCAATGATCAATGAC
Organism: Amaranthus tricolor; assembly: GCF_026212465.1. Taxonomy (NCBI): domain Eukaryota; kingdom Viridiplantae; phylum Streptophyta; class Magnoliopsida; order Caryophyllales; family Amaranthaceae; genus Amaranthus; species Amaranthus tricolor. The sequence goes on from NC_080063.1 coordinate 2,269,541, forward strand.
GAATGAACGATGAAGAATGAACAAGGATCAATGATCAATGAAGAATTAACGATGAAGAATGAACAAGGATCAATGATCAATGAAGAATAAACGATGAAGAATGAACAAGGATCAATGGTTAATGACGAATGAACGATGAAGAATGAACAAGGATCAATGATCAATGAAGAATAAACAAGAATTATTGGTTAATGACGAATGAACGATGAAGAATGAACAAGGATGAATGATCAATGAATAATGAACGATGAAGAATGAACAAGGATCAATGATCAATGAAGAATGAACGATAAAGAATGAACAAGGATCAATTATCAATGAAGAATGAACGATGAAGAATGAACAAGGATCAACGATCAATGAAGAAGGAACGATGAAGAATGAACAAAGATCAATGATCAATGACGAATGAACGATGAAGAATGAACAAGAATCAATGATCAATGAAGAATGAACGATGAAGAATGAACAAGGATCAATGATCAATGAAGAATGAACAAGAATTAATGGTCAGTAACGAATGAACGATGAAGAATGAACAAGGATCAATGATCAATGACGAATGAACGATGAAGAATGAACAAGGATCAATGATCAATAAATAAAGAACGATGAAGAATGAACAAGGATCAATGATCAATGAAGAATGAATGATGAAGAATGAACAAGGATCAATGATCAATGACGAATGAACGATGAAGAATGAACAAGGATTAATGGTCAATGACAAATGAACGATGAAGAATGAACAAGGATCAATGATCAATGAAGAATAAACGATGAAGAATGAACAAGGATCAATGATCAATGAAGAATGAACGATGAAGAATGAACAAGGATCAATGATCGATGAATAATGAACGATGAAGAATGAACAAAGCTCAATGATCAATGACGAATGAACGATGAAGAATGAACAAGGATCAATGATCAATGAAGAATGAACGATGAAGAATGAACAAGGATCAATGATCAATGAAGAATAAACAAGAATTATTGGTCAATGACGAATGAACGATGAAGAATGAACAAGGATTAATGCTCAATGACGAATGAACGGTGAAGAATGAACAATGAAGAATGAACGATGAAGAATGAACAAGGATCATTGATCAATGAAGAATGAACGATGAAGAATGAACAAGGATCAATGATCAATGACGAATGAACGATGAAGCATGAACAAGGATCAATGATCAATGAAGAATTAACGATGAAGAATGAACAAGGATCAATGATCAATGAAGAATAAACGATGAAGAATGAACAAGGATCAATGGTTAATGACGAATGAACGATGAAGAATGAACAAGGATCAATGATCAATGAAGAATAAACAAGAATTATTGGTTAATGACGAATGAACGATGAAGAATGAACAAGGATCAATGATCAATGAATAATGAACGATGAAGAATGAACAAGGATCAATGATCAATGAAGAATGAACGATGAAGAATGAACAAGGATCAATTATCAATGAAGAATGAACGATGAAGAATGAACAAGGATCAACGATCAATGAAGAAGGAACGATGAAGAATGAACAAAGATCAATGATCAATGACGAATGAACGATGAAGAATGAACAAGAATCAATGATCAATGAAGAATGAACGATGAAGAATGAACAAGGATCAATGATCAATGAAGAATGAACAAGAATTAATGGTCAGTAACGAATGAACGATGAAGAATGAACAAGGATCAATGATCAATGACGAATGAACGATGAAGAATGAACAAGGATCAATGATCAATAAAGAAAGAACGATGAAGAATGAACAAGGATCAATGATCAATGAAGAATGAATGATGAAGAATGAACAAGGATCAATGATCAATGACGAATGAACGATGAAGAATGAACAAGGATTAATGGTCAATGACAAATGAACGATGAAGAATGAACAAGGATCAATGATCAATGAAGAATAAACGATGAAGAATGAATAAGGATCAATGATCGATGAATAATGAACGATGAAGAATGAACAAAGCTCAATGATCAATGACGAATGAACGATGAAGAATGAACAAGGATCAATGATCAATGAAGAATGAACGATGAAGAATGAACAAGGATCAATGATCAATGAAGAATAAACAAGAATTATTGGTCAATGACGAATGAACGATGAAGAATGAACAAGGATTAATGCTCAATGACGAATGAACGGTGAAGAATGAACAATGAAGAATGAACGATGAAGAATGAACAAGGATCATTGATTAATGAAGAATGAACGATGAAGAATGAACAAGGATCAATGATCAATGACGAATGAACGATGAAGAATGAACAAGGATCAATGATCAATGAAGAATTAACGATGAAGAATGAACAAGGATCAATGATCAATGAAGAATAAACGATGAAGAATGAACAAGGATCAATGGTTAATGACGAATGAACGATGAAGAATGAACAAGGATCAATGATCAATGAAGAATAAACAAGAATTATTGGTTAATGTCGAATGAACGATGAAGAATGAACAAGGATCAATGATCAATGAATAATGAACGATGAAGAATGAACAAGGATCAATGATCAATGAAGAATGAACGATGAAGAATGAACAAGGATCAATTATCAATGAAGAATGAACGATGAAGAATGAACAAGGATCAACGATCAATGAAGAAGGAACGATGAAGAATGAACAAAGATCAATGATCAATGACGAATGAACGATGAAGAATGAACAAGGATCAATGATCAATGAAGAATGAACGATGAAGAATGAACAAGGATCAATGATCAATGAAGAATGAACAAGAATTAATGGTCAGTAACGAATGAACGATGAAGAATGAACATGGATCAATGATCAATGACGAATGAACGATGAAGAATGAACAAGGATCAATGATCAATAAAGAAAGAACGATGAAGAATGAACAAGTATCAATGATCAATGAAGAATGAACGATGAAGAATGAACAAGGATCAATGATCAATGACGAATGAACGATGAAGAATGAACAAGGATTAATGGTCAATGACAAATGAACGATGAAGAATGAACAAGGATCAATGATCAATGAAGAATAAACGATGAAGAATGAACAAGGATCAATGATCAATGAAGTATGAACGATGAAGAATGAACAAGGATCAATGATCGATGAATAATGAACGGTGAAGAATGAACAAAGCTCAATGATCAATGACGAATGAACGATGAAGAATGAACAAGGATCAATGATCAATGAAGAATGAACGATGAAGAATGAACAAGGATCAATGATCAATGAAGAATAAACGATGAAGAATGAACAAGGATCAATGGTCAATGACGAATGAACGATGAAGAATGAACAAGGATCAATGATCAATGAAGAATGAACGATGAAGAATGAACAAGGATCAATGGTCAATGACGAATGAACGATGAAGAATGAACAAGGATCAATGATCAATGAAGAATGAACGATGAAGAATGAACAAGGATCAATGCTTAATGACGAATGAACGATGAAGAATGAACAAGGATCAATGATCAATGAAGAATGAACGATAAAGAATGAACAAGGATCAATGATCAATGAAGAATGAACGATGAAGAATGAACAAGGATCAATGGTCAATGACGAATGAACGATGAAGAATGAACAAGTATCAATGGTTAATGACGAATGAACGATGAAAAATGAACAAGGATCAATGATCAATGAAGAATGAACGATGAAGAATGAACAAGGATCAATGATCAATGAAGAATAAAAAAGAATTATTGGTCAATGACGAATGAACGATGAAGAATGAACAAGGATTAATGCTCAATGACGAATGAACGGTGAAGAATGAACAATGAAGAATGAACGATGAAGAATGAACAAGGATCATTGATCAATGAAGAATGAACGATGAAGAATGAACAAGGATCAATGATCAATGACGAATGAACGATGAAGAATGAACAAGGATCAATGATCAATGAAGAATAAACGATGAAGAATGAACAAGGATCAATGGTTAATGACGAATGAACGATGAAGAATGAACAAGGATCAATGATCAATGAAGAATAAACAAGAATTATTGGTTAATGACGAATGAACGATGAAGAATGAACAAGGATCAATGATCAATGAGTAATGAACGATGAAGAATGAACAAGGATCAATGATCAATGAAGAATGAACGATGAAGAATGAACAAGGATCAATTATCAATGAAGAATGAACGATGAAGAATGAACAAGGATCAACGATCAATGAAGAAGGAACGATGAAGAATGAACAAAGATCAATGATCAATGACGAATGAACGATGAAGAATGAACAAGGATCAATGATCAATGAAGAATGAACGATGAAGAATGAACAAGGATCAATGATCAATGAAGAATGAACAAGAATTAATGGTCAGTAACGAATGAACGATGAAGAATGAACAAGGATCAATGATCAATGACGAATGAACGATGAAGAATGAACAAGGATCAATGATCAATAAAGAAAGAACGATGAAGAATGAACAAGTATCAATGATCAATGAAGAATGAACGATGAAGAATGAACAAGCATCAATGATCAATGACGAATGAACGATGAAGAATGAACAAGGATTAATGGTCAATGACAAATGAACGATGAAGAATGAACAAGGATCAATGATCAATGAAGAATAAACGATGAAGAATGAACAAGGATCAATGATCAATGAAGTATGAACGATGAAGAATGAACAAGGATCAATGATCGATGAATAATGAACGGTGAAGAATGAACAAAGCTCAATGATCAATGACGAATGAACGTTGAAGAATGAACAAGGATCAATGATCAATGAAGAATGAACGATGAAGAATGAACAAGGATCAATGATCAATGAAGAATAAACGATGAAGAATGAACAAGGATCAATGGTCAATGACGAATGAACGATGAAGAATGAACAAGGATCAATGATCAATGAAGAATGAACGATGAAGAATGAACAAGGATCAATGGTCAATGACGAATGAACGATGAAGAATGAACAAGGATCAATGATCAATGAAGAAGGAACGATGAAGAATGAACAAGGATCAATGCTCAATGACGAATGAACGATGAAGAATGAACAAGGATCAATGATCAATGAAGAATGAACGATAAAGAATGAACAAGGATCAATGAACAATGAAGAATGAACGATGAAGAATGAACAAGGATCAATGGTCAATCACGAATGAACGATGAAGAATGAACAAGGATCAATGATCAATGAAGAATGAACGATGAAGAATGAACAAGGATCAATGATCAATGAAGAATAAAAAAGAATTATTGGTCAATGACGAATGAACGATGAAGAATGAACAAGGATTAATGCTCAATGACGAATGAACGGTGAAGAATGAACAATGAAGAATGAACGATGAAGAATGAACAAGGATCATTGATCAATGAAGAATGAACGATGAAGAATGAACAAGGATCAATGATCAATGACGAATGAACGATGAAGAATGAACAAGGATCAATGATCAATGAAGAATAAACGATGAAGAATGAACAAGGATCAATGGTTAATGACGAATGAACGATGAAGAATGAACAAGGATCAATGATCAATGAAGAATAAACAAGAATTATTGGTTAATGACGAATGAACGATGAAGAATGAACAAGGATCAATGATCAATGAGTAATGAACGATGAAGAATGAACAAGGATCAATGATCAATGAAGAATGAACGATGAAGAATGAACAAGGATCAATTATCAATGAAGAATGAACGATGAAGAATGAACAAGGATCAACGATCAATGAAGAAGGAACGATGAAGAATGAACAAAGATCAATGATCAATGACGAATGAACGATGAAGAATGAACAAGGATCAATGATCAATGAAGAATGAACGATGAAGAATGAACAAGGATCAATGATCAATGAAGAATGAACAAGAATTAATGGTCAGTAACGAATGAACGATGAAGAATGAACAAGGATCAATGATCAATGACGAATGAACGATGAAGAATGAACAAGGATCAATGATCAATAAAGAAAGAACGATGAAGAATGAACAAGTATCAATGATCAATGAAGAATGAACGATGAAGAATGAACAAGGATCAATGATCAATGACGAATGAACGATGAAGAATGAACAAGGATTAATGGTCAATGACAAATGAACGATGAAGAATGAACAAGGATCAATGATCAATGAAGAATAAACGATGAAGAATGAACAAGGATCAATGATCAATGAAGTATGAACGATGAAGAATGAACAAGGATCAATGATCGATGAATAATGAACGGTGAAGAATGAACAAAGCTCAATGATCAATGACGAATGAACGATGAAGAATGAACAAGGATCAATGATCAATGAAGAATGAACGATGAAGAATGAACAAGGATCAATGATCAATGAAGAATAAACGATGAAGAATGAACAAGGATCAATGGTCAATGACGAATGAACGATGAAGAATGAACAAGGATCAATGATCAATGAAGAATGAACGATGAAGAATGAACAAGGATCAATGGTCAATGACGAATGAACGATTAAGAATGAACAAGGATCAATGATCAATGAAGAATGAACGATGAAGAATGAACAAGGATCAATGCTCAATGACGAATGAACGATGAAGAATGAACAAGGATCAATGATCAATGAAGAATGAACGATAAAGAATGAACAAGGATCAATGATCAATGAAGAATGAACGATGAAGAATGAACAAGGATCAATGGTCAATGACGAATGAACGATGAAGAATGAACAAGTATCAATGGTCAATGACGAATGAACGATGAAAAATGAACAAGGATCAATGATCAATGAAGAATGAACGATGAAGAATGAACAAGGATCAATGATCAATAAAGAATAAAAAAGAATTATTGGTCAATGACGAATGAACGATGAAGAATGAACAAGGATTAATGCTCAATGACGAATGAACGGTGAAGAATGAACAATGAAGAATGAACGATGAAGAATGAACAAGGATCATTGATCAATGAAGAATGAACGATGAAGAATGAACAAGGATCAATGATCAATGACGAATGAACGATGAAGAATGAACAAGGATCAATGATCAATGAAGAATTAACGATGAAGAATGAACAAGGATCAATGATCAATGAAGAATGAACGATGAAGAATGAACAAGGATCAATTATCATTGAAGAATGAACGATGAAGAATGAACAAGGATCAACGATCAATGAAGAAGGAACGATGAAGAATGAACAAAGATCAATGATTAATGACGAATGAACGATGAAGAATGAACAAGGATCAATGATCAATGAAGAATGAACCATGAAGAATGAACAAGGATCAATGATCAATGAAGAATGAACAAGAATTAATGGTCAGTAACGAATGAACGATGAAGAATGAACAAGGATCAACGATCAATGACGAATGAACGATGAAGAATGAACAAGGATCAATGATCAATAAAGAAAGAACGATGAAGAATAAACAAGGATCAATGATAAATGACGAATGAACGATGAAGAATGAACAAGGATAAATGATCAATGAAGAATGAACGATTAAGAATGAACAAGGATCAATGATCAATGACGAATGAACGATGAAGAATGAACAAGGATCAATGATCAATAAAGAAAGAACGATGAAGAATAAACAAGGATCAATGATAAATGACGAATGAACGATGAAGAATGAACAAGGATAAATGATCAATGAAGAATGAACGATTAAGAATGAACAAGGATCAATGATCAATGACGAATGAACGATGAAGAATGAACAAGGATCAATGATCAATGAAGAATGAACGATGAAGAATGAACAAGGATCAATGATCGATGAATAATGAACGATGAAGAATGAACAAAGCTCAATGATCAATGACGAATGAACCATGAAGTATGAACAAGGATCAATGATCAATGAAGAATGAACGATGAAGAATGAACAAGGATTAATGATCAATGAAGAATAAACGATGAAGAATGAACAAGGATCAATGATCAATGAAGAATAAACGATGAAGAATGAACAAGGATCAATGGTTAATGACGAATGAACGATGAAGAATGAACAACGATCAATGAATAATGAACGATGAAGAATGAACAAGGATCAATGATCAATGAAGAATGAACGATGAAGAATGAACAAGGATCAATGATCAATGAAGAATGAACGATTAAGAATGAACAAGGATCAATGATCAATGAAGAATGAACGATGAAGAATGAACAAGGATTAATGGTGAATGACGAATGAACGATGAAGAATGAAAAAGGATCAATGATCAATGAAGAATGAACAATGAAGAATGAACAAGGATCAATGATAATTGAAGAATGAACGATGAAGAATGAACAAGAATTAATGGTCAATGACGAATGAACGATGAAGAATGAACAAGGATCAATGATCAATGAAGAATTAACGATGAAGAATGAACAAGGATCAATGATCAATGAAGAATGGACGATGAAGAATGAACAAGGATCAATGATCAATGAAGAATGAACGATGAAGAATGAACAAGGATCAATGATCAATGAAGAATGAACGATAAAGAATGAACAAGGATCAATGATCAATGAAGAATGAACGATGAAGAATGAACAAGGATCAATGATCAATGACGAATGAACGATGAAGAATGAACGAGGATTAATGGTCAATGACAAATGAACGATGAAGAATGAACAAGGATCAATGATCAATGAAGAATGAACGATGAAGAATGAACAAGGATCAATGGTCAATGACGAATGAACGATGAAGAATGAACAAGTATCAATGGTTAATGACGAATGAACGATGAAAAATGAACAAGGATCAATGATCAATGAAGAATGAACGATGAAGAATGAACAAGGATCAATGATCAATGAAGAATAAAAAAGAATTATTGGTCAATGACGAATGAACGATGAAGAATGAACAAGGATTAATGCTCAATGACGAATGAACGGTGAAGAATGAACAATGAAGAATGAACGATGAAGAATGAACAAGGATCATTGATCAATGAAGAATGAACGATGAAGAATGAACAAGGATCAATGATCAATGACGAATGAACGATGAAGAATGAACAAGGATCAATGATCAATGAAGAATAAACGATGAAGAATGAACAAGGATCAATGGTTAATGACGAATGAACGATGAAGAATGAACAAGGATCAATGATCAATGAAGAATAAACAAGAATTATTGGTTAATGACGAATGAACGATGAAGAATGAACAAGGATCAATGATCAATGAGTAATGAACGATGAAGAATGAACAAGGATCAATGATCAATGAAGAATGAACGATGAAGAATGAACAAGGATCAATTATCAATGAAGAATGAACGATGAAGAATGAACAAGGATCAACGATCAATGAAGAAGGAACGATGAAGAATGAACAAAGATCAATGATCAATGACGAATGAACGATGAAGAATGAACAAGGATCAATGATCAATGAAGAATGAACGATGAAGAATGAACAAGGATCAATGATCAATGAAGAATGAACAAGAATTAATTGTCAGTAACGAATGAACGATGAAGAATGAACAAGGATCAATGATCAATGACGAATGAACGATGAAGAATGAACAAGGATCAATGATCAATAAAGAAAGAACGATGAAGAATGAACAAGTATCAATGATCAATGAAGAATGAACCATAAAGAATGAACAAGGATCAATGATCAATGACGAATGAACGATGAAGAATGAACAAGGATTAATGGTCAATGACAAATGAACGATGAAGAATGAACAAGGATCAATGATCAATGAAGAATAAACGATGAAGAATGAACAAGGATCAATGATCAATGAAGTATGAACGATGAAGAATGAACAAGGATCAATGATCGATGAATAATGAACGGTGAAGAATGAACAAAGCTCAATGATCAATGACGAATGAACGATGAAGAACGAACAAGGATCAATGATCAATGAAGAATGAACGATGAAGAATGAACAAGGATCAATGATCAATGAAGAATAAACGATGAAGAATGAACAAGGATCAATGGTCAATGACGAATGAACGATGAAGAATGAACAAGGATCAATGATCAATGAAGAATGAACGATGAAGAATGAACAAGGATCAATGGTCAATGACGAATGAACGATGAAGAATGAACAAGGATCAATGATCAATGAAGAATGAACGATGAAGAATGAACAAGGATCAATGCTCAATGACGAATGAACGATGAAGAATGAACAAGGATCAATGATCAATGAAGAATGAACGATAAAGAATGAACAAGGATCAATGATCAATGAAGAATGAACGATGAAGAATGAACAAGGATCAATGGTCAATGACGAATGAACGATGAAGAATGAACAAGTATCAATGGTCAATGACGAATGAACGATGAAAAATGAACAAGGATCAATGATCAATGAAGAATGAACGATGAAGAATGAACAAGGATCAATGATCAATAAAGAATAAAAAAGAATTATTGGTCAATGACGAATGAACGATGAAGAATGAACAAGGATTAATGCTCAATGACGAATGAACGGTGAAGAATGAACAATGAAGAATGAACGATGAAGAATGAACAAGGATCATTGATCAATGAAGAATGAACGATGAAGAATGAACAAGGATCAATGAACAATGACGAATGAACGATGAAGAATGAACAAGGATCAATGATCAATGAAGAATTAACGATGAAGAATGAACAAGGATCAATGATCAATGAAGAATGAACGATGAAGAATGAACAAGGATCAATTATCATTGAAGAATGAACGATGAAGAATGAACAAGGATCAACGATCAATGAAGAAGGAACGATGAAGAATGAACAAAGATCAATGATCAATGACGAATGAACGATGAAGAATGAACAAGGATCAATGATCAATGAAGAATGAACCATGAAGAATGAACAAGGATCAATGATCAATGAAGAATGAACAAGAATTAATGGTCAGTAACGAATGAACGATGAAGAATGAACAAGGATCAACGATCAATGACGAATGAACGATGAAGAATGAACAAGGATCAATGATCAATAAAGAAAGAACGATGAAGAATAAACAAGGATCAATGATAAATGACGAATGAACGATGAAGAATGAACAAGGATAAATGATCAATGAAGAATGAACGATTAAGAATGAACAAGGATCAATGATCAATGACGAATGTACGATGAAGAATGAACAAGGATCAATGATCAATGAAGAATGAACGATGAAGAATGAACAAGGATCAATGATCGATGAATAATGAACGATGAAGAATGAACAAAGCTCAATGATCAATGACGAATGAACCATGAAGTATGAACAAGGATCAATGATCAATGAAGAATGAACGATGAAGAATGAACAAGGATTAATGATCAATGAAGAATAAACGATGAAGAATGAACAAGGATCAATGATCAATGAAGAATAAACGATGAAGAATGAACAAGGATCAATGGTTAATGACGAATGAACGATGAAGAATGAACAACGATCAATGAATAATGAACGATGAAGAATGAACAAGGATCAATGATCAATGAAGAATGAACGATGAAGAATGAACAAGGATCAATGATCAATGAAGAATGAACGATTAAGAATGAACAAGGATCAATGATCAATGAAGAATGAACGATGAAGAATGAACAAGGATTAATGGTGAATGACGAATGAACGATGAAGAATGAAAAAGGATCAATGATCAATGAAGAATGAACAATGAAGAATGAACAAGGATCAATGATCAATGAAGAATGAACGATGAAGAATGAACAAGAATTAATGGTCAATGACGAATGAACGATGAAGAATGAACAAGGATCAATGATCAATGAAGAATTAACGATGAAGAATGAACAAGGATCAATGATCAATGAAGAATGGACGATGAAGAATGAACAAGGATCAATGATCAATGAAGAATGAACGATGAAGAATGAACAAGGATCAATGATCAATGAAGAATGAACGATAAAGAATGAACAAGGATCAATGATCAATGAAGAATGAACGATGAAGAATGAACAAGGATCAATGATCAATGACGAATGAACGATGAAGAATGAACGAGGATTAATGGTCAATGACAAATGAACGATGAAGAATGAACAAGGATCAATGATCAATGAAGAATGAACGATGAAGAATGAACAAGGATCAATGGTCAATGACGAATGAACGATGAAGAATGAACAAGTATCAATGGTTAATGACGAATGAACGATGAAAAATGAACAAGGATCAATGATCAATGAAGAATGAACGATGAAGAATGAACAAGGATCAATGATCAATGAAGAATAAAAAAGAATTATTGGTCAATGACGAATGAACGATGAAGAATGAACAAGGATTAATGCTCAATGACGAATGAACGGTGAAGAATGAACAATGAAGAATGAACGATGAAGAATGAACAAGGATCATTGATCAATGAAGAATGAACGATGAAGAATGAACAAGGATCAATGATCAATGACGAATGAACGATGAAGAATGAACAAGGATCAATGATCAATGAAGAATAAACGATGAAGAATGAACAAGGATCAATGGTTAATGACGAATGAACGATGAAGAATGAACAAGGATCAATGATCAATGAAGAATAAACAAGAATTATTGGTTAATGACGAATGAACGATGAAGAATGAACAAGGATCAATGATCAATGAGTAATGAACGATGAAGAATGAACAAGGATCAATGATCAATGAAGAATGAACGATGAAGAATGAACAAGGATCAATTATCAATGAAGAATGAACGATGAAGAATGAACAAGGATCAACGATCAATGAAGAAGGAACGATGAAGAATGAACAAAGATCAATGATCAATGACGAATGAACGATGAAGAATGAACAAGGATCAATGATCAATGAAGAATGAACGATGAAGAATGAACAAGGATCAATGATCAATGAAGAATGAACAAGAATTAATGGTCAGTAACGAATGAACGATGAAGAATGAACAAGGATCAATGATCAATGACGAATGAACGATGAAGAATGAACAAGGATCAATGATCAATAAAGAAAGAACGATGAAGAATGAACAAGTATCAATGATCAATGAAGAATGAACCATAAAGAATGAACAAGGATCAATGATCAATGACGAATGAACGATGAAGAATGAACAAGGATTAATGGTCAATGACAAATGAACGATGAAGAATGAACAAGGATCAATGATCAATGAAGAATAAACGATGAAGAATGAACAAGGATCAATGATCAATGAAGTATGAACGATGAAGAATGAACAAGGATCAATGATCGATGAATAATGAACGGTGAAGAATGAACAAAGCTCAATGATCAATGACGAATGAACGATGAAGAACGAACAAGGATCAATGATCAATGAAGAATGAACGATGAAGAATGAACAAGGATCAATGATCAATGAAGAATAAACGATGAAGAATGAACAAGGATCAATGGTCAATGACGAATGAACGATGAAGAATGAACAAGGATCAATGATCAATGAAGAATGAACGATGAAGAATGAACAAGGATCAATGGTCAATGACGAATGAACGATGAAGAATGAACAAGGATCAATGATCAATGAAGAATGAACGATGAAGAATGAACAAGGATCAATGCTCAATGACGAATGAACGATGAAGAATGAACAAGGATCAATGATCAATGAAGAATGAACGATAAAGAATGAACAAGGATCAATGATCAATGAAGAATGAACGATGAAGAATGAACAAGGATCAATGGTCAATGACGAATGAACGATGAAGAATGAACAAGTATCAATGGTCAATGACGAATGAACGATGAAAAATGAACAAGGATCAATGATCAATGAAGAATGAACGATGAAGAATGAACAAGGATCAATGATCAATAAAGAATAAAAAAGAATTATTGGTCAATGACGAATGAACGATGAAGAATGAACAAGGATTAATGCTCAATGACGAATGAACGGTGAAGAATGAACAATGAAGAATGAACGATGAAGAATGAACAAGGATCATTGATCAATGAAGAATGAACGATGAAGAATGAACAAGGATCAATGAACAATGACGAATGAACGATGAAGAATGAACAAGGATCAATGATCAATGAAGAATTAACGATGAAGAATGAACAAGGATCAATGATCAATGAAGAATGAACGATGAAGAATGAACAAGGATCAATTATCATTGAAGAATGAACGATGAAGAATGAACAAGGATCAACGATCAATGAAGAAGGAACGATGAAGAATGAACAAAGATCAATGATCAATGACGAATGAACGATGAAGAATGAACAAGGATCAATGATCAATGAAGAATGAACCATGAAGAATGAACAAGGATCAATGATCAATGAAGAATGAACAAGAATTAATGGTCAGTAACGAATGAACGATGAAGAATGAACAAGGATCAACGATCAATGACGAATGAACGATGAAGAATGAACAAGGATCAATGATCAATAAAGAAAGAACGATGAAGAATAAACAAGGATCAATGATAAATGACGAATGAACGATGAAGAATGAACAAGGATAAATGATCAATGAAGAATGAACGATTAAGAATGAACAAGGATCAATGATCAATGACGAATGTACGATGAAGAATGAACAAGGATCAATGATCAATGAAGAATGAACGATGAAGAATGAACAAGGATCAATGATCGATGAATAATGAACGATGAAGAATGAACAAAGCTCAATGATCAATGACGAATGAACCATGAAGTATGAACAAGGATCAATGATCAATGAAGAATGAACGATGAAGAATGAACAAGGATTAATGATCAATGAAGAATAAACGATGAAGAATGAACAAGGATCAATGATCAATGAAGAATAAACGATGAAGAATGAACAAGGATCAATGGTTAATGACGAATGAACGATGAAGAATGAACAACGATCAATGAATAATGAACGATGAAGAATGAACAAGGATCAATGATCAATGAAGAATGAACGATGAAGAATGAACAAGGATCAATGATCAATGAAGAATGAACGATTAAGAATGAACAAGGATCAATGATCAATGAAGAATGAACGATGAAGAATGAACAAGGATTAATGGTGAATGACGAATGAACGATGAAGAATGAAAAAGGATCAATGATCAATGAAGAATGAACAATGAAGAATGAACAAGGATCAATGATCAATGAAGAATGAACGATGAAGAATGAACAAGAATTAATGGTCAATGACGAATGAACGATGAAGAATGAACAAGGATCAATGATCAATGAAGAATTAACGATGAAGAATGAACAAGGATCAATGATCAATGAAGAATGGACGATGAAGAATGAACAAGGATCAATGATCAATGAAGAATGAACGATGAAGAATGAACAAGGATCAATGATCAATGAAGAATGAACGATAAAGAATGAACAAGGATCAATGATCAATGAAGAATGAACGATGAAGAATGAACAAGGATCAATGATCAATGACGAATGAACGATGAAGAATGAACGAGGATTAATGGTCAATGACAAATGAACGATGAAGAATGAACAAGGATCAATGATCAATGAAGAATGAACGATGAAGAATGAACAAGGATCAATGATCAATGAAGAATGAACGATGAAGAATGAACAAGGATCAATGATCGATGAATAATGAATGATGAAGAATGAACAAAGCTCAATGATCAATGACGAATGAACCATGAAGTATGAACAAGGATCAATGATCAATGAAGAATGAACGATGAAGAATGAACAAGGATCAATGCTCAATGACGAATGAACGATGAAGAATGAACAAGGATCAATGATCAATGAAGAATGAACGATAAAGAATGAACAAGGATCAATGATCAATGAAGAATGAACGATGAAGAATGAACAAGGATCAATGGTCAATGACGAATGAACGATGAAGAATGAACAAGTATCAATGGTTAATGACGAATGAACGATGAAAAATGAACAAGGATCAATGATCAATGAAGAATGAACGATGAAGAATGAACAAGGATCAATGATCAATGAAGAATAAAAAAGAATTATTGGTCAATGACGAATGAACGATGAAGAATGAACAAGGATTAATGCTCAATGACGAATGAACGGTGAAGAATGAACAATGAAGAATGAACGATGAAGAATGAACAAGGATCATTGATCAATGAAGAATGAACGATGAAGAATGAACAAGGATCAATGATCAATGACGAATGAACGATGAAGAATGAGCAAGGATCAATGATCAATGAAGAATAAACGATGAAGAATGAACAAGGATCAATGGTTAATGACGAATGAACGATGAAGAATGAACAAGGATCAATGATCAATGAAGAATAAACAAGAATTATTGGTTAATGACGAATGAACGATGAAGAATGAACAAGGATCAATGATCAATGAATAATGAACGATGAAGAATGAACAAGGATCAATGATCAATGAAGAATGAACGATGAAGAATGAACAAGGATCAATTATCAATGAAGAATGAACGATGAAGAATGAACAAGGATCAACGATCAATGAAGAAGGAACGATGAAGAATGAACAAAGATCAATGATCAATGACGAATGAACGATGAAGAATGAACAAGGATCAATGATCCATGAAGAATGAACGATGAAGAATGAACAAGGATCAATGATCAATGAAGAATGAACAAGAATTAATGGTCAGTAACGAATGAACGATGAAGAATGAACAAGGATCAATGATCAATGACGAATGAACGATGAAGAATGAACAAGGATCAATGATCAATAAAGAAAGAACGATGAAGAATGAACAAGTATCAATGATCAATGAAGAATGAACGATGAAGAATGAACAAGGATCAATGATCAATGACGAATGAACGATGAAGAATGAACAAGGATTAATGGTCAATGACAAATGAACGATGAAGAATGAACAAGGATCAATGATCAATGAAGAATAAACGATGAAGAATGAACAAGGATCAATGATCAATGAAGTATGAACGATGAAGAATGAACAAGGATCAATGATCGATGAATAATGAACGGTGAAGAATGAACAAAGCTCAATGATCAATGACGAATGAACGATGAAGAATGAACAAGGATCAATGATCAATGAAGAATGAACGATGAAGAATGAACAAGGATCAATGATCAATGAAGAATAAACGATGAAGAATGAACAAGGATCAATGGTCAATGACGAATGAACGATGAAGAATGAACAAGGATCAATGATCAATGAAGAATGAACGATGAAGAATGAACAAGGATCAATGGTCAATGACGAATGAACGATGAAGAATGAACAAGGATCAATGATCAATGAAGAATGAACGATGAAGAATGAACAAGGATCAATGCTCAATGACGAATGAACGATGAAGAATGAACAAGGATCAATGATCAATGAAGAATGAACGATAAAGAATGAACAAGGATCAATGATCAATGAAGAATGAACGATGAAGAATGAACAAGGATCAATGGTCAATGACGAATGAACGATGATGAATGAACAAGTATCAATGGTCAATGACGAATGAACGATGAAAAATGAACAAGGATCAATGATCAATGAAGAATGAACGATGAAGAATGAACAAGGATCAATGATCAATAAAGAATAAAAAAGAATTATTGGTCAATGACGAATGAACGATGAAGAATGAACAAGGATTAATGCTCAATGACGAATGAACGGTGAAGAATGAACAATGAAGAATGAACGATGAAGAATGAACAAGGATCATTGATCAATGAAGAATGAACGATGAAGAATGAACAAGGATCAATGATCAATGACGAATGAACGATGAAGAATGAACAAGGATCAATGATCAATGAAGAATTAACGATGAAGAATGAACAAGGATCAATGATCAATGAAGAATGAACGATGAAGAATGAACAAGGATCAATTATCATTGAAGAATGAACGATGAAGAATGAACAAGGATCAACGATCAATGAAGAAGGAACGATGAAGAATGAACAAAGATCAATGATCAATGACGAATGAACGATGAAGAATGAACAAGGATCAATGATCAATGAAGAATGAACCATGAAGAATGAACAAGGATCAATGATCAATGAAGAATGAACAAGAATTAATGGTCAGTAACGAATGAACGATGAAGAATGAACAAGGATCAACGATCAATGACGAATGAACGATGAAGAATGAACAAGGATCAATGATAAATAAAGAAAGAACGATGAAGAATAAACAAGGATCAATGATAAATGACGAATGAACGATGAAGAATGAACAAGGATAAATGATCAATGAAGAATGAACGATTAAGAATGAACAAGGATCAATGATCAATGACGAATGAACGATGAAGAATGAACAAGGATCAATGATCAATGAAGAATGAACGATGAAGAATGAACAAGGATCAATGATCGATGAATAATGAACGATGAAGAATGAACAAAGCTCAATGATCAATGACGAATGAACCATGAAGTATGAACAAGGATCAATGATCAATGAAGAATGAACGATGAAGAATGAACAAGGATTAATGATCAATGAAGAATAAACGATGAAGAATGAACAAGGATCAATGATCAATGAAGAATAAACGATGAAGAATGAACAAGGATCAATGGTTAATGACGAATGAACGATGAAGAATGAACAACGATCAATGAATAATGAACGATGAAGAATGAACAAGGATCAATGATCAATGAAGAATGAACGATGAAGAATGAACAAGGATCAATGATCAATGAAGAATGAACGATTAAGAATGAACAAGGATCAATGATCAATGAAGAATGAACGATGAAGAATGAACAAGGATTAATGGTGAATGACGAATGAACGATGAAGAATGAAAAAGGATCAATGATCAATGAAGAATGAACAATGAAGAATGAACAAGGATCAATGATCAATGAAGAATGAACGATGAAGAATGAACAAGAATTAATGGTCAATGACGAATGAACGATGAAGAATGAACAAGGATCAATGATCAATGAAGAATTAACGATGAAGAATGAACAAGGATCAATGATCAATGAAGAATGGACGATGAAGAATGAACAAGGATCAATGATCAATGAAGAATGAACGATGAAGAATGAACAAGGATCAATGATCAATGAAGAATGAACGATAAAGAATGAACAAGGATCAATGATCAATGAAGAATGAACGATGAAGAATGAACAAGGATCAATGATCAATGACGAATGAACGATGAAGAATGAACGAGGATTAATGGTCAATGACAAATGAACGATGAAGAATGAACAAGGATCAATGATCAATGAAGAATGAACGATGAAGAATGAACAAGGATCAATGATCAATGAAGAATGAACGATGAAGAATGAACAAGGATCAATGATCGATGAATAATGAACGATGAAGAATGAACAAAGCTCAATGATCAATGACGAATGAACCATGAAGTATGAACAAGGATCAATGATCAATGAAGAATGAACGATGAAGAATGAACAAGGATCATTGATCAATGAAGAATGAACGATGAAGAATGAACAAGGATCAATGATCAATGAAGAATGAACGATGAAGAATGAACAAGGATCAATGATCAATGAAGAATTAACGATGAAGAATGAACAAGGATCAATGATCAATGAAGAATGAACGATGAAGAATGAACAAGGATCAATTATCATTGAAGAATGAACGATGAAGAATGAACAAGGATCAACGATCAATGAAGAAGGAACGATGAAGAATGAACAAAGATCAATGATCAATGACGAATGAACGATGAAGAATGAACAAGGATCAATGATCAATGAAGAATGAACCATGAAGAATGAACAAGGATCAATGATCAATGAAGAATGAACAAGAATTAATGGTCAGTAACGAATGAACGATGAAGAATGAACAAGGATCAACGATCAATGACGAATGAACGATGAAGAATGAACAAGGATCAATGATCAATAAAGAAAGAACGATGAAGAATAAACAAGGATCAATGATAAATGACGAATGAACGATGAAGAATGAACAAGGATAAATGATCAATGAAGAATGAACGATTAAGAATGAACAAGGATCAATGATCAATGACGAATGAACGATGAAGAATGAACAAGGATCAATGATCAATGAAGAATGAACGATGAAGAATGAACAAGGATCAATGATCGATGAATAATGAACGATGAAGAATGAACAAAGCTCAATGATCAATGACGAATGAACCATGAAGTATGAACAAGGATCAATGATCAATGAAGAATGAACGATGAAGAATGAACAAGGATTAATGATCAATGAAGAATAAACGATGAAGAATGAACAAGGATCAATGATCAATGAAGAATAAACGATGAAGAATGAACAAGGATCAATGGTTAATGACGAATGAACGATGAAGAATGAACAACGATCAATGAATAATGAACGATGAAGAATGAACAAGGATCAATGATCAATGAAGAATGAACGATGAAGAATGAACAAGGATCAATGATCAATGAAGAATGAACGATTAAGAATGAACAAGGATCAATGATCAATGAAGAATGAACGATGAAGAATGAACAAGGATTAATGGTGAATGACGAATGAACGATGAAGAATGAAAAAGGATCAATGATCAATGAAGAATGAACAATGAAGAATGAACAAGGATCAATGATCAATGAAGAATGAACGATGAAGAATGAACAAGAATTAATGGTCAATGACGAATGAACGATGAAGAATGAACAAGGATCAATGATCAATGAAGAATTAACGATGAAGAATGAACAAGGATCAATGATCAATGAAGAATGGACGATGAAGAATGAACAAGGATCAATGATCAATGAAGAATGAACGATGAAGAATGAACAAGGATCAATGATCAATGAAGAATGAACGATAAAGAATGAACAAGGATCAATGATCAATGAAGAATGAACGATGAAGAATGAACAAGGATCAATGATCAATGACGAATGAACGATGAAGAATGAACGAGGATTAATGGTCAATGACAAATGAACGATGAAGAATGAACAAGGATCAATGATCAATGAAGAATGAACGATGAAGAATGAACAAGGATCAATGATCAATGAAGAATGAACGATGAAGAATGAACAAGGATCAATGATCGATGAATAATGAACGATGAAGAATGAACAAAGCTCAATGATCAATGACGAATGAACCATGAAGTATGAACAAGGATCAATGATCAATGAAGAATGAACGATGAAGAATGAACAAGGATCATTGATCAATGAAGAATGAACGATGAAGAATGAACAAGGATCAATGATCAATGACGAATGAACGATGAAGAATGAACAAGGATCAATGATCAATGAAGAATTAACGATGAAGAATGAACAAGGATCAATGATCAATGAAGAATGAACGATGAAGAATGAACAAGGATCAATTATCATTGAAGAATGAACGATGAAGAATGAACAAGGATCAACGATCAATGAAGAAGGAACGATGAAGAATGAACAAAGATCAATGATCAATGACGAATGAACGATGAAGAATGAACAAGGATCAATGATCAATGAAGAATGAACCATGAAGAATGAACAAGGATCAATGATCAATGAAGAATGAACAAGAATTAATGGTCAGTAACGAATGAACGATGAAGAATGAACAAGGATCAACGATCAATGACGAATGAACGATGAAGAATGAACAAGGATCAATGATCAATAAAGAAAGAACGATGAAGAATAAACAAGGATCAATGATAAATGACGAATGAACGATGAAGAATGAACAAGGATAAATGATCAATGAAGAATGAACGATTAAGAATGAACAAGGATCAATGATCAATGACGAATGAACGATGAAGAATGAACAAAGATCAATGATCAATGAAGAATGAACGATGAAGAATGAACAAGGATCAATGATCGATGAATAATGAACGATGAAGAATGAACAAAGCTCAATGATCAATGACGAATGAACCATGAAGTATGAACAAGGATCAATGATCAATGAAGAATGAACGATGAAGAATGAACAAGGATTAATGATCAATGAAGAATAAACGATGAAGAATGAACAAGGATCAATGATCAATGAAGAATAAACGATGAAGAATGAACAAGGATCAATGGTTAATGACGAATGAACGATGAAGAATGAACAACGATCAATGAATAATGAACGATGAAGAATGAACAAGGATCAATGATCAATGAAGAATGAACGATGAAGAATGAACAAGGATCAATGATCAATGAAGAATGAACGATTAAGAATGAACAAGGATCAATGATCAATGAAGAATGAACGATGAAGAATGAACAAGGATTAATGGTGAATGACGAATGAACGATGAAGAATGAAAAAGGATCAATGATCAATGAAGAATGAACAATGAAGAATGAACAAGGATCAATGATCAATGAAGAATGAACGATGAAGAATGAACAAGAATTAATGGTCAATGACGAATGAACGATGAAGAATGAACAAGGATCAATGATCAATGAAGAATTAACGATGAAGAATGAACAAGGATCAATGATCAATGAAGAATGGACGATGAAGAATGAACAAGGATCAATGATCAATGAAGAATGAACGATGAAGAATGAACAAGGATCAATGATCAATGAAGAATGAACGATAAAGAATGAACAAGGATCAATGATCAATGAAGAATGAACGATGAAGAATGAACAAGGATCAATGATCAATGACGAATGAACGATGAAGAATGAACGAGGATTAATGGTCAATGACAAATGAACGATGAAGAATGAACAAGGATCAATGATCAATGAAGAATGAACGATGAAGAATGAACAAGGATCAATGATCAATGAAGAATGAACGATGAAGAATGAACAAGGATCAATGATCGATGAATAATGAACGATGAAGAATGAACAAAGCTCAATGATCAATGACGAATGAACCATGAAGTATGAACAAGGATCAATGATCAATGAAGAATGAACGATGAAGAATGAACAAGGATCATTGATCAATGAAGAATGAACGATGAAGAATGAACAAGGATCAATGATCAATGACGAATGAACGATGAAGAATGAACAAGGATCAATGATCAATGAAGAATTAACGATGAAGAATGAACAAGGATCAATGATCAATGAAGAATGAACGATGAAGAATGAACAAGGATCAATTATCATTGAAGAATGAACGATGAAGAATGAACAAGGATCAACGATCAATGAAGAAGGAACGATGAAGAATGAACAAAGATCAATGATCAATGACGAATGAACGATGAAGAATGAACAAGGATCAATGATCAATGAAGAATGAACCATGAAGAATGAACAAGGATCAATGATCAATGAAGAATGAACAAGAATTAATGGTCAGTAACGAATGAACGATGAAGAATGAACAAGGATCAACGATCAATGACGAATGAACGATGAAGAATGAACAAGGATCAATGATCAATAAAGAAAGAACGATGAAGAATAAACAAGGATCAATGATAAATGACGAATGAACGATGAAGAATGAACAAGGATAAATGATCAATGAAGAATGAACGATTAAGAATGAACAAGGATCAATGATCAATGACGAATGAACGATGAAGAATGAACAAGGATCAATGATCAATGAAGAATGAACGATGAAGAATGAACAAGGATCAATGATCGATGAATAATGAACGATGAAGAATGAACAAAGCTCAATGATCAATGACGAATGAACCATGAAGTATGAACAAGGATCAATGATCAATGAAGAATGAACGATGAAGAATGAACAAGGATTAATGATCAATGAAGAATAAACGATGAAGAATGAACAAGGATCAATGATCAATGAAGAATAAACGATGAAGAATGAACAAGGATCAATGGTTAATGACGAATGAACGATGAAGAATGAACAACGATCAATGAATAATGAACGATGAAGAATGAACAAGGATCAATGATCAATGAAGAATGAACGATGAAGAATGAACAAGGATCAATGATCAATGAAGAATGAACGATTAAGAATGAACAAGGATCAATGATCAATGAAGAATGAACGATGAAGAATGAACAAGGATTAATGGTGAATGACGAATGAACGATGAAGAATGAAAAAGGATCAATGATCAATGAAGAATGAACAATGAAGAATGAACAAGGATCAATGATCAATGAAGAATGAACGATGAAGAATGAACAAGAATTAATGGTCAATGACGAATGAACGATGAAGAATGAACAAGGATCAATGATCAATGAAGAATTAACGATGAAGAATGAACAAGGATCAATGATCAATGAAGAATGGACGATGAAGAATGAACAAGGATCAATGATCAATGAAGAATGAACGATGAAGAATGAACAAGGATCAATGATCAATGAAGAATGAACGATAAAGAATGAACAAGGATCAATGATCAATGAAGAATGAACGATGAAGAATGAACAAGGATCAATGATCAATGACGAATGAACGATGAAGAATGAACGAGGATTAATGGTCAATGACAAATGAACGATGAAGAATGAACAAGGATCAATGATCAATGAAGAATGAACGATGAAGAATGAACAAGGATCAATGATCAATGAAGAATGAACGATGAAGAATGAACAAGGATCAATGATCGATGAATAATGAACGATGAAGAATGAACAAAGCTCAATGATCAATGACGAATGAACCATGAAGTATGAACAAGGATCAATGATCAATGAAGAATGAACGATGAAGAATGAACAAGGATCAATGATCAATGAAGAATGAACCATGAAGAATGAACAAGGATCAATGATCAATGAAGAATGAACAAGAATTAATGGTCAGTAACGAATGAACGATGAAGAATGAACAAGGATCAACGATCAATGACGAATGAACGATGAAGAATGAACAAGGATCAATGATCAATAAAGAAAGAACGATGAAGAATAAACAAGGATCAATGATAAATGACGAATGAACGATGAAGAATGAACAAGGATAAATGATCAATGAAGAATGAACGATTAAGAATGAACAAGGATCAATGATCAATGACGAATGAACGATGAAGAATGAACAAGGATCAATGATCAATGAAGAATGAACGATGAAGAATGAACAAGGATCAATGATCGATGAATAATGAACGATGAAGAATGAACAAAGCTCAATGATCAATGACGAATGAACCATGAAGTATGAACAAGGATCAATGATCAATGAAGAATGAACGATGAAGAATGAACAAGGATTAATGATCAATGAAGAATAAACGATGAAGAATGAACAAGGATCAATGATCAATGAAGAATAAACGATGAAGAATGAACAAGGATCAATGGTTAATGACGAATGAACGATGAAGAATGAACAACGATCAATGAATAATGAACGATGAAGAATGAACAAGGATCAATGATCAATGAAGAATGAACGATGAAGAATGAACAAGGATCAATGATCAATGAAGAATGAACGATTAAGAATGAACAAGGATCAATGATCAATGAAGAATGAACGATGAAGAATGAACAAGGATTAATGGTGAATGACGAATGAACGATGAAGAATGAAAAAGGATCAATGATCAATGAAGAATGAACAATGAAGAATGAACAAGGATCAATGATCAATGAAGAATGAACGATGAAGAATGAACAAGAATTAATGGTCAATAACGAATGAACGATGAAGAATGAACAAGGATCAATGATCAATGAAGAATTAACGATGAAGAATGAACAAGGATCAATGATCAATGAAGAATAGACGATGAAGAATGAACAAGGATCAATGATCAATGAAGAATGAACGATGAAGAATGAACAAGGATCAATGATCAATGAAGAATGAACGATAAAGAATGAACAAGGATCAATGATCAATGAAGAATGAACGATGAAGAATGAACAAGGATCAATGATCAATGACGATTGAACGATGAAGAATGAACGAGGATTAATGGTCAATGACAAATGAACGATGAAGAATGAACAAGGATCAATGATCAATGAAGAATGAACGATGAAGAATGAACAAGGATCAATGATCAATGAAGAATGAACGATGAAGAATGAACAAGGATCAATGATCGATGAATAATGAACGATGAAGAATGAACAAAGCTCAATGATCAATGACGAATGAACCATGAAGTATGAACAAGGATCAATGATCAATGAAGAATGAACGATGAAGAATGAACAAGGATCAATGATCAATGAAGAATGAACGATGAAGAATGAACAAGGATAAATGATCAATGAAGAATGAACGATGAAGAATGAACAAGGATCAATGATCAATGAAGAATGAACGATGAAGAATGAACAAGGATCAATGATCAATGACGAATGAACGATGAAGAATGAACGAGGATTAATGGTCAATGACAAATGAACGATGAAGAATGAACAAGGATCAATGATCAATGAAGAATGAACGATTAAGAATGAACAAGGATCAATGATCAATGAAGAATGAACGATGAAGAATGAACAAGGATCAATGATCGATGAATAATGAACGATGAAGAATGAACAAAGCTCAATGATCAATGACGAATGAACCATGAAGTATGAACAAGGATCAATGATCAATGAAGAATGAACGATGAAGAATGAACGAGGATTAATGGTCAATGACAAATGAACGATGAAGAATGAACAAGGATCAATGATCAATGAAGAATGAACGATGAAGAATGAACAAGGATCAATGATCAATGAAGAATGAACGATGAAGAATGAACAAGGATCAATGATCGATGAATAATGAACGATGAAGAATGAACAAAGCTCAATGATCAATGACGAATGAACCATGAAGTATGAACAAGGATCAATGATCAATGAAGAATGAACGATGAAGAATGAACAAGGATCAATGATCAATGAAGAATGAACCATGAAGAATGAACAAGGATCAATGATCAATGAAGAATGAACAAGAATTAATGGTCAGTAACGAATGAACGATGAAGAATGAACAAGGATCAACGATCAATGACGAATGAACGATGAAGAATGAACAAGGATCAATGATCAATAAAGAAAGAACGATGAAGAATAAACAAGGATCAATGATAAATGACGAATGAACGATGAAGAATGAACAAGGATAAATGATCAATGAAGAATGAACGATTAAGAATGAACAAGGATCAATGATCAATGACGAATGAACGATGAAGAATGAACAAGGATCAATGATCAATGAAGAATGAACGATGAAGAATGAACAAGGATCAATGATCGATGAATAATGAACGATGAAGAATGAACAAAGCTCAATGATCAATGACGAATGAACCATGAAGTATGAACAAGGATCAATGATCAATGAAGAATGAACGATGAAGAATGAACAAGGATTAATGATCAATGAAGAATAAACGATGAAGAATGAACAAGGATCAATGATCAATGAAGAATAAACGATGAAGAATGAACAAGGATCAATGGTTAATGACGAATGAACGATGAAGAATGAACAACGATCAATGAATAATGAACGATGAAGAATGAACAAGGATCAATGATCAATGAAGAATGAACGATGAAGAATGAACAAGGATCAATGATCAATGAAGAATGAACGATTAAGAATGAACAAGGATCAATGATCAATGAAGAATGAACGATGAAGAATGAACAAGGATTAATGGTGAATGACGAATGAACGATGAAGAATGAAAAAGGATCAATGATCAATGAAGAATGAACAATGAAGAATGAACAAGGATCAATGATCAATGAAGAATGAACGATGAAGAATGAACAAGAATTAATGGTCAATAACGAATGAACGATGAAGAATGAACAAGGATCAATGATCAATGAAGAATTAACGATGAAGAATGAACAAGGATCAATGATCAATGAAGAATAGACGATGAAGAATGAACAAGGATCAATGATCAATGAAGAATGAACGATGAAGAATGAACAAGGATCAATGATCAATGAAGAATGAACGATAAAGAATGAACAAGGATCAATGATCAATGAAGAATGAACGATGAAGAATGAACAAGGATCAATGATCAATGACGAATGAACGATGAAGAATGAACGAGGATTAATGGTCAATGACAAATGAACGATGAAGAATGAACAAGGATCAATGATCAATGAAGAATGAACGATGAAGAATGAACAAGGATCAATGATCAATGAAGAATGAACGATGAAGAATGAACAAGGATCAATGATCGATGAATAATGAACGATGAAGAATGAACAAAGCTCAATGATCAATGACGAATGAACCATGAAGTATGAACAAGGATCAATGATCAATGAAGAATGAACGATGAAGAATGAACAAGGATCAATGATCAATGAAGAATGAACGATGAAGAATGAACAAGGATAAATGATCAATGAAGAATGAACGATGAAGAATGAACAAGGATCAATGATCAATGAAGAATGAACGATGAAGAATGAACAAGGATCAATGATCAATGACGAATGAACGATGAAGAATGAACGAGGATTAATGGTCAATGACAAATGAACGATGAAGAATGAACAAGGATCAATGATCAATGAAGAATGAACGATTAAGAATGAACAAGGATCAATGATCAATGAAGAATGAACGATGAAGAATGAACAAGGATCAATGATCGATGAATAATGAACGATGAAGAATGAACAAAGCTCAATGATCAATGACGAATGAACCATGAAGTATGAACAAGGATCAATGATCAATGAAGAATGAACGATGAAGAATGAACAAGGATCAATGATCAATGAAGAATAAACGATGAAGAATGAACAAGGATCAATGATCAATGAAGAATAAACGATGAAGAATGAACAAGGATCAATGGTTAATGACGAATGAACGATGAAGAATGAACAAGGATCAATGATCAATGAAGAATGAACGATGAAGAATGAACAAGAATCAATTATCAATGAAGAATGAACGATGAAGAATGAACAAGGATTAACAATCAATGAAGAAGGAACGATGAAGAATGAACAAAGATCAATGATCAATGACGAATGAACGATGAAGAATGAACAAGGATCAATGATCAATAAAGAATGAACGATGAAGAATGAACAAGGATCAATGATCAATGAAGAATGAACAAGAATTAATGGTCAGTAACAAATGAACGATGAAGAATGAACAAGGATCATTGATCAATGACGAATGAACGATGAAGAATGAACAAGGATCAATGATCAATAAAGAAAGAACGATGAAGAATGAACAAGTATCAATGATCAATGAAGAATGAACGATGAAGAATGAACAAGGATCAATGATCAATGACGAATGAACGATGAAGAATGAACAAGGATTAATGGTCAATGACAAATGAACGATGAAGAATGAACAAGGATCAATGATCAATGAAGAATAAACGATGAAGAATGAACAAGGATCAATGATCAATGAAGAATGAACGATGAAGAATGAACAAGGATCAATGATCGATGAATAATGAACGATGAAGAATGAACAAAGCTCAATGATCAATGACGAATGAACGATGAAGAATGAACAAGGATCAATGATCAATGAAGAATGAACGATGAAGAATGAACAAGGATCAATGATCAATAAAGAATAAACGATGAAGAATGAACAAGGATCAATGGTCAATGACGAATGAACGATGAAGAATGAACAAGGATCAATGATCAATGAAGAATGAACGATGAAGAATGAACAAGGATCAATGGTCAATGACGAATGAACGATGAAGAATGAACAAGGATCAATGATCAATGAAGAATGATCGATGAAGAATGAACAAGGATCAATGCTCAATGACGAATGGACGATGAAGAATGAACAAGGATCAATGATCAATGAAGAATGAACGATAAAGAATGAACAAGGATCAATGATCAATGAAGAATGAACGATGAAGAATGAACAAGGATCAATGGTCAATGACGAATGAACGATGAAGAATGAACAAGTATCAATGGTTAATGACGAATGAACGATGAAAAATGAACAAGGATCAATGATCAATGAAGAATGAACGATGAAGAATGAACAAGGATCAATGATCAATGAAGAATGAACAAGAATTAATGGTCAATGACTAATGAACGATGAAGAATGAACAAGGATCAACGATCAATGAAGAAGGAACGATGAAGAATGAACAAAGATCAATGATCAATGACGAATGAACGATGAAGAATGAACAAGGATCAATGATCAATGAAGAATGAACGATGAAGAATGAACAAGGATCAATGATCAATGAAGAATGAACAAGAATTAATGGTCAGGAACGAATGAACGATGAAGAATGAACAAGGATCAACGATCAATGACGAATGAACGATGAAGAATGAACAAGGATCAATGATCAATAAAGAAAGAACGATGAAAAATAAACAAGGATCAATGATAAATGACGAATAAACGATGAAGAATGAACAAGGATAAATGATTAATGAAGAATGAACGATTAAGAATGAACAAGGATCAATGATCAATGACGAATGAACGATGAAGAATGAACAAGGATCAATGATCAATAAAGAATGAACGATGAAGAATGAACAAGGATCAATGATCAATGAAGAATGAACAAGAATTAATGGTCAGTAACAAATGAACGATGAAGAATGAACAAGGATCATTGATCAATGACGAATGAACGATGAAGAATGAACAAGGATCAATGATCAATAAAGAAAGAACGATGAAGAATGAACAAGTATCAATGATCAATGAAGAATGAACGATGAAGAATGAACAAGGATCAATGATCAATGACGAATGAATGATGAAGAATGAACAAGGATTAATGGTCAATGACAAATGAACGATGAAGAATGAACAAGGATCAATGATCAATGAAGAATAAACGATGAAGAATGAACAAGGATCAATGATCAATGAAGAATGAACGATGAAGAATGAACAAGGATCAATGATCGATGAATAATGAACGATGAAGAATGAACAAAGCTCAATGAACAATGACGAATGAACGATGAAGAATGAACAAGGTTCAATGATCAATGAAGAATGAACGATGAAGAATGAACAAGGATCAATGATCAATGAAGAATAAACGATGAAGAATGAACAAGGATCAATGGTCAATGACGAATGAACGATGAAGAATGAACAAGGATCAATGATCAATGAAGAATGAACGATGAAGAATGAACAAGGATCAATGGTCAATGACGAATGAACGATGAAGAATGAACAAGGATCAATGATCAATGAAGAATGATCGATGAAGAATGAACAAGGATCAATGCTCAATGACGAATGAACGATGAAGAATGAACAAGGATCAATGATCAATGAAGAATGAACGATAAAGAATGAACAAGGATCAATGATCAATGAAGAATGAACGATGAAGAATGAACAAGGATCAATGGTCAATGACGAATGAACGATGAAGAATGAACAAGTATCAATGGTTAATGACGAATGAACGATGAAAAATGAACAAGGATCAATGATCAATGAAGAATGAACGATGAAGAATGAACAAGGATCAATGATCAATGAAGAATGAACAAGAATTAATGGTCAATGACTAATGAACGATGAAGAATGAACAAGGATCAACGATCAATGAAGAAGGAACGATGAAGAATGAACAAAGATCAATGATCAATGACGAATGAACGATGAAGAATGAACAAGGATCAATGATCAATGAAGAATGAACGATGAAGAATGAACAAGGATCAATGATCAATGAAGAATGAACAAGAATTAATGGTCAGGAACGAATGAACGATGAAGAATGAACAAGGATCAACGATCAATGACGAATGAACGATGAAGAATGAACAAGGATCAATGATCAATAAAGAAAGAACGATGAAAAATAAACAAGGATCAATGATAAATGACGAATAAACGATGAAGAATGAACAAGGATAAATGATTAATGAAGAATGAACGATTAAGAATGAACAAGGATCAATGATCAATGACGAATGAACGATGAAGAATGAACAAGGATCAATGATCAATAAAGAATGAACGATGAAGAATGAACAAGGATCAATGATCAATGAAGAATGAACAAGAATTAATGGTCAGTAACAAATGAACGATGAAGAATGAACAAGGATCATTGATCAATGACGAATGAACGATGAAGAATGAACAAGGATCAATGATCAATAAAGAAAGAACGATGAAGAATGAACAAGTATCAATGATCAATGAAGAATGAACGATGAAGAATGAACAAGGATCAATGATCAATGACGAATGAACGATGAAGAATGAACAAGGATTAATGGTCAATGACAAATGAACGATGAAGAATGAACAAGGATCAATGATCAATGAAGAATAAACGATGAAGAATGAACAAGGATCAATGATCAATGAAGAATGAACGATGAAGAATGAACAAGGATCAATGATCGATGAATAATGAATGATGAAGAATGAACAAAGCTCAATGATCAATGACGAATGAACGATGAAGAATGAACAAGGATCAATGATCAATGAAGAATGAACGATGAAGAATGAACAAGGATCAATGATCAATGAAGAATAAACGATGAAGAATGAACAAGGATCAATGGTCAATGACGAATGAACGATGAAGAATGAACAAGGATCAATGATCAATGAAGAATGAACGATGAAGAATGAACAAGGATCAATGGTCAATGACGAATGAACGATGAAGAATGAACAAGGATCAATGATCAATGAAGAATGAACGATGAAGAATGAACAAGGATCAATGCTCAATGACGAATGAACGATGAAGAATGAACAAGGATCAATGATCAATGAAGAATGAACGATAAAGAATGAACAAGGATCAATGATCAATGAAGAATGAACGATGAAGAATGAACAAGGATCAATGGTCAATGACGAATGAACGATGAAGAATGAACAAGTATCAATGGTTAATGACGAATGAACGATGAAAAATGAACAAGGATCAATGATCAATGAAGAATGAACGATGAAGAATGAACAAGGATCAATGATCAATGAAGAATGAACAAGAATTAATGGTCAATGACTAATGAACGATGAAGAATGAACAAGGATCAACGATCAATGAAGAATGAACAAAGATCAATGATCAATGAAGAATGAACGATGAAGAATGAACAAGGATCAATGATCAATGAAGAATGAACGATGAATAATGAACAAGGATCAATGATCAATGAAGAATGAACAAGAATTAATGGTCAGTAACGAATGAACGATGATGAATGAACAAGGATCAACAATCAATGACGAATGAACGATGAAGAATCAACAAGGATCAATGATCAATAAAGAAAGAACGATGAAGAATAAACAAGGATCAATGATAAATGACGAATAAACGATGAAGAATGAACAAGGATAAATGATTAATGAAGAATGAATGATTAAGAATGAACAAGGATCAATGATCAATGACGAATGAACGATGAAGAATGAACAAGGATCAATGATCAATGAACAATGAACGATGAAGAATGAACAAGGATCAATGATCAATGAAGAATGAACGATGAAGAATGAACAAGGATTAATGGTCAATGACGAATGAACGATGAAGAATGAACAAGGATCAATGATCAATGAAGAATAAACGATGAAGAATGAACAAGGATCATTGATCAATGAAGAATGAACGATGAAGAATGAACAAGGATCAATGATCAATGACGAATGAACTATGAAGAATGAACAAGGATCAATGATCAATGAAGAATGAACGATGAAGAATGAACAAGGATTAATGGTGAATGACGAATGAACGATGAAGAATGAAAAAGGATCAATGATCAATGAAGAATGAACAATGAAGAATGAACAAGGATCAATGATCAATGAAGAATGAACGATGAAGAATGAACAAGAATTAATGGTCAATGACGAATGAACGATGAAGAATGAACAAGGATCAATGATCAATGAAGAATTAACGATGAAGAATGAACAAGGATCAATGATCAATGAAGAATGAACGATGAAGAATGAACAAGGATCAATGATCAATGAAGAATGAACGATGAAGAATGAACAAGGATCAATGATCAATGAAGAATGAACGATGAAGAATGAACAAGGATCAATGATCAATGAAGAATGAACGATGAAGAATGAACAGGGATCATTGATCAATGACGAATGAACGATGAAGAATGAACAAGGATCAATGATCAATGAAGAATGAACAAGAATTAATGGTCAGTAACGAATGGACGATGAAGAATGAACAAGGATCAACAATCAATGACGAATGAACGATGAAGAATGAACAAGGATCAATGATCAATAAAGAAAGAACGATGAAGAATAAACAAGGATCAATGATAAATGACGAATAAACGATGAAGAATGAACAAGGATAAATGATTAATGAAGAATGAACGATTAAGAATGAACAAGGATCAATGATCAATGACGAATGAACGATGAAGAATGAACAAGGATCAATGATCAATGAACAATGAACGATGAAGAATGAACAAGGATCAATGATCAATGAAGAATGAACGATGAAGAATGAACAAGGATTAATGGTCAATGACGAATGAACGATGAAGAATGAACAAGGATCAATGATCAATGAAGAATTAACGATGAAGAATGAACAAGGATCATTGATCAATGAAGAATGAACGATGAAGAATGAACAAGGATCAATGATCAATGACGAATGAACTATGAAGAATGAACAAGGATCAATGATCAATGAAGAATGAACGATGAAGAATGAACAAGGATTAATGGTGAATGACGAATGAACGATGAAGAATGAAAAAGGATCAATGATCAATGAAGAATGAACAATGAAGAATGAACAAGGATCAATGATCAATGAAGAATGAACGATGAAGAATGAACAAGAATTAATGGTCAATGACGAATGAACGATGAAGAATGAACAAGGATCAATGATCAATGAAGAATTAACGATGAAGAATGAACAAGGATCAATGATCAATGAAGAATGAACGATGAAGAATGAACAAGGATCAATGATCAATGAAGAATGAACGATGAAGAATGAACAAGGATCAATGATCAATGAAGAATGAACGATGAAGAATGAACAAGGATCAATGATCAATGAAGAATGAACGATGAAGAATGAACAGGGATCATTGATCAATGACGAATGAACGATGAAGAATGAACGAGGATTAATGGTCAATGATAAATGAACGATGAAGAATGAGCAAGGATCAATGATCAATGAATAATGAACGATGAAGAATGAACAAGGATCAATGATCAATGAAGAATGAACGATGAAGAATGAACAAGGATCAATGACCAATGACGAATAAACGATGAAGAATGAACAAGGATCAATGGTTAATGACGAATGAACGATGAAAAATGAACAAGGATCAATGATCAATGAAGAATGAACGATGAAGAATGAACAAGGATCAATGATCAATGAAGAATGAACAAGAATTAATGGTCAATGACTAATGAACGATGAAGAATGAACAAGGATCAACGATCAATGAAGAAGGAACGATGAAGAATGAACAAAGATCAATGATCAATGACGAATGAACGATGAAGAATGAACAAGGATCAATGATCAATGAAGAATGAACGATGAAGAATGAACAAGGATCAATGATCAATGAAGAATGAACAAGAATTAATGGTCAGTAACGAATGAACGATGAAGAATGAACAAGGATCAATGATCAGTGAAGAATGAACGATGAAGAATGAACAAGGATTAATGGTGAATGACGAATGAACGATGAAGAATGAAAAAGGATCAATGATCAATGAAGAATGAACAATGAAGAATGAACAAGGATCAATGATCAATGAAGAATGAACGATGAAGAATGAACAAGAATTAATGGTCAATGACGAATGAACGATGAAGAATGAACAAGGATCAATGATCAATGAAGAATTAACGATGAAGAATGAACAAGGATCAATGATCAATGAAGAATGAACGATGAAGAATGAACAAGGATCAATGATCAATGAAGAATGAACGATGAAGAATGAACAAGGATCAATGATCAATGAAGAATGAACGATGAAGAATGAACAAGGATCAATGATCAATGAAGAATGAACGATGAAGAATGAACAGGGATCATTGATCAATGACGAATGAACGATGAAGAATGAACAAGGATCAATGATCAATGAAGAATGAACAAGAATTAATGGTCAGTAACGAATGAACGATGAAGAATGAACAAGGATCAACAATCAATGACGAATGAACGATGAAGAATGAACAAGGATCAATGATCAATAAAGAAAGAACGATGAAGAATAAACAAGGATCAATGATAAATGACGAATAAACGATGAAGAATGAACAAGGATAAATGATTAATGAAGAATGAACGATTAAGAA
The DNA here is from genome assembly GCF_026212465.1 of Amaranthus tricolor. Lineage (NCBI taxonomy): Eukaryota > Viridiplantae > Streptophyta > Magnoliopsida > Caryophyllales > Amaranthaceae > Amaranthus > Amaranthus tricolor. Next base: position 2,305,811 of record NC_080063.1, read on the forward strand.
TGAACAAGGATCAATGATCAATGACGAATGAACGATGAAGAATGAACAAGGATCAATGATCAATGAACAATGAACGATGAAGAATGAACAAGGATCAATGATCAATGAAGAATGAACGATGAAGAATGAACAAGGATTAATGGTCAATGACGAATGAACGATGAAGAATGAACAAGGATCAATGATCAATGAAGAATAAACGATGAAGAATGAACAAGGATCATTGATCAATGAAGAATGAACGATGAAGAATGAACAAGGATCAATGATCAATGACGAATGAACTATGAAGAATGAACAAGGATCAATGATCAATGAAGAATGAACGATGAAGAATGAACAAGGATTAATGGTGAATGACGAATGAACGATGAAGAATGAAAAAGGATCAATGATCAATGAAGAATGAACAATGAAGAATGAACAAGGATCAATGATCAATGAAGAATGAACGATGAAGAATGAACAAGAATTAATGGTCAATGACGAATGAACGATGAAGAATGAACAAGGATCAATGATCAATGAAGAATTAACGATGAAGAATGAACAAGGATGAATGATCAATGAAGAATGAACGATGAAGAATGAACAAGGATCAATGATCAATGAAGAATGAACGATGAAGAATGAACAAGGATCAATGATCAATGAAGAATGAACGATGAAGAATGAACAAGGATCAATGATCAATGAAGAATGAACGATGAAGAATGAACAGGGATCATTGATCAATGACGAATGAACGATGAAGAATGAACGAGGATTAATGGTCAATGATAAATGAACGATGAAGAATGAGCAAGGATCAATGATCAATGAATAATGAACGATGAAGAATGAACAAGGATCAATGATCAATGAAGAATGAACGATGAAGAATGAACAAGGATCAATGATCAATGACGAATAAACGATGAAGAATGAACAAGGATCAATGGTTAATGACGAATGAACGATGAAGAATGAACAAGGATCAATGATCAATGAAGAATAAACAAGAATTATTGGTTAATGACGAATGAACGATAAAGAATGAACAAGGATCAATGATCAATGAATAATGAACGATGAAGAATGAACAAGGATCAATGATCAATGAAGAATGAACGATGAAGAATGAACAAGGATCAATTATCAATGAAGAATGAACAATGAAGAATGAACAAAGATCAACGATCAATGAAGAAGGAACGATGAAGAATGAACAAAGATCAATGATCAATGACGAATGAATGATGAAGAATGAACAAGGATCAATGATTAATGAAGAATGAACGATGAAGAATGAACAAGGATCAATGATCAATGAAGAATGAACAAGAATTAATGGTCAGTAACGAATGAACGATGAAGAATGAACAAGCATCAATGGTTAATGACGAATGAACGATGAAAAATGAACAAGGATCAATGATCAATGAAGAATGAACGATGAAGAATGAACAAGGATCAATGATCAATGAAGAATGAACAAGAATTAATGGTCAATGACTAATGAACGATGAAGAATGAACAAGGATCAACGATCAATGAAGAAGGAACGATGAAGAATGAACAAAGATCAATGATCAATGACGAATGAACGATGAAGAATGAACAAGGATCAATGATCAATGAAGAATGAACGATGAAGAATGAACAAGGATCAATGATCAATGAAGAATGAACAAGAATTAATGGTCAGTAACGAATGAACGATGAAGAATGAACAAGGATCAACAATCAATGACGAATGAACGATGAAGAATGAACAAGGATCAATGATCAATAAAGAAAGAACGATGAAGAATAAACAAGGATCAATGATAAATGACGAATAAACGATGAAGAATGAACAAGGATAAATGATTAATGAAGAATGAATGATTAAGAATGAACAAGGATCAATGATCAATGACGAATGAACGATGAAGAATGAACAAGGATCAATGATCAATCAACAATGAACGATGAAGAATGAACAAGGATCAATGATCAATGAAGAATGAACGATGAAGAATGAACAAGGATTAATGGTCAATGACGAATGAACGATGAAGAATGAACAAGGATCAATGATCAATGAAGAATAAACGATGAAGAATGAACAAGGATCATTGATCAATGAAGAATGAACGATGAAGAATGAACAAGGATCAATGATCAATGACGAATGAACTATGAAGAATGAACAAGGATCAATGATCAGTGAAGAATGAACGATGAAGAATGAACAAGGATTAATGGTGAATGACGAATGAACGATGAAGAATGAAAAAGGATCAATGATCAATGAAGAATGAACAATGAAGAATGAACAAGGATCAATGATCAATGAAGAATGAACGATGAAGAATGAACAAGAATTAATGGTCAATGACGAATGAACGATGAAGAATGAACAAGGATCAATGATCAATGAAGAATTAACGATGAAGAATGAACAAGGATCAATGATCAATGAAGAATGAACGATGAAGAATGAACAAGGATCAATGATCAATGAAGAATGAACGATGAAGAATGAACAAGGATCAATGATCAATGAAGAATGAACGATGAAGAATGAACAAGGATCAATGATCAATGAAGAATGAACGATGAAGAATGAACAGGGATCATTGATCAATGACGAATGAACGATGAAGAATGAACAAGGATCAATGATCAATGAAGAATGAACAAGAATTAATGGTCAGTAACGAATGAACGATGAAGAATGAACAAGGATCAACAATCAATGACGAATGAACGATGAAGAATGAACAAGGATCAATGATCAATAAAGAAAGAACGATGAAGAATAAACAAGGATCAATGATAAATGACGAATAAACGATGAAGAATGAACAAGGATAAATGATTAATGAAGAATGAACGATTAAGAATGAACAAGGATCAATGATCAATGACGAATGAACGATGAAGAATGAACAAGGATCAATGATCAATGAACAATGAACGATGAAGAATGAACAAGGATCAATGATCAATGAAGAATGAACGATGAAGAATGAACAAGGATTAATGGTCAATGACGAATGAACGATGAAGAATGAACAAGGATCAATGATCAATGAAGAATAAACGATGAAGAATGAACAAGGATCATTGATCAATGAAGAATGAACGATGAAGAATGAACAAGGATCAATGATCAATGACGAATGAACTATGAAGAATGAACAAGGATCAATGATCAATGAAGAATGAACGATGAAGAATGAACAAGGATTAATGGTGAATGACGAATGAACGATGAAGAATGAAAAAGGATCAATGATCAATGAAGAATGAACAATGAAGAATGAACAAGGATCAATGATCAATGAAGAATGAACGATGAAGAATGAACAAGAATTAATGGTCAATGACGAATGAACGATGAAGAATGAACAAGGATCAATGATCAATGAAGAATTAACGATGAAGAATGAACAAGGATGAATGATCAATGAAGAATGAACGATGAAGAATGAACAAGGATCAATGATCAATGAAGAATGAACGATGAAGAATGAACAAGGATCAATGATCAATGAAGAATGAACGATGAAGAATGAACAAGGATCAATGATCAATGAAGAATGAACGATGAAGAATGAACAGGGATCATTGATCAATGACGAATGAACGATGAAGAATGAACGAGGATTAATGGTCAATGATAAATGAACGATGAAGAATGAGCAAGGATCAATGATCAATGAATAATGAACGATGAAGAATGAACAAGGATCAATGATCAATGAAGAATGAACGATGAAGAATGAACAAGGATCAATGATCAATGACGAATAAACGATGAAGAATGAACAAGGATCAATGGTTAATGACGAATGAACGATGAAGAATGAACAAGGATCAATGATCAATGAAGAATAAACAAGAATTATTGGTTAATGACGAATGAACGATAAAGAATGAACAAGGATCAATGATCAATGAATAATGAACGATGAAGAATGAACAAGGATCAATGATCAATGAAGAATGAACGATGAAGAATGAACAAGGATCAATTATCAATGAAGAATGAACAATGAAGAATGAACAATGATCAACGATCAATGAAGAAGGAACGATGAAGAATGAACAAAGATCAATGATCAATGACGAATGAATGATGAAGAATGAACAAGGATCAATGATTAATGAAGAATGAACGATGAAGAATGAACAAGGATCAATGATCAATGAAGAATGAACAAGAATTAATGGTCAGTAACGAATGAACGATGAAGAATGAACAAGCATCAATGATCAATGACGAATGAACGATGAAGAATGAACAAGGATCAATGATCAATAAAGAAAGAACGATGAAGAATGAAAAAGTATCAATGATCAATGAAGAATGAACGATGAAGATTGAACAAGGATCAATGATCAATGACGAATGAACGATGAAGAATGAACAAGGATTAATGGTCAATGACAAATGAACGATGAAGAATGAACAAGGATCAATGATCAATGAAAAATAAACGATGAAGAATGAACAAGGATCAATGATCAATGAAGAATGAACGATGAAGAATGAACAAGGACCAATGATCGATGAATAATGAACGATGAAGAATGAACAAAGCTCAATGATCAATGACGAATTAACGATGAAGAATGAACAAGGATCAATGATCAATGAAGAATGAACGATGAAGAATGAACAAGGATCAATGATCAATGAAGAATAAACGATGAAGAATGAACAAGGATCAATGGTCAATGACGAATGAACGATGAAGAATGAACAAGGATCAATGATCAATGAAGAATGAACGATGAAGAATGAACAAGGATCAATGGTCAATGACGAATGAACGATGAAGAATGAACAAGGATCAATGATCAATGAAGAATGAACGATGAAGAATGAACAAGGATCAATGCTCAATGACGAATGAACGATGAAGAATGAACAAGGATCAATGATCAATGAAGAATGAACGATAAAGAATGAACAAGGATCAATGATCAATGAAGAATTAACGATGAAGAATGAACAAGGATCAATGGTCAATGACGAATGAACGATGAAGAATGAACAAGTATCAATGGTTAATGACGAATGAACGACGAAAAATGAACAAGGATCAATGATCAATGAAGAATGAACGATGAAGAATGAACAAGGATCAATGATCAATGAAGAATGAACAAGAATTAATGGTCAATAACTAATGAACGATGAAGAATGAACAAGGATCAACGATCAATGAAGAAGGAACGATGAAGAATGAACAAAGATCAATGATCAATGACGAATGAACGATGAAGAATGAACAAGGATCAATGATCAATGAAGAATGAACGATGAAGAATGAACAAGGATCAATGATCAATGAAGAATGAACAAGAATTAATGGTCATTAACGAATGAACGATGAAGAATTAACAAGGATCAACGATCAATGACGAATGAACGATGAAGAATGAACAAGGATCAATGATCAATAAAGAAAGAACGATGAAGAATAAACAAGGATCAATGATAAATGACGAATGAACGATGAAGAATGAACAAGGGTAAATGATCAATGAAGAATGAACGATTAAGAATGAACAAGGATCAATGATCAATGACGAATGAACGATGAAGAATGAACAAGGATCAATGATCAATGAACAATGAACGATGAAGAATGAACAAGGATCAATGATCAATGAAGAATGAACGATGAAGAATGAACAAGGATTAATGGTCAATGACGAATGAACGATGAAGAATGAACAAGGATCAATGATCAATGAAGAATAAACGATGAAGAATGAACAAGGATCATTGATCAATGAAGAATGAACGATGAAGAATGAACAAGGATCAATGATCAATGACGAATGAACTATGAAGAATGAACAAGGATCAATGATCAATGAAGAATGAACGATGAAGAATGTACAAGGATTAATGGTGAATGACGAATGAACGATGAAGAATGAAAAAGGATCAATGATCAATGAAGAATTAACGATGAAGAATGAACAAGGATCAATGATCAATGAAGAATGAACGATGAAGAATGAACAAGGATCAATGATCAATGAAGAATGAACGATGAAGAATGAACAAGGATCAATGATCAATGAAGAATGAACGATGAAGAATGAACAAGGATCAATGATCAATGAAGAATGAACGATGAAGAATGAACAGGGATCAATGATCAATGACGAATGAACGATGAAGAATGAACAGGGATCAATGATCAATGACAAATGAACGACGAATAATGAACAAGGATCAATGATCAATGAAGAATGAACGATGAAGAATGAACAAGGATCAATGATCAATGAAGAATGAACGATGAAGAATGAACAAGGATCAATGATCGATGAATAATGAACGATGAAGAATGAACAAAGCTCAATGATCAATGACGAATGAACCATGAAGTATAAACAAGGATCAATGATCAATGAAGAATGAACGATGAAGAATGAACAAGGATCAATGATCAATGAAGAATAAACGATGAAGAATGAACAAGGATCAATGATCAAGGAAGAATAAACGATGAAGAATGAACAAGGATCAATGGTTAATGACGAATGAACGATGAAGAATGAACAAGGATCAATGATCAATGAAGAATAAACAAGATTTATTGGTTAATGACAAATGAACGATAAAGAATGAACAAGGATCAATGATCAATGAATAATGAACGATGAAGAATGAACAAGGATCAATGATCAATGAAGAATGAACGATGAAGAATGAACAAGGATCAATTATCAATGAAGAATGAACGATGAAGAATGAACAAGGATCAACGATCAATGAAGAAGGAACGATGAAGAATGAACAAAGATCAATGATCAATGACGAATGAACGATGAAGAATGAACAAGGATCAATGATCAATGAAGAATGAACGATGAAGAATGAACAAGGATCAATGATCAATGAAGAATGATCAAGAATTAATGGTCAGTAACGAATGAACGATGAAGAATGAACAAGGATCAATGATCAATGACGAATGAACGATGAAGAATGAACAAGGATCAATGATCAATAAAGAATGAACGATGAAGAATGAACAAGTATCAATGATCAATGAAGAATGAACGATGAAGAATGAACAAGGATCAATGATCAATGACGAATGAACGATGAAGAATGAACAAGGATTAATGGTCAATGACAAATGAACGATGAAGAATGAACAAGGATCAATGATCAATGAAGAATAAACGATGAAGAATGAACAAGGATCAATGATCAATGAAGAATGAACGATCAAGAATGAACAAGGATCAATTATCAATGAAGAATGAACGATGAAGAATGAACAAGGATCAATGATCAATGAAGAATGAACGATGAAGAATGAACAAGGATCAATGATCAATCAAGAATGAACGATGAAGAATGAACAAGGATCAATGATCAATGAAGAATGAACGATGAAGAATGAACAAGGATCAATGATCAATGAAGAATGAACAGGGATCAATGATCAATGACGAATGAACGATGAAGAATGAACAGGGATCAATGATCAATGACAAATGAACGACGAATAATGAACAAGGATCAATGATCAATGAAGAATGAACGATGAAGAATGAACAAGGATCAATGATCAATGAAGAATGAACGATGAAGAATGAACAAGGATCAATGATCGATGAATAATGAACGATGAAGAATGAACAAAGCTCAATGATCAATGACGAATGAACCATGAAGTATGAACAAGGATGAATGATCAATGAAGAATGAACGATGAAGAATGAACAAGGATCAATGATCAATGAAGAATAAACGATGAAGAATGAACAAGGATCAATGATCAATGAAGAATAAACGATGAAGAATGAACAAGGATCAATGGTTAATGACGAATGAACGATGAAGAATGAACAAGGATCAATGATCAATGAAGAATAAACAAGATTTATTGGTTAATGACGAATGAACGATAAAGAATGAACAAGGATCAATGATCAATGAATAATGAACGATGAAGAATGAACAAGGATCAATGATCAATGAAGAATGAACGATGAAGAATGAACAAGGATCAATTATCAATGAAGAATGAACGATGAAGAATGAACAAGGATCAACGATCAATGAAGAAGGAACGATGAAGAATGAACAAAGATCAATGATCAATGACGAATGAACGATGAAGAATGAACAAGGATCAATGATCAATGAAGAATGAACGATGAAGAATGAACAAGGATCAATGATCAATGAAGAATGATCAAGAATTAATGGTCAGTAACGAATGAACGATGAAGAATGAACAAGGATCAATGATCAATGACGAATGAACGATGAAGAATGAACAAGGATCAATGATCAATAAAGAAAGAACGATGAAGAATGAACAAGTATCAATGATCAATGAAGAATGAACGATGAAGAATGAACAAGGATCAATGATCAATGACGAATGAACGATGAAGAATGAACAAGGATTAATGGTCAATGACAAATGAACGATGAAGAATGAACAAGGATCAATGATCAATGAAGAATAAACGATGAAGAATGAACAAGGATCAATGATCAATGAAGAATGAACGATCAAGAATGAACAAGGATCAATTATCAATGAAGAATGAACGATGAAGAATGAACAAGGATCAATGATCAATGAAGAATGAACGATGAAGAATGAACAAGGATCAATGATCAATGAAGAATGAACGATGAAGAATGAACAAGGATCAATGATCAATGAAGAATGAACGATGAAGAATGAACAAGGATCAATGATCAATGAAGAATGAACGATGAAGAATGAACAAGGATCAATGATCAATGACGAATGAACGATGAAGAATGAACGAGGATTAATGGTCAATGACAAATGAACGATGAAGAATGAACAAGGATCAATGATCAATGAAGAATGAACGATGAAGAATGAACAAGGATGAATGATCAATGAAGAATGAACGATGAAGAATGAACAAGGATCAATGATCGATGAATAATGAACGATGAAGAATGAACAAAGCTCAATGATCAATGACGAATGAACCATGAAGAATGAACAAGGATCAATGATCAATGAAGAATGAACGATGAAGAATGAACAAGGATCAATGATCAATGAAGAATGATCAAGAATTAATGGTCAGTAACGAATGAACGATGAAGAATGAACAAGGATCAATGATCAATGACGAATGAACGATGAAGAATGAACAAGGATCAATGATCAATAAAGAATGAACGATGAAGAATGAACAAGTATCAATGATCAATGAAGAATGAACGATGAAGAATGAACAAGGATCAATGATCAATGACGAATGAACGATGAAGAATGAACAAGGATTAATGGTCAATGACAAATGAACGATGAAGAATGAACAAGGATAAATGATCAATGAAGAATAAACAATGAAGAATGAACAAGGATCAATGATCAATGAAGAATGAACGATCAAGAATGAACAAGGATCAATTATCAATGAAGAATGAACGATGAAGAATGAACAAGGATCAATGATCAATGAAGAATGAACGATGAAGAATGAACAAGGATCAATGATCAATCAAGAATGAACGATGAAGAATGAACAAGGATCAATGATCAATGAAGAATGAACGATGAAGAATGAACAAGGATCAATGATCAATGAAGAATGAACGATGAAGAATGAACAGGGATCAATGATCAATGACGAATGAACGATGAAGAATGAACAGGGATCAATGATCAATGACAAATGAACGACGAATAATGAACAAGGATCAATGATCAATGAAGAATGAACGATGAAGAATGAACAAGGATCAATGATCAATGAAGAATGAACGATGAAGAATGAACAAGGATCAATGATCGATGAATAATGAACGATGAAGAATGAACAAAGCTCAATGATCAATGACGAATGAACCATAAAGTATGAACAAGGATCAATGATCAATGAAGAATGAACGATGAAGAATGAACAAGGATCAATGATCAATGAAGAATAAACGATGAAGAATGAACAAGGATCAATGATCAATGAAGAATAAACGATGAAGAATGAACAAGGATCAATGGTTAATGACGAATGAACGATGAAGAATGAACAAGGATCAATGATCAATGAAGAATAAACAAGATTTATTGGTTAATGACGAATGAACGATAAAGAATGAACAAGGATCAATGATCAATGAATAATGAACGATGAAGAATGAACAAGGATCAATGATCAATGAAGAATGAACGATGAAGAATGAACAAGGATCAATTATCAATGAAGAATGAACGATGAAGAATGAACAAGGATCAACGATCAATGAAGAAGGAACGATGAAGAATGAACAAAGATCAATGATCAATGACGAATGAACGATGAAGAATGAACAAGGATCAATGATCAATGAAGAATGAACGATGAAGAATGAACAAGGATCAATGATCAATGAAGAATGATCAAGAATTAATGGTCAGTAACGAATGAACGATGAAGAATGAACAAGGATCAATGATCAATGACGAATGAACGATGAAGAATGAACAAGGATCAATGATCAATAAAGAATGAACGATGAAGAATGAACAAGTATCAATGATCAATGAAGAATGAACGATGAAGAATGAACAAGGATCAATGATCAATGACGAATGAACGATGAAGAATGAACAAGGATTAATGGTCAATGACAAATGAACGATGAAGAATGAACAAGGATCAATGATCAATGAAGAATAAACGATGAAGAATGAACAAGGATCAATGATCAATGAAGAATGAACGATCAAGAATGAACAAGGATCAATTATCAATGAAGAATGAACGATGAAGAATGAACAAGGATCAATGATCAATGAAGAATGAACGATGAAGAATGAACAAGGATCAATGATCAATCAAGAATGAACGATGAAGAATGAACAAGGATCAATGATCAATGAAGAATGAACGATGAAGAATGAACAAGGATCAATGATCAATGAAGAATGAACAGGGATCAATGATCAATGACGAATGAACGATGAAGAATGAACAGGGATCAATGATCAATGACAAATGAACGACGAATAATGAACAAGGATCAATGATCAATGAAGAATGAACGATGAAGAATGAACAAGGATCAATGATCAATGAAGAATGAACGATGAAGAATGAACAAGGATCAATGATCGATGAATAATGAACGATGAAGAATGAACAAAGCTCAATGATCAATGACGAATGAACCATGAAGTATGAACAAGGATGAATGATCAATGAAGAATGAACGATGAAGAATGAACAAGGATCAATGATCAATGAAGAATAAACGATGAAGAATGAACAAGGATCAATGATCAATGAAGAATAAACGATGAAGAATGTACAAGGATCAATGGTTAATGACGAATGAACGATGAAGAATGAACAAGGATCAATGATCAATGAAGAATAAACAAGATTTATTGGTTAATGACGAATGAACGATAAAGAATGAACAAGGATCAATGATCAATGAATAATGAACGATGAAGAATGAACAAGGATCAATGATCAATGAAGAATGAACGATGAAGAATGAACAAGGATCAATTATCAATGAAGAATGAACGATGAAGAATGAACAAGGATCAACGATCAATGAAGAAGGAACGATGAAGAATGAACAAAGATCAATGATCAATGACGAATGAACGATGAAGAATGAACAAGGATCAATGATCAATGAAGAATGAACGATGAAGAATGAACAAGGATCAATGATCAATGAAGAATGATCAAGAATTAATGGTCAGTAACGAATGAACGATGAAGAATGAACAAGGATCAATGATCAATGACGAATGAACGATGAAGAATGAACAAGGATCAATGATCAATAAAGAAAGAACGATGAAGAATGAACAAGTATCAATGATCAATGAAGAATGAACGATGAAGAATGAACAAGGATCAATGATCAATGACGAATGAACGATGAAGAATGAACAAGGATTAATGGTCAATGACAAATGAACGATGAAGAATGAACAAGGATCAATGATCAATGAAGAATAAACGATGAAGAATGAACAAGGATCAATGATCAATGAAGAATGAACGATCAAGAATGAACAAGGATCAATTATCAATGAAGAATGAACGATGAAGAATGAACAAGGATCAATGATCAATGAAGAATGAACGATGAAGAATGAACAAGGATCAATGATCAATGAAGAATGAACGATGAAGAATGAACAAGGATCAATGATCAATGAAGAATGAACGATGAAGAATGAACAAGGATCAATGATCAATGAAGAATGAACGATGAAGAATGAACAAGGATCAATGATCAATGACGAATGAACGATGAAGAATGAACGAGGATTAATGGTCAATGACAAATGAACGATGAAGAATGAACAAGGATCAATGATCAATGAAGAATGAACGATGAAGAATGAACAAGGATGAATGATCAATGAAGAATGAACGATGAAGAATGAACAAGGATCAATGATCGATGAATAATGAACGATGAAGAATGAACAAAGCTCAATGATCAATGACGAATGAACCATGAAGAATGAACAAGGATCAATGATCAATGAAGAATGAACGATGAAGAATGAACAAGGATCAATGGTCAATGACGAATGAACGATGAAGAATGAACAAGGATGAATGATCAATGAAGAATGAACGATGAAAAATGAACAAGGATTAATGGTCAATGACGAATGAACAATGAAGAATGAAGAAGGATCAATGATCAATGAAGAATGAACGATGAAGAATGAACAAGGATGAATGATAAATAAAGAATGAACGATGAAGAATGAACAAGGATCAATGATCAATGACGAATGAACAATGAAGAATGAACAAGGATCAATGATCAATGAAGAATGAACGATGAAGAATGAACAAGGATCAATGCTCAATGACGAATGAACGATGAAGAATGAACAAGGATCAATGATCAATGAAGAATGAACGATGAAGAATGAACAAGGATCAATGCTCAATGACGAATGAACGATGAAGAATGAACAAGGATCAATGATCAATGAAGAATGAACGATGAAGAATGAACAAGGATCAATGATCAATGAAGAATGAACGATGAAGAATGAAGAAGGATCAATGATCAATGAAGAATGAACGATGAAGAATGAACAAGGATCAATGATCAATGAAAAATGAACGATGAAGAATGAACAAGGATCAATGCTCAATGACGAATGAACGATGAAGAATAAACAAGGATCAATGATCAATGAAGAATGAACGATGAAGAATGAACAAGGATCAATGCTCAATGACGAATGAACGATGAAGAATGAACAAGGATCAATGATCAATGAAGAATGAACGATGAAGAATGAACAAGGATTAATGGTGAATGACGAATGAACGATGAAGAATGAAAAAGGATCAATGATCAATGAAGAATGAACAATGAAGAATGAACAAGGATCAATGATCAATGAAGAATGAACGATGAAGAATGAACAAGAACTAATGGTCAATGACGAATGAACGATGAAGAATGAACAAGGATCAATGATCAATGAAGAATTAACGATGAAGAATGAACAAGGATCAATGATCAATGAAGAATGAACGATGAATAATGAACAAGGATCAATGATCAATGAAGAATGAACGATGAAGAATGAACAAGGATCAATGATCAATGAAGAATGAACGATGAAGAATGAACAAGGATCAATGATCAATGAAGAATGAACAATGAAGAATGAACAAGGATCAATGATCAATGACGAATGAACGATGAAGAATGAACGAGGATTAATGGTCAATGACAAATGAACGATGAAGAATGAACAAGGATCAATGATCAATGAAGAATGAACGATGAAGAATGAACAAGGATCAATGATCAATGAAGAATGAACGATGAAGAATGAACAAGGATCAATGATCGATGAATAATGAACGATGAAGAATGAACAAAGCTCAATGATCAATGACGAATGAACCATGAAGAATGAACAAGGATCAATGATCAATGAAGAATGAACGATGAAGAATGAACAAGGATCAATGATCAATGAAGAATGAACGATGAAGAATGAACAAGGATTAATGGTCAATGACGAATGAACGATGAAGAATGAACAAGGATCAATGATCAATGAAGAATAAAAGATGAAGAATGAACAAGGATCATTGATCAATGAAGAATGAACAAGGATCAATGATCAATGACGAATGAACTATGAAGAATGAACAAGGATCAATGATCAATGAAGAATGAACGATGAAGAATGAACAAGGATTAATGGTGAATGACGAATGAACGATGAAGAATGAAAAAGGATCAATGATCAATGAAGAATGAACAATGAAGAATGAACAAGGATCAATGATCAATGAAGAATGAACGATGAAGAATGAACAAGAATTAATGGTCAATGACGAATGAACGATGAAGAATGAACAAGGATCAACGATCAATGAAGAATTAACGATGAAGAATGAACAAGGATCAATGATCAATGAAGAATGAACGATGAAGAATGAACAAGGATCAATGATCAATGAAGAATGAACGATGAAGAATGAACAGGGATCAATGATCAATGAAGAATGAACGATGAAGAATGAACAAGGATCAATGATCAATGAAGAATGAACGATGAAGAATGAACAAGGATCAATGATCAATGACGAATGAACGATGAAGAATGAACGAGGATTAATGGTCAATGACAAATGAACGATGAAGAATGAACAAGGATCAATGATCAATGAAGAATGAACGATGAAGAATGAACATGGATCAATGATCAATGAAGAATGAACGATGAAGAATGAACAAGGATCAATGGTCAATGACGAATGAACGATGAAGAATGAACAAGGATGAATGATCAATGAAGAATGAACGATGAAGAATGAACAAGGATTAATGGTCAATGACGAATGAACAATGAAGAATGAAGAAGGATCAATGATCAATGAAGAATGAACGATGAAGAATGAACAAGGATGAATGATAAATAAAGAATGAACGATGAAGAATGAACAAGGATCAATGATAAATGACGAATGAACAATGAAGAATGAACAAGGATCAATGCTAAATGAAGAATGAACGATGAAGAATGAACAAGGATCAATGCTCAATGACGAATGAACGATGAAGAATGAACAAGGATCAATGATCAATGAAGAATGAACGATGAAGAATGAACAAGGATCAATGCTCAATGACGAAGGAACGATGAAGAATGAACAAGGATCAATGATCAATAAAGAATGAACGATGAAGAATGAACAAGGATCAATGATCAATGAAGAATGAACGATGAAGAATGAACAAGGATCAATGATCAATGAAGAATGAACGATGAAGAATGAACAAGGATCAATGATCAATGACGAATGAACGATGAAGAATGAACAAGGATCAATGGTCAATGAAGAATGAACGATGAAGAATGAACAAGTATCAATGCTCAATGAAGAATGAACGAGGATCAATGATCAATAAAGAATGAACGATGAAAAATAAACAAGGATCAATGACGAATGAACGATGAAGAATGAACAAGGATCTATGATCAATGAACAATGAACGATGAAGAATGAACAAGGATCAATGATCAATGAAGAATGAACGATGAAGAATGAACAAGGATCAATGGTCAACGATGAATGAACGATGAAGAATGAACAAGGATCAATGATCAATGAAGAATGAACAGTGATGAATGAACAAGGATCAATGGTCAATGACGAATGAACGATGAAGAATGAACAAGGATCAATGATCAATGAAAAATGAACGATGAAGAATGAACAAGGATGAATGATCAATGAAGAATGAACGATGAAGAATGAACAAGGATTAATGGTCAATGACGAATGAACGATGAAGAATGAAGAAGGATCAATGATCAATGAAGAATGAACGATGAAGAATGAACAAGGATCAATGATCAATGAAAAATGAACGATGAAGAATGAACAAGGATCAATGCTCAATGACGAATGAACGATGAAGAATAAACAAGGATCAATGATCAATGAAGAATGAACGATGAAGAATGAACAAGGATCAATGCTCAATGACGAATGAACGATGAAGAATGAACAAGGATCAATGATCAATGAAGAATGAACGATGAAGAATGAACAAGGATCAATGCTCAACGACGAATGAACGATGAAGAATGAACAAGGATCAATGATCAATGAAGAATGAACGATGAAGAATGAACAAGGATCAATGATCAATGAAGAATGAACGATGAAGAATGAACAAGGATCAATGATCAATGAAGAATGAACGATGAAGAATGAACAAGGATCAATGATCAATGACGAATAAACGATGAAGAATGAACAAGGATCAATGGTCAATGAAGAATGAGCGATGAAGAATGAACAAGTATCAATGCTCAATGAAGAATGAACGAGGATCAATGATCAATAAAGAATGAACGATGAAAAATGAACAAGGATCAATGACGAATGAACGATGAAGAATGAACAAGGATCTATGATCAATGAACAATGAACGATGAAGAATGAACAAGGATCAATGATCAATGAAGAATGAACGATGAAGAATGAACAAGGATCAATGATCGATGAATAATGAACGATGAAGAATGAACAAAGCTCAATGATCAATGACGAATGAACCATGAAGAATGAACAAGGATCAATGATCAATGAAGAATGAACGATGAAGAATGAACAAGGATCAATGATCAATGAAGAATGAACGATGAAGAATGAACAAGGATTAATGGTCAATGACGAATGAACGATGAAGAATGAACAAGGATCAATGATCAATGAAGAATGAACGATGAAGAATGAACAAGGATCATTGATCAATGAAGAATGAACAAGGATCAATGATCAATGACGAATGAACTATGAAGAATGAACAAGGATCAATGATCAATGAAGAATGAACGATGAAGAATGAACAAGGATTAATGGTGAATGACGAATGAACGATGAAGAATGAAAAAGGATCAATGATCAATGAAGAATGAACAATGAAGAATGAACAAGGATCAATGATCAATGAAGAATGAACGATGAAGAATGAACAAGAATTAATGGTCAATGACGAATGAACGATGAAGAATGAACAAGGATCAACGATCAATGAAGAATTAACGATGAAGAATGAACAAGGATCAATGATCAATGAAGAATGAACGATGAAGAATGAACAAGGATCAATGATCAATGAAGAATGAACGATGAAGAATGAACAGGGATCAATGATCAATGAAGAATGAACGATGAAGAATGAACAAGGATCAATGATCAATGAAGAATGAACGATGAAGAATGAACAAGGATCAATGATCAATGACGAATGAACGATGAAGAATGAACGAGGATTAATGGTCAATGACAAATGAACGATGAAGAATGAACAAGGATCAATGATCAATGAAGAATGAACGATGAAGAATGAACATGGATCAATGATCAATGAAGAATGAACGATGAAGAATGAACAAGGATCAATGGTCAATGACGAATGAACGATGAAGAATGAACAAGGATGAATGATCAATGAAGAATGAACGATGAAGAATGAACAAGGATTTATGGTCAATGACGAATGAACAATGAAGAATGAAGAAGGATCAATGATCAATGAAGAATGAACGATGAAGAATGAACAAGGATGAATGATAAATAAAGAATGAACGATGAAGAATGAACAAGGATCAATGATAAATGACGAATGAACAATGAAGAATGAACAAGGATCAATGCTAAATGAAGAATGAACGATGAAGAATGAACAAGGATCAATGCTCAATGACGAATGAACGATGAAGAATGAACAAGGATCAATGATCAATGAAGAATGAACGATGAAGAATGAACAAGGATCAATGCTCAATGACGAAGGAACGATGAAGAATGAACAAGGATCAATGATCAATAAAGAATGAACGATGAAGAATGAACAAGGATCAATGATCAATGAAGAATGAACGATGAAGAATGAACAAGGATCAATGATCAATGAAGAATGAACGATGAAGAATGAACAACGATCAATGATCAATGACGAATGAACGATGAAGAATGAACAAGGATCAATGGTCAATGAAGAATGAACGATGAAGAATGAACAAGTATCAATGCTCAATGAAGAATGAACGAGGATCAATGATCAATAAAGAATGAACGATGAAAAATAAACAAGGATCAATGACGAATGAACGATGAAGAATGAACAAGGATCTATGATCAATGAACAATGAACGATGAAGAATGAACAAGGATCAATGATCAATGAAGAATGAACGATGAAGAATGAACAAGGATCAATGGTCAATGACGAATGAACGATGAAGAATGAACAACAATCAATGATCAATGAAGAATGAACAGTGATGAATGAACAAGGATCAATGGTCAATGACGAATGAACGATGAAGAATGAACAAGGATCAATGATCAATGAAAAATGAACGATGAAGAATGAACAAGGATGAATGATCAATGAAGAATGAACGATGAAGAATGAACAAGGATTAATGGTCAATGACGAATGAACGATGAAGAATGAAGAAGGATCAATGATCAATGAAGAATGAACGATGAAGAATGAACAAGGATCAATGATCAATGAAAAATGAACGATGAAGAATAAACAAGGATCAATGCTCAATGACGAATGAACGATGAAGAATAAACAAGGATCAATGATCAATGAAGAATGAACGATGAAGAATGCACAAGGATCAATGCTCAATGACGAATGAACGATGAAGAATGAACAAGGATCAATGATCAATGATGAATGAACGATGAAGAATGAACAAGGATCAATGCTCAATGAAGAATGAACAGTGATGAATGAACAAGGATCAATGGTCAATGACGAATGAACGATGAAGAATGAACAAGGATCAATGATCAATGAAAAATGAACGATGAAGAATGAACAAGGATGAATGATCAATGAAGAATGAACGATGAAGAATGAACAAGGATCAATGCTCAATGACGAATGAACGATGAAGAATAAACAAGGATCAATGATCAATGAAGAATGAACGATGAAGAATGAACAAGGATCAATGCTCAATGACGAATGAACGATGAAGAATGAACAAGGATCAATGATCAATGAAGAATGAACGATGAAGAATGAACAAGGATCAATGCTCAACGACGAATGAACGATGAAGAATGAACAAGGATCAATGATCAATGAAGAATGAACGATGAAGAATGAACAAGGATCAATGATCAATGAAGAATGAACGATGAAGAATGAACAAGGATCAATGATCAATGAAGAATGAACGATGAAGAATGAACAAGGATCAATGATCAATGACGAATAAACGATGAAGAATGAACAAGGATCAATGGTCAATGAAGAATGAGCGATGAAGAATGAACAAGTATCAATGCTCAATGAAGAATGAACGAGGATCAATGATCAATAAAGAATGAACGATGAAAAATGAACAAGGATCAATGACGAATGAACGATGAAGAATGAACAAGGATCTATGATCAATGAACAATGAACGATGAAGAATGAACAAGGATCAATGATCAATGAAGAATAAACGATGAAGAATGAACAAGGATCAATGGTCAATGACGAATGAACGATGAAGAATGAACAAGGATCTATGATCAATGAAGAATGAACAGTGATGAATGAACAAGGATCAATGGTCAATGACGAATGAACGATGAAGAATGAACAACGATCAATGATCAATGATAAATGAACGATGAAGAATGAACAAGGATCAATGCTCAATGACGAATGAACGATGAAGAATAAACAAGGATCAATGATCAATGAAGAATGAACGATGAAGAATGAACAACGATCAATGCTCAATGACGATTGAACGATGAAGAATGAACAAGGATCAATGATCAATGAAGAATGAACGATGAAGAATGAACAAGGATCAATGATCAATGAAGAATGAACGATGAAGAATGAACAAGGATCAATGATCAATGAAGAATGAACGATGAAGAATGAACAAGGATCAATGATCAATGAAGAATGAACGATGAAGAATGAACAAGGATCAATGATCAATGAAGAATGAACGATGAAGAGTGAACAAGGATCAATGATCAATGACGAATGAACGATGAAGAATGAACAAGGATCAATGATGAATGAAGAATGAACGATGAAGAATGAACAAGGATCAATGATCAATGACGAATGAACGATGAAGAATGAACAAGGATCTATGATCAATGAAGAATGAACAGTGATGAATGAACAAGGATCAATGGTCAATGACGAATGAACGATGAAGAATGAACAAGGATCAATGATCAATGAAAAATGAACGATGAAGAATGAACAAGGATCAATGCTCAATGACGAATGAACGATGAAGAATAAACAAGGATCAATGATCAATGAAGAATGAACGATGGAGAATGAACAAGGATCAATGCTCAATGACGATTGA
Source organism: Amaranthus tricolor (assembly GCF_026212465.1). Classification (NCBI taxonomy): domain Eukaryota; kingdom Viridiplantae; phylum Streptophyta; class Magnoliopsida; order Caryophyllales; family Amaranthaceae; genus Amaranthus; species Amaranthus tricolor. The sequence continues at coordinate 2,326,198 of NC_080063.1, forward strand.
ACGATGAAGAATGAACAAGGATCAATGATCAATGAAGAATGAACGATGAAGAATGAACAAGGATCAATGATCAATGAAGAATGAACGATGAAGAATGAACAAGGATCAATGGTCAATGACGAATGAACGATGAAGAATGAACAAGGATCTATGATCAATGAAGAATGAACAGTGATGAATGAACAAGGATCAATGGTCAATGACGAATGAACGATGAAGAATGAACAAGGATCAATGATCAATGAAGAATGAACGATGAAGAATGAACAAGTATCAATGCTCAATGAAGAATGAACGAGGATCAATGATCAATAAAGAATGAACGATGAAAAATAAACAAGGATCAATGACGAATGAACGATGAAGAATGAACAAGGATCTATGATCAATGAACAATGAACGATGAAGAATGAACAAGGATCAATGATCAATGAAGAATGAACGATGAAGAATGAACAAGGATCAATGGTCAACGATGAATGAACGATGAAGAATGAACAAGGATCAATGATCAATGAAGAATGAACAGTGATGAATGAACAAGGATCAATGGTCAATGACGAATGAACGATGAAGAATGAACAAGGATCAATGATCAATGAAAAATGAACGATGAAGAATGAACAAGGATGAATGATCAATGAAGAATGAACGATGAAGAATGAACAAGGATTAATGGTCAATGACGAATGAACGATGAAGAATGAAGAAGGATCAATGATCAATGAAGAATGAACGATGAAGAATGAATAAGGATCAATGATCAATGAAAAATGAACGATGAAGAATGAACAAGGATCAATGCTCAATGACGAATGAACGATGAAGAATAAACAAGGATCAATGATCAATGAAGAATGAACGATGAAGAATGAACAAGGATCAATGCTCAATGACGAATGAACGATGAAGAATGAACAAGGATCAATGATCAATGAAGAATGAACGATGAAGAATGAACAAGGATCAATGCTCAACGACGAATGAACGATGAAGAATGAACAAGGATCAATGATCAATGAAGAATGAACGATGAAGAATGAACAAGGATCAATGATCAATGAAGAATGAACGATGAAGAATGAACAAGGATCAATGATCAATGAAGAATGAACGATGAAGAATGAACAAGGATCAATGATCAATGACGAATAAACGATGAAGAATGAACAAGGATCAATGGTCAATGAAGAATGAGCGATGAAGAATGAACAAGTATCAATGCTCAATGAAGAATGAACGAGGATCAATGATCAATAAAGAATGAACGATGAAAAATGAACAAGGATCAATGACGAATGAACGATGAAGAATGAACAAGGATCTATGATCAATGAACAATGAACGATGAAGAATGAACAAGGATCAATGATCAATGAAGAATAAACGATGAAGAATGAACAAGGATCAATGGTCAATGACGAATGAACGATGAAGAATGAACAAGGATCTATGATCAATGAAGAATGAACAGTGATGAATGAACAAGGATCAATGGTCAATGACGAATGAACGATGAAGAATGAACAACGATCAATGATCAATGAAAAATGAACGATGAAGAATGAACAAGGATCAATGCTCAATGACGAATGAACGATGAAGAATAAACAAGGATCAATGATCAATGAAGAATGAACGATGAAGAATGAACAAGGATCAATGCTCAATGACGATTGAACGATGAAGAATGAACAAGGATCAATGATCAATGAAGAATGAACGATGAAGAATGAACAAGGATCAATGATCAATGAAGAATGAACGATGAAGAATGAACAAGGATCAATGATCAATGAAGAATGAACGATGAAGAATGAACAAGGATCAATGATCAATGAAGAATGAACGATGAAGAATGAACAAGGATCAATGATCAATGAAGAATGAACGATGAAGAGTGAACAAGGATCAATGATCAATGACGAATGAACGATGAAGAATGAACAAGGATCAATGATCAATGAAGAATGAACGATGAAGAATGAACAAGGATCAATGATCAATGACGAATGAACGATGAAGAATGAACAAGGATCTATGATCAATGAAGAATGAACAGTGATGAATGAACAAGGATCAATGGTCAATGACGAATGAACGATGAAGAATGAACAAGGATCAATGATCAATGAAAAATGAACGATGAAGAATGAACAAGGATCAATGCTCAATGACGAATGAACGATGAAGAATAAACAAGGATCAATGATCAATGAAGAATGAACGATGGAGAATGAACAAGGATCAATGCTCAATGACGATTGAACGATGAAGAATGAACAAGGATCAATGATCAATGAAGAATGAACGATGAAGAATGAACAAGGATCAATGATCAATGAAGAATGAACGATGAAGAATGAACAAGGATCTATGGTCAATGACGAATGAACGATGAAGAATGAACAAGGATCTATGATCAATGAAGAATGAACAGTGATGAATGAACAAGGATCAATGGTCAATGACGAATGAACGATGAAGAATGAACAAGGATCAATGATCAATGAAGAATGAACGATGAAGAATGAACAAGGATCAATGGTCAATGACGAATGAATGATGAAGAATGAACAAAGATCAATGATCAATGAAGAATGAACGATGAAGAATGAACAAGGATTAATGGTAAATGAAAAATGAACGATGAAGAATGAACAAGGATCAATGATCAATGACGAATGAACGATGAAGAATGAACAAGGATCAATGGTCAATGACGAATGAACGATGAAGAATGAACAAGGATCAATGATCAATGAAGAATGAATGATGAAGAATGAACAAGGATTAATGGTCAATGACGAATGAACGATGAAGAAAGAAGAAGGATCAATGATCAATGAAGAATGAACGATGAAGAATGAACAAGGATCAATGGTCAATGACGAATGAACGATGAAGAATGAACAAGGATCAATTATCAATGAAGAATGAACAGTGAAGAATGAACAAGGATCAATGGTCAATGACGAATGAACGATGAAGAATGAACAAGGATCAATGATCAATGAAACATGAACGATGAAGAATGAACAAGGATCAATGCTCAATGACGAATGAACGATGAAGAATAAACAAGGATCAATGATCAATGAAGAATGAACGATGAAGAATGAACAAGGATCAATGCTCAATGACGATTGAACGATGAAGAATGAACAAGGATCAATGATCAATGAAGAATGAACGATGAAGAGTGAACAAGGATCAATGATCAATGACGAATGAACGATGAAGAATGAACAAGGATCAATGATCAATGAAGAATGAACAATGAAGAATGAACAAGGATCAATGATCAATGAAGAATGAACGATGAAGAATGAACAAGGATCAATGATCAATGACGAATGAACGATGAAGAATGAACAAGGATCAATGATCAATGAAAAATGAACGATGAAGAATGAACAAGGATCAATGGTCAATGACGAATGAACGATGAAGAATGAACAAGGATCAATGATCAATGAAGAATGAACGATGAAGAATGAACAAGGATCAATGGTCAATGACGAATGAATGATGAAGAATGAACAAAGATCAATGATCAATGAAGAATGAACGATGAAGAATGAACAAGGATTAATGGTAAATGAAAAATGAACGATGAAGAATGAACAAGGATCAATGATCAATGACGAATGAACGATGAAGAATGAACAAGGATCAATGGTCAATGACGAATGAACGATGAAGAATGAACAAGGATCAATGATCAATGAAGAATGAATGATGAAGAATGAACAAGGATTAATGGTCAATGACGAATGAACGATGAAGAAAGAAGAAGGATCAATGATCAATGAAGAATGAACGATGAAGAATGAACAAGGATCAATGGTCAATGACGAATGAACGATGAAGAATGAACAAGGATCAATTATCAATGAAGAATGAACAGTGAAGAATGAACAAGGATCAATGGTCAATGACGAATGAACGATGAAGAATGAACAAGGATCAATGATCAATGAAAAATGAACGATGAAGAATGAACAAGGATCAATGCTCAATGACGAATGAACGATGAAGAATAAACAAGGATCAATGATCAATGAAGAATGAACGATGAAGAATGAACAAGGATCAATGCTCAATGACGATTGAACGATGAAGAATGAACAAGGATCAATGATCAATGAAGAATGAACGATGAAGAGTGAACAAGGATCAATGATCAATGACGAATGAACGATGAAGAATGAACAAGGATCAATGATCAATGAAGAATGAACAATGAAGAATGAACAAGGATCAATGATCAATGAAGAATGAACGATGAAGAATGAACAAGGATCAATGATCAATGACGAATGAACGATGAAGAATGAACAAGGATCAATGATCAATGAAAAATGAACGATGAAGAATGAACAAGGATCAATGGTCAATGACGAATGAACGATGAAGAATGAACAAGGATCAATGATCAATGAAGAATGAACGATGAAGAATGAACAAGGATCAATGGTCAATGACGAATGAATGATGAAGAATGAACAAAGATCAATGATCAATGAAGAATGAACAATGAAGAATGAACAAGGATTAATGGTAAATGAAAAATGAACGATGAAGAATGAACAAGGATCAATGATCAATGACGAATGAACGATGAAGAATGAACAAGGATCAATGGTCAATGACGAATGAACGATGAAGAATGAACAAGGATCAATGATCAATGAAGAATGAATGATGAAGAATGAACAAGGATTAATGGTCAATGACGAATGAACGATGAAGAATGAAGAAGGATCAATGATCAACGAAGAATGAACGATGAAGAATGAACAAGGATCAATGGTCAATGACGAATGAACGATGAAGAATGAACAAGGATCAATGATCAATGAAGAATGAACAGTGAAGAATGAACAAGGATCAATGGTCAATGACGAATGAACGATGAAGAATGAACAAGGATCAATAATCAATGAAAAATGAACGATGAAGAATAAACAAGGATCAATGCTCAATGACGAATGAACGATGAAGAATAAACAAGGATCAATAATCATTGAAGAATGAACGATGAAGAATGAACAAGGATCAATGCTCAATGACGAATGAACAATGAAGAATGAACAAGGATCAATGATCAATGAAGAATGAACGATGAAGAATGAACAAGGATCAATGATCAATGAAGAATGAACGATGAAGAATGAACAAGGATCAATGATCAATGAAGAATGAACGATGAAGAATGAACAAGGATCAATGATCAATGACGAATGAACGATGAAGAATGAACAAGGATCTATGATCAATGAAGAATGAACAGTGATGAATGAACAAGGATCAATGGTCAATGACGAATGAACGATGAAGAATGAACAAGGATCAATGATCAATGAAAAATGAACGATGAAGAATGAACAAGGATCAATGCTCAATGACGAATGAACGATGAAGAATAAACAAGGATCAATGATCAATGAAGAATGAACGATGGAGAATGAACAAGGATCAATGCTCAATGACGATTGAACGATGAAGAATGAACAAGGATCAATGATCAATGAAGAATGAACGATGAAGAATGAACAAGGATCAATGATCAATGAAGAATGAACGATGAAGAATGAACAAGGATCAATGATCAATGAAGAATGAACGATGAAGAATGAACAAGGATCAATGATCAATGAAGAATGAACGATGAAGAATGAACAAGGATCAATGATCAATGAAGAATGAACGATGAAGAGTGAACAAGGATCAATGATCAATGACGAATGAACGATGAAGAATGAACAAGGATCAATGATCAATGAAGAATGAACGATGAAGAATGAACAAGGATCAATGATCAATGAAGAATGAACGATGAAGAATGAACAAGGATCAATGCTCAATGACGATTGAACGATGAAGAATGAACAAGGATCAATGATCAATGAAGAATGAACGATGAAGAGTGAACAAGGATCAATGATCAATGACGAATGAACGATGAAGAATGAACAAGGATCAATGATCAATGAAGAATGAACAATGAAGAATGAACAAGGATCAATGATCAATGAAGAATGAACGATGAAGAATGAACAAGGATCAATGATCAATGACGAATGAACGATGAAGAATGAACAAGGATCAATGATCAATGAAAAATGAACGATGAAGAATGAACAAGGATCAATGGTCAATGAGGAATGAACGATGAAGAATGAACAAGGATCAATGATCAACGAAGAATGAACGATGAAGAATGAACAAGGATCAATGGTCAATGACGAATGAACGATGAAGAATGAACAAGGATCAATGATCAATGAAGAATGAACAGTGAAGAATGAACAAGGATCAATGGTCAATGACGAATGAACGATGAAGAATGAACAAGGATCAATAATCAATGAAAAATGAACGATGAAGAATAAACAAGGATCAATGCTCAATGACGAATGAACGATGAAGAATAAACAAGGATCAATAATCATTGAAGAATGAACGATGAAGAATGAACAAGGATCAATGCTCAATGACGAATGAACAATGAAGAATGAACAAGGATCAATGATCAATGAAGAATGAACGATGAAGAATGAACAAGGATCAATGATCAATGAAGAATGAACGATGAAGAATGAACAAGGATCAATGATCAATGAAGAATGAACGATGAAGAATGAACAAGGATCAATGATCAATGACGAATGAACGATGAAGAATGAACATGGATCTATGATCAATGAAGAATGAACAGTGATGAATGAACAAGGATCAATGGTCAATGACGAATGAACGATGAAGAATGAACAAGGATCAATGATCAATGAAAAATGAACGATGAAGAATGAACAAGGATCAATGCTCAATGACGAATGAACGATGAAGAATAAACAAGGATCAATGATCAATGAAGAATGAACGATGGAGAATGAACAAGGATCAATGCTCAATGACGATTGAACGATGAAGAATGAACAAGGATCAATGATCAATGAAGAATGAACGATGAAGAATGAACAAGGATCAATGATCAATGAAGAATGGACGATGAAGAATGAACAAGGATCAATGATCAATGAAGAATGAACGATGAAGAATGAACAAGGATCAATGATCAATGAAGAATGAACGATGAAGAATGAACAAGGATCAATGATCAATGAAGAATGAACGATGAAGAGTGAACAAGGATCAATGATCAATGACGAATGAACGATGAAGAATGAACAAGGATCAATGATCAATGAAGAATGAACGATGAAGAATGAACAAGGATCAATGATCAATGAAGAATGAACGATGAAGAATGAACAAGGATCAATGCTCAATGACGATTGAACGATGAAGAATGAACAAGGATCAATGATCAATGAAGAATGAACGATGAAGAGTGAACAAGGATCAATGATCAATGACGAATGAACGATGAAGAATGAACAAGGATCAATGATCAATGAAGAATGAACAATGAAGAATGAACAAGGATCAATGATCAATGAAGAATGAACGATGAAGAATGAACAAGGATCAATGATCAATGACGAATGAACGATGAAGAATGAACAAGGATCAATGATCAATGAAAAATGAACGATGAAGAATGAACAAGGATCAATGGTCAATGAGGAATGAACGATGAAGAATGAACAAGGATCAATGATCAATGAAGAATGAACGATGAAGAATGAACAAGGATCAATGGTCAATGAAGAATGAACGATGAAGAATGAACAAGGATCAATGATCAATGAAGAATGAACGATGAAGAATGAACAAGGATCAATGATCAATGAAGAATGAACGATGAAGAATGAACAAGGATCAATGATCAATGACGAATGAACGATGAAGAATGAACAAGGATCTATGATCAATGAAGAATGAACAGTGATGAATGAACAAGGATCAATGGTCAATGACGAATGAACGATGAAGAATGAACAAGGATCAATGATCAATGAAAAATGAACGATGAAGAATGAACAAGGATCAATGCTCAATGACGAATGAACGATGAAGAATAAACAAGGATCAATGATCAATGAAGAATGAACGATGGAGAATGAACAAGGATCAATGCTCAATGACGATTGAACGATGAAGAATGAACAAGGATCAATGATCAATGAAGAATGAACGATGAAGAATGAACAAGGATCAATGATCAATGAAGAATGAACGATGAAGAATGAACAAGGATCAATGATCAATGAAGAATGAACGATGAAGAATGAACAAGGATCAATGATCAATGAAGAATGAACGATGAAGAATGAACAAGGATCAATGATCAATGAAGAATGAACGATGAAGAGTGAACAAGGATCAATGATCAATGACGAATGAACGATGAAGAATGAACAAGGATCAATGATCAATGAAGAATGAACGATGAAGAATGAACAAGGATCAATGATCAATGAAGAATGAACGATGAAGAATGAACAAGGATCAATGCTCAATGACGATTGAACGATGAAGAATGAACAAGGATCAATGATCAATGAAGAATGAACGATGAAGAGTGAACAAGGATCAATGATCAATGACGAATGAACGATGAAGAATGAACAAGGATCAATGATCAATGAAGAATGAACAATGAAGAATGAACAAGGATCAATGATCAATGAAGAATGAACGATGAAGAATGAACAAGGATCAATGATCAATGACGAATGAACGATGAAGAATGAACAAGGATCAATGATCAATGAAAAATGAACGATGAAGAATGAACAAGGATCAATGGTCAATGACGAATGAACGATGAAGAATGAACAAGGATCAATGATCAATGAAGAATGAACGATGAAGAATGAACAAGGATCAATGATCAATGAAGAATGAACGATGAAGAATGAACAAGGATCAGTGATCAATGAAGAATGAACGATGAAGAATGAACAAGGATCAATGATCAATGAAGAATGAACGATGAAGAATGAACAAGGATCAATGATCAATGAAGAATGAACGATGAAGAGTGAACAAGGATCAATGATCAATGACGAATGAACGATGAAGAATGAACAAGGATCAATGATCAATGAAGAATGAACGATGAAGAATGAACAAGGATCAATGATCAATGAAGAATGAACGATGAAGAATGAACAAGGATCAATGCTCAATGACGATTGAACGATGAAGAATGAACAAGGATCAATGATCAATGAAGAATGAACGATGAAGAGTGAACAAGGATCAATGATCAATGACGAATGAACGATGAAGAATGAACAAGGATCAATGATCAATGAAGAATGAACAATGAAGAATGAACAAGGATCAATGATCAATGAAGAATGAACGATGAAGAATGAACAAGGATCAATGATCAATGACGAATGAACGATGAAGAATGAACAAGGATCAATGATCAATGAAAAATGAACGATGAAGAATGAACAAGGATCAATGGTCAATGACGAATGAACGATGAAGAATGAACAAGGATCAATGATCAATGAAGAATGAACGATGAAGAATGAACAAGGATCAATGATCAATGAAGAATGAACGATGAAGAATGAACAAGGATCAGTGATCAATGAAGAATGAACGATGAAGAATGAACAAGGATCAATGATCAATGAAGAATGAACGATGAAGAATGAACAAGGATCAATGATCAATGAAGAATGAACGATGAAGAGTGAACAAGGATCAATGATCAATGACGAATGAACGATGAAGAATGAACAAGGATCAATGATCAATGAAGAATGAACGATGAAGAATGAACAAGGATCAATGATCAATGAAGAATGAACGATGAAGAATGAACAAGGATCAATGCTCAATGACGATTGAACGATGAAGAATGAACAAGGATCAATGATCAATGAAGAATGAACGATGAAGAGTGAACAAGGATCAATGATCAATGACGAATGAACGATGAAGAATGAACAAGGATCAATGATCAATGAAGAATGAACAATGAAGAATGAACAAGGATCAATGATCAATGAAGAATGAACGATGAAGAATGAACAAGGATCAATGATCAATGACGAATGAACGATGAAGAATGAACAAGGATCAATGGTCAATGACGAATGAACGATGAAGAATGAACAAGGATCAATGATCAATGAAGAATGAATGATGAAGAATGAACAACGATTAATGGTCAATGACGAATGAACGATGAAGAATGAAGAAGGATCAATGATCAACGAAGAATGAACGATGAAGAATGAACAAGGATCAATGGTCAATGACGAATGAACGATGAAGAATGAACAAGGATCAATGATCAATGAAGAATGAACAGTGAAGAATGAACAAGGATCAATGGTCAATGACGAATGAACGATGAAGAATGAACAAGGATCAATGATCAATGAAAAATGAACGATGAAGAATAAACAAGGATCAATGCTCAATGACGAATGAACGATGAAGAATAAACAAGGATCAATAATCAATGAAGAATGAACGATGAAGAATGAACAAGGATCAATGCTCAATGACGAATGAACGATGAAGAATGAACAAGGATCAATGATCAATGAAGAATGAACGATGAAGAATGAACAAGGATCAATGATCAATGACGAATGAACGATGAAGAATGAACAAGGATCAATGATCAATGAAGAATGAACGATGAAGAATGAACAAGGATCAATGATCAATGACGAATGAACGATGAAGAATGAACAAGGATCTATGATCAATGAAGAATGAACAGTGATGAATGAACAAGGATCAATGGTCAATGACGAATGAACGATGAAGAATGAACAAGGATCAATGATCAATGAAAAATGAAAGATGAAGAATGAACAAGGATCAATGCTCAATGACGAATGAACGATGAAGAATAAACAAGAATCAATGATCAATGAAGAATGAACGATGGAGAATGAACAAGGATCAATGCTCAATGACGATTGAACGATGAAGAATGAACAAGGATCAATGATCAATGACGAATGAACAATGAAGAATGAACAAGGATCAATGGTCAATGACGATTGAACGATGAAGAATGAACAAGGATCAATGATCAATGAAGAATGAATGATGAAGAATGAACAAGGATTAATGGTCAATGACGAATGAACGATGAAGAATGAAGAAGGATCAATGATCAATGAAGAATGAACGATGAAGAATGAACAAGGATCAATGGTCAATGACGAATGAACGATGAAGAATGAACAAGGATCAATGATCAATGAAGAATGAACAGTGCAGAATGAACAAGGATCAATGGTCAATGACGAATGAACGATGAAGAATGAACAAGGATCAATGATCAATGACGAATGAACGATGAAGAATGAACAAGGATCAATGATCAATGAAGAATGAACGATGAAGAATGAAAAAGGATCAATGGTCAATGACGAATGAATGATGAAGAATGAACAAAGATCAATGATCAATGAAGAATGAACGATGAAGAATGAACAAGGATCTATGATCAATGAAGAATGAACAGTGATGAATGAACAAGGATCAATGGTCAATGACGAATGAACGATGAAGAATGAACAAGGATCAATGATCAATGAAAAATGAACGATGAAGAATGAACAAGGATCAATGCTCAATGACGAATGAACGATGAAGAATAAACAAGGATCAATGATCAATGAAGAATGAACGATGGAGAATGAACAAGGATCAATGCTCAATGACGATTGAACGATGAAGAATGAACAAGGATCAATGATCAATGAAGAATGAACGATGAAGAATGAACAAGGATCAATGATCAATGAAGAATGAACGATGAAGAATGAACAAGGATCAATGATCAATGAAGAATGAACGATGAAGAATGAACAAGGATCAATGATCAATGAAGAATGAACGATGAAGAATGAACAAGGATCAATGATCAATGAAGAATGAATGATGAAGAGTGAACAAGGATCAATGATCAATGACGAATGAACGATGAAGAATGAACAAGGATAAATGATCAATGAAGAATGAACGATGAAGAATGAACAAGGATCAATGATCAATGAAGAATGAACGATGAAGAATGAACAAGGATCAATGCTCAATGACGATTGAACGATGAAGAATGAACAAGGATCAATGATCAATGAAGAATGAACGATGAAGAGTGAACAAGGATCAATGATCAATGACGAATGAACGATGAAGAATGAACAAGGATCAATGATCAATGAAGAATGAACAATGAAGAATGAACAAGGATCAATGATCAATGAAGAATGAACGATGAAGAATGAACAAGGATCAATGATCAATGACGAATGAACGATGAAGAATGAACAAGGATCAATGATCAATGAAAAATGAAAGATGAAGAATGAACAAGGATCAATGCTCAATGACGAATGAACGATGAAGAATAAACAAGGATCAATGATCAATGAAGAATGAACGATGGAGAATGAACAAGGATCAATGCTCAATGACGATTGAACGATGAAGAATGAACAAGGATCAATGATCAATGACGAATGAACAATGAAGAATGAACAAGGATCAATGGTCAATGACGAATGAACGATGAAGAATGAACAAGGATCAATGCTCAATGAAGAATGAATGATGAAGAATGAACAAGGATTAATGGTCAATGACGAATGAACGATGAAGAATGAAGAAGGATCAATGATCAATGAAGAATGAACGATGAAGAATGAACAAGGATCAATGGTCAATGACGAATGAACGATGAAGAATGAACAAGGATCAATGATCAATGAAGAATGAACAGTGAAGAATGAACAAGGATCAATGGTCAATGACGAATGAACGATGAAGAATGAACAAGGATCAATGATCAATGACGAATGAACGATGAAGAATGAACAAGGATCAATGATCAATGAAAAATGAACGATGAAGAATGAACAAGGATCAATGGTCAATGACGAATGAACGATGAAGAATGAACAAGGATCAATGGTCAATGACGAATGAACGATGAAGAATGAACAAGGATCAATGATCAATGACGAATGAACGATGAAGAATGAACAAGGATCAATGGTCAATGACGAATGAACGATGAAGAATGAACAAGGATCAATGATCAATGAAGAATGAATGATGAAGAATGAACAAGGATTAATGGTCAATGACGAATGAACGATGAAGAATGAAGAAGGATCAATGATCAATGAAGAATGAACGATGAAGAATGAAAAAGGATCAATGGTCAATGACGAATGAATGATGAAGAATGAACAAAGATCAATGATCAATGAAGAATGAACGATGAAGAATGAACAAGGATCTATGATCAATGAAGAATGAACAGTGATGAATGAACAAGGATCAATGGTCAATGACGAATGAACGATGAAGAATGAACAAGGATCAATGATCAATGAAAAATGAACGATGAAGAATGAACAAGGATCAATGCTCAATGACGAATGAACGATGAAGAATAAACAAGGATCAATGATCAATGAAGAATGAACGATGGAGAATGAACAAGGATCAATGCTCAATGACGATTGAACGATGAAGAATGAACAAGGATCAATGATCAATGAAGAATGAACGATGAAGAATGAACAAGGATCAATGATCAATGAAGAATGAACGATGAAGAATGAACAAGGATCAATGATCAATGAAGAATGAACGATGAAGAATGAACAAGGATCAATGATCAATGAAGAATGAACGATGAAGAATGAACAAGGATCAATGATCAATGAAGAATGAACGATGAAGAGTGAACAAGGATCAATGATCAATGACGAATGAACGATGAAGAATGAACAAGGATCAATGATCAATGAAGAATGAACGATGAAGAATGAACAAGGATCAATGATCAATGAAGAATGAACGATGAAGAATGAACAAGGATCAATGCTCAATGACGATTGAACGATGAAGAATGAACAAGGATCAATGATCAATGAAGAATGAACGATGAAGAGTGAACAAGGATCAATGATCAATGACGAATGAACGATGAAGAATGAACAAGGATCAATGATCAATGAAGAATGAACAATGAAGAATGAACAAGGATCAATGATCAATGAAGAATGAACGATGAAGAATGAACAAGGATCAATGATCAATGACGAATGAACGATGAAGAATGAACAAGGATCAATGATCAATGAAAAATGAACGATGAAGAATGAACAAGGATCAATGGTCAATGACGAATGAACGATGAAGAATGAACAAGGATCAATGATCAATGAAGAATGAACGATGAAGAATGAACAAGGATCAATGGTCAATGACGAATGAATGATGAAGAATGAACAAAGATCAATGATCAATGAAGAATGAACGATGAAGAATGAACAAGGATTAATGGTAAATGAAAAATGAACGATGAAGAATGAACAAGGATCAATGATCAATGACGAATGAACGATGAAGAATGAACAAGGATCAATGGTCAATGACGAATGAACGATGAAGAATGAACAAGGATCAATGATCAATGAAGAATGAATGATGAAGAATGAACAAGGATTAATGGTCAATGACGAATGAACGATGAAGAATGAAGAAGGATCAATGATCAACGAAGAATGAACGATGAAGAATGAACAAGGATCAATGGTCAATGACGAATGAACGATGAAGAATGAACAAGGATCAATGATCAATGAAGAATGAACAGTGAAGAATGAACAAGGATCAATGGTCAATGACGAATGAACGATGAAGAATGAACAAGGATCAATGATCAATGAAAAATGAACGATGAAGAATAAACAAGGATCAATGCTCAATGACGAATGAACGATGAAGAATAAACAAGGATCAATAATCAATGAAGAATGAACGATGAAGAATGAACAAGGATCAATGCTCAATGACGAATGAACGATGAAGAATGAACAAGGATCAATGATCAATGAAGAATGAACGATGAAGAATGAACAAGGATCAATGATCAATGAAGAATGAACGATGAAGAATGAACAAGGATCAATGATCAATGAAGAATGAACGATGAAGAATGAACAAGGATCAATGATCAATGACGAATGAACGATGAAGAATGAACAAGGATCTATGATCAATGAAGAATGAACAGTGATGAATGAACAAGGATCAATGGTCAATGACGAATGAACGATGAAGAATGAACAAGGATCAATGATCAATGAAGAATGAATGATGAAGAATGAACAAGGATTAATGGTCAATGACGAATGAACGATGAAGAATGAAGAAGGATCAATGATCAATGAAGAATGAACGATGAAGAATGAACAAGGATCAATGGTCAATGACGAATGAACGATGAAGAATGAACAAGGATCAATGATCAATGAAGAATGAACAGTGAAGAATGAACAAGGATCAATGGTCAATGACGAATGAACGATGAAGAATGAACAAGGATCAATGATCAATGACGAATGAACGATGAAGAATGAACAAGGATCAATGATCAATGAAAAATGAACGATGAAGAATGAACAAGGATCAATGGTCAATGACGAATGAACGATGAAGAATGAACAAGGATCAATGATCAATGAAGAATGAACGATGAAGAATGAAAAAGGATCAATGGTCAATGACGAATGAATGATGAAGAATGAACAAAGATCAATGATCAATGAAGAATGAACGATGAAGAATGAACAAGGATTAATGGTAAATGAAAAATGAACGATGAAGAATGAACAAGGATCAATGATCAATGACGAATGAACGATGAAGAATGAACAAGGATCAATGGTCAATGACGAATGAACGATGAAGAATGAACAAGGATCAATGATCAATGAAGAATGAATGATGAAGAATGAACAAGGATTAATGGTCAATGACGAATGAACGATGAAGAATGAAGAAGGATCAATGATCAATGAAGAATGAACGATGAAGAATGAACAAGGATTAATGGTCAATGACGAATGAACGATGAAGAATGAACAAGGATCAATGATCAATGAAGAATGAACAGTGAAGAATGAACAAGGATCAATGGTCAATGACGAATGAACGATGAAGAATGAACAAGGATCAATGATCAATGAAAAATGAACGATGAAGAATGAACAAGGATCAATGCTCAATGACGAATGAACGATGAAGAATAAACAAGGATCAATGATCAATGAAGAATGAACGATGAAGAATGAACAAGGATCAATGCTCAATGACGATTGAACGATGAAGAATGAACAAGGATCAATGATCAATGAAGAATGAACGATGAAGAATGAACAAGGATCAATGATCAATGAAGAATGAACGATGAAGAATGAACAAGGATCAATGATCAATGAAGAATGAACGATGAAGAATGAACAAGGATCAATGATCAATGAAGAATGAACGATGAAGAATGATCAAGGATCAATGATCAATGAAGAATGAACGATGAAGAGTGAACAAGGATCAATGATCAATGACGAATGAACGATGAAGAATGAACAAGGATCAATGATCAATGAAGAATGAACGATGAAGAATGAACAAGGATCAATGATCAATGAAGAATGAATGATGAAGAATGAACAAGGATCAATGATCAATGACGAATGAACGATGAAGAATGAACAAGGATCAATGATCAATGAAAAATGAACGATGAAGAATGAACAAGGATCAATGGTCAATGACGAATGAACGATGAAGAATGAACAAGGATCAATGATCAATGAAGAATGAACGATGAAGAATGAACAAGGATCAATGGTCAATGACGAATGAATGATGAAGAATGAACAAAGATCAATGATCAATAAAGAATGAACGATGAAGAATGAACAAGGATTAATGGTAAATGAAAAATGAACGATGAAGAATGAACAAGGATCAATGATCAATGACGAATGAACAATGAAGAATGAACAAGGATCAATGGTCAATGACGAATGAACGATGAAGAATGAACAAGGATCAATGATCAATGAAGAATGAATGATGAAGAATGAACAAGGATTAATGGTCAATGACGAATGAACGATGAAGAATGAAGAAGGATCAATGATCAATGAAGAATGAACGATGAAGAATGAACAAGGATCAATGGTCAATGACGAATGAACGATGAAGAATGAATAAGGATCAATGATCAATGAAGAATGAACAGTGAAGAATGAACAAGGATCAATGGTCAATGACGAATGAACGATGAAGAATGAACAAGGATCAATGATCAATGAAAAATGAACGATGAAGAATAAACAAGGATCAATGCTCAATGACGAATGAACGATGAAGAATAAACAAGGATCAATGATCAATGAAGAATGAACGATGAAGAATGAACAAGGATCAATGCTCAATGACGAATGAACGATGAAGAATGAACAAGGATCAATGATCAATGAAGAATGAACGATGAAGAATGAACAAGGATCAATGATCAATGAAGAATAAACGATGAAGAATGAACAATTATCAATGATCAATGAAGAATGAACGATGAAGAATGAACAAGGATCAATGATCAATGACGAATGAACGATGAAGAATGAACAAGGATCAATGGTCAATGAAGAATGAACGATGAAGAATGATCAAGGATCAATGATCAATGACGAATGAACAATGAAGAATGAACAAGGATCAATGATCAATGAAGAATGAACGATGAAGAATGAACAAGGATCAATGCTCAATGACGAATGAACGATGAAGAATGAACAAGGATCAATGATCAATGAAGAATGAACGATGAAGAATGAACAAGGATCAATGCTCAATGACGAATGAACGATGAAGAATGAACAAGGATCAATGATCAATGAAGAATGAACGATGAAGAATGAACAAGGATCAATGATCAATGAAGAATGAACGATGAAGAATGAACAAGGATCAATGATCAATGAAGAAGGAACGATGAAGAATGAACAAGGATCAATGATCAATGACGAATGAACGATGAAGAATGAACAAGGATCAATGGTCAATGAAGAATGAACGACGAAGAATGAACAAGTATCAATGCTCAATGAAGAATGAACGAGGATCAATGATCAATAAAGAATGAACGATGAAAAATAAACAAGGATCAATGACGAATGAACGATGAAGAATGAACAAGGATCTATGATCAATGAACAATGAACGATGAAGAATGAACAAGGATCAATGATCAATGAAGAATGAACGATGAAGAATGAACAAGGATCAATGGTCAATGACGAATGAACGATGAAGAATGAACAAGGATCAATGATCAATGAAGAATGAACAGTGATGAATGAACAAGGATCAATGGTCAATGACGAATGAACGATGAAGAATGAACAAGGATCAATGATCAATGAAAAATGAACGATGAAGAATGAACAAGGATGAATGATCAATGAAGAATGAACGATGAAGAATGAACAAGGATTAATGGTCAATGACGAATGAACGATGAAGAATGAAGAAGGATCAATGATCAATGAAGAATGAACGATGAAGAATGAACAAGGATCAATGATCAATGAAAAATGAACGATGAAGAATGAACAAGGATCAATGCTCAATGACGAATGAACGATGAAGAATAAACAAGGATCAATGATCAATGAAGAATGAACGATGAAGAATGAACAAGGATCAATGTTCAATGACGAATGAACGATGAAGAATGAACAAGGATCAATGATCAATGAAGAATGAACGATGAAGAATGAACAAGGATCAATGCTCAATGACGAATGAACGATGAAGAATGAACAAGGATTAATGATCAATGAAGAATGAACGATGAAGAATGAACAAGGATCAATGATCAATGAAGAATGAACGATGAAGAATGAACAAGGATCAATGATCAATGAAGAATGAACGATGAAGAATGAACAAGGATCAATGATCAATGACGAATGAACGATGAAGAATGAACAAGGATCAATGGTCAATGAAGAATGAGCGATGAAGAATGAACAAGTATCAATGCTCAAAGAAGAATGAACGAGGATCAATGATCAATAAAGAATGAACGATGAAAAATGAACAAGGATCAATGACGAATGAACGATGAAGAATGAACAAGGATCTATGATCAATGAACAATGAACGATGAAGAATGAACAAGGATCAATGATCAATGAAGAATAAACGATGAAGAATGAACAAGGATCAATGGTCAATGACGAATGAATGATGAAGAATGAACAAGGATCAATGATCAATGAAGAATGAATGATGAAGAATGAACAAGGATTAATGGTCAATGACGAATGAGCGATGAAGAATGAAGAAGGATCAATGATCAATGAAGAATGAACGATGAAGAATGAACAAGGATCAATGGTCAATGACGAATGAACGATGAAGAATGAACAAGGATCAATGATCAATGAAGAATGAACAGTGAAGAATGAACAAGGATCAATGGTCAATGACGAATGAACGATGAAGAATGAACAAGGATCAATGATCAATGAAAAATGAACGATGAAGAATGAACAAGGATCAATGCTTAATGACGAATGAACGATGAAGAATAAACAAGGATCAATGATCAATGAAGAATGAACGATGAAGAATGAACAAGGATCAATGCTCAATGACGATTGAACGATGAAGAATGAACAAGGATCAATGATCAATGAAGAATGAACGATGAAGAATGAACAACGATCAATGATCAATGAAGAATGAACGATGAAGAATGAACAAGGATCAATGATCAATGAAGAATGAACGATGAAGAATGAACAAGGATCAATGATCAATGAAGAATGAACGATGAAGAACGAACAAGGATCAATGATCAATGAAGAATGAACGATGAAGAGTGAATCAATGATCAATGACGAATGAACGATGAAGAATGAACAAGGATCAATGATCAATGAAGAATGAACGATGAAGAATGAACAAGGATCAATGATCAATGAAGAATGAACGATGAAGAATGAACAAGGATCAATGATCAATGACGAATGAACGATGAAGAATGAACAAGGATCAATGGTCAATGAAGAATGAACGATGAAGAATGAACAAGGATCAATGATCAATGAAGAATGAACGATGAAGAATGAACAAGGATCAATGGTCAATGACGAATGAATGATGAAGAATGAACAAGGATCAATGATTAATGAAGAATGAACGATGAAGAATGAACAAGGATCAATGATCAATGAAGAATGAACGATGAAGAATGAACAAGGATCAATGCTCAATGACGAATGAACGATGAAGAATGAACAAGGATCAATGATCAATGAAGAATGAACGATGAAGAATGAATAAGGATCAATGCTCAATGACGAATGAACGATGAAGAATGAACAAGGATCAATGATCAATGAAGAATGAACGATGAAGAATGAACAAGGATCAATGATCAATGAAGAATGAACGATGAAGAATGAACAAGGATCAATGATCAATGAAGAATGAACGATGAAGAATGAACAAGGATCAATGATCAATGACGAATGAACGATGAAGAATGAACAAGGATCAATGGTCAATGAAGAATGAACGACGAAGAATGAACAAGTATCAATGCTCAATGAAGAATGAACGAGGATCAATGATCAATAAAGAATGAACGATGAAAACTAAACAAGGATTAATGACGAATGAACGATGAAGAATGAACAAGGATCTATGATCAATGAACAATGAACGATGAAGAATGAACAAGGATCAATGATCAATGAAGAATGAACGATGAAGAATGAACAAGGATCAATGGTCAATGACGAATGAACGATGAAGAATGAACAAGGATCAATGATCAATGAAGAATGAACAGTGATGAATGAACAAGGATCAATGGTCAATGACGAATGAACGATGAAGAATGAACAAGGATCAATGATCAATGAAAAATGAACGATGAAGAATGAACAAGGATGAATGATCAATGAAGAATGAACGATGAAGAATGAACAAGGATTAATGGTCAATGACGAATGAACGATGAAGAATGAAGAAGGATCAATGATCAATGAAGAATGAACGATGAAGAATGAACAAGGATCAATGATCAATGAAAAATGAACGATGAAGAATGAACAAGGATCAATGCTCAATGACGAATGAACGATGAAGAATAAACAAGGATCAATGATCAATGAAGAATGAACGATGAAGAATGAACAAGGATCAATGTTCAATGACGAATGAACGATGAAGAATGAACAAGGATCAATGATCAATGAAGAATGAACGATGAAGAATGAACAAGGATCAATGCTCAATGACGAATGAACGATGAAGAATGAACAAGGATCAATGATCAATGAAGAATGAACGATGAAGAATGAACAAGGATCAATGATCAATGAAGAATGAACGATGAAGAATGAACAAGGATCAATGATCAATGACGAATGAACGATGAAGAATGAACAAGGATCAATGGTCAATGAAGAATGAACGACGAAGAATGAACAAGTATCAATGCTCAATGAAGAATGAACGAGGATCAATGATCAATAAAGAATGAACGATGAAAACTAAACAAGGATTAATGACGAATGAACGATGAAGAATGAACAAGGATCTATGATCAATGAACAATGAACGATGAAGAATGAACAAGGATCAATGATCAATGAAGAATGAACGATGAAGAATGAACAAGGATCAATGGTCAATGACGAATGAACGATGAAGAATGAAGAAGGATCAATGATCAATGAAGAATGAACGATGAAGAATGAACAAGGATCAATGATCAATGAAAAATGAACGATGAAGAATGAACAAGGATCAATGCTCAATGACGAATGAACGATGAAGAATAAACAAGGATCAATGATCAATGAAGAATGAACGATGAAGAATGAACAAGGATCAATGTTCAATGACGAATGAACGATGAAGAATGAACAAGGATCAATGATCAATGAAGAATGAACGATGAAGAATGAACAAGGATCAATGCTCAATGACGAATGAACGATGAAGAATGAACAAGGATTAATGATCAATGAAGAATGAACGATGAAGAATGAACAAGGATCAATGATCAATGAAGAATGAACGATGAAGAATGAACAAGGATCAATGATCAATGAAGAATGAACGATGAAGAATGAACAAGGATCAATGATCAATGACGAATGAACGATGAAGAATGAACAAGGATCAATGGTCAATGAAGAATGAGCGATGAAGAATGAACAAGTATCAATGCTCAAAGAAGAATGAACGAGGATCAATGATCAATAAAGAATGAACGATGAAAAATGAACAAGGATCAATGACGAATGAACGATGAAGAATGAACAAGGATCTATGATCAATGAACAATGAACGATGAAGAATGAACAAGGATCAATGATCAATGAAGAATAAACGATGAAGAATGAACAAGGATCAATGGTCAATGACGAATGAATGATGAAGAATGAACAAGGATCAATGATCAATGAAGAATGAATGATGAAGAATGAACAAGGATTAATGGTCAATGACGAATGAGCGATGAAGAATGAAGAAGGATCAATGATCAATGAAGAATGAACGATGAAGAATGAACAAGGATCAATGGTCAATGACGAATGAACGATGAAGAATGAACAAGGATCAATGATCAATGAAGAATGAACAGTGAAGAATGAACAAGGATCAATGGTCAATGACGAATGAACGATGAAGAATGAACAAGGATCAATGATCAATGAAAAATGAACGATGAAGAATGAACAAGGATCAATGCTTAATGACGAATGAACGATGAAGAATAAACAAGGATCAATGATCAATGAAGAATGAACGATGAAGAATGAACAAGGATCAATGCTCAATGACGATTGAACGATGAAGAATGAACAAGGATCAATGATCAATGAAGAATGAACGATGAAGAATGAACAAGGATCAATGATCAATGAAGAATGAACGATGAAGAATGAACAAGGATCAATGATCAATGAAGAATGAACGATGAAGAATGAACAAGGATCAATGATCAATGAAGAATGAACGATGAAGAATGAACAAGGATCAATGATCAATGAAGAATGAACGATGAAGAGTGAATCAATGATCAATGACGAATGAACGATGAAGAATGAACAAGGATCAATGATCAATGAAGAATGAACGATGAAGAATGAACAAGGATCAATGATCAATGAAGAATGAACGATGAAGAATGAACAAGGATCAATGATCAATGACGAATGAACGATGAAGAATGAACAAGGATCAATGGTCAATGAAGAATGAACGATGAAGAATGAACAAGGATCAATGATCAATGAAGAATGAACGATGAAGAATGAACAAGGATCAATGGTCAATGACGAATGAATGATGAAGAATGAACAAGGATCAATGATCAATGAAGAATGAACGATGAAGAATGAACAAGGATCAATGATCAATGAAGAATGAACGATGAAGAATGAACAAGGATCAATGCTCAATGACGAATGAACGATGAAGAATGAACAAGGATCAATGATCAATGAAGAATGAACGATGAAGAATGAATAAGGATCAATGCTCAATGACGAATGAACGATGAAGAATGAACAAGGATCAATGATCAATGAAGAATGAACGATGAAGAATGAACAAGGATCAATGATCAATGAAGAATGAACGATGAAGAATGAACAAGGATCAATGATCAATGAAGAATGAACGATGAAGAATGAACAAGGATCAATGATCAATGACGAATGAACGATGAAGAATGAACAAGGATCAATGGTCAATGAAGAATGAACGACGAAGAATGAACAAGTATCAATGCTCAATGAAGAATGAACGAGGATCAATGATCAATAAAGAATGAACGATGAAAACTAAACAAGGATTAATGACGAATGAACGATGAAGAATGAACAAGGATCTATGATCAATGAACAATGAACGATGAAGAATGAACAAGGATCAATGATCAATGAAGAATGAACGATGAAGAATGAACAAGGATCAATGGTCAATGACGAATGAACGATGAAGAATGAACAAGGATCAATGATCAATGAAGAATGAACAGTGATGAATGAACAAGGATCAATGGTCAATGACGAATGAACGATGAAGAATGAACAAGGATCAATGATCAATGAAAAATGAACGATGAAGAATGAACAAGGATGAATGATCAATGAAGAATGAACGATGAAGAATGAACAAGGATTAATGGTCAATGACGAATGAACGATGAAGAATGAAGAAGGATCAATGATCAATGAAGAATGAACGATGAAGAATGAACAAGGATCAATGATCAATGAAAAATGAACGATGAAGAATGAACAAGGATCAATGCTCAATGACGAATGAACGATGAAGAATAAACAAGGATCAATGATCAATGAAGAATGAACGATGAAGAATGAACAAGGATCAATGTTCAATGACGAATGAACGATGAAGAATGAACAAGGATCAATGATCAATGAAGAATGAACGATGAAGAATGAACAAGGATCAATGCTCAATGACGAATGAACGATGAAGAATGAACAAGGATCAATGATCAATGAAGAATGAACGATGAAGAATGAACAAGGATCAATGATCAATGAAGAATGAACGATGAAGAATGAACAAGGATCAATGATCAATGACGAATGAACGATGAAGAATGAACAAGGATCAATGGTCAATGAAGAATGAACGACGAAGAATGAACAAGTATCAATGCTCAATGAAGAATGAACGAGGATCAATGATCAATAAAGAATGAACGATGAAAACTAAACAAGGATTAATGACGAATGAACGATGAAGAATGAACAAGGATCTATGATTAATGAACAATGAACGATGAAGAATGAACAAGGATCAATGATCAATGAAGAATGAACGATGAAGAATGAACAAGGATCAATGGTCAATGACGAATGAACGATGAAGAATGAACAAGGATCAATGATCAATGAAGAATGAACAGTGATGAATGAACAAGGATCAATGGTCAATGACGAATGAACGATGAAGAATGAACAAGGATCAATGATCAATGAAAAATGAACGATGAAGAATGAACAAGGATGAATGATCAATGAAGAATGAACGATGAAGAATGAACAAGGATTAATGGTCAATGACGAATGAACGATGAAGAATGAAGAAGGATCAATGATCAATGAAGAATGAACGATGAAGAATGAACAAGGATCAATGATCAATGAAAAATGAACGATGAAGAATGAACAAGGATCAATGCTCAATGACGAATGAACGATGAAGAATAAACAAGGATCAATGATCAATGAAGAATGAACGATGAAGAATGAACAAGGATCAATGTTCAATGACGAATGAACGATGAAGAATGAACAAGGATCAATGATCAATGAAGAATGAACGATGAAGAATGAACAAGGATCAATGCTCAATGACGAATGAACGATGAAGAATGAACAAGGATCAATGATCAATGAAGAATGAACGATGAAGAATGAACAAGGATCAATGATCAATGAAGAATGAACGATGAAGAATGAACAAGGATCAATGATCAATGAAGAATGAACGATGAAGAATGAACAAGGATCAATGATCAATGACGAATGAACGATGAAGAATGAACAAGGATCAATGGTCAATGAAGAATGAGCGATGAAGAATGAACAAGTATCAATGCTCAATGAAGAATGAACGAGGATCAATGATCAATAAAGAATGAACGATGAAAAATGAACAAGGATCAATGACGAATGAACGATGAAGAATGAACAAGGATCTATGATCAATGAACAATGAACGATGAAGAATGAACAAGGATCAATGATCAATGAAGAATAAACGATGAAGAATGAACAAGGATCAATGGTCAATGACGAATGAATGATGAAGAATGAACAAAGATCAATGATCAATGAAGAATGAACGATGAAGAATGAACAAGGATTAATGGTAAATGAAAAATGAACGATGAACAATGAACAAGGATTAATGATCAATGACGAATGAACGATGAAGAATGAACAAGGATCAATGGTCAATGACAAATGAACGATGAAGAATGAACAAGGATCAATGATCAATGAAGAATGAACGATGAAGAATGAAGAAGGATTAATGGTCAATGACGAATGAACGATGAAGAATGAAGAAGGATCAATGATCAATGAAGAATCAACGATGAAGAATGAACAAGGATCAATGGTCAATGACGAATGAACGATGAAGAATGAACAAGGATCAATGATTAATGAAGAATGAACAGTGAAGAATGAACAAGGATCAATGGTCAATGACGAATGAACGATGAAGAATGAACAAGGATCAATGATCAATGAAAAATGAACGATGAAGAATGAACAAGGATCAATGCTCAATGACGAATGAACGATGAAGAATAAACAAGGATCAATGATCAATGAAGAATGAACGATGAAGAATGAACAAGGATCAATGCTCAATGACGAATGAACGATGAAGAATGAACAAGGATCAATGATCAATGAAGAATGAACGATGAAGAATGAACAAGGATCAATGATCAATGAAGAATGAACGATGAAGAATGAACAAGGATCAATGATCAATGACGAATGAACGATGAAGAATGAACAAGGATCAATGATCAATGAAAAATAAACGATGAAGAATGAACAAGGATCAATGGTCAATGACGAATGAACGATGAAGAATGAACAAGGATCAATGATCAATGAAGAATGAACGATGAAGAATGAACAAGGATCAATGGTCAATGACGAATGAATGATGAAGAATGAACAAAGATCAATGATCAATAAAGAATGAACGATGAAGAATGAACAAGGATTAATGGTAAATGAAAAATGAACGATGAAGAATGAACAAGGATCAATGATCAATGACGAATGAACAATGAAGAATGAACAAGGATCAATGGTCAATGACGAATGAACGATGAAGAATGAACAAGGATCAATGATCAATGAAGAATGAATGATGAAGAATGAACAAGGATTAATGGTCAATGACGAATGAACGATGAAGAATGAAGAAGGATCAATGATCAATGAAGAATGAACGATGAAGAATGAACAAGGATCAATGGTCAATGACGAATGAACGATGAAGAATGAACAAGGATCAATGATCAATGAAGAATGAACAGTGAAGAATGAACAAGGATCAATGGTCAATGACGAATGAACGATGAAGAATGAACAAGGATCAATGATCAATGAAAAATGAACGATGAAGAATAAACAAGGATCAATGGTCAATGAAGAATGAACGACGAAGAATGAACAAGTATCAATGCTCAATGAAGAATGAACGAGGATCAATGATCAATAAAGAATGAACGATGAAAACTAAACAAGGATTAATGACGAATGAACGATGAAGAATGAACAAGGATCTATGATCAATGAACAATGAACGATGAAGAATGAACAAGGATCAATGATCAATGAAGAATGAACGATGAAGAATGAACAAGGATCAATGGTCAATGACGAATGAACGATGAAGAATGAACAAGGATCAATGATCAATGAAGAATGAACAGTGATGAATGAACAAGGATCAATGGTCAATGACGAATGAACGATGAAGAATGAACAAGGATCAATGATCAATGAAAAATGAACGATGAAGAATGAACAAGGATGAATGATCAATGAAGAATGAACGATGAAGAATGAACAAGGATTAATGGTCAATGACGAATGAACGATGAAGAATGAAGAAGGATCAATGATCAATGAAGAATGAACGATGAAGAATGAACAAGGATCAATGATCAATGAAAAATGAACGATGAAGAATGAACAAGGATCAATGCTCAATGACGAATGAACGATGAAGAATAAACAAGGATCAATGATCAATGAAGAATGAACGATGAAGAATGAACAAGGATCAATGTTCAATGACGAATGAACGATGAAGAATGAACAAGGATCAATGATCAATGAAGAATGAACGATGAAGAATGAACAAGGATCAATGCTCAATGACGAATGAACGATGAAGAATGAACAAGGATCAATGATCAATGAAGAATGAACGATGAAGAATGAACAAGGATCAATGATCAATGAAGAATGAACGATGAAGAATGAACAAGGATCAATGATCAATGACGAATGAACGATGAAGAATGAACAAGGATCAATGGTCAATGAAGAATGAACGACGAAGAATGAACAAGTATCAATGCTCAATGAAGAATGAACGAGGATCAATGATCAATAAAGAATGAACGATGAAAACTAAACAAGGATTAATGACGAATGAACGATGAAGAATGAACAACGATCTATGATCAATGAACAATGAACGATGAAGAATGAACAAGGATCAATGATCAATGAAGAATGAACGATGAAGAATGAACAAGGATCAATGGTCAATGACGAATGAACGATGAAGAATGAACAAGGATCAATGATCAATGAAGAATGAACAGTGATGAATGAACAAGGATCAATGGTCAATGACGAATGAACGATGAAGAATGAACAAGGATCAATGATCAATGAAAAATGAACGATGAAGAATGAACAAGGATGAATGATCAATGAAGAATGAACGATGAAGAATGAACGAGGATTAATGGTCAATGACGAATGAACGATGAAGAATGAAGAAGGATCAATGATCAATGAAGAATGAACGATGAAGAATGAACAAGGATCAATGATCAATGAAAAATGAACGATGAAGAATGAACAAGGATCAATGCTCAATGACGAATGAACGATGAAGAATAAACAAGGATCAATGATCAATGAAGAATGAACGATGAAGAATGAACAAGGATCAATGTTCAATGACGAATGAACGATGAAGAATGAACAAGGATCAATGATCAATGAAGAATGAACGATGAAGAATGAACAAGGATCAATGCTCAATGACGAATGAACGATGAAGAATGAACAGGATCAATGATCAATGAAGAATGAACGATGAAGAATGAACAAGGATCAATGATCAATGAAGAATGAACGATGAAGAATGAACAAGGATCAATGATCAATGAAGAATGAACGATGAAGAATGAACAAGGATCAATGATCAATGACGAATGAACGATGAAGAATGAACAAGGATCAATGGTCAATGAAGAATGAGCGATGAAGAATGAACAAGTATCAATGCTCAATGAAGAATGAACGAGGATCAATGATCAATAAAGAATGAACGATGAAAAATGAACAAGGATCAATGACGAATGAACGATGAAGAATGAACAAGGATCTATGATCAATGAACAATGAACGATGAAGAATGAACAAGGATCAATGATCAATGAAGAATAAAAAATGAAGAATGAACAAGGATCAATGGTCAATGACGAATGAATGATGAAGAATGAACAAAGATCAATGATCAATGAAGAATGAACGATGAAGAATGAACAAGGATTAATGGTAAATGAAAAATGAACGATGAACAATGAACAAGGATTAATGATCAATGACGAATGAACGATGAAGAATGAACAAGGATCAATGGTCAATGACAAATGAACGATGAAGAATGAACAAGGATCAATGATCAATGAAGAATGAACGATGAAGAATGAAGAAGGATTAATGGTCAATGACGAATGAACGATGAAGAATGAAGAAGGATCAATGATCAATGAAGAATCAACGATGAAGAATGAACAAGGATCAATGGTCAATGACGAATGAACGATGAAGAATGAACAAGGATCAATGATTAATGAAGAATGAACAGTGAAGAATGAACAAGGATCAATGGTCAATGACGAATGAACGATGAAGAATGAACAAGGATCAATGATCAATGAAAAATGAACGATGAAGAATGAACAAGGATCAATGCTCAATGACGAATGAACGATGAAGAATAAACAAGGATCAATGATCAATGAAGAATGAACGATGAAGAATGAACAAGGATCAATGCTCAATGACGAATGAACGATGAAGAATGAACAAGTATCAATGATCAATGAAGAATGAACGATGAAGAATGAACAAGGATCAATGATCAATGAAGAATGAACGATGAAGAATGAACAAGGATCAATGATCAATGAAGAATGAACGATGAAGAATGAACAAGGATCAATGATCAATGACGAATGAACGATGAAGAATGAACAAGGATCAATGATCAATGAAAAATAAACGATGAAGAATGAACAAGGATCAATGGTCAATGACGAATGAACGATGAAGAATGAACAAGGATCAATGATCAATGAAGAATGAACGATGAAGAATGAACAAGGATCAATGGTCAATGACGAATGAATGATGAAGAATGAACAAAGATCAATGATCAATAAAGAATGAACGATGAAGAATGAACAAGGATTAATGGTAAATGAAAAATGAACGATGAAGAATGAACAAGGATCAATGATCAATGACGAATGAACAATGAAGAATGAACAAGGATCAATGGTCAATGACGAATGAACGATGAAGAATGAACAAGGATCAATGATCAATGAAGAATGAATGATGAAGAATGAACAAGGATTAATGGTCAATGACGAATGAACGATGAAGAATGAAGAAGGATCAATGATCAATGAAGAATGAACGATGAAGAATGAACAAGGATCAATGGTCAATGACGAATGAACGATGAAGAATGAACAAGGATCAATGATCAATGAAGAATGAACAGTGAAGAATGAACAAGGATCAATGGTCAATGACGAATGAACGATGAAGAATGAACAAGGATCAATGATCAATGAAAAATGAACGATGAAGAATAAACAAGGATCAATGCTCAATGACGAATGAACGATGAAGAATAAACAAGGATCAATGATCAATGAAGAATGAACGATGAAGAATGAACAAGGATCAATGCTCAATGACGAATGAACGATGAAGAATGAACAAGGATCAATGATCAATGAAGAATGAACGATGAAGAATGAACAAGGATCAATGATCAATGAAGAATGAACGATGAAGAATGAACAAGGATCAATGATCAATGAAGAATGAACGATGAAGAATGAACAAGGATCAATGATCAATGACGAATGAACGATGAAGAATGAACAAGGATCAATGGTCAATGAAGAATGAACGATGAAGAATGAACAAGGATCAATGATCAATGACGAATGAACAATGAAGAATGAACAAGGATCAATGATCAATGAAGAATGAACGATGAAGAATGAACAAGGATCAATGCTCAATGAAGAATGAATGATGAAGAATGAACAAGGATTAATGGTCAATGACGAATGAACGATGAAGAATGAAGAAGGATCAATGATCAATGAAGAATGAACGATGAAGAATGAACAAGGATCAATGGTCAATGACGAATGAACGATGAAGAATGAACAAGGATCAATGATCAATGAAGAATGAACAGTGAAGAATGAACAAGGATCAATGGTCAATGACGAATGAACGATGAAGAATGAACAAGGATCAATGATCAATGAAAAATTAACGATGAAGAATAAACAAGGATCAATGCTCAATGACGAATGAACGATGAAGAATAAACAAGGATCAATGATCAATGAAGAATGAACGATGAAGAATGAACAAGGATCAATGCTCAATGACGAATGAACGATGAAGAATGAACAAGGATCAATGATCAATGAAGAATGAACGATGAAGAATGAACAAGGATCAATGATCAATGAAGAATGAACGATGAAGAATGAACAAGGATCAATGATCAATGAAGAATGAACGATGAAGAATGAACAAGGATCAATGATCAATGACGAATGAACGATGAAGAATGAACAAGGATCAATGGTCAATGAAGAATGAACGATGAAGAATGAACAAGGATCAATGATCAATGACGAATGAACAATGAAGAATGAAGAAGGATCAATGATCAATGAAGAATGAACGATGAAGAATGAACAAGGATCAATGCTCAATGACGAATGAACGATGAAGAATGAACAAGGATCAATGATCAATGAAGAATGAACGATGAAGAATGAATAAGGATCAATGCTCAATGACGAATGAACGATGAAGAATGAACAAGGATCAATGATCAATGAAGAATGAACGATGAAGAATGAACAAGGATCAATGATCAATGAAGAATGAACGATGAAGAATGAACAAGGATCAATGATCAATGAAGAATGAACGATGAAGAATGAACAAGGATCAATGATCAATGACGAATGAACGATTAAGAATGAACAAGGATCAATGGTCAATGAAGAATGAACGACGAAGAATGAACAAGTATCAATGCTCAATGAAGAATGAACGAGGATCAATGATCAATAAAGAATGAACGATGAAAAATAAACAAGGATTAATGACGAATGAACGATGAAGAATGAACAAGGATCAATGATCAATGAAGAATGAACGATGAAGAATGAACAAGGATCAATGATCAATGACGAATGAACGATGAAGAATGAACAAGGATCAATGGTCAATGAAGAATGAGCGATGAAGAATGAACAACTATCAATGCTGAATGAAGAATGAACGAGGATCAATGATCAATAAAG
Organism: Amaranthus tricolor; assembly: GCF_026212465.1. Taxonomy (NCBI): domain Eukaryota; kingdom Viridiplantae; phylum Streptophyta; class Magnoliopsida; order Caryophyllales; family Amaranthaceae; genus Amaranthus; species Amaranthus tricolor. Next base: position 2,358,464 of record NC_080063.1, read on the forward strand.
AATGAACGATGAAAAATGAACAAGGATCAATGACGAATGAACGATGAAGAATGAACAAGGATCTATGATCAATGAACAATGAACGATGAAGAATGAACAAGGATCAATGATCAATGCAGAATAAACGATGAAGAATGAACAAGGATCAATGGTCAATGACGAATGAATGATGAAGAATGAACAAAGATCAATGATCAATGAAGAATGAACGATGAAGAATGAACAAGGATTAATGGTAAATGAAAAATGAACGATGAACAATGAACAAGGATTAATGATCAATGACGAATGAACGATGAAGAATGAACAAGGATCAATGGTCAATGACAAATGAACGATGAAGAATGAACAAGGATCAATGATCAATGAAGAATGAACGATGAAGAATGAAGAAGGATTAATGGTCAATGACGAATGAACGATGAAGAATGAAGAAGGATCAATGATCAATGAAGAATCAACGATGAAGAATGAACAAGGATCAATGGTCAATGACGAATGAACGATGAAGAATGAACAAGGATCAATGATTAATGAAGAATGAACAGTGAAGAATGAACAAGGATCAATGGTCAATGACGAATGAACGATGAAGAATGAACAAGGATCAATGATCAATGAAAAATGAACGATGAAGAATGAACAAGGATCAATGCTCAATGACGAATGAACGATGAAGAATAAACAAGGATCAATGATCAATGAAGAATGAACGATGAAGAATGAACAAGGATCAATGCTCAATGACGAATGAACGATGAAGAATGAACAAGGATCAATGATCAATGAAGAATGAACGATGAAGAATGAACAAGGATCAATGATCAATGAAGAATGAACGATGAAGAATGAACAAGGATCAATGATCAATGAAGAATGAACGATGAAGAATGAACAAGGATCAATGATCAATGACGAATGAACGATGAAGAATGAACAAGGATCAATGATCAATGAAAAATAAACGATGAAGAATGAACAAGGATCAATGGTCAATGACGAATGAACGATGAAGAATGAACAAGGATCAATGATCAATGAAGAATGAACGATGAAGAATGAACAAGGATCAATGGTCAATGACGAATGAATGATGAAGAATGAACAAAGATCAATGATCAATAAAGAATGAACGATGAAGAATGAACAAGGATTAATGGTAAATGAAAAATGAACGATGAAGAATGAACAAGGATCAATGATCAATGACGAATGAACAATGAAGAATGAACAAGGATCAATGGTCAATGACGAATGAACGATGAAGAATGAACAAGGATCAATGATCAATGAAGAATGAATGATGAAGAATGAACAAGGATTAATGGTCAATGACGAATGAACGATGAAGAATGAAGAAGGATCAATGATCAATGAAGAATGAACGATGAAGAATGAACAAGGATCAATGGTCAATGACGAATGAACGAAGAAGAATGAACAAGGATCAATGATCAATGAAGAATGAACAGTGAAGAATGAACAAGGATCAATGGTCAATGACGAATGAACGATGAAGAATGAACAAGGATCAATGATCAATGAAAAATGAACGATGAAGAATAAACAAGGATCAATGCTCAATGACGAATGAACGATGAAGAATAAACAAGGATCAATGATCATTGAAGAATGAACGATGAAGAATGAACAAGGATCAATGCTCAATGACGAATGAACGATGAAGAATGAACAAGGATCAATGATCAATGATCAATGAAGAATGAACGATGAAGAATGAACAAGGATCAATGATCAATGAAGAATGAACGATGAAGAATGAACAAGGATCAATGATCAATGAAGAATGAACGATGAAGAATGAACAAGGATCAATGATCAATGACGAATGAACGATGAAGAATGAACAAGGATCAATGGTCAATGAAGAATGAACGATGAAGAATGAACAAGGATCAATGATCAATGACGAATGAACAATGAAGAATGAACAAGGATCAATGATCAATGAAGAATGAACGATGAAGAATGAACAAGGATCAATGCTCAATGACGAATGAACGATGAAGAATGAACAAGGATCAATGATCAATGAAGAATGAACGATGAAGAATGAATAAGGATCAATGCTCAATGACGAATGAACGATGAAGAATGAACAAGGATCAATGATCAATGAAGAATGAACGATGAAGAATGAACAAGGATCAATGATCAATGAAGAATGAACGATGAAGAATGAACAAGGATCAATGATCAATGAAGAATGAACGATGAAGAATGAACAAGGATCAATGATCAATGACGAATGAACGATTAAGAATGAACAAGGATCAATGGTCAATGAAGAATGAACGACGAAGAATGAACAAGTATCAATGCTCAATGAAGAATGAACGAGGATCAATGATCAATAAAGAATGAACGATGAAAAATAAACAAGGATTAATGACGAATGAACGATGAAGAATGAACAAGGATCTATGATCAATGAACAATGAACGATGAAGAATGAACAAGGATCAATGATCAATGAAGAATGAACGTTGAAGAATGAACAAGGATCAATGGTCAATGACGAATGAACGATGAAGAATGAACAAGGATCAATGATCAATGAAGAATGAACAGTGATGAATGAACAAGGATCAATGGTCAATGACGAATGAACGATGAAGAATGAACAAGGATCAATGATCAATGAAAAATGAACGATGAAGAATGAACAAGGATGAATGATCAATGAAGAATGAACGATGAAGAATGAACAAGGATTAATGGTCAATGACGAATGAACGATGAAGAATGAAAAAGGATCAATGATCAATGAAGAATGAACGATGAAGAATGAACAAGGATCAATGATCAATGAAAAATGAACGATGAAGAATGAACAAGGATCAATGCTCAATGACGAATGAACGATGAAGAATAAACAAGGATCAATGATCAATGAAGAATGAAAGATGAAGAATGAACAAGGATCAATGTTCAATGACGAATGAACGATGAAGAATGAACAAGGATCAATGCTCAATGACGAATGAACGATGAAGAATGAACAAGGATCAATGATCAATGAAGAATGAACGATGAAGAATGAACAAGGATCAATGATCAATGAAGAATGAACGATGAAGAATGAACAAGGATCAATGATCAATGAAGAATGAACGATGAAGAATGAACAAGGATCAATGATCAATGACGAATGAACGATGAAGAATGAACAAGGATCAATGGTCAATGAAGAATGAACGATGAAGAATGAACAAGTATCAATGCTCAATGAAGAATGAACGAGGATCAATGATCAATAAAGAATGAACGATGAAAAATGAACAAGGATCAATGACGAATGAACGATGAAGAATGAACAAGGATCTATGATCAATGAACAATGAACGATGAAGAATGAACAAGGATCAATGATCAATGAAGAATAAACGATGAAGAATGAACAAGGATCAATGGTCAATGACGAATGAATGATGAAGAATGAACAAAGATCAATGATAAATGAAGAATGAACGATGAAGAATGAACAAGGATTAATGGTAAATGAAAAATGAACGATGAACAATGAACAAGGATTAATGATCAATGACGAATGAACGATGAAGAATGAACAAGGATCAATGGTCAATGACAAATGAACGATGAAGAATGAACAAGGATCAATGATCAATGAAGAATGAACGATGAAGAATGAAGAAGGATTAATGGTCAATGACGAATGAACGATGAAGAATGAAGAAGGATCAATGATCAATGAAGAATCAACGATGAAGAATGAACAAGGATCAATGGTCAATGACGAATGAACGATGAAGAATGAACAAGGATCAATGATTAATGAAGAATGAACAGTGAAGAATGAACAAGGATCAATGGTCAATGACGAATGAACGATGAAGAATGAACAAGGATCAATGATCAATGAAAAATGAACGATGAAGAATGAACAAGGATCAATGCTCAATGACGAATGAACGATGAAGAATAAACAAGGATCAATGATCAATGAAGAATGAACGATGAAGAATGAACAAGGATCAATGCTCAATGACGAATGAACGATGAAGAATGAACAAGGATCAATGATCAATGAAGAATGAACGATGAAGAATGAACAAGGATCAATGATCAATGAAGAATGAACGATGAAGAATGAACAAGGATCAATGATCAATGAAGAATGAACGATGAAGAATGAACAAGGATCAATGATCAATGACGAATGAACGATGAAGAATGAACAAGGATCAATGATCAATGAAAAATAAACGATGAAGAATGAACAAGGATCAATGGTCAATGACGAATGAACGATGAAGAATGAACAAGGATCAATGATCAATGAAGAATGAACGATGAAGAATGAACAAGGATCAATGGTCAATGACGAATGAATGATGAAGAATGAACAAAGATCAATGATCAATAAAGAATGAACGATGAAGAATGAACAAGGATTAATGGTAAATGAAAAATGAACGATGAAGAATGAACAAGGATCAATGATCAATGACGAATGAACAATGAAGAATGAACAAGGATCAATGGTCAATGACGAATGAACGATGAAGAATGAACAAGGATCAATGATCAATGAAGAATGAATGATGAAGAATGAACAAGGATTAATGGTCAATGACGAATGAACGATGAAGAATGAAGAAGGATCAATGATCAATGAAGAATGAACGATGAAGAATGAACAAGGATCAATGGTCAATGACGAATGAACGATGAAGAATGAACAAGGATCAATGATCAATGAAGAATGAACAGTGAAGAATGAACAAGGATCAATGGTCAATAACGAATGAACGATGAAGAATGAACAAGGATCAATGATCAATGAAAAATGAACGATGAAGAATAAACAAGGATCAATGCTCAATGACGAATGAACGATGAAGAATAAACAAGGATCAATGATCAATGAAGAATGAACGATGAAGAATGAACAAGGATCAATGCTCAATGACGAATGAACGATGAAGAATGAACAAGGATCAATGATCAATGAAGAATGAACGATGAAGAATGAACAAGGATCAATGATCAATGAAGAATGAACGATGAAGAATGAACAAGGATCAATGATCAATGAAGAATGAACGATGAAGAATGAACAAGGATCAATGATCAATGACGAATGAACGATGAAGAATGAACAAGGATCAATGGTCAATGAAGAATGAACGATGAAGAATGAACAAGGATCAATGATCAATGACGAATGAACAATGAAGAATGAACAAGGATCAATGATCAATGAAGAATGAACGATGAAGAATGAACAAGGATCAATGCTCAATGACGAATGAACGATGAAGAATGAACAAGGATCAATGATCAATGAAGAATGAACGATGAAGAATGAATAAGGATCAATGCTCAATGACGAATGAACGATGAAGAATGAACAAGGATCAATGATCAATGAAGAATGAACGATGAAGAATGAACAAGGATCAATGATCAATGAAGAATGAACGATGAAGAATGAACAAGGATCAATGATCAATGAAGAATGAACGATGAAGAATGAACAAGGATCAATGATCAATGACGAATGAACGATTAAGAATGAACAAGGATCAATGGTCAATGAAGAATGAACGACGAAGAATGAACAAGTATCAATGCTCAATGAAGAATGAACGAGGATCAATGATCAATAAAGAATGAACGATGAAAAATAAACAAGGATTAATGACGAATGAACGATGAAGAATGAACAAGGATCTATGATCAATGAACAATGAACGATGAAGAATGAACAAGGATCAATGATCAATGAAGAATGAACGTTGAAGAATGAACAAGGATCAATGGTCAATGACGAATGAACGATGAAGAATGAACAAGGATCAATGATCAATGAAGAATGAACAGTGATGAATGAACAAGGATCAATGGTCAATGACGAATGAACGATGAAGAATGAACAAGGATCAATGATCAATGAAAAATGAACGATGAAGAATGAACAAGGATGAATGATCAATGAAGAATGAACGATGAAGAATGAACAAGGATTAATGGTCAATGACGAATGAACGATGAAGAATGAAAAAGGATCAATGATCAATGAAGAATGAACGATGAAGAATGAACAAGGATCAATGATCAATGAAAAATGAACGATGAAGAATGAACAAGGATCAATGCTCAATGACGAATGAACGATGAAGAATAAACAAGGATCAATGATCAATGAAGAATGAAAGATGAAGAATGAACAAGGATCAATGTTCAATGACGAATGAACGATGAAGAATGAACAAGGATCAATGCTCAATGACGAATGAACGATGAAGAATGAACAAGGATCAATGATCAATGAAGAATGAACGATGAAGAATGAACAAGGATCAATGATCAATGAAGAATGAACGATGAAGAATGAACAAGGATCAATGATCAATGAAGAATGAACGATGAAGAATGAACAAGGATCAATGATCAATGACGAATGAACGATGAAGAATGAACAAGGATCAATGGTCAATGAAGAATGAGCGATGAAGAATGAACAAGTATCAATGCTCAATGAAGAATGAACGAGGATCAATGATCAATAAAGAATGAACGATGAAAAATGAACAAGGATCAATGACGAATGAACGATGAAGAATGAACAAGGATCTATGATCAATGAACAATGAACGATGAAGAATGAACAAGGATCAATGATCAATGAAGAATAAACGATGAAGAATGAACAAGGATCAATGGTCAATGACGAATGAATGATGAAGAATGAACAAAGATCAATGATCAATGAAGAATGAACGATGAAGAATGAACAAGGATTAATGGTAAATGAAAAATGAACGATGAACAATGAACAAGGATTAATGATCAATGACGAATGAACGATGAAGAATGAACAAGGATCAATGGTCAATGACAAATGAACGATGAAGAATGAACAAGGATCAATGATCAATGAAGAATGAACGATGAAGAATAAAGAAGGATTAATGGTCAATGACGAATGAACGATGAAGAATGAAGAAGGATCAATGATCAATGAAGAATCAACGATGAAGAATGAACAAGGATCAATGGTCAATGACGAATGAACGATGAAGAATGAACAAGGATCAATGATTAATGAAGAATGAACAGTGAAGAATGAACAAGGATCAATGGTCAATGACGAATGAACGATGAAGAATGAACAAGGATCAATGATCAATGAAAAATGAACGATGAAGAATGAACAAGGATCAATGCTCAATGACGAATGAACGATGAAGAATAAACAAGGATCAATGATCAATGAAGAATGAACGATGAAGAATGAACAAGGATCAATGCTCAATGACGAATGAACGATGAAGAATGAACAAGGATCAATGATCAATGAAGAATGAACGATGAAGAATGAACAAGGATCAATGATCAATGAAGAATGAACAATGAAGAATGAACAAGGATCAATGATCAATGAAGAATGAACGATGAAGAATGAACAAGGATCAATGATCAATGACGAATGAACGATGAAGAATGAACAAGGATCAATGATCAATGAAAAATAAACGATGAAGAATGAACAAGGATCAATGGTCAATGACGAATGAACGATGAAGAATGAACAAGGATCAATGATCAATGAAGAATGAACGATGAAGAATGAACAAGGATCAATGGTCAATGACGAATGAATGATGAAGAATGAACAAAGATCAATGATCAATAAAGAATGAACGATGAAGAATGAACAAGGATTAATGGTAAATGAAAAATGAACGATGAAGAATGAACAAGGATCAATGATCAATGACGAATGAACAATGAAGAATGAACAAGGATCAATGGTCAATGACGAATGAACGATGAAGAATGAACAAGGATCAATGATCAATGAAGAATGAATGATGAAGAATGAACAAGGATTAATGGTCAATGACGAATGAACGATGAAGAATGAAGAAGGATCAATGATCAATGAAGAATGAACGATGAAGAATGAACAAGGATCAATGGTCAATGACGAATGAACGATGAAGAATGAACAAGGATCAATGATCAATGAAGAATGAACAGTGAAGAATGAACAAGGATCAATGGTCAATGACGAATGAACGATGAAGAATGAACAAGGATCAATGATCAATGAAAAATGAACGATGAAGAATAAACAAGGATCAATGCTCAATGACGAATGAACGATGAAGAATAAACAAGGATCAATGATCAATGAAGAATGAACGATGAAGAATGAACAAGGATCAATGCTCAATGACGAATGAACAATGAAGAATGAACAAGGATCAATGATCAATGAAGAATGAACGATGAAGAATGAACAAGGATCAATGATCAATGAAGAATGAACGATGAAGAATGAACAAGGATCAATGATCAATGACGAATGAACGATGAAGAATGAACAAGGATCAATGGTCAATGAAGAATGAACGATGAAGAATGAACAAGGATCAATGATCAATGACGAATGAACAATGAAGAATGAACAAGGATCAATGATCAATGAAGAATGAACGATGAAGAATGAACAAGGATCAATGCTCAATGACGAATGAACGATGAAGAATGAACAAGGATCAATGATCAATGAAGAATGAACGATGAAGAATGAATAAGGATCAATGCTCAATGACGAATGAACGATGAAGAATGAACAAGGATCAATGATCAATGAAGAATGAACGATGAAGAATGAACAAGGATCAATGATCAATGAAGAATGAACGATGAAGAATGAACAAGGATCAATGATCAATGAAGAATGAACGATGAAGAATGAACAAGGATCAATGATCAATGACGAATGAACGATGAAGAATGAACAAGGATCAATGGTCAATGAAGAATGAACGACGAAGAATGAACAAGTATCAATGCTCAATGAAGAATGAACGAGGATCAATGATCAATAAAGAATGAACGATGAAAAATAAACAAGGATTAATGACGAATGAACGATGAAGAATGAACAAGGATCTATGATCAATGAACAATGAACGATGAAGAATGAACAAGGATCAATGATCAATGAAGAATGAACGATGAAGAATGAACAAGGATCAATGGTCAATGACGAATGAACGATGAAGAATGAACAAGGATCAATGATCAATGAAGAATGAACAGTGATGAATGAACAAGGATCAATGGTCAATGACGAATGAACGATGAAGAATGAACAAGGATCAATGATCAATGAAAAATGAACGATGAAGAATGAACAAGGATGAATGATCAATGAAGAATGAACGATGAAGAATGAACAAGGATTAATGGTCAATGACGAATGAACGATGAAGAATGAAGAAGGATCAATGATCAATGAAGAATGAACGATGAAGAATGAACAAGGATCAATGATCAATGAAAAATGAACGATGAAGAATGAACAAGGATCAATGCTCAATGACGAATGAACGATGAAGAATAAACAAGGATCAATGATCAATGAAGAATGAAAGATGAAGAATGAACAAGGATCAATGTTCAATGACGAATGAACGATGAAGAATGAACAAGGATCAATGATCAATGAAGAATGAACGATGAAGAATGAACAAGGATCAATGCTCAATGACGAATGAACGATGAAGAATGAACAAGGATCAATGATCAATGAAGAATGAACGATGAAGAATGAACAAGGATCAATGATCAATGAAGAATGAACGATGAAGAATGAACAAGGATCAATGATCAATGAAGAATGAACGATGAAGAATGAACAAGGATCAATGATCAATGACGAATGAACGATGAAGAATGAACAAGGATCAATGGTCAATGAAGAATGAGCGATGAAGAATGAACAAGTATCAATGCTCAATGAAGAATGAACGAGGATCAATGATCAATAAAGAATGAACGATGAAAAATGAACAAGGATCAATGACGAATGAACGATGAAGAATGAACAAGGATCTATGATCAATGAACAATGAACGATGAAGAATGAACAAGGATCAATGATCAATGAAGAATAAACGATGAAGAATGAACAAGGATGAATGGTCAATGACGAATGAATGATGAAGAATGAACAAAGATCAATGATCAATGAAGAATGAACGATGAAGAATGAATTAGGATTAATGGTAAATGAAAAATGAACGATGAAGAATGAACAAGGATCAATGATCAATGACGAATGAACGATGAAGAATGAACAAGGATCAATGATCAATGAAGAATGAACGATGAAGAATGAAGAAGGATTAATGGTCAATGACGAATGAACGATGAAGAATGAAGAAGGATCAATGATCAATGAAGAATCAACGATGAAGAATGAACAAGGATCAATGGTCAATGACGAATGAACGATGAAGAATGAACAAGGATCAATGATTAATGAAGAATGAACAGTGAAGAATGAACAAGGATCAATGGTCAATGACGAATGAACGATGAAGAATGAACAAGGATCAATGATCAATGAAAAATGAACGATGAAGAATGAACAAGGATCAATGCTCAATGACGAATGAACGATGAAGAATAAACAAGGATCAATGATCAATGAAGAATGAACGATGAAGAATGAACAAGGATCAATGCTCAATGACGAATGAACGATGAAGAATGAACAAGGATCAATGATCAATGAAGAATGAACGATGAAAATGAACAAGGATCAATGATCAATGAAGAATGAACGATGAAGAATGAACAAGGATCAATGATCAATGAAGAATGAACGATGAAGAATGAACAAGGATCAATGATCAATGACGAATGAACGATGAAGAATGAACAAGGATCAATGGTCAATGAAGAATGAACGATGAAGAATGAACAAGTATCAATGCTCAATGAAGAATGAACGAGGATCAATGATCAATAAAGAATGAACGATGAAAAATGAACAAGGATCAATGACGAATGAACGATGAAGAATGAACAAGGATCTATGATCAATGAACAATGAACGATGAAGAATGAACTAGGATCAATGATCAATGAAGAATGAACGATGAAGAATGAACAAGGATCAATGGTCAATGACGAATGAACGATGAAGAATGAACAAGGATCAATGATCAATGAAGAATGAACAGTGATGAATGAACAAGGATCAATGGTCAATGACGAATGAACGATGAAGAATGAACAAGGATCAATGATCAATGAAAAATGAACGATGAAGAATGAACAAGGATCAATGCTCAATGACGAATAAACGATGAAGAATAAACAAGGATCAATGATCAATGAAGAATGAACGATGAAGAATGAACAAGGATCAATGCTAAATGACGAATGAACGATGAAGAATGAACAAGGATCAATGATCAATGAAGAATGAACGATGAAGAATGAACAAGGATCAATGATCAATGAAGAATGAACGATGAAGAATGAACAAGGATCAATGATCAATGAAGAATGAACGATGAAGAATGAACAAGGATCAATGATCAATGAAGAATGAACGATGAAGAATGAACAAGGATCAATGATCAATGAAGAATGAACGATGAAGAATGAACAAGGATCAATGATCAATGAGGATTGAACGATGAAGAATGAACAAGGATCAATGATCAATGAAGAATGAACGATGAAGAATGAACAAGGATCAATGATCAATGAGGATTGAACGATGAAGAATGAACAAGGATCAATGATCAATGAAGAATGAACGATGAAGAATGAACAAGGATCAATGATCAATGAAGAATGAACGATGAAGAATGAACAAGGATCAATGATCAATGACGAATGAACGATGAAGAATGAACAAGGATCAATGATCAATGAAAAATGAACGATGAACAATGAACAAGGATCAATGGTCAATGACGAATGAACGATGAAGAATGAACAAGGATCAATGATCAATGAAGAATGAACGACGAAGAATGAACAAGGATCAATGGTCAATGACGAATGAATGATGAAGAATGAACAAAGATCAATGATCAATGAAGAATGAACGATGAAGAATTGTAGAAATACTAATGGATGATCGAATGCAACAAGAGGGGGGGGGTGAATTGTTGTGTAGTAGGTTTAAGATTTTTGCCTTTAATTTTTGCGGAATTATAATAAGTATAGAACAAAAACTTAAACTTAAAAACGAAAAGAAAAATAATAAAAGAAGACAAGGATTTTTACGTGGAAACCTTCTCGGCCTAATAAGAAGGAAAAACCACGACCCCCCGGGATTTCAAAATTCTCACTATGTTTAGGCAATTAGTTACAATTACACAAAACAATGTTTTGCTTCACTTGAAGCTTCTCAATTCTCTAAACGCTTTACTCAAAGCTTCTCTACTTAGGCCCACTTCTCTTCTCTTCTCTTCTCTTCTCTTCTCTCGTTTCTATTCTCTATTCCCTTAGACTTCCCATAAGTCTAATTACAACAAAACACTCAAATACCCTTTACAAGGCCATTCTCAAGAGGATAAGAATTAAAATAATTACTTAAGAAAAATATAATAAATTAATTGGCATTGGAAAACTGAAAATATTTTTCTTAAGATGATCTCCCTTTAATGGACACTCTTGAATCCTAAAAGGATTGATTTTTGATTCGAGCAAAGTCCCTTCTATTTATAGAGGGAACAGCCAGCAGTTACCATAAGCATAACGTCCACTATCTCACACATACCTCCACTACCCCCACGTTCTCAAAACAAAAGGTGGTGGAATTATGAAAGTGTCCGGCTGTTATTTGCTCAAAGAAAAATCAGTTTCCTTAATGCTAAAAATAGCATAGGAGTTTAAAACATAAGATCCTAAAAAATAGGAGATCTAAATCTAATTAAGAAAAAGTCTTGGGCTATTTTTAGAAAACCTAAAAATAGATTTGCCAATTAACTTACTAATTAATTTAAGCAATTAAATTAATTCTAAACCATTACATCAACTTAAAAACAGAAAATAATTAATTCGCAATTTTTCAGTCGATGCTATTCTTCAGACCTGCTACGTAGGAACAGTGCACTGTCTCCATCTACAACATTCGTCAGAACTTTAACTCTAGGAACAGCAGTCTGTTTTCCAGAGCAATTTCCCAACTTCTTGGATATTTGAGACATGTACATCTTCCACGAATCAAGTCATAGGCTTCATCAACGATTCACATTAAATCGGATATATACCTACAAAACAATCTCTAAAAATATGTTTGTTTATTTAAAAGTAAAGTCATCATCAAAACCTTAAGAGGCCAACAAATTCCCCCTTTTTGATGATGGCAAACTTTATAAACAAACTTAAGTGAAATAGAGTAAAACAAAATTCATAGAGCATACTAGAGATTAAAGTAACTCTAATTAACTTAGCAAATCAACTTGTTAGAATATAATTTACCAAGCATTCATAAACAAACAGTTTACTCTAAAATATCAAATATTTTTCAAAAGTTTTCAAAATTAATTAACTTAAAACTTAAATGAAATAAAGTAAGTTAAACGAAAATAAATAAAAACTAACATAACGAAAATAAATAAAAACTAACATAATAATAAAAATAAAAAAAACTAACATAATAAAACTATAATAAACCTAATAATAATAAACATAACTTCTTAAGTATTTTCACAGAATCAAATATTCATGAGGACTTCATGAGAACTTCAACAAACTTAGCAACACAGATGATCACTAAACTAGCATAAACACAGCAAGCACACATTATATTCATAAGAATCAATATAAATCAACGAAGATATGTAACTGTGTATTCACTTCTCCTCTTAAGTTTGTGCATAATCTTCCCCCTTTTGTCATCAATCAAAAAGAATTGGGAGTTATCAAATCTCAGCACAAACCATATAGATTTGTTAGTGATGAAAACAACAAACAACAATAATAAAAGCAAGTGCTATGAACAATGATTAAACCTGCATAGAGTTAATTGTCACAGACCATGAAAATAAAAACAAAGAAAAGTAGCAATTGTTCAAAGTTACAACAACCATGTACCCCAGATGGTACAAGGCAAAAAGAAAAATTGTTTGTTAAGTAATACAGCCAACAAATCATTAAATTTTTTGAGCAGAGGGATCAAGGGTCAGTCTCTTCTTCATCAATGTACTCAGTCTGCACCTCCACTGTGTCCAGCTTGGCACCAAGGCGTTGTTCCATTTGGTTTAGCTGATCCACAATAGAAGCAAGCGAGACACGAGTTCCATTTGGAGAGAATGGAATGTAAGGAAACTGCAGGAACAGAGTCAAAGTTAGTACAGCCAATATTGGGTGAAGTGTGTGATTGTGGTGGTGGTGTACAAGGGATAGGTGATGGTGGTGGTGATGGAATTTGATGTGGTGGTGAATTGGCGGGCTTGGGAGAGGTAGGTTCATTAGGTGTGGGCTCAGGGATGGTGTCAGATGGTGTTTCATCAACCAAAGTAGCCTTGCGTTTCGAGGCCAACCTCCTACTCTTCCTTTGCATTGACTTAGCCTTTTTTCTCAGAGCTATCACAATCTCTTCATCACTTGTATCATCACTAAGATTGTGATGAGCCTCTTCTCCTAAGGCTCCCTCCTGTTCTGCTTCCCCCTTACTAGGTTCTCCATCCTGTTCCCCTTTTTCTTCTGTTTCAATATGGCCAGTGGGAACAGGCTCTTGCTCCTTTTCCTCTTTTTCTTCCTGATCTCTCTCTCTCAATTTTTCTTCTTCTTTTTCAATATCTTCCTCATCAGATTCTACTTCAACAACCTCCTCATGCATTAATACCCCCTCATCATTTAATTTCAAATGCAAATTTTGTAAACATTTAGCACCAATTTTCATATTGGGACCCATTGGGAACTCCAACCCTTCCAATGGGACCTCAAACTTCCTAAAAATCCATGTTAACAATCCTCCATAACCAATGAAACTTTTCTTTTCAATGCAGTCTGATAAATGAGAGATCATCAACGAAGGAAAATTTATTTTAATAAGTTTTTCCATGCAGTAAATCAAGGTGGCATCACGCAAACTCACTTGACTACGTTTTGAGTTTCGTGGTAAGATAAATCTGCAAGCAACATTGTACAACAATTTATGCATAGGGGACAGAACATTGTGACTGATCTTCCCCTTTTGATCAATTCCTAAAAATTTTAAAATTGAGCGTTCATTAATGCCAGAAAATGCAATCTTTGACCCAATATGATATGTGTTAAAACCAACATTGGGAACATTAAACCATTCCCCTAATAATGCGCTGTTAAATTCAATTTTAACAGTTTTAACAACACTAGTACACATACCGCCATCATTAGAGAAATTTACAATAAATTCTCTCATTAGGTTTGGAAAAATTGAATTGCAACTGAAATTTGACATTAACAATTCCCATTCTTGATACTGTAAAATCTCATGCAATCTAGGAAAGTTCGTAGAATCATACCAATATTTGTCCAACCCGAACCCTACAGTCATCTCCTTTGAAACTTCTTCTGCGCTGTTTGGATCAACATGCTTCGATCGCTTAACTACTCTAGAAGATGAACCACCTGTTGACATTTTTCTTTTGGTACTAGTGGGTTCAGTGAAGTGTTTTGGTGATTCTTGTGTGGTTTCAGTTGGTGTGGGTGGTGCATCCTGCAGTAATGGTGGTGGAAGAACTACTCTTAGTGGTTTTGGTTGATCGGGCATACAGGATTTGGGAATTTTCTTGCCTGATTTAGAGGATTTGGGGGTTTTCATTTTTGAATTTTGAAGGTTTTTAGAAAGAAGGAAGGACGGTTTCTTGAGGGATTAAGAGAAGGTTTGGGAAGGTAATGGGTAATGACGTGAAGCAGGGTTTTTAAATGATTGAAGTGACGGTTACTCCTCCAAGTCCCATCTCTTTATTGCCTTTGCATTACTTGAGTGAAGAAGAACCGTTTTCCCAAAAACTCTCAATTTAAGTTGGCCGTAAAAAAAATGTGAAATATGAATAAAATATGAAATAAGAAATAAAAAAAATTAATTATGATTTTATGAATTATTATGAAGAAAATAATGAACATATTGCTTTGGTCTGATTGAATTAACAACATGCAAACGTAAAAACATTCATAGTACAAACTTTATTACGTGTTTACTTGATCCATGCAATAATTGATTTTCAATCAAGATTTTGAGATTGATTCCTGACCTTTTCATTCTCATGATGCTTCAATGGGAAATATATGCAACTAACTTTAGTGGAGCTTGATCATACCAAGTTCCAATCTCATTTTTTCATATTGTTCCCTAGGAAGTGGTTTGGTCAGAATATCAGCAACTTGTTCATTTGTGTTAACATGCTTCAATACAATATTTTTGTGTTCTACGTTATCCTTTAGAAAATGATGTCTAATGTGTATATGTTTAGCACGTGAATGATGCACTGGATCTTTAGATATACATATGGCACTAGTATTATCACAATAAATAGGAATGCATTCAACTTTAATACCAAAATATCTAAGTTGCTGTTTTATCCAAAGCATTTGGGAACAGCAGGCTGCTGCTGCTACGTATTCAGCTTCTGCAGTGGATAATGCAACTGTGTTTTGTTTCTTGGAACTCCATGAAACTAAACATGAGCCAAGATATTGTACCATACCTGATGTACTTTTTCTATTAACAAGATCACCTGCATAATCTGCATCACTAAAACCTTTTAAATCATAAACATCACTTTTAGGATAAAATAGGGACAAGTCGTCTGTTCCCTTCAAATATCTCAAAATTCTCTTTACTGCTGTGAGATGTGATTCTTTAGGACTTGATTGAAATCTAGCACATAAACCAACACTAAAAGAAATATCAGGTCTACTTGCAGTTAGATACAATAAAGAACCTATCATGCCTCTATACATGGTTTGATCTACGTTGGTCCCATTTAGGTCTTCATCTAGTCTAACATTGGTAGCCATAGGTGTATGGTTGGTTTTAGCATTGTTTAGTCCATATTTCTTAAGAAGTTCTTTGATGTATTTTTGTTGATGAATAAAAATACCATTTTCAGTTTGTTTAATTTGCAAACCAAGAAAGAAATTTAATTCTCCCATCATGCTCATTTCAAATTCTGTACCCATAAGGTTAGCAAATTCTTTACATAACAGATCATTAGTAGCACCAAAAATAATATCATCAACATAAATTTGAACAACTAAAATATTAGAACCTTTATTCTTAAAGAACAAGGTTTTGTCGATTTTTCCTCTTACAAAGTTATTTTGAATCAAAAACTTTGAAAGTCTTTCGTACCATTGTCTAGGAGCTTGCTTCAAGCCATATAGGGCTTTGTCAAGCTTGTAGACATCATTAGGACAAGAGGTATTTTCAAAACCTGGGGGTTGTTCCACAAAAACTTCTTCATCAAGATAACCATTCAAAAAAGCACATTTCACATCCATTTGATATAGCTTAAAATTCATAAATGCAGCAAAAGAAATTAAAATTCTAATGGCCTCTAACCTTGCTACCGGAGCAAATGTCTCGGTATAATCAATACCTTCTTGTTGATTGTAACCTTTAACCACGAGTCTAGCTTTATTTCTAACAATTATTCCATGCTCATCAAGCTTGTTTCGAAATACCCATTTCAAACCAATAACTTTCTTGTTTTTCGGTTTGGGTTCCAAGTGCCACACTTTATTTCTTTCAAACTCATTTAATTCATCTTGCATGGCAACTATCCAATCGGAATCCTTCAAAGCTTCCTCGTGATTTTTAGGTTCAAGTGATGATAGGAACGCAAAGTGTGCACAAAAGTTTCTCAATTGAGATCTAGTTTGTGTTCCCTTATTTATATCACTTACAATTGAATCAAGAGGATGATATCTTTGATACTTCCAAGGTTTAGGCACAAATTCTCTTGAAGGAACAGGAGCATGTTCTTGTTCAGCAACTTGATTGACATTCTGTTCAGCTACTGGATCATTTTGCTCATCTGTGGGAACAGCTGGATTGGGAACAGTCTGCTGATCCTGTTGTACTAGCAGTTCCTGGATTTGGTCAGTTTCTTCTGCCTCTTCTTGTATCGACTGTTCGCTTGCTATTCCTCGATCTTGCACTTTTATTCCTTCATCTTCATCTTCCAAATTTGTTTCCTGTTCACTTGTTGAAAAGTTAGTTTAATCAAAGATTATGTGAACAGACTCTTCTACACTCATTGTTCTCTTATTATATACTCTGTAAGCTTTGCTTTGTGATGAATAATCAAGAAACACTGCCTCATCACTTCTTTCATCAAATTTACCCAAATTTCGTTTTCCATTTACATGTACAAAACATTTGCATCCAAACACACGAAAATAGGAAATATTTGGTTTAACACCTTTGAGCAATTCATAGGGTGTCTTTGAAGTGATTGATCTAATTAGTACACGATTCAATGTATAGCATGGAGTATTAACGGCTTCTGCCCAAAAATTCCTAGGTAGACCACTAGCAATCAACATGGTCCTAGCCATTTATTCTAAGGTCCTATTTTTCCTTTCTACCACACCATTTTGTTGTGGTGTTCTAGGTGCGGAAAAATTGTGATTTATGCCATGTTCATTGCAATAATTCATGAAGTTTGAATTTTCAAATTCTTTTCCATGATCAGACCTTATGTGAACAATTTGATTATTGGTAGATTTTTGTGTTTTATTAGCAAAGGAAACAAACTTATCAAAAGCTTCATCTTTGCTTGCCAAAAATAAGGTCCACGTGAATCTACTATAATCATCAACAACAACAAATACATACTTTTTGCCACTACGGCTTTGTGTTCTCATTGGTCCACATAAATCCATATGAATTAATTCTAATGGTCTAGTGGTAGTCACACCGTTCTTTGATTTAAAGGATGACCGCACTTGTTTTCCTTTAGCACAAGGATCACAAACTTCATTTTTAAGAAATTTTATTGCAGGTAATCCTCTTACTAGGTCTTTTGATCTTAAAGTGTTAATCAATGAATAACTAGCATGACCTAGACGCTTGTGCCAAAGAAGTGGGTCTTCTTCAATAACACTTAAACACGTTAGACTGTTTCTGGGAACAGTGTCCAGGTCCACCACATAGGTGTTCCCTTTTCTGATTCCCTCCAGCACAGGGTCTCCTGTACTGTTCCTAGAAATTATGCATTTTTCAGAAGTAAACTTAACAGAGTTACCTTTGTCGCAAAATTGAGAAATACTTAACAAATTGTGTTTTAAATTCTCGACTAAAAATACATTATCAATGGCATGGGAACTAGACCTTCCAACCTTTCCTTTGGCGATTATCTCACCCTTCATGTTGTCACCGAAGGTTACTGTTCCCCCATCATAGGCTTCAAGTGAGAGAAATTTAGATTTGTCACCCGTCATGTGCTTGGAACACCCACTGTCGAGATACCATGAGTTGTTCCCCCTCACTTGAATCTGCAAAGCAAATTAGTGGTTAGGTGCAGGAACCCATTCATCCTTGGGTTCCTTGTCGACAATACTTGAATCACATTTCTTAATCCATATTCGTTCGACATAATTTTTATTTGCTTTGACATGCTGTTCCCTCTTTATACATTGATGTTTTAGGTGTCCACTTTTACCACAGAAGGAACATATTTTGCTACTAGGGAGATCTACATAGAACTTTTTCTTTTTATCATTCCTCATATAGCCTAGACCTTCTTTACTTTTGGTTTTAGCATTTAGAATCCATTTGGGAATTTCATTGATTTTCCCTTTTCCTCTTAAGTTTATTTTATTTTTCAAATATTCATTTTCAATTTCATAGGATTCTAATTTTGATTTCAACTTTTGAAATTCAGTGCTAACCATGTGAGTAGATATGTTGTTTGCATATTTACTTAATCCTAACAATCTATTTTGATTCATTTCAATATTAAGAAAGATAAATTCCTGTTTCAATTTCTCAATTGTCTCTTTTAAAACAACATTCTGATCTAGCAAATTAAAAAAATCTGTTTTGTACATCTACTCTAAATGAATTTAGATAGGATATATGATCCTTGTTTGAGTTGAGGTCTTTCTCGATTTGGAGACACTTGGTATTCTGTTTTTCTAATTTTTCATGTGTCTCCAAGAGCAACTTAATCAATTTATTCTTACTGAGTTTAGACAATTGTTTAGGGAGTGAGATAGAAGACATTACCTCTTCCATGCGCTCGTTCATCTTCAACATCTTTCCAGGGAACAGGATACTGCTCTCA
The DNA here is from genome assembly GCF_026212465.1 of Amaranthus tricolor. Classification (NCBI taxonomy): domain Eukaryota; kingdom Viridiplantae; phylum Streptophyta; class Magnoliopsida; order Caryophyllales; family Amaranthaceae; genus Amaranthus; species Amaranthus tricolor. The sequence continues at coordinate 2,378,557 of NC_080063.1, forward strand.
GGGTTTCCTGATTAAATGAGGAACAGGGCTCTGATACCAATTGTAGAAATACTAATGGATGATCGAATGCAAGAAGAGGGGGGGGGGGGGGGGGGTGAATTGTTGTGTAGTAGTTTTAAGATTTTTGCTTTTAATTTTTGCGGAATTATAATAAGTATAGAACAAAAACTTAAACTTAAAAACGAAAAGAAAAATAATAAAAGAAGACAAGGATTTTTACGTGGAAACCTTCTCGGCCTAATAAGAAGGAAAAACCACGACCCCCCGGGATTTCAAAATTCTCACTATGTTTAGGCAATTAGTTACAATTACACAAAACAATGTTTTGCTTCACTTGAAGCTTCTCAATTCTCTAAACGCTTTACTCAAAGCTTCTCTACTTAGGCCCACTTCTCTTCTCTTCTCTTCTCTTCTCTTCTCTCGTTTCTATTCTCTATTCCCTTAGACTTCCCATAAGTCTAATTACAAAAAAACACTCAAATACCCTTTACAAGGCCATTCTCAAGAGGATAAGAATTAAAATAATTACTTAAGAAAAATATAATAAATTAATTGGCATTGGAAAACTGAAAATATTTTTCGTAAGATGATCTCCCTTTAATGGACACTCTTGAATCCTAAAAGGATTGATTTTTGATTCGAGCAAAGTCCCTTCTATTTATAGAGGGAACAGCCAGCAGTTACCATAAGCATAACGTCCACTATCTCACACATACCTCCACTACCCCCACGTTCTCAAAACAAAAGGTGGTGGAATTATGAAAGTGTCCGGCTGTTATTTGCTCAAAGAAAAATCAGTTTCCTTAATGCTAAAAATAGCATAGGAGTTTAAAACATAAGATCCTAAAAAATAGGAGATCTAAATCTAATTAAGAAAAAGTCTTGGGCTATTTTTAGAAAACCTAAAAATAGATTTGCCAATTAACTTACTAATTAATTTAAGCAATTAAATTAATTCTAAACCATTACATCAACTTAAAAACAGAAAATAATTAATTCGCAATTTTTCAGTCGATGCTATTCTTCAGACCTGCTACGTAGGAACAGTGCACTGTCTCCATCTACAACATTCGTCAGAACTTTAACTCTAGGAACAGCAGTCTGTTTTCCAGAGCAATTTCCCAACTTCTTGGATATTTGAGACATGTACATCTTCCACGAATCAAGTCATAGGCTTCATCAACGATTCACATTAAATCGGATATATACCTACAAAACAATCTCTCATAATATGTTTGTTTATTTAAAAGTAAAGTCATCATCAAAACCTTAAGAGGCCAACAAGAATGAACAAGGATCAATGGTAAATGACAAATGAACGATGAAGAATGAACAAGGATCAATGATCAATGAAGAATGAACGATAAAGAATGAACAAGGATCAATGATCAATGAAGAATGAACGATGAAGAATGAACAAGGATCAATGATCAATGACGAATGAACGATGAAGAATTAACAAGGATCAATGATCAATGAAGAATGAACGATGAAGAATGAACAAGAATCAATGGTCAATGACGAATGAACGATGAAGAATGAACAAGGATCAATGATCAATGAAGAATGAACGATGAAGAATGAACAAGGATCAATGATCAATGAAAAATGAACGATGAAGAATGAACAAGGATCAATGATCAATGAAGAATGAACGATGAAGAATGAACAAGGATCAATGGTCAATGACGAATGAACGATGAAGAATGAACAAGGATCAATGATCAATGAAGAATGAACGATGAAGAATGAACAAGGATTAATGGTCAATGACGAATGAACGATGAAGAATGAAGAAGGATCAATGATCAATGAAGAATGAACGATGAAGAATGAACAACGATGAATAATAAATAAAAAATGAACGATGAAGAATGAACAAGCATCAATGATCAATGACGAATGAACAATGAAGAATGAACAAGGATCAATGATCAATGAAGAATGAACGATGAAGAATGAACAAGGATCAATGGTCAATGACGAATGAACGATGAAGAATGAACAAGGTTCAACGATCAATGAAGAATGAACAGTGAAGAATGAACAAGGATCAATGGTCAATGACGAATGAACGATGAAGAATGAACAAGGATCAATGATCAATGAAAAATGAACGATGAAGAATGAACAAGGATCAATGCTCAATGACGAATGAACGATGAAGAATAAACAAGGATCAATGATCAATGAACAATGAACGATGAAGAATGAACAAGGATCAATGCTCAATGAAGAATGAACGATGAAGAATGAACAAGGATCAATGATCAATGAAGAATGAACGATGAAGAATGAACAAGGATCAATGATCAATGACGAATGAACGATGAAGAATGAATAAGGATCAATGATCAATGAAGAATGAACGATGAAGAATGAACAAGGATCAATGATCAATGACGAATGAACGATGAAGAATGAACAAGGATCAATGATCAATGACGAATGAACGATGAAGAATGAACAAGGATCAATGATCAATGAAAAATGAACGATGAAGAATGAACAAGGATCAATGGTCAATGACGAATGAACGATGAAGAATGAACAAGGATCAATGATCAATGAAGAATGAACGACGAAGAATGAACAAGGATCAATGGTCAATGACGAATGAATGATGAAGAATGAACAAAGATCAATGATCAATGAAGAATGAACGATGAAGAATGAACAAGGATTAATGGTAAATGACAAACGAACGATGAAGAATGAACAAGGATCAATGATCAATGAAGAATGAACGATGAAGAATGAACAAGGATCAATGATCAATGAAGAATGAACGATGAAGAATGAACAAGGATCAATGATCAATGACGAATGAACGATGAAGAATTAACAAGGATCAATGATCAATGAAGAATGAACGATGAAGAATGAACAAGAATCAATGGTCAATGACGAATGAACGATGAAGAATGAACAAGGATCAATGATCAATGAAGAATGAACGATGAAGAATGAACAAGGACCAATGATCAATGAAAAATGAACGATGAAGAATGAACAAGGATCAATGATCAATGAAGAATGAACGATGAAGAATGAACAAGGATCAATGGTCAATGACGAATGAACGATGAAGAATGAACAAGGATCAATGATCAATGAAGAATGAACGATGAAGAATGAACAAAGATTAATGGTCAATGACGAATGAACGATGAAGAATGAAGAAGGATCAATGATCAATGAAGAATGAACGATGAAGAATGAACAAGGATGAATAATAAATAAAGAATGAACGATGAAGAATGAACAAGGATCAATGATCAATGACGAATGAACAATGAAGAATGAACAAGGATCAATGATCAATGAAGCATGAACGATGAAGAATGAACAAGGATCAATGGTCAATGACGAATGAACGATGAAGAATGAACAAGGTTCAACGATCAATGAAGAATGAACAGTGAAGAATGAACAAGGATCAATGGTCAATGACGAATGAACGATGAAGAATGAACAAGGATCAATGATCAATGAAAAATGAACGATGAAGAATGAACAAGGATCAATGCTCAATGACGAATGAACGATGAAGAATAAACAAGGATCAATGATCAATGAACAATGAACGATGAAGAATGAACAAGGATCAATGCTCAATGACGAATGAACGATGAAGATTGAACAAGGATCAATGATCAATGAAGAATGAACGATGAAGAATGAACAAGGATAAATGATCAATGAAGAATGAACGATGAAGAATGAACAAGGATCAATGATCAATGAAGAATGAACGATGAAGAATGAACAAGGATCAATGATCAATGAAGAATGAACGATGAAGAATGAACAAGGATCAATGATCAATGAAGAATGAACGATGAAGAATGAACAAGGATCAATGATCAATGACGAATGAACGATGAAGAATGAACAAGGATCAATGATCAATGAAGAATGAACGATGAAGAATGAACAAGGATCAATGATCAATGAAGAATGAACGATGAAGAATGAACAAGGATCAATGATCAATGACGAATGAACGATGAAGAATGAACAAGGATCAATGATCAATGAAGAATGAACGATGAAGAATGAACAAGGATCAATGATCAATGAAGAATGAACGATGAAGAATGAACAAGGATCAATGATCAATGACGAATGAACGATGAAGAATGAACAAGGATCAATGATCAATGAAAAATGAACGATGAAGAATGAACAAGGATCAATGATCAATGAAGAATGAACGATGAAGAATGAACAAGGATTAATGGTAAATGACAAACGAACGATGAAGAATGAACAAGGATCAATGATCAATGAAAAATGAACGATGAAGAATGAACAAGGATCAATGATCAATGAAGAATGAACGATGAAGAATGAACAAGGATCAATGATCAATGACGAATGAACGATGAAGAATGAACAAGGATCAATGATCAATGAAGAATGAACGATGAAGAATGAACAAGGATCAATGATCAATGAAAAGTGAACGATGAAGAATGAACAAGGATCAATGATCAATGAAGAATGAACGATGAAGAATGAACAAGGATCAATCGTCAATGACGAATGAACGATGAAGAATGAACAAGGATCAATGATCAATGAAGAATGAACGATGAAGAATGAACAAGGATTAATGGTCAATGACGAATGAACGATGAAGAATGAAGAAGGATCAATGATCAATGAAGAATGAACGATGAAGAATGAACAAGGATGAATAATAAATAAAGAATGAACGATGAAGAATGAACAAGGATCAATGATCAATGACGAATGAACAATGAAGAATGAACAAGGATCAATGATCGATGAAGAATGAACGATGAAGAATGAACAAGGATCAATGGTCAATGACGAATGAACGATGAAGAATGAACAAGGTTCAATGATCAATGAAGAATGAACAGTGAAGAATGAACAAGGATCAATGGTCAATGATGAATGAACGATGAAGAATGAACAAGGATCAATGATCAATGAAAAATGAACGATGAAGAATGAACAAGGATCAATGCTCAATGACGAATGAACGATGAAGAATAAAGAAGGATCAATGATCAATGAAGAATGAACAATGAAGAATGAACAAGGATCAATGCTCAATGACGAATGAACGATGAAGAATGAACAAGGATCAATGATCAATGAAGAATGAACGATGAAGAACGAACAAGGATCAATGATCAATGAAGAATGAACGATGAAGAATGAACAAGGATCAATGATCAATGAAGAATGAACGATGAAGAATGAACAAGGATCAATGATCAATGAAGAATGAACGATGAAGAATGAACAAGGATCAATGATCAATGAAGAATGAACGATGAAGAATGAACAAGGATCAATGATCAATGACGAATGAACGGTGAAGAATGAACAAGGATCAATGATCAATGAAGAATGAACAATGAAGAATGAACAAGGATCAATGATCAATGAAGAATGAACGATGAAAAATGAACAAGGATCAATGATCAATGACGAATGAACGATGAAGAATGAACAAGGATCAATGATCAATGAAAAATGAACGATGAAGAATGAACAAGGATCAATGGTCAATGACGAATGAACGATGAAGAATGAACAAGGATCAATGATCAATGAAGAATGAACGCCGAAGAATGAACAAGGATCAATGGTCAATGACGAATGAATGATGAAGAATGAACAAAGATCAATGATCAATGAAGAATGAACGATGAAGAATGAACAAGGATTAATGGTAAATGACAAACGAACGATGAAGAATGAACAAGGATCAATGATCAATGAAGAATGAACGATTAAGAATGAACAAGGATCAATGATCAATGAAGAATGAACGATGAAGAATGAACAAGGATCAATGATCAATGACGAATGAACGATGAAGAATTAACAAGGATCAATGATCAATGAAGAATGAACGATGAAGAATGAACAAGAATCAATGGTCAATGACGAATGAACGATGAAGAATGAAAAAGGATCAATGATCAATGAAGAATGAACGATGAAGAATGAACAAGGATCAATGATCAATGAAAAATGAACGATGAAGAATGAACAAGGATCAATGATCAATGAAGAATGAACGATGAAGAATGAACAAGGATCAATGATCAATGACGAATGAACGATGAAGAATGAACAAGGATCAATGATCAATGAAAAATGAACGATGAAGAATAAACAATGATCAATGGTCAATGACGAATGAACGATGAAGAATGAACAAGGATCAATGATCAATGAAGAATGAACGACGAAGAATGAACAAGGATCAATGGTCAATGACGAATGAATGATGAAGAATGAACAAAGATCAATGATCAATGAAGAATGAACGATGAAGAATGAACAAGGATTAATGGTAAATGACAAACGAACGATGAAGAATGAACAAGGATCAATGATCAATGAAGAATGAACGATGAAGAATGAACAAGGATCAATGATCAATGAAGAATGAACGATGAAGAATGAACAAGGATCAATGATCAATGACGAATGAACGATGAAGAATTAACAAGGATCAATGATCAATGAAGAATGAACGATGAAGAATGAACAAGAATCAATGGTCAATGACGAATGAACGATGAAGAATGAAAAAGGATCAATGATCAATGAAGAATGAACGATGAAGAATGAACAAGGATCAATGATCAATGAAAAATGAACGATGAAGAATGAACAAGGATCAATGATCAATGAAGAATGAACGATGAAGAATGAACAAGGATCAATGGTCAATGACGAATGAACGATGAAGAATGAACAAGGATCAATGATCAATGAAGAATGAACGATGAAGAATGAACAAGGATCAATGATCAATGAAAAATGAACGATGAAGAATGAACAAGGATCAATCCTCAATGACGAATGAACGATGAAGAATAAACAAGGATCAATGATCAATGAAGAATGAACGATGAAGAATGAACAAGGATCAATGATCAATCAAGAATGAACGATCAAGAATGAACAAGGATCAATGATCAATGAAGAATGAACGATGAAGAATGAACAAGGATCAATGATCAATGAAGAATGAACGATGAAGAATGAACAAGGATCAATGATCAATGAAGAATGAACGATGAAGAATGAACAAGGATCAATGATCAATGAAGAATGAACGATGAAGAATGAACAAGGATCAATGATCAATGAAGAATGAACGATGAAGAATGAACAAGGATCAATGATCAATGAAGAATGAACGATGAAGAATGAACAAGGATCAATGATCAATGAAGAATGAACGATGAACAATGAACAAGGATCAATGATCAATGACGAATGAGCGATGAAGAATGAACAAGGATCAATGATCAATGAAGAATGAACGATGAAGAATGAACAAGGATCAATGATCAATGAAGAATGAACGATGAAGAATGAACAAGGATCAATGATGAATGACGAATGAACGATGAAGAATGAACAAGGATCAATGATCAATGAAAAATGAACGATGAAGAATGAACAAGGATCAATGGTCAATGACGAATGAACGATGAAGAATGAACAAGGATCAATGATCAATGAAGAATGAACGATGAAGAATGAACAAGGATCAATGGTCAAAGACGAATGAACGATGAAGAATGAACAAGGATCAATGATCAATGAAGAATGAACGATGAAGAATGAACAAGGATTAATGGTAAATGACAAATGAACGATGAAGAATGAACAAGGATCAATAATCAATGAAGAATGAACGATGAAGAATGAAAAAGAATCAATGGTCAATGACGAATGAACGATGAAGAATGAACAAGGATCAATGATCAATGAAGAATGAACGATGAAGAATGAACAAGGATCAATGATCAATGAAAAATGAACGATGAAGAATGAACAAGGATCAATGATCAATGAAGAATGAACGATGAAGAATGAACAAGGATCAATGGTCAATGACGAATGAACGATGAAGAATGAACAAGGATCAATGATCAATGAAGAATGAACGATGAAGAATGAACAAGGATTAATGGTAAATGACAAATGAACGATGAAGAATGAACAAGGATCAATAATCAATGAAGAATGAACGATAAAGAATGAACAAGGATCAATGATCAATGACGAATGAACGATGAAGAATGAACAAGGATCAATGATCAATGAAGAATGAACGATGAAGAATGAAAAAGAATCAATGGTCAATGACGAATGAACGATGAAGAATGAACAAGGATCAATGATCAATGAAGAATGAACGATGAAGAATGAACAAGGATCAATGATCAATGAAAAATGAACGATGAAGAATGAACAAGGATCAATGATCAATGAAGAATGAACGATGAAGAATGAACAAGGATCAATGGTCAATGACGAATGAACGATGAAGAATGAACAAGGATCAATGATCAATGAAGAATGAACGATGAAGAATGAACAAGGATTAATGGTCAATGACGAATGAACGATGAAGAATGAAGAAGGATCAATGATCAATGAAGAATGAACGATGAAGAATGAACAAGGATGAATGATAAATAAAGAATGAACGATGAAGAATGAACAAGGATCAATGATCAATGACGAATGAACAATGAAGAATGAACAAGGATAAATGATCAATGGAGAATGAACGATGAAGAATGAACAAGGATCAATGATCAATGAAGAATGAACGATGAAGAATGAAAAAGGATCAATGATCAATGAAGAATGAACGATGAAGAATGAACAAGGATCAATGATCAATGAAGAATGAACGATGAAGAATGAACAAGGATCAATGATCAATGAAGAATGAACGATGAAGAATGAACAAGGATCAATGATCAATGAAGAATGAACGATGAAGAATGAACAAGGATCAATGATCAATGACGAATGAACGATGATGAATGAACAAGGATCAATGATCAATGAAGAATGAACGATGAAGAATGAACAAGGATCAATGATGAATGAAGAATGAACGATGAAGAATGAACAAGGATCAATGATCAATGACGAATGAACGATGAAGAATGAACAAGGATCAATGATCAATGAAGAATGAACGATGAAGAATGAACAAGGATCAATGGTCAATGACGAATGAACGATGAAGAATGAACAAGGATCAATGATCAATGAAGAATGAACGATGAAGAATGAACAAGGATTAATGGTAAATGACAAATGAACGATGAAGAATGAACAAGGATAAATAATCAATGAAGAATGAACGATAAAGAATGAACAAGGATCAATGATCAATGACGAATGAACGATGAAGAATGAACAAGGATCAATGATCAATGAAGAATGAACGATGAAGAATGAACAAGAATCAATGGTCAATGACGAATGAACGATGAAGAATGAACAAGGATCAATGATCAATGAAGAATAAACGATGAAGAATGAACAAGGATCAATGATCAATGAAAAATGAACGATGAAGAATGAACAAGGATCAATGATCAATGAAGAATGAACGTTGAAGAATGAACAAGGATCAATAATCAATGAAGAATGAACGATGAAGAATGAACAAGGATCAATGATCAATGACGAATGAACGATGAAGAATTAACAAGGATCAATGATCAATGAAGAATGAACGATGAAGAATGAACAAGAATCAATGGTCAATGACGAATGAACGATGAAGAATGAACAAGGATCAATGATCAATGAAGAATGAACGATGAAGAATGAACAAGGATCAATGATCAATGAAAAATGAACGATGAAGAATGAACAAGGATCAATGATCAATGAAGAATGAACGATGAAGAATGAACAAGGATCAAAGGTCAATGAGGAATGAACGATGAAGAATGAACAAGGATCAATGATCAATGAAGAATGAACGATGAAGAATGAACAAGGATTAATGGTCAGTGACGAATGAACGATGAAGAATGAAGAAGGATCAATGATCAATGAAGAATGAACGATGAAGAATGAACAAGGATGAATAATAAATAAAGAATGAACGATGAAGAATGAACAAGGATCAATGATCAATGACGAATGAACAATGAAGAATGAACAAGGATCAATGATCAATGAAGAATGAACGATGAAGAATGAACAAGGATCAATGGTCAATGACGAATGAACGATGAAGAATGAACAAGGTTCAATGATCAATGAAGAATGAACAGTGAAGAATGAACAAGGATCAATGGTCAATGACGAATGAACGATGAAGAATGAACAAGGATCAATGATCAATGAAAAATGAACGATGAAGAATGAACAAGGATCAATGCTCAATGACGAATGAACGATGAAGAATGAACAAGGATCAATGATCAATGAAGAATGAACGATGAAGAATAAACAAGGATCAATGATCAATGAAGAATGAACGATGAAGAATGAACAAGGATCAATGATCAATGAAGAATGAACGATGAAGAATGAACAAGGATCAATGATCAATGAAGAATGAACGATGAAGAATGAACAAGGATCAATGATCAATGAAGAATGAACGATGAACAATGAACAAGGATCAATGATCAATGACGAATGAACGATGAAGAATGAACAAGGATCAATGATCAATGAAGAATGAACGATGAAGAATGAACAAGGGTCAATGGTCAATGACGAATGAACGATGAAGAATGAACAAGGATCAATGATCAATGAAGTATGAACGATGAAGAATGAACGAGGATCAATGATCAATGAAGAATGAACGATGATGAATGAAAAAGGATTAATGGTCAATGACGAATGAACGATGAAGAATGAACAAGGATTAATGATCAATGAAGAATGAACGATGAAGAATGAACAAGGATCAATGCTCAATGACGAATGAACGATGAAGAATGAACGAGGATCAATGATCAATGAAGAATGAACGATGATGAATGAAAAAGGATTAATGGTCAATGACGAATGAACGATGAAGAATGAACAAGGATTAATGATCAATGAAGAATGAACGATGAAGAATGAACAAGGATCAATGCTCAATGACGAATGAACGATGAAGAATGAACAAGGATAAATGATCAGTGGAGAATGAACGATGAAGAATGAACAAGGATCAATGATCAATGAAGAATGAACGATGAAGAATGAAAAAGGATCAATGATCAATGAAGAATGAACGATGAAGAATGAACAAGGATCAATGATCAATGAAGAATGAACGATGAAGAATGAACAAGGATCAATGATCAATGAAGAATGAACGATGAAGAATGAACAAGGATCAATGATCAATGAAGAATGAACGATGAAGAATGAACAAGGATCAATGATCAATGACGAATGAACGATGATGAATGAACAAGGATCAATGATCAATGAAGAATGAACGATGAAGAATGAATAAGGATCAATGATGAATGAAGAATGAACGATGAAGAATGAACAAGGATCAATGATCAATGACGAATGAACGATGAAGAATGAACAAGGATCAATGATCAATGAAGAATGAACGATGAAGAATGAACAAGGATCAATGGTCAATGACGAATGAACGATGAAGAATGAACAAGGATCAATGGTCAATGAAGAATGAACGATGAAGAATGAACAAGGATCAATGCTCAATGACGAATGAACGATGAAGAATGAACAAGGATCAATGATCAATGAAGAATGAACGATGAAGAATAAACAAGGATCAATGATCAATGAAGAATGAACGATGAAGAATGAACAAGGATCAATGATCAATGAAGAATGAACGATGAAGAATGAACAAGGATCAATGATCAATGAAGAATGAACGATGAAGAATGAACAAGGATCAATGATCAATGAAGAATGAACGATGAACAATGAACAAGGATCAATGATCAATGACGAATGAACGATGAAGAATGAACAAGGATCAATGATCAATGAAGAATGAACGATGAAGAATGAACAAGGATCAATGATCAATGAAGAATGAACGATGAAGAATGAACAAGGATCAATGATCAATGACGAATGAACGATGAAGAATGAACAAGGATCAATGATCAATGAAAAATGAACGATGAAGAATGAACAAGGATCAATGGTCAATGACGAATGAACGATGAAGAATGAACAAGGATCAATGATCAATGAAGAATGAACGATGAAGAATGAACAAGGATCAATGGTCAATGACGAATGAACGATGAAGAATGAACAAGGATCAATGATCAATGAAGAATGAACGATGAAGAATGAACAAGGATTAATGGTAAATGACAAATGAACGATGAAGAATGAACAAGGATCAATAATCAATGAAGAATGAACGATAAAGAATGAACAAGGATCAATGATCAATGACGAATGAACGATGAAGAATGAACAAGGATCAATGATCAATGAAGAATGAACGATGAAGAATGAACAAGAATCAATGGTCAATGACGAATGAACGATGAAGAATGAACAAGGATCAATGATCAATGAAGAATGAACGATGAAGAATGAACAAGGATCAATGATCAATGATGAATGAACGATGAAGAATGAACAAGGATCAATGATCAATGAAGAATGAACGATGAAGAATGAACTAGGGTCAATGGTCAATGACGAATGAACGATGAAGAATGAACAAGGATCAATGATCAATGAAGTATGAACGATGAAGAATGAACGAGGATCAATGATCAATGAAGAATGAACGATGATGAATGAAAAAGGATTAATGGTCAATGACGAATGAACGATGAAGAATGAACAAGGATTAATGATCAATGAAGAATGAACGATGAAGAATGAACAAGGATCAATGATCAATGACGAATGAACGATGAAGAATGAACAAGGATCAATGATCAATTAAGAATGAACGATGAAGAATGAACAAGGATCAATGATCAATGAAGAATGAACGATGAAGAATGAACAAGGATCAATGATCAATGAAGAATGAACGATGAAGAATGAACTAGGGTCAATGGTCAATGACGAATGAACGATGAAGAATGAACAAGGATCAATGATCAATGAAGTATGAACGATGAAGAATGAACGAGGATCAATGATCAATGAAGAATGAACGATGATGAATGAAAAAGGATTAATGGTCAATGACGAATGAACGATGAAGAATGAACAAGGATTAATGATCAATGAAGAATGAACGATGAAGAATGAACAATGATCAATGCTCAATGACGAATGAACGATGAAGAATGAACAAGGATAAATGATCAATGGAGAATGAACGATGAAGAATGAACAAGGATCAATGATCAATGAAGAATGAACGATGAAGAATGAACAAGGATCAATGATCAATGAAGAATGAACGATGAAGAATGAACAAGGATCAATGATCAATGAAGAATGAACGATGATGAATGAACAAGGATCAATGATCAATGAAGAATGAACGATGAAGAATGAACAAGGATCAATGCTCAATGACGAATGAACGATGAAGAATGAACAAGGATAAATGATCAATGGAGAATGAACGATGAAGAATGAACAAGGATCAATGATCAATGAAGAATGAACGATGAAGAATGAACAAGGATCAATGATCAATGAAGAATGAACGATGAAGAATGAACAAGGATCAATGATCAATGAAGAATGAACGATGAAGAATGAACAAGGATTAATGGTAAATGACAAATGAACGATGAAGAATGAACAAGGATCAATGATCAATGAAGTATGAACGATGAAGAATGAACGAGGATCAATGATCAATGAAGAATGAACGATGATGAATGAAAAAGGATTAATGGTCAATGACGAATGAACGATGAAGAATGAACAAGGATTAATGATCAATGAAGAATGAACGATGAAGAATGAACAAGGATCAATGCTCAATGACGAATGAACGATGAAGAATGAACAAGGATAAATGATCAATGGAGAATGAACGATGAAGAATGAACAAGGATCAATGATCAGTGAAGAATGAACGATGAAGAATGAACAAGGATCAATGATCAATGAAGAATGAACGATGAAGAATGAACAAGGATCAATGATCAATGAAGAATGAACGATGAAGCATGAACAAGGATCAATGATCAATGAAGAATGAACGATGAAGAATGAACAAGGATCAATGATCAATGAAGAATGAACGATGAAGAATGAACAAGGATCAATGATCAATGACAAATGAACGATTAAGAATGAACAAGGATCAATAATCAATGAAGAATGAACGATAAAGAATGAACAAGGATCAATGATCAATGACGAATGAACGATGAAGAATGAACAAGGATCAATGATCAATGAAGAATGAACGATGAAGAATGAACAAGAATCAATGGTCAATGACGAATGAACGATGAAGAATGAACAAGGATCAATGATCAATGAAGAATGAACGATGAAGAATGAACAAGGATCAATGATCAATGATGAATGAACGATGAAGAATGAACAAGGATCAATGATCAATGAAGAATGAACGATGAAGAATGAACTAGGGTCAATGGTCAATGACGAATGAACGATGAAGAATGAACAAGGATCAATGATCAATGAAGTATGAACGATGAAGAATGAACGAGGATCAATGATCAATGAAGAATGAACGATGATGAATGAAAAAGGATTAATGGTCAATGACGAATGAACGATGAAGAATGAACAAGGATTAATGATCAATGAAGAATGAACGATGAAGAATGAACAAGGATCAATGATCAATGACGAATGAACGATGAAGAATGAACAAGGATCAATGATCAATGAAGAATGAACGATGAAGAATGAACAAGGATCAATGATCAATGAAGAATGAACGATGAAGAATGAACAAGGATCAATGATCAATGAAGAATGAACGATGAAGAATGAACTAGGGTCAATGGTCAATGACGAATGAACGATGAAGAATGAACAAGGATCAATAATCAATGAAGAATGAACGATAAAGAATGAACAAGGATCAATGATCAATGACGAATGAACGATGAAGAATGAACAAGGATCAATGATCAATGAAGAATGAACGATGAAGAATGAACAAGAATCAATGGTCAATGACGAATGAACGATGAAGAATGAACAAGGATCAATGATCAATGAAGAATGAACGATGAAGAATGAACAAGGATCAATGATCAATGATGAATGAACGATGAAGAATGAACAAGGATCAATGATCAATGAAGAATGAACGATGAAGAATGAACTAGGGTCAATGGTCAATGACGAATGAACGATGAAGAATGAACAAGGATCAATGATCAATGAAGTATGAACGATGAAGAATGAACGAGGATCAATGATCAATGAAGAATGAACGATGATGAATGAAAAAGGATTAATGGTCAATGACGAATGAACGATGAAGAATGAACAAGGATTAATGATCAATGAAGAATGAACGATGAAGAATGAACAAGGATCAATGATCAATGACGAATGAACGATGAAGAATGAACAAGGATCAATGATCAATGAAGAATGAACGATGAAGAATGAACAAGGATCAATGATCAATGAAGAATGAACGATGAAGAATGAACAAGGATCAATGATCAATGAAGAATGAACGATGAAGAATGAACTAGGGTCAATGGTCAATGACGAATGAACGATGAAGAATGAACAAGGATCAATGATCAATGAAGTATGAACGATGAAGAATGAACGAGGATCAATGATCAATGAAGAATGAACGATGATGAATGAAAAAGGATTAATGGTCAATGACGAATGAACGATGAAGAATGAACAAGGATTAATGATCAATGAAGAATGAACGATGAAGAATGAACAATGATCAATGCTCAATGACGAATGAACGATGAAGAATGAACAAGGATAAATGATCAATGGAGAATGAACGATGAAGAATGAACAAGGATCAATGATCAATGAAGAATGAACGATGAAGAATGAACAAGGATCAATGATCAATGAAGAATGAACGATGAAGAATGAACAAGGATCAATGATCAATGAAGAATGAACGATGATGAATGAACAAGGATCAATGATCAATGAAGAATGAACGATGAAGAATGAACAAGGATCAATGCTCAATGACGAATGAACGATGAAGAATGAACAAGGATAAATGATCAATGGAGAATGAACGATGAAGAATGAACAAGGATCAATGATCAATGAAGAATGAACGATGAAGAATGAACAAGGATCAATGATCAATGAAGAATGAACGATGAAGAATGAACAAGGATCAATGATCAATGAAGAATGAACGATGAAGAATGAACAAGGATTAATGGTAAATGACAAATGAACGATGAAGAATGAACAAGGATCAATGATCAATGAAGTATGAACGATGAAGAATGAACGAGGATCAATGATCAATGAAGAATGAACGATGATGAATGAAAAAGGATTAATGGTCAATGACGAATGAACGATGAAGAATGAACAAGGATTAATGATCAATGAAGAATGAACGATGAAGAATGAACAAGGATCAATGCTCAATGACGAATGAACGATGAAGAATGAACAAGGATAAATGATCAATGGAGAATGAACGATGAAGAATGAACAAGGATCAATGATCAGTGAAGAATGAACGATGAAGAATGAACAAGGATCAATGATCAATGAAGAATGAACGATGAAGAATGAACAAGGATCAATGATCAATGAAGAATGAACGATGAAGCATGAACAAGGATCAATGATCAATGAAGAATGAACGATGAAGAATGAACAAGGATCAATGATCAATGAAGAATGAACGATGAAGAATGAACAAGGATCAATGATCAATGACAAATGAACGATGAAGAATGAACAAGGATCAATAATCAATGAAGAATGAACGATAAAGAATGAACAAGGATCAATGATCAATGACGAATGAACGATGAAGAATGAACAAGGATCAATGATCAATGAAGAATGAACGATGAAGAATGAACAAGAATCAATGGTCAATGACGAATGAACGATGAAGAATGAACAAGGATCAATGATCAATGAAGAATGAACGATGAAGAATGAACAAGGATCAATGATCAATGATGAATGAACGATGAAGAATGAACAAGGATCAATGATCAATGAAGAATGAACGATGAAGAATGAACTAGGGTCAATGGTCAATGACGAATGAACGATGAAGAATGAACAAGGATCAATGATCAATGAAGTATGAACGATGAAGAATGAACGAGGATCAATGATCAATGAAGAATGAACGATGATGAATGAAAAAGGATTAATGGTCAATGACGAATGAACGATGAAGAATGAACAAGGATTAATGATCAATGAAGAATGAACGATGAAGAATGAACAAGGATCAATGATCAATGACGAATGAACGATGAAGAATGAACAAGGATCAATGATCAATGAAGAATGAACGATGAAGAATGAACAAGGATCAATGATCAATGAAGAATGAACGATGAAGAATGAACAAGGATCAATGATCAATGAAGAATGAACGATGAAGAATGAACTAGGGTCAATGGTCAATGACGAATGAACGATGAAGAATGAACAAGGATCAATGATCAATGAAGTATGAACGATGAAGAATGAACGAGGATCAATGATCAATGAAGAATGAACGATGATGAATGAAAAAGGATTAATGGTCAATGACGAATGAACGATGAAGAATGAACAAGGATTAATGATCAATGAAGAATGAACGATGAAGAATGAACAATGATCAATGCTCAATGACGAATGAACGATGAAGAATGAACAAGGATAAATGATCAATGGAGAATGAACGATGAAGAATGAACAAGGATCAATGATCAATGAAGAATGAACGATGAAGAATGAACAAGGATCAATGATCAATGAAGAATGAACGATGAAGAATGAACAAGGATCAATGATCAATGAAGAATGAACGATGATGAATGAACAAGGATCAATGATCAATGAAGAATGAACGATGAAGAATGAACAAGGATCAATGCTCAATGACGAATGAACGATGAAGAATGAACAAGGATAAATGATCAATGGAGAATGAACGATGAAGAATGAACAAGGATCAATGATCAATGAAGAATGAACGATGAAGAATGAACAAGGATCAATGATCAATGAAGAATGAACGATGAAGAATGAACAAGGATCAATGATCAATGAAGAATGAACGATGAAGAATGAACAAGGATTAATGGTAAATGACAAATGAACGATGAAGAATGAACAAGGATCAATGATCAATGAAGTATGAACGATGAAGAATGAACGAGGATCAATGATCAATGAAGAATGAACGATGATGAATGAAAAAGGATTAATGGTCAATGACGAATGAACGATGAAGAATGAACAAGGATTAATGATCAATGAAGAATGAACGATGAAGAATGAACAAGGATCAATGCTCAATGACGAATGAACGATGAAGAATGAACAAGGATAAATGATCAATGGAGAATGAACGATGAAGAATGAACAAGGATCAATGATCAGTGAAGAATGAACGATGAAGAATGAACAAGGATCAATGATCAATGAAGAATGAACGATGAAGAATGAACAAGGATCAATGATCAATGAAGAATGAACGATGAAGCATGAACAAGGATCAATGATCAATGAAGAATGAACGATGAAGAATGAACAAGGATCAATGATCAATGAAGAATGAACGATGAAGAATGAACAAGGATCAATGATCAATGACGAATGAACGATGATGAATGAACAAGGATCAATGATCAATGAAGAATGAACGATGAAGAATGAACAAGGATCAATGATCAATGAAGAATGAACGATGAAGAATGAACAAGGATCAATGATCAATGACGAATGAACGATGAAGAATGAACAAGGATCAATGATCAATGAAGAATGAACGATGAAGAATGAACAAGGTTCAATGGTAAATGACGAATGAACGATGAAGAATGAACAAGGATCAATGATCAATGAAGAATGAACGATGAAGAATGAACAAGGATCAAT
The DNA here is from genome assembly GCF_026212465.1 of Amaranthus tricolor. NCBI lineage: Eukaryota > Viridiplantae > Streptophyta > Magnoliopsida > Caryophyllales > Amaranthaceae > Amaranthus > Amaranthus tricolor. Next base: position 2,397,373 of record NC_080063.1, read on the forward strand.
GATCAATGAAAAATGAACGATGAAGAATGAACAAGGATCAATGATCAATGAAGAATGAACGATGAAGAATGAACAAGGATCAATGGTCAATGACGAATGAACGATAAAGAATGAACAAGGATCAATGATCAATGAAGAATGAACGATGAAGAATGAACAAGGATTAATGGTAAATGACAAATGAACGATGAAGAATGAACAAGGATCAATAATCAATGAAGAATGAACGATAAAGAATGAACAAGGATCAATGATCAATGACGAATGAACGATGAAGAATGAACAAGGATCAATGATCAATGAAGAATGAACGATGAAGAATGAACAAGAATCAATGGTCAATGACGAATGAACGATGAAGAATGAACAAGGATCAATGATCAATGAAGAATGAACGATGAAGAATGAACAAGGATCAATGATCAATGATGAATGAACGATGAAGAATGAACAAGGATCAATGATCAATGAAGAATGAACGATGAAGAATGAACTAGGGTCAATGGTCAATGACGAATGAACGATGAAGAATGAACAAGGATCAATGATCAATGAAGTATGAACGATGAAGAATGAACGAGGATCAATGATCAATGAAGAATGAACGATGATGAATGAAAAAGGATTAATGGTCAATGACGAATGAACGATGAAGAATGAACAAGGATTAATGATCAATGAAGAATGAACGATGAAGAATGAACAAGGATCAATGATCAATGACGAATGAACGATGAAGAATGAACAAGGATCAATGATCAATGAAGAATGAACGATGAAGAATGAACAAGGATCAATGATCAATGAAGAATGAACGATGAAGAATGAACAAGGATCAATGATCAATGAAGAATGAACGATGAAGAATGAACTAGGGTCAATGGTCAATGACGAATGAACGATGAAGAATGAACAAGGATCAATGATCAATGAAGTATGAACGATGAAGAATGAACGAGGATCAATGATCAATGAAGAATGAACGATGATGAATGAAAAAGGATTAATGGTCAATGACGAATGAACGATGAAGAATGAACAAGGATTAATGATCAATGAAGAATGAACGATGAAGAATGAACAAGGATCAATGCTCAATGACGAATGAACGATGAAGAATGAACAAGGATAAATGATCAATGGAGAATGAACGATGAAGAATGAACAAGGATCAATGATCAATGAAGAATGAACGATGAAGAATGAACAAGGATCAATGATCAATGAAGAATGAACGATGAAGAATGAACAAGGATCAATGATCAATGATGAATGAACGATGAAGAATGAACAAGGATCAATGATCAATGAAGAATAAACGATGAAGAATGAACTAGGGTCAATGGTCAATGACGAATGAACGATGAAGAATGAACAAGGATCAATGATCAATGAAGTATGAACGATGAAGAATGAACGAGGATCAATGATCAATGAAGAATGAACGATGATGAATGAAAAAGGATTAATGGTCAATGACGAATGAACGATGAAGAATGAACAAGGATTAATGATCAATGAAGAATGAACGATGAAGAATGAACAAGGATCAATGATCAATGACGAATGAACGATGAAGAATGAACAAGGATCAATGATCAATGAAGAATGAACGATGAAGAATGAACAAGGATCAATGATCAATGAAGAATGAACGATGAAGAATGAACAAGGATCAATGATCAATGAAGAATGAACGATGAAGAATGAACTAGGGTCAATGGTCAATGACGAATGAACGATGAAGAATGAACAAGGATCAATGATCAATGAAGTATGAACGATGAAGAATGAACGAGGATCAATGATCAATGAAGAATGAACGATGATGAATGAAAAAGGATTAATGGTCAATGACGAATGAACGATGAAGAATGAACAAGGATTAATGATCAATGAAGAATGAACGATGAAGAATGAACAAGGATCAATGCTCAATGACGAATGAACGATGAAGAATGAACAAGGATAAATGATCAATGGAGAATGAACGATGAAGAATGAACAAGGATCAATGATCAATGAAGAATGAACGATGAAGAATGAACAAGGATCAATGATCAATGAAGAATGAACGATGAAGAATGAACAAGGATCAATGATCAATGAAGAATGAACGATGATGAATGAACAAGGATCAATGATCAATGAAGAATGAACGATGAAGAATGAACAAGGATCAATGCTCAATGACGAATGAACGATGAAGAATGAACAAGGATAAATGATCAATGGAGAATGAACGATGAAGAATGAACAAGGATCAATGATCAATGAAGAATGAACGATGAAGAATGAACAAGGATCAATGATCAATGAAGAATGAACGATGAAGAATGAACAAGGATCAATGATCAATGAAGAATGAACGATGAAGAATGAACAAGGATTAATGGTAAATGACAAATGAACGATGAAGAATGAACAAGGATCAATGATCAATGAAGTATGAACGATGAAGAATGAACGAGGATCAATGATCAATGAAGAATGAACGATGATGAATGAAAAAGGATTAATGGTCAATGACGAATGAACGATGAAGAATGAACAAGGATTAATGATCAATGAAGAATGAACGATGAAGAATGAACAAGGATCAATGCTCAATGACGAATGAACGATGAAGAATGAACAAGGATAAATGATCAATGGAGAATGAACGATGAAGAATGAACAAGGATCAATGATCAGTGAAGAATGAACGATGAAGAATGAACAAGGATCAATGATCAATGAAGAATGAACGATGAAGAATGAACAAGGATCAATGATCAATGAAGAATGAACGATGAAGAATGAACAAGGATCAATGCTCAATGACGAATGAACGATGAAGAATGAACAAGGATAAATGATCAATGGAGAATGAACGATGAAGAATGAACAAGGATCAATGATCAATGAAGAATGAACGATGAAGAATGAACAAGGATCAATGATCAATGGAGAATGAACGATGAAGAATGAACAAGGATCAATGATCAATGAAGAATGAACGATGAAGAATGAACAAGGATCAATGATCAATGAAGAATGAACGATGAAGAATGAACAAGGATCAATGATCAATGAAGAATGAACGATGAAGCATGAACAAGGATCAATGATCAATGAAGAATGAACGATGAAGAATGAACAAGGATCAATGATCAATGAAGAATGAACGATGAAGAATGAACAAGGATCAATGATCAATGACGAATGAACGATGATGAATGAACAAGGATCAATGATCAATGAAGAATGAACGATGAAGAATGAACAAGGATCAATGATCAATGAAGAATGAACGATGAAGAATGAACAAGGATCAATGATCAATGACGAATGAACGATGAAGAATGAACAAGGATCAATGATCAATGAAGAATGAACGATGAAGAATGAACAAGGTTCAATGGTAAATGACGAATGAACGATGAAGAATGAACAAGGATCAATGATCAATGAAGAATGAACGATGAAGAATGAACAAGGATCAATGATCAATGAAAAATGAACGATGAAGAATGAACAAGGATCAATGATCAATGAAGAATGAACGATGAAGAATGAACAAGGATCAATGGTCAATGACGAATGAACGATAAAGAATGAACAAGGATCAATGATCAATGAAGAATGAACGATGAAGAATGAACAAGGATTAATGGTAAATGACAAATGAACGATGAAGAATGAACAAGGATCAATAATCAATGAAGAATGAACGATAAAGAATGAACAAGGATCAATGATCAATGACGAATGAACGATGAAGAATGAACAAGGATCAATGATCAATGAAGAATGAACGATGAAGAATGAACAAGAATCAATGGTCAATGACGAATGAACGATGAAGAATGAACAAGGATCAATGATCAATGAAGAATGAACGATGAAGAATGAACAAGGATCAATGATCAATGATGAATGAACGATGAAGAATGAACAAGGATCAATGATCAATGAAGAATGAACGATGAAGAATGAACTAGGGTCAATGGTCAATGACGAATGAACGATGAAGAATGAACAAGGATCAATGATCAATGAAGTATGAACGATGAAGAATGAACGAGGATCAATGATCAATGAAGAATGAACGATGATGAATGAAAAAGGATTAATGGTCAATGACGAATGAACGATGAAGAATGAACAAGGATTAATGATCAATGAAGAATGAACGATGAAGAATGAACAAGGATCAATGATCAATGACGAATGAACGATGAAGAATGAACAAGGATCAATGATCAATGAAGAATGAACGATGAAGAATGAACAAGGATCAATGATCAATGAAGAATGAACGATGAAGAATGAACAAGGATCAATGATCAATGAAGAATGAACGATGAAGAATGAACTAGGGTCAATGGTCAATGACGAATGAACGATGAAGAATGAACAAGGATCAATGATCAATGAAGTATGAACGATGAAGAATGAACGAGGATCAATGATCAATGAAGAATGAACGATGATGAATGAAAAAGGATTAATGGTCAATGACGAATGAACGATGAAGAATGAACAAGGATTAATGATCAATGAAGAATGAACGATGAAGAATGAACAAGGATCAATGCTCAATGACGAATGAACGATGAAGAATGAACAAGGATAAATGATCAATGGAGAATGAACGATGAAGAATGAACAAGGATCAATGATCAATGAAGAATGAACGATGAAGAATGAACAAGGATCAATGATCAATGAAGAATGAACGATGAAGAATGAACAAGGATCAATGATCAATGAAGAATGAACGATGATGAATGAACAAGGATCAATGATCAATGAAGAATGAACGATGAAGAATGAACAAGGATCAATGCTCAATGACGAATGAACGATGAAGAATGAACAAGGATAAATGATCAATGGAGAATGAACGATGAAGAATGAACAAGGATCAATGATCAATGAAGAATGAACGATGAAGAATGAACAAGGATCAATGATCAATGAAGAATGAACGATGAAGAATGAACAAGGATCAATGATCAATGAAGAATGAACGATGAAGAATGAACAAGGATTAATGGTAAATGACAAATGAACGATGAAGAATGAACAAGGATCAATGATCAATGAAGTATGAACGATGAAGAATGAACGAGGATCAATGATCAATGAAGAATGAACGATGATGAATGAAAAAGGATTAATGGTCAATGACGAATGAACGATGAAGAATGAACAAGGATTAATGATCAATGAAGAATGAACGATGAAGAATGAACAAGGATCAATGCTCAATGACGAATGAACGATGAAGAATGAACAAGGATAAATGATCAATGGAGAATGAACGATGAAGAATGAACAAGGATCAATGATCAGTGAAGAATGAACGATGAAGAATGAACAAGGATCAATGATCAATGAAGAATGAACGATGAAGAATGAACAAGGATCAATGATTAATGAAGAATGAACGATGAAGAATGAACAAGGATCAATGCTCAATGACGAATGAACGATGAAGAATGAACAAGGATAAATGATCAATGGAGAATGAACGATGAAGAATGAACAAGGATCAATGATCAATGAAGAATGAACGATGAAGAATGAACAAGGATCAATGATCAATGGAGAATGAACGATGAAGAATGAACAAGGATCAATGATCAATGAAGAA